>NC_090657.1:106372629-106972629 GCF_040937935.1 Hyperolius riggenbachi
GCTTCTATTATGTTATCATCAGAAAAGTCACTCAAACAGTGATATCAAGCTCCCAAAAAATAAGTTTTCTGTTTTTTTTTTTTCCTAGCTTACTAAGTAGCAGAACATAACTCTCTTATATATGATACAAAATAAGACAGAGCCAATAGTAGAAATATAACCTTAGAGTCATTCATATTCCATTCCTAATAGCTAGCGTTGGGGTGGATGCGGTGTTCTATTACTAATGATCTGAGGGCCTCCCAAGCTAGGTGTTTATGTGCTTAAAAGAGCCAAACTTATGGAATTAAGTGGACCCATATAAGGAAGTAGTGGAAAATTTGCCCTAGTCATATATGGTGTTTGTCTTAGAGGTCTTATATTGGAAGTAGACCCTGTTCTCTTGTTGAAAATACGGTTCATAAGCCTTAAGAGTATTAAGTATAGTGATAAGAATATAGCGGTTTTGAGAGTCGGGACCTTTTCCAGGATGAAAGGGACAATGTTGGAGGGGGTTATCACTGCCCACCCACGATTTTCCTATTCCATAACAGTTTTGTATTCGTCAGAGCTTTGAAATTCGTACCACACAGCCCAGGTAGTAGAAATTCTATGAGTTTGGTCATGGGCAATCAATATTATTTCTTCCAGATCTTTTATTTTATTGAGTCTCTGGAACCAGGCCTTGATAGTAGGGATGGTAGGTGTGTTCCAGTATGCGGGTATAAGGGCTCTTGCTGAGTTTATCATGTGGGGTAAAATAGACTTCCTGTATGCGGGGGGAGATGTGGTTGAATTGTGTAGAAGATAGGTATCTGGGGAGAACTTGACCGCCATACCAGAGACCACTCCTATAATTCTGTGTACTTCATGCCAGAAAGAGTCTAACTTTGGGCAGTTCCAGGCTATATGCAAAAGATCTCCAGGAGCTTTGTTACATCTCCAGCAGGTATTAGCATAATTTGGGTTAAATTTGTGCAGGACCGATGGGGTTCTATACCAGAGAGTTTGAAATTTAAAGTTCTGTTCTTTGGAGTTTGTATCTCTTACTGATTTGTGGGTGTTAGTAAAAATGGTTGCCCATTGGTCATCTGTTAAGGGGGCTGGGAGAAGATTATTCCATTTTTCTCGGAAGTGTAACCTCGGTCCTGGCCTGGCGGTCAAAAGCAGGGAATAAGCCCAAGACAGCATATGTTCCCTTGGGGACACCTCTAGACATTTTTTGTCAAATACTGTGAGAGGCGTCAGCGCCTTGTTTCTCACTTTCTGTGAGAGAATAAAGTGTCGTATCTGAAAATAAACCCACTTAGGTATTTGTACGTCTGGGTCTGGGTCTGACTCGGGTTTTACTGGATTAGCCATGTGCTTGTTCCAGGGTTTTGACACAGGTACTACTTATGTCAGAAAAATCATCAGGACTTCTAGGCAACTGGCATTGTTCGCAAGGAAATAAATATGGCAACCTCCATATCCCACTCGCCTCGGGCTCCCTTTAATGAGAACAGGGTGGAGGGTGATCGTGGGGCTAAATACATACCTGTCCTGACATCTGTGGAGCACAGGAATTTCCGCCATTGATCGACGGCCGATTTGACCACTCTGATCGAATCGTCTAGAAATCGATGTAGCAGGAAGCACGATCGATCAATTCCTGGCCGATTTAGATTGATTTGCTCAATCGGTCTGGATGGAAAATTTAGGTTGAGCGGTTGCTGGCAGCAGATCGATGGCCCATAGAGTTGCATTGGATCGAATGGTGCAATAATGCATTTCGATCGATTTTCAATAGATTTAATTCTGAAATCTATTCCTAGTGTGTGGCACACATCAAATAGATTCCTGTCAGATTTGACCTGACCGGATTCTATCTGATAGTCGAATCTGCTGCAAATCTATGTGTATGGCCACCTTTAGGTTGTTACTGCATGGCAAGCTGAAAATACTGACCACTGAGGTAAATTACCGACAAGGCGTCGGCTGGATAATGTACTGGTTAACCACTTGAGGACCGCGGGCTTTACCCCCCTTAAGGACCAGACCCTTTTTTCCATTCAGACCACTGCAGCTTTCATGGTTTATTGCTTGCTCATACAACCTACCACCTAAATGAATTTTGGCTCCTTTTCTTGTCACTAATAAAGCTTTCTTTTGGTGCTATTTGATTGCTGCTGCGATTTTTACTTTTTATTATATTCATCAAAAAGACATGAATTTTGGCAAAAAAAATGATTTTTTTTAACTTTCCGTGCTGACATTTTTCAAATAAAGTAAAATTTCTGTATACATGCAGCACGAAAAATGTGGACAAACATGTTTTTGATTAAAAAAAAAAACCCATTCAGCCTATATTTATTGTTTGGGTAAAAGTTATAGCGTTTACAAACTATGGTGCAAAAAGTGAATTTTCCCATTTTCAAGCATCTCTGACTTTTCTGACCCCCTGTCATGTTTCATGAGGGGCTAGAATTCCAGGATAGTATAAATACCCCCCAAATGACCCCATTTTGGAAAGAAGACATCCCAAATTATTCACTCAGAGGCATAGTGAGTTCATAGAAGATATTATTTTTTTGTCACAAGGTAGCGGAAAATGACAGTGTGACAAGAAAAAAAAAAGTTTCCATTTCTGCTAACTGTGTGACAAAAAAAAGCATCTGCAAATTTTGATGACAGGTGGTCTATAAGGGGGCGAATTTTGTGGAACCGGTCATAAGCAGGGTGGCCTTTTAGATGACAGGTTGTATTGGGCCTGATCTGATGGATAGGCTGGGTGACAGGAGGTGATTGATGGGTGTCTTAGGGAGTGGTTAGAGGGGAAAATAGATGTAATCAATGCACTGGGGAGGTGATCGGAAGGGGGTCTGAGGGTTTGGCCGAGTGATCAGGAGCCCACACGGGGCAAATTAGGGCCTGATCTGATGGGTAGGTGTGCTAGGGGGTGACACGAGGTGATTGATGGGTGTCTCAAGGTGTGGCTAGAGGGGGGAATAGATGCAAGCAATGCACTGGCGAGGTGATCAGGGCTGGGGTCTGAGGGTGTGGGCGGGTGATTGAGTGCCCTAGGGGCAGATAGGGGTCTAATCTGATGGGTAGCAGTGACGGGGTAATTAGTGGGTGTTTAGGGTAGAGAACAAATGTAAACAATGCATTTGGGAGGTGATCTGACGTCGGATCTGCGGGCGATCTATTGGTGTGGGTGGGTGATCAGATTGTCCGCAAGAGGCAGGTTAGGGGCTGATTGATGGGTGGCAGTGACAGGGGGTGCTTGATGGGTGATTGACAGGTGATCAGTGGGTTATTACAGGGAAGAACAGATGTAAATAATGCAGTGGCGAATTGATAAGGGGTGAGGGGGGGGGGGGGGTCTGAGGGCAATCTGAGCATGTAGGCGGGTGATTGGGTGCCCGCAAGGGGCAGATCAGGGTCTGATCTGATGGGTAACAGTGACAGGTGGTGATAAGGGGTGATTGATGGGTAATTAGTGGGTGTTTAGGGTAGAGAACAGATGTAAACACTGCACTTGGGAGGTGATCTGACGTCGGATCTGCGGGCGATCTATTGGTGTGGGTGGGTGATCAGATTGCCCGCAAGGGGCAGGTTAGGGGCTGATTGATGGGTGGCAGTGACAGGAGGTGATTGACAGGTGATCAGGGGGATAGATGCAGACAGTACACAGGGGGGGGGGGGGGTCTGGGGAGAATCTGAGGGGTGGGGGGTGATCAGGAGGGAGCAGGGGGCAGTTTAGGGAATAAAAAAAAGCGTTTACAGATAGTGACAGGGAGTGATTGGGTGCAAACAGTGGTCTGGGGGGTGGGCAGGGGTTGGTCTGAGGGGTGCTGTGGGTGATCAGGGGGCGGGGGGAGAAATCAGTGTGCTTGGGTGCAGACTAGGGTGGCTGCAGCCTGCCCTGGTGGTCCCTCGGACATTGGGACCACCAGGGCAGGAGGCAGCCTGTATAATACACTTTGTATACATTACAAAGTGTATTATACACTTTGTATGCGGCGATCCGGGTGCTAGTAACCCGCCGGCGCTCCCAAACAGCCGGCGGGTTACAGCGCGAGGGGGCGGAGCCAGTCCCCTGGCGGAGGATCGTGTCACGGATGACGCGATCGCTCCGCCCATGCCCGTACAAGGACCGCCGCCATTTGTACATGCGGCGGTCCTTGCGAGGTCCACTTCCCGACCGCCATTTGTACATGTGGCGGTCGGGAAGTGGTTAAGGGCTCTGCCTCTGATGCAGGAGACCAGGGTTCAAATCTCGGCTCTTTCTGTTTAGTAGCTGCACCTATTCAGTAGGAGAGCTTGAGCAAGATTCCCCAACATTGCTACTGCCTATAGAGCGTGTCCTAGTGGCTGCAGCTCTGGCGCTTTGAGTCCACCAGGAGAAAAGCACTAAAACCAATTGAGATGTCCGGTATTTATCTCCAGCTTTGAGCTGTGCATAACCAACAATCAGCATTTGCAAAGGAGACAGCCAATAGGAGGAGTCGCCCCGTCCTGCTAATCAGTCCATTGCTGCCAAAATATTGCCGGGCCAGACAAGTTTCACTTCCTTCAGGCAGCAGAGAAGAGAGCAGGTGCAGGATGCAGTTTCCCCTGCAGCCCCTTAGAGGTTAACTCTGTAGACTCCTGCTGCAAGATGCAGAGGAGCAACTGGTGAGATCATCCAAGTATGGTGTGTCTTATGTTTTTATTGAAAGTTCATCTAAAATCAGGCTATTTTAAAGAAAAAAAAAGTTAGACTACTAAACTGATTAAAGGGAAGGTTCAGGGACTAGCTAAAAAAAATAAAAATCCATTTCCACTTGCCTGGGGCTTCCTCCAGCCCGTGGCAGGCAGGAGGTGCCCTCGGCGCCGCTCCGCAGGCTCCCGGTGGCCGACCCGACCTGGCCAGGTCGGGCCTCTTCTGCGCTCCATGGTGCGTTCCACGCCGGCGCGCTGACGTCATCGGACGTCCACCGGGCTGTACTGCGCAGGCTCAGTAGTTCTGAGCCTGCGCAGTACAACCCGGAGGACGTCCGATGACGTCAGCACGCCGGCGTGGAACGCACCATGGAGCGCAGAAGAGGCCCGGCCTGGTCGGGTCGGCCACCGGGAGCCTGCGGAGCGGCGCCGAGGGCACCTCCTGCCTGCCACGGGCTGGAGGAAGCCCCAGGTAAGTGGAAATGGATTTTTATTTTTTTTAGCTAGTCCCTGAACCTTCCCTTTAAGAGCGACTAAAAGGGGGCTTGCAGATCTAAAGGGATGCCTCTTACTAATGTAATGCTGTCACAGCAAGTGAGAGAACCTCACCGTAGCATACATCTTGCTGCTGAGGCCTATTCCACAGCTAGTTAGACATTGGCCTCAATTCACTAAGCTTATCTCCTGTCTTAAATAACGTTTCTAGAGTTCTCACCATGGTGATGAGGCATGTCTTATTCAGGAAACATTTTACCTCAGGCAAACCTAAAGTTAACTCTTCTGTCTTTAAAGTGACTCTGTAACAAAAATTACAACGTTTTTTCTACCATCCTACAAGTTCCTAAACCTATTCTAATGTGTTGTGGCTTACTGCAGCACTTTATACTATGACAGTCTCTGTAATAAATCAATGTATCTTTCCCCTGTCAGACTTGTCGGCCTGTGTCTGGAAGGCTGCCAACTCTTCCGTGCAGATCTGTTCCTCTATGCACACTCCAGTGTGTGTGTTATTTACATAAGACAGCAGCTTCTCTGCTATCCTATCAGTGATAGAAGAGAGCTGGATAAAAATCCTAGGCTGTGAAAGGAGCTGGAAGGTCACATACTGAGGAATTAACCACATAGGCAGAGCTGTCTGCAGGAAGCCTGTCACTTCAGTGGGTGAGAGCTGAAGGGGTCAGAAGGTAAACACACACAAGTGATCTCTTGAGATTCAGAAGTAAGGCTGTATACAGCCTGCTTGTGTATGGATGTATTTTCTATGTGTGGACATACTGTATATTAACCTACTTCCTGTTTTGGTGGCCATTTTGTTTGTTTATAAACAAACTTTTTAAAACTGTTTTTAACTACTTTTAATGTGGCGGGGAGCGGCGAAATTGTGACAGAGGGTAATAGGAGATGTCCCCTAACGCACTGGTATGTTTACTTTTGTGCGATTTTAACAATACAGATTCTCTTTAAGTTAACTCTTCAATCCTTAAAATAACTCCAGAGTTAAAGACAGGCTGTTTATTAACTGCGTGTGAAAATAACTACAGAGCAGGTAAATTAACTACAGAGGAGGTAAAATAACTACAGAGGAGGTAACTTAAGGAATTAAGAGATAAGATAACTCTCTCTTGTGTGGAGGTAAGTTTTCTCTTGCCTTATTATCTCCAGCATGATCTTAGTGAATTGAGGCTGTTTACCAAACAGGTCTCTGTGAATTGAAGTCATGTATTTTTGGTAAATTACTACGTGTGAAAATCTTAGTGAAGTTGGAGGGGGAAAAAAAGTATAAACTGAATGCGGTTTTAGGGCTGGATCACACTGCAAGAGTTTTTCTAAGAACATATGATTTTAAAATCTCTTGCTAATGAAATGCTATGTGTGTTCTCACTTGAGCAATGTGAATTTATAAAAATTGCCCATAGCTTTGCATGAGCAAGAGCTTTTGAAATCACTAGTGCTTAAAAATCTCTTAAGATTTTACCAATGATAGGTAGATTCCAATGACCTACAGATGTTACCAATGATGGGCAGATACCAATAGCATGCAGAGATTATGTATAATGGGCAGACACTTATAACATGCAGATATTACCAACAATAGTGAGGGCAGCTGGGGATCACATCCATCCCGCAAGGCCACAGTAATCAAGGGAAGGGGAGTGAGAATGCCAAGGTAGCCAACAGGAGATTCAACTGAGCTTCCACAACTGTAACGAGAGGGATATGGAAGCTGCCATATTTTTCAGAGCACAATTGGGAGAAAGAGGCACCCTGGTGTGATAAAAGCATCTAAAAACAGCTTAAAAACGATAAAGTATATGAGGTAGCTTACCTCAATGACAATCTATGTAATATATACATATATACAAAATATTTTTTATTTAGCACAGGCAACGCGTTTCACGGGTCTGAGCCCGCTTCCTCAGGCCAATGGCAGTGCCTTCAATAATAATACAATACACTCAATATAGCCATTTATACATATATCCAAAAAAAATATAATAGCAGATCTTTACATATCAAACAGACGCGGGCTCAAAAAGGAAGCGGGCTCAGACCCGCGAAACGAGTTGCCTGTGCTAAATTAAAAATCTTTTGTATATATTAGAGATTTCGTCATTGAGGTAAGCTACCTCATATCCTTTATCATTTTTAAGCTGTTTTTAGATGCTTTTATCACACCAGGGTGCTTCTTTCCCCCAATTGTGCATAAGTATTCCCCGGTACTGTTTTCTGTCCGAGGGGTGGGTAGTGGGTACAGACTGCCGGTGGCCTACACCCCGGTGGAGCGACCACCTCCAGGTCCTGGTCAGGACTACCCCGAGTGGAGTCGAGTTCATTGTCTCCACCTGCTTCCTGTGGTTGGTTGACCCATGCAACCCACCTTTGTGAGTAGTATTCTTATTTTTCATCTTCCTTACTTTATGTACTAAACATATTGCACTACTGGGCTCCCGTTTTTTGTCTCCTGTGTTTTTCCTACAGGGTGCTGAGACACCCAAACCACAATATTTTTCAGAGGGATATTTTCCTCTTGAACAATACCAGTTGCCTGGCAGCCCTGCTGATTTATTTGGCTGCAATAATGTCTGAATCGCACCAGAAACAAGCATGTAGCTACTCGTGTCAGAGTTGATGATCATGTCAGAAACGCGCTATCTGTCCCAGGAGAGGACGTCAGGATGTGTGCTCCTAATCCCTAGATAGGTTTGATGCAATGAATGTTTGCATGACTGCACTATGCATGTTACAGGGCCAGAGTTAGGACACCTATGTTTACCTGGGTACTTCTGCGCAGTATAGGTAACTAAGCATAAGAATGCATTCTTCTGTGAACTAAAACCCCGGCTTTTAACTTAGCTGTACGGATAACAGTGGTGCCTGGATGCAGAGCCGGGACAAGGTCCTCCAGCACCCAAGGCTGAGACACCAAAATGCGCCCCTCCATCCCTCCCACCCCAGCTGTCACACACTGATTGCTATTAGACTAAGAGGCCCCCATGGGCCCACAACCTCCCCAACACCTTAATCTCTAGTTATCTGACTTGCAGTCACTGCCATGTATCCCCTTTTCATATTTCTCTCTGCTTCAAACACAATTAGGAATGACAGCTGAATGAATTCTGCGCCCCCCCCCTACACTGCGCCCTGAGGCCGGAGCCTCTCCAGCCTATGCCTCGGCCCGGCCCTGCCTGGATGAGTGAAGCTGTGAATGCATTTGTTTGAACATTTGCATGCGAGAGTAAGAAGGGTTAATAGATTTTTGCATGTCAGAAACACCTGATCTGCTGCATACTTGTTCAGGGTCTATGGCTAAAAGTATGAGGGCCTGTTTCCACTTGTGCGGTGGGAATCGCAGCGGTAAAAATTCGCACGCGATTTTTGCATGCAGTTATATGCGACTTTTCATGCGAATTTGCATACGATTTTGCATGGATGACGATGTATGCTAATTTAACCATGGCAGTGCCTGTGTGCTTTTCCACTGATTCCATGCGAACTCGTATGCGAATTCGCATGAAAATTCACATACCAATACCGCATGCGAATTCCCTATTAAATACATTGTATGCGATTCGCATAGCGGTATACGAATCCTGATGGTTCCGCCGTGCAGATTTTTTCTGCACAAAAAAAATGCAAAGGAATAGTGACAAGTGGAAACTGTCCCATCCACTTGTATTGGCTATGCGAATTCGCATGTGTAAAACGCATGCGAATTTGCGATAGTGGAAATGGGCCCTAAGAAGCAGAGGATCGTCCGGACTGCCAGGCAACTGGTATTGCTTAAACGGAAATAAATATGGCAGCCTCCATATCCCTCTCACTTCAGTTGTCCTTTAAAGAGGAACTGTAACGACAAAACGGCCCCTGGGGGGTACTCACCTCGGGTGGGGGAAGCCTCAGGATCCTAATGAGGCTTCCCACGCCGTCCTGCGTCCCTCGGGGGTCTCGCTGTAGCCCTCCGTACAGCCGTGACGCAATATTTACCTTCCTGGCTCCTGCGCAGGCGCTCTGATGGCTGTCGGCTCCGAAGTAGGCGGAAATACCCGATCGCCGTCGGGTCTGCTCTACTGCGCAGGCGCAAGTTTCCGGCGCCTGCGCAGTAGAGCGGACCCGACGGAGATCGGGTATTTCCGTCTATTTCCGTGCCGAAAGTCGCCACAGCGCCCCCGCTGGAGCCAGCAAAGGTAAATATTGAACTGACAGTCGGCACAGTCGCCGGCTGTTCGGAGGGCTGCGGCGAGACCCCCGTGGGACAGAGGACGGCGTGGGAAGCCTCATTAGGATCCGGAGGCTTCCCCCACCCGAGGTGAGTACCCCCCAGGGGATCTTTTTGTTGTTACAGAGTCTCTTTAAAGCAGATCTGAGCTAAAAAAAAACTTTACTACAGTGGTTTGCAAAAGTATTCGGCCCCCTTGAAGTTTTCCACATTTTGTCATATTACTGCCACAAACGTGAATCAATTTTATTGGAATTCCACGTGAAAGACCAATACAAAGTGGTGTACACGTGAGAAGTGGAACGAAAATCATACATGAGTCTAAACATTAAAAAAACAAACTGCAAAGTGGGGTGTGCGTAATTATTAAGTCAATACTTTGTAGAACCACCTTTTGCTGCAATTACAGCTGCCAGTCTTTTAGGGTATGTCTCTACCAGCTTTGCACATCTAGAGACTGAAATCCTTGCCCATTCTTCTTTGCAAAACCGCTCCAGCTCAGTCAGATTAAGATGGACAGCGTTTGTGTGTCAGTTTTCAGATCTTGCCACAGATTCTCGACTGGATTTAGATCTGGACTTTGACTGGGCCATTGTAACACATGGATATGTTCTGTTTTAAACCATTCCATTGTTGCCCTGGCTTTATGTTTAGGGTTGTTGTCCTGCTGGAAGGTGAACCTCCGCCCCAGTCTCAAGTCTTTTGCAGACTCCAAGAGGTTTCTTCCAAGATTGCCCTGTATTTAGCTCCATCCATCTTCCCATCAACTCTGACCCTGCTGAAGAGAAGTAACCCCAAAGCATGATTCTGCCACCACCATATTTGACAGTGGGGAAGGTGTGTTCAGAGTGATGTGCAGGGTTAGTTTTCCGCCACACATAGCGTTTTGCATTTTGGGCAAAAAGTTCCATTTTGGTCTCATCTGACCAGAGCACCTTCTTCCACATGGTTGCTGTGTCCCCCACATGGCTTGTGGCAAACTGCAAACGGGACTACTTATGCTTTTCTGTTAACAATGGCTTTCTTCTTCCATAAAGGCCAACTTTCTGCAGTGCACAACTAATAGTTGTCCTATGGACAGATTCCCTCACCTGAGCTGTAGATCTCTGCAGCTCGCCCAGAGTCACCATGGGCCTCTTGACTGCATTTCTGATCAGCGCTCTCCTTGTTCGGCCTGTGAGTTTAGGTGGACGGCCTTGTCTTGGTAGGTTTACAGTTGTGCCATACTCCTTCCATTTCTGAATCATCGCTTGAACAGTGCTCCGTGGGATGTTTAAGGCTTTAGAAATCTTTTTGTAGCCTAAGCCTGCTTTAAATATCTCAATAACTTTATCCCCGACCTGTCTGGTGTGTCCTTTGGACTTCATGGTGGTGTTGCTCCCAATATCCCGTCACGGAGCAGCTGTATTTGTACTGACATTAGTTTACACACAGGTGCACTCTATTTAGTCATTAGCACTCATCAGGCAATGTCTCAGGGCAACTGACTGCACTCAGACCAAAAAGGGCTGAATAATTATGCACACCCCACTTTGCAGTTAGTTACTGTATTTCGCTCCGGAATATAAGATGCACCCAGGTTTAGAGGGCAAAAACCAGGGGGAAAAAAAATATATACTTAACCTGGTGCATCCACATTCCAGGGGCGTCTTGTACATGTTATCCCCCAAATGGTGTCTGCCCATGTGTCCTGTGTGCCCCTTCTCCCCATATGCCCTTCTGTGTCCACCATGTGTCCTGTCTCCTCATGTGTCATTATGTGCCCCCCCCCCTTCCGCGTGTCTCGCTATCCCCATTGTATGCATTTCCCCCGTGTCAGCAGCAGCAGCTTACCAGATCCATGCCGCCACGAGGACTGCAGACACCCGGCTACTCCACGTGTTTACTGCGCGGCTACTGATGACGCAATCGGTACAAGCCGCGCAGTATAGGAAACACATGGAGTAGCCTTGCGGTGGCATGAATCTGGTAAGCCGCTGCTGCTGACACTAGGGGAAATGTATACAATGGGGACAGCTGTGGCATGCGGGGGAAAGCTAGGCACAGCGGGGACACAGGCAGGGAATTCCCAATGGCGGCGGGTTGGCGGTTCGAATCGGCGGCGTTTGCAAGTTGGGGATTCCCTGCCTTTGCCGTATAAGACGCAGGGACTTTTTCTCCCCATTTTCTGGGGAGAAAAAGTGCGTCGTATGACGGAAAATACGGTATTTGTAAAAAAAATGTTTGGAGTCATGTATGATTTTCGTTCCACTTCTCATGTGTACACCACTTTGTATTGGTCTTTCACATGGAATTCCAATAAAATTGATTCATGTTTTTGGCAGTAATATGATAAAATGTGGAAAACTTCAAGGGGGCCAAGTACTTTTGCAAATCACTGTATATGGCACCAGTAGCCCTATACTAAGTACAACAGAACTACCTAGCTAAACCTCACTCACTTTTTAAAATTTCTAATAAGTGGGTCCCTGTATCAAACTCAGCCTACCACCATCTTAAAAATGCAACCTGCAAAGGCAATCTTCTTTTTTTAGGGGGGAGGGGGGGGGGGGGGTTGGGTAAGGTTAGGCATCGGTAGGTAAGAGGCTTCAGTGGGAGAATAGGGTTGTTTAGCCATTACTGTATTGCTGAAAAAAAATTTTTTAGGTTCACTTGACTCCCATTTTGCATAAATGCTGGTAGGAGAGGGAGGAATATGAAAATAACAAATTAAGGGTAAAATTGACTACTGTATGTGAGGAGGCCATAAGTGATGACCCTACACTTGATCTCAGATCCACTTTAAAGGGGTTCTGTGGATCTGTAAAGCGGTATAAAACCCTGACATAAAATTCAATAAAAACATGTTTTCCTACTTTTTATAAGCCATACGGTTAGTATATTTGCTTTTGTGCATAAGTATTCATTTAGAAATTATACATTCCTAAAGTACACTAATTTTACTCTGAGAGCTGACTTTGCATTTTATTTATAACTGTTTTATTTATCCTCTAGCTTAATCAGAAAGCATTTATGCTTGTCTGACTTTGTTCAGCAGAGCTGGCAGTGTGATGCTGGGCATAGACGAGTCGACCCGGCGGCTCGATTAGCCGCCGGATCGACTCCTGCCGCGTCCCCGCGGGCGCTTCTTATCTTCCGCTCGATTCCCCGCTATTGTCCACCCGTGGGGATCGAGCGGGGAATCGATCCGGCGGGTTATCGGACCTGTCGGATATGGCCAATCGAGCCATCAGCGGCTCGATTGATAAGGTGTCGACCCGTCTATGCCCAGCATTAGAGAAGGTTTTGTTTACATTTCTCACTTGATACAATTAAAACACTAGATAACATTATGTAAAGATTCGGAAGCGGCCAGCTCTGCAGACAGGGAAGCTTCTAAAGCCTGTGTTAACCCTTTGAATGCAGTTCTAGTAAACAAATGCTGGTTGTATATAATTGCTGTAAATAGAGCAAAGTAGAAATTAGAGCAAAGTAGAAATTAGAGCAAAGTAGAAATGCTGGGTTCTTTCCGATTTAAAAAAAAAACAAAACTAAAACTGACACTTGCCTGGGGCTTCTATCGGCCCCCTGCAGCTGTCATGACCCGGGCTGTCCTCCTATGGTCCTCCGTTCCCTGCCGCTGGTCCCGGTCCAATTGTTCCTCTGATGCTGCGTGGCACGTGGCTCACTAATGCTTCATCAGTGGTGCCCATTAACGGTACAATCCCACGGCCACGATCATCGGTCAGAAACAATTGGTCTTGCCCATTAATGGTCAGATTACCACTATCCAATTTGAGAACATTGATGGAATAGATCCCATCAATCTTATCAAATTGGTTAGCGATAATTCAGCTGTTAATCAGCACAACCAATCATTTCTGATCAATTACCATGGTGATTGGAAATTTTATCTTCAATAAGCACCAATAGATTTTGTAAGATTGTTCAATCAAGATTGTATCATCAATAGACACCTTTATGTTGGGAGCAGCTGTGTTTTGTTTTTATCTGTGTGGAGAGTAAAAAGAGAAAGTAACCATAAAAAGTGACTGAAAAAAGACCTTATTTACTGTATTGCACAAAGATTCTTCTTCGTTTCAACCAGTTTGCAGGGAACCATCTGGATTCTGGAACTCTGTACAAGACTCTGTACTGTACTAGAAAAGCTTAACAGGAAATAACCTGCAGGTGGCGCGCATACCTAATAGATATGCTGGATTGTGTTTATTTGGTGTGCAGGTGCACATGGCTTTGACAATACTTGTATTTATTGCTAGTCATATATTTTACTATATAGAGATGGTCAACGAGATTCTAAAGCTGGCCATACACTTATAGATTTCCACCCAATGTTCCAAAATATTTGATTCCTTTCTGAAATCAATCGATTATTAACATACACTGCACATCCAATTTCCAATAGATTCCAGCAGGGAATCTATTGAAAATTGATCGAACTGCAGAGTTCAATGCAGTGCAAAGCTGTAGGCCACCGATCTGCTGATGCTCTTGCCCCACCTCTGATTGTTTTACATTTTCCATCCTGTCCGATTGATATATTTGATTTTTAGTCAGTCAATCAAACCTCAATCAATCTGATACTTTAGGGAATCAATTCCCAACAGATGAATCAGATCTGTAAGGACTCAAATGAGAAAATTGATATATGGTCACCTTTTTAAAGTAGTGTCAAGTTGATGTCCGTTTTTCTGCTAATTCTATGAAAATGTATGCAGCTTGGAAAGGGACCAATCAAAGACAGCAGCAAAGCAACAAATAAGCTTACATGTGAGATGGAGGAAGTGTACTCGAAATCTATCCACAGAAACGAGCACTTCCTTTTTAACTTCTGCCACACACTGGGTTCTGGTAATCTTTGGCATTAAGTACCAGCACAGTTTGCGCACAAGCTGTTTTTATAGAGGTATTTAGTCTTGGTTTTGACCTTTTGTGTGCTATATTTTCCATTATTTTCATGTGTTATGATAACTAAGGGCTAACTTGCAGCAATTTCCTGGATCCGCAGGGACGGTTGTAGTGAATTATCGGAAAGAGGGGAGATTCGGGTTGGTTAAGGTTAGGCATCCGTAGTGGGGAGAGTTCAGTGTGAGAATAGGTTTATCTATAGTAAAATATAGGTATTTGGTACTAATATTTTACTATTATTTTTACACTTTAATGGTAAAATATCAGTGAATTCTATATATTTACCAACATTCTATTATCGGGATTACTTGGTGTCCACATTTCCAGGCATCTATCCTCAGGTACGCGTCACAGGAGTCTGAGCGCGCTGCATCACCCTATGTAATGGCCCTTTTCCACTAGCAATCGCAATCATAAATGCCAGTGATAACGATTTTTTGTTAATTTTGTTATGCAATTGCGATTTTTCTCATTTGCAAAAATCGCTCCAGAAATTTTCAAATCTAATCACTATAGTGGAAAATACTTCTCATGATTTCTATGATAAAGTAACAACCCTAGCGCTTTTGCTATTCAGCTGTGGAGTGGAAAAAAAGGCCCTTACTCATCCCCGCCGGAAGGGTCATGCATGTCTAAAGTCTATGGAGGCATGCACAGTTTACACGAAGTGACGCAGTGCGCTGGAAGTATTAAAGTCCCTGCATTGCCGATGCAAAGTCTGCAGTGCTTTATCGCATGGAAGTGGGAGTGTGGCCGTTGCAGAGGGGGGGGAAGGTGGTAGAAGGGGGTAAGCGTAGCCGAGCCCTAGCACACGTTTTTAATATACAGTGGGTTGCAAAAGTATTCGGCCCCCTTGAAGTTTTCCACATTTTGTCACATTACTGCCACAAACATGCATCAATTTTATTGGAATTCCACGTGAAAGACCAATACAAAGTGGTGTACATGTGAGAAGTGGATCGAAAATCATACAGCATTCCAAACATTTTTTACAAATAACTGCAAAGTGGGGTGTGCGTAATTATTCGGCCCCCTGAGTCAATACTTTGTAGAACCACCTTTTGCTGCAATTACAGCTGCCAGTCTTTTAGGGTATGTCTCTACCAGCTTTGCACATCTAGAGACTGAAATCCTTGCACATTCTTCTTTGCAAAACAGCTCCAGCTCAGTCAGATTAGATGGACAGCATTTGTGAACAGCGGTTTTCAGATCTTGCCACAGATTCTCGATTGGATTTAGATCTGGACTTTGATTGGGCCATTCTAACACATGGATATGTTTTGTTTTAAACCATTCCATTGTTGCCCTGGCTTTAAGTTTAGGGTCATTGTCCTGCTGGAAGGTGAACCTCTGCCCCAGTCTCAAGTCTTTTGCAGTCTCCAAGAAGTTTACCCTGTATTTGGCTCCATCCATCTTCCCATCAACTCTGACCAGCTTCCCTGTCCCTGCTGAAGAGAAGCACCCCCCGAGCATGATGCTGCCACCACCATATTTGACAGTGGGGATGGTGTGCTCAGAGTGATGTGCAGTGTTAGTTTTCTGCCACACATATCGTTTTGCATTTGGCCAAAAAGTTCCATTTTGGTCTCATCTGACGAGAGCACCTTCTTCCACATGTTTGCTGTGTCCCCCACATGGCTTGTGGCAAACTGCAAACGGGACTTCTTATGCTTTCTGTTAAGAATGCCTTTCTTCTTGCCACTCTTCCATAAAGGCCAACTTTGTGCAGTGCATGACTAATAGTTGTCCTATGGACAGAGTCTCCCACCTGAGCTGTAGAACTCTGCAGCTCGTCCAGAGTCACCATGGGCCTCTTGACTGCATTTCTGATCAGCGCTCTCCTTGTTCGACCTGTGAGTTTAGGTGGATGGCCTTGTCCTGGTAGGTTTACAGTTGTGCCATACTCCTTCCATTTCTGAATGATCGCTTGAACAGTGCTCAGTGGGATGTTCAAGGCTTTGGAAATCTTTTTGTAGCCTAAGCCTGCTTTAAATTTCTCAATAACTTGATCCCTGACCTGTCTTGGACCTGTCTTGTGTGTTCTTTGGACTTCACGGTGTTGTTGCTCCCAATATTCTTTTAGACAACCTCTGAGGCCCTCACAGAGCAGCTGTATTTGTACTGACATTAGATTACGCTCAGGTGCACTCTATTTAGTCATTAGCACTCATCAAGCAATGTCTATAGGCAACTGACTGCACTCAGATCAAAGGGGGCTGAATAATTATGCACACACCACTTTGCAGTTATTTATTTGTAAAAAATGTTTGGAATCATGTATGATTTTCGTTCCACTTCTCATGTGTACAACACTTTGTGTTGGCCTTTCATGTGGAATTTCAATAAAATTGATTCATGTGTGTGGCAGTAATATGACAAAATGTGGAAAACTTCAAGGGGGCCGAATACTTTTTGCAACCCTATATATATATATATATATATATATATATATATATATATATATATATATATATATATATATATATATATATATATATATATATATATATATATTATACGCACACACACACCCCGTGTACCTACGACCTCTCCTGTGTCTGTGCGTTTGTGCTACTGTGCATGTGTAAGACACGGGTGGCTATTGGAGAGTAGGAGGAAGGGTGCGGGGGGAGTGCGGCCTGGAGCGCTGCCGTGTGCGCGTCTGAGTCATAGTGCCCGTTTTAAATGGGCGGACTTAATTCCTAGTATTCAGTATAATTACTTTGTCCTAGAACTACAGTTATTGTGTATTGACTGTTGGTGGCACGTTGCCTAGCAACCTGTTTGGTTGTAGTTAGTTACATCATCATCGACCAGGCATCCTTCTGCAATTTTGAGTTTTATCTAGTCACCTAGTAACCACCCTGTATGGGTGCTGCCTATTTCATAAACGTATGTAGTGCTTTTGAAATGTTCGGTGGTTAATTTTACTAATCATTGACTTTCATTGACTTTTAATTGATTTCTTTTTGTTAATTATAGACTTCTTTACATTGGTTAACTGATTATACAGGGAGTGCAGAATTATTAGGCAAGTTGTATTTTTGAGGAATAATTTTATTATTGAACAACAACAATGTTCTCAATGAACCCAAAAAACTCATTAATATCAAAGCTGAATATTTTTGAAATTAGTTTTCAGTTTGTTTTTAGTTTTAGCTATTTTAGGGGGATATCTGTGTGTGCAGGTGACTATTACTGTGCATAATTATTAGGCAACTTAACAAAAAAACAAATATATACCCATTTCAATTATTTATTTTTACCAGTGAAACCAATATAACATCTCAACATTCACAAATATACATTTCTGACATTCAAAAACAAATCAGTAACCAATATAGCCACCTTTCTTTGCAAGGACACTCAAAAGCCTGCCATCCATGGATTCTGTCAGTGTTTTGATCTGTTATCCATCAACATTGCATGCAGCAGCAACCACAGCCTCCCAGACACTGTTCAGAGAGGTGTACTGTTTTCCCTCCTTGTAAATCTCACATTTTATGATGGACCACAGGTTCTCAATGGGGTTCAGATCAGGTGAACAAGGAGGCCATGTCATTAGTTTTTCTTCTTTTATACCCTTTCTTGCCAGCCACGCTGTGGAGTACTTGGACGCGTGTGATGGAGCATTGTCCTGCATGAAAATCATGTTTTTCTTGAAGGATGCAGACATCTTCCTGTACCACTGCTTGAAGAAGGTGTCTTCCAGAAACGGGTAGTAGGACTGGGAGTTAAGCTTGACTCCATCCTCAACCCGAAAAGGCCCCACAAGCTCATCTTTGATGATACCAGCCCAAACCAGTACTCCACCTCCACCTTGCTGGCGTCTGAGTTGGACTGGAGCTCTCTGCCCTTTACCAATCCAGCCACGGGCCCATCCATCTGGCCCATCAAGACTCACTCTTATTTCATCAGTCCATAAAACCTTAGAAAAATCAGTCTTGAGATATTTCTTGGCCCAGTCTTGACCTTTCAGCTTGTGTGTCTTGTTCAGTGGTGGTCGTCTTTAAGCCTTTCTTACCTTGGCCATGTCTCTGAGTATTGCACACCTTGTGCTTTTGGGCACTCCAGTGATGTTGCAGCTCTGAAATATGGCCAAACTGGTGGCAAGTGGCATCTTGGCAGCTGCACGCTTGACTTTTTTCAGTTCATGAGCAGTTATTTTGCGCCTTGGTTTTTCCACACGCTTCTTGTGACCCTGTTGACTATTTTGAATGAAACGCTTGATTGTTCGATGATCACGCTTCAAAAGCTTTGCAATTTTAAGAGTGCTGCATCCCTCTGCAAGATATCTCACTATTTTTTTTTTACTTTTCTGCGCCTGTCAAGTCCTTCTTTTGACCCATTTTGCCAAAGGAAAGGAAGTTGCCTAATAATTATGCACACCTGATATAGGGTTTTGATGTCATTAGACCACACCCCTTCTCATTACAGAGATGCACATCATCTAATATGCTTAATTGGTAGTAGGCTTTCGAGCCTATACAGCTTGGAGTAAGACAACATGCATAAAGATAAACATTCGGAGTCTTTTTTAGATCTTCCATCCACATTCACGAATCACCCACCGGATTCCCTACACAAACAACTTCCCAGCCCACAAGCATCACGCACCCTCCTACAACCGAAAAGTATCCGAAAACGTCCCCTCAAAGACACAGAAAGCGAGGTTCAAGGGGAAAAGGAAAGGGGAAAAAGAAACAAAATTTAACCACACCCAATGGGGGGGAGATAAAATCCATTTTTAATCTTTCTGATTACATACTCAAAGAAAATGAAATCAAACTATTGAGTAAAGGCCTATCTTTTTGTCCTACAAACACAGCCCAATTAAGTGAACTATTCACAGATCTAAATACGTTTATACGTAAAGTGACCCTAAAGAGACATTTTGCTCTGAAAAAAATAGATAAGACAGCCAAAATGATTTACACTCAGGAACCGGATACACCAATCATCACGGTTAACGATCAGGAAATCATTCTAGAAAAATGTATAACCACTTCTCTTAAAGCACGGTCTCGTTTTTATCCCACTGCATCAAAAGGAAACTTTATAGAAACGTTTTATGCACTTACTTTGGAAGACCTGCAAAAATTATGTCAGGAACACACATTTCATCCGTCCAACCTCACCCCATCTGAAAAAATTGCGATCAACAACCTCAGAAACAACACTAACCTAGTAATTAAACCAGCAGACAAGGGAGGGGGCATAGTCATACTCAATAAGGAGGACTATATCAGGGAATCGCTTCGTTTACTCAGGGACACCACGAGCTATACCACACTCGTACAAGACCCCACCATCATCTATAATATGGCGCTTAAAGCATTTATTAATGAGGCCCTTATAGAGGGTCTCATCACCAAGAATGAAAGAAACTTTATACTCATCGAACACCCTACTGTCCCCTACTTTTATCATTTGCCCAAAATACACAAATGTCTACAACACCCTCCAGGAAGACCAATAATCTCGGGAATAAATTCCTTAACCAGCAACTTATCCAAATTTATAGATCACCACCTACAAAAACATGTTCACAAATTAGACTCCTACACCAGAGACTCTCAACATTTAATTGAAATACTGAAAGACCATGAATGGAAGTCTAATTACACCTGGCTGACGTGTGACGTCACAGCACTTTACACGAACATCTCACATGAGTTCGGTATTGAAGCCATACAATTTTACTTACAAACAGATCCAGACATGCCACAAAAACAAAAAAACTTTTTATTACAGTGTGTTGAGTTTATACTCACACACAATTATTTTACATTCATGGAGACTATGTACCAACAAATAGGAGGCACAGCTATGGGCAGCAGCTTTGCGCCCAGCTATGCTAATTTGGCCATGGGCCTATTGGAAACCCTTTATATCCACCACAACAATCCATTCCGGGAACACATTGTATTATATAAGCGATACATAGACGACCTAGTGTTTATATGGCAAGGGGACACGTCTCTCATTCCACTCTTTGTTAACTACCTCAATTCCAACAGAGCCAAACTCTCCTTCACATCACAACATAGTAACATATCATTAGAATTCCTTGATCTTGTTCTATTCCACAATAACAACCAAATCAAAACCAAAACGCATTTCAAACAGGTGGACTCTAATAGCTATATCCACTTTAGCAGCTTTCATTACAAGCCTTGGACCACTAACACCCCGTACAACCAATTCAGACGTATACATAAGAACTGTACAGATGTCAAAGATTACAAAACACAATCTAGCATCCTGGTTAACAAGTTTAGGGAAAAGAAATACCCTAAAAAACTGATACAAAATGCGAGACACAAAGCTATGGAACCCCCGAAATTCAAAACCACCCAAGACCCTACACAAGACCGCAATTCAGATACTACATTACGATTCATTACCAAATATAATACCCAACACACAGCCATAAAAGACATTCTCACACACAGATGGGAAATCCTGCAGCAGGATCCATATCTACGTGACCATATCCCCAACAAACCCATCATGACATACAGGAGAGCGCCCAACCTCCGGAATCTACTAGCCCCTAGTAAACTCAAATCTGAAAATGAGGGTGAAACATCACCGGCAGGCTCCTTCACCTGCCTCAAAAAACGGTGCCTCGCCTGTAATTTCATCACCATCACGGATCACATCATATCTCATAGTGATGACACAGCATACCCCATACACAAACATATAGACTGCGATACCAGGTTCGTAATCTATGTGGCCACGTGTCCTTGCAAAGTACAATACGTAGGACGCACCAGCCAGTTATTGAGGGAAAGAATTGGCCAACATAAACGGAATATTCTTAAGGGACTCGCTACTCACAGCCTGTCTAGACATTTCGATCAGGCCCACAATAGAAACGTCACAGATGTGTCGTTTGTAGCACTGGAATCCATAAACCCCATGAAACCAAACGCAATTCAAACACTTAAAAACAGAGAAATATTCTGGATTCAGACATTGAAAACACTTGTACCCAGGGGGCTGAACGAACAGCTAGAGAAAACCTTCTGAACACATAGGTCCAATGCCCCATACCTCACTGTCCTTCCCTCCCTCCATAAACCTAGATGGAGAGAATGTCAGGACACGTTACCTGTCCAGCATCATAATTGCTGTCCCCACCCTGTCACACACTCGACCAGGGAAATGTAACACATACAGTCCCAAGACCAGTCCGGATCAACACCGACCATAAATTAAACTCACATACAGTCGCTCTCTTTTAATCTTATTTGTATTATAATAACTTTTTGATTTTTAATTTTTTAATCTGATCCAATTTTTTTTTTTTTTTTTTATTATTCTTTTGGTTTTATTCCGATTTCCCCTAATCGTATGTTCCCCTTTCTCTCACGAGTACCAAAAGTGAAGACCTATTCATGAGGTGTCCAATTCATCACCGTGTCTGGGGGGCCCTGAGCCCTCCACGTCGAACCACCCTACCTTAAAAGGGACCAATGACCCCCGCATATGCGTTTTAGGTTTACTAGGTGTACATATAATGTTTGTACATACAGTATGTATATCCCGGTTTGTTTATACAAATGCATGAATTTATGTATTTATATGTCTCTGCATCCTGTATTCCATTTGTTTATTTCATATGTCAAGATGAGAAATGTTACTTCCCCTCCCTCCAATCCTTTCCCTCTTCCTACCACTAAACACCGGCCGCCCCCCCCCCCCACCCCCCCCCTACCCACCTCCTTCTCTTCCCCCCCCCCCCTATCTTTTCCCCCTAAAAATTTTTTCGAACCCCCAAGCCCCTCTTTCCCCCCCCCCCCCCTGCGCTGAGGCCAGGTACATGAGTGTGTGGCTCTTGGAGCAATGAGACACCTCCATTCTGTCCTCCCTATACCATGGACACACCAGCCACTCTCATTACCTACCCACCATTTCACACATTAAGGCATGATATAACCCATACATTGAGTCACCATCACACAGCACTCACTATTGGGGGTGACCCACATCGGATACCCTTCACCTTTCACTATTTTCCACATTCCTGGAAACATGTAAAAGTGCATGGCTTGGAAGGCCTTTAAGTCATCTTGTTTATACAAGTACATATGTTTTGTCCATCTAGGACACCGTAGAATAGCCCAAAAGGCTCTTTCCGTATATGTAGAGTAACTTTTTTCCGTCTGAATCCCCATACGGATACAAGCCCATAAGAAAGATGGCGGCTCAGGCATCACGCCCTGAGCCAGCGCACTTCCGCTCTACACAGGACTCTACGAGCGGCGTGCGCGGCGTATAGTTGCACAGCCAGGTAGCCAATCCCCTCCATCCCTTACGTCACTATGCGGAAGTCCATTTAGATACGAGTGTGGCGCCAACATACAGCAAAGGCGCCACACTCGTCCACACAAGGATACTGGTGAGTTATGCATATATGTTCCCCATTTCTCCTCTTCACCCTATCTGTTTCTTTTCTCCCTCTGATAACCTGACATAGTCCACCCACTACCCTCTTACCCGTCCGCACGGTCTGTTTGAGATAAGATACCTGATGTTCTTACTTCAACTTTGAGATCATGTGTATCAATGTAAGGATACAAACTATATTGTTTTTGGAAAACTGCAATTTTGCCTTGTGGGGATATTGATCAGGGATAGCCAATGTTATTGCACATATATATGCTCAATGTGTTTACGAAATATATACAAGGTCCAACCACACTAAAGGTTGGGCAGGAGAAGGGTACATCTGTAATTAAGTGTATTATACACAAATCAAGGGATGAACATGATGGTATTTATTATGTATGGATGCAATTGTCTTACAGTATATGTGGGTAATCATGTACCTATACAACATGGTGGGTATATATTGCCCACAGATACAGTCGATCAATGTAGCTTGGTGGGTATATAGGACCCATAAACACAGTCAGAAGTTTCTAATTAATAGTGCAATCATTTGTACACTTCCCAACTTTAACAATGTTTGATGGTGTTTTGGATTTTTGAATTTGTGAATTTTTGGGTTGTTTTTATATATGATCTTCTTTTTCTTCCTCTTTTTTTCTCTTCTCTCCCTTGTTGTTCCTTTATATATTTCAGTTGCTCCTGCTGTAAAAGTTTTTTGCCTGAGGAAGCGGGCTTGGGACCCGTGAAACGCGTTGCAAATTGTATATTTTATTGGGAGTATTTATTAAATGTACTTTATTTATACACAAAATTACACTTGTGTGTGTTGTTGTTGGACGGGTAGGTCCACCCCTACCGCCCACAATTTTATTGATTTTAATTGGCAATCTTTTTTTACTCTATTGGCGCCTCTGTATAACACATTACGATTGATCCACCTGGTGGATGGGTTTTTTACCTTCTTTTTCCTATCTACGGAGAGCGACTTTTTAACCTGAGCGAGGACAGGTCTAATCTCCTCGTCCGCGATTTAAGTGGTTGCCTGGACTCGGCAACCCAGACTTGTGAGTATAATTCCTATCAATTTCGATGCCAACTGTATCACAGTAATACACTATCGGGGGCTCTCGATTGTCTCTTCTTCTTCCCTTACAACATGCATAAAGAGGATGATGTGGTCAAAATACTCATTTGCCTAATAATTCTGCACTCCCTGTATAGTGTATTCATTTGTTATGTGATTTATTTATATAGCTAATAGCTGATGATCCGGCGTTGCCCAGGTATGTATTTGGCTGGTGTTTGCTCCGCCCACTTTTTCTAACCCTAACACACAAACACTTATGACCAAGTTTGTGAGCTTTGAGTTCTTTGGCATCAATAATTTGTATATTTCCATAGAAATTAAATCATATTAGCTGTTTGTGGCTCTGCCCCTCTCCAGCATTTGAACCCCATTCACCCAATGAACAACTGTAGCAGGTTTGAGGCATCTGCTATTAACAGTGTAAAAATGGCAGCAATTGCAATATTCCCCTTGAAAATCAACAGGTGAATTTTAATTGGCTATTATAGGCTCCACCCACTCCCCTGAATATCAATCTCAGTCACCCAGTGACCAACTGTGTCAAGTTTGAGAACCATGCAATTAACAGTGTAAGGCCACATACACACATCAGACCATAGTCTTTTGAAAATGAAAGATCACAGACCAATTTTACCCCCTTCAATGTAGTATGAGAGCCATACTCTACACAGTCTATTCTATGGAGCTGAATTCCCTATCAGACAGAAATCTTTGCAAGATGCTGCACACACAGATGCTGTACAGACACAAAAGATCAGTATCTGTAAAAGATCTGTTCCTGCCAAAGATCCGTTCCTGCAAATTGCATTCACAGTCTATGAGATCTGCAGATCACCATACACACCTTGTTTAACTGACATTCATCTGCAGATCAGACAATCATCTGCAGATCTGAAAATCCATCCTGGTGGATCTGATCTGCAGATGAATTTCTGTTAAACAAGGTGTGTATGATGATCTGCAGATCTCATAGACTATGAATGCAATTTGCAGGAAAGGATCTTTGGCAGGAACAGATCTTTTGCAAATACTGATCTTTTGAATGTCTACAGCATCTTTGTGTGCAGCATCTTGCAAAGATTTCTGTCTGATGGGGAGTTCAGCTCCATAGAATAGACTGTGAAGGTATGGCTCTCATACTACACAGAAGGGGGAAAAATTGGTCTGTGATCTTTCATTTTCCAAAGACTATGGTCTGATGTGTGTATGAGCCTTAAGAATGGCCGCAGTTTATATTTTCCCAGTGAAATTTGTTTTTGGCTCTGCCCACTTTTTGTAACCTTGACATAGTCATTCAATTACCAAGTTTGTGAGATTTGGTGTCCTTGGCATCAATCATTTGTATTTTCCCATTGAAATTAAACAAATCTGATTGGCTGTTTGTGGCTCTGCCCCCTTTCTGAATTTGAACCCCATTCACCCAGTGACCAACTGTACCATGTTTGAGGTATCTGCTACTGACAGTGTAAGAATGGCAGCAATTTAAATATTCCCCTTGAACATCAACAGGTGAATTTTGATTGGCTTTTTTAGGCTTCACCCACTTTTCTGAATATTAATCCCAGTCACCCAGTAACCAACTGTGTAAAGTTTGAGAACCCTGCCATTAACAGTGAAGAAGTGCTGCAGTTTACATTTTCCCAGGGAAATCTGTTTTTGACTACACCTACTCTTTGTAACCTTGACACACAGTCAGTCAATGACCAGATTTTGAGCTTTTGGGTTCCTGGCATCAAAATTGTGTGAATGGAAGCAGTTTTTCCAGCAAAGAATTCTGATTGGCTGTTTGTGGCTCCGCCCCTTTAGTGAATTTGAACCCCAGTCACTCAGTGACCGACTGTAGCAGGTTTGAGGCCTCTGCCATTAACCGTGTAAGAATGGCAGCAGTTTCCATATTCTCCTTGAAAATCAATAGGTGAATTTTGATTGGCTGTTGTAGGCTCAACCCACTTTTCTGAATACTAATCCCAGTCACCCAGTGATTAACTGTGTCAAGTTTGAGAACCCTGCCATTAACAGTAAGAATGGCTGCAGTTTATATTTCCCCATGTAAAATATTTAGTTGGCGCCTCCCACTTTTTCTAACCTTGACATACAGTCACTCAATTACCAAATTTATGAGCTTTGGGGTCCTTGGTATCAATAATTTGTATATTCCCATTGAAATTAAACAAATCTGATTGGCTGTTTGTGGCTCTGCCCCCTGAATTTGAACCCCAGTCACCCAGTGACCAACTGTACCAGGTTTGAGGTATCTGCTACTGACAGTGTAAGAATGGCAGCAATGTAAATATTCCCCTTGAAAATCAACAGGTGAATTTTGATTGGCTTTTTAGACTCCACCCACTTTTCTGAATATTAATTCCAGTCACCCAGTGACCAACTGTGCAAATTTTGAGAACCCTGCCATTAACAATGTAAGAATGGTCACAGTTTATATTTTCCCAGTGAAATTTGTTTTTGGCTCTGCCTACTTTTTGTAACCTAGACACACAGTCACTCAATTACCAAGTGTGTGAGCTTTCAGGTTCCTGGCACCAAAAATGTGTGAATGGAAGCAGTTTATCCACCAAGGAAATCTGATTAGTTGTTTGTGGCCCCGCCTCTTTAGTGAATTTGGACCCCAGTCACCCAATGACTGACTCTGACTGTAGCAAGTTTGAAGCCTCTGCCAATAACAGTGTAAGAATGGCAGCAGTTTAAATATTTCCCTTGAAAACCAATAGGTGGATTTTGATTGGCTGTTGCAGGCTCCACCCACTTTCCTGAATCTTAATCCCTGTCACCCAGTGACCAAGTGTGCAAAGTTTGAAAACCCTGCGATTAACAGTGTAAGATAAACAGGCAGTGTAAGGATGGCTGCAGTTTACATTTTCCCATTTAAAGTGAATGGCTGAAATTTAATTGGCTGTTTTATGTTCCGCTCACTTTTCCTGCATTTGTAACCGCGGTCACCAAGTGACCAAGTGTGCCAAGTGTGGAGACTCTGGCTTGATTACTGTGAGAATGGCAGCCTTTTCCATTTTTTCCATTGACATAAATGGGTGAAATCTGATTTGCTATTCGTAGCTCCGCCGAGTTTTGCAGGAAGACCCCCAGAACATATCATCTCCAAGTAGTAAGAGATCTGTATACCAAGTTTTATTCAAATTGGTCAAGGCGGTACACACACACACACACACACACACGGACATATGGCCGTGCCGCCGCACGAGGGCCCCTGAAGTTCCGTTGCTTCAGGGGCCCATTAAGTATTGCTGGGTTTTGTTTTTTTATTGTACTTTTTTTTTTTTTTTTACCTGGGGGGCCTGACTCCTCCCCCCCTCACCTCGGGGACCCCCCTCATGCCTCGGGGCCCCCCCTCATGCGGCGGGAGAGCGGAAAATACAGGAAGTCTCCGGGGCTCCAGCAGACGCTAGAGGCTCTGCCGCTTGGGCTCCGATATGTCTCCAACTTGGAGACATATCGGAGACCAAGCGGCTGGGCCTCTAGCGTCTGCTGGAGCCCCGGAGACTTCCTGTATTTTCCGCTCTCCTGCCGCGCATACCGGGAGGGGGGCCCCCCGAGGTGAGGGAGGGAGGGAGGATAGGAGTCGGGCCCCCCACCCGGATGGCTACCTACCCACCCAGCTACCTACCCGGCTACCTAACCACCCACCCGGCTACCTAACCACCCACCCGGCTACCTACCCACCCGGCTACCTAACCACCCACCCGGCTACCTACACACCCACCCGGCTACCTAACCACCCACCCGGCTACCTACCCACCCGGCTACCTAACCACCCACCCGGCTACCTACACACCCACCTACCTACCCGGCTACCTAACCACCCACCCGGCTACCTACCTACCCAGCTACCTAACCACCCACCCGGCTACCTACCCACCCGGCTACCTACCCACCCGGCTACCTACCCGGCTACCTAACCACCCACCTGGCTACCTACCCACCCGGCTACCTACACACCCACCCGGCTACCTACCCGGCTACCTACCCGGCTACCTAACCACCCACCCGGCTACCTAACCACCCACCCGGCTACCTACCTGGCTACCTAACCACCCACCCGGCTACCTACCTACCCAGCTACCTAACCACCCACCCGGCTACCTACCCACCCGGCTACCTACCCGGCTACCTAACCACCCACCCGGCTACCTACACACCCACCCGGCTACCTACCCGGCTAGCTACACACCCACCCGGCTACCTACCCGGCTAGCTACACACCCACACGGCTACCTAACCACCCACCCGGCTACCTACACACCCACCCGGCACCTACCCACCCACCAGGCTACCTACCTCCCCACCCACCCGACTACCTACCCACCCGGCTACCTACCCAGCTACCTACCCAGCTACCTACCTGGCTACCTAACCACCCTGCCGACTACCTACCCACCCGGCTACCTACCCAGCTACCTAACCACCCACCCGGCTACCTAACCACCCACCCGGCTACCTAACCACCCACCCGGCTACCTACCCACCCACCAGGCTACCTACCCACCCGGCTACCAACCTAAAGACCCACCAGGCTACCTACCTACCCAGCCACCCGGCTACCTACCCAGCCACCCACCAGGCTACCTACCCACCCGGCTACCCAGCCACCCACCAGGCTACCTACCCACCCAGCTAAGGGCTGCCTACCTACCCACCCACCCACCAGGCTGCCTACCTACCTACCCACCAGGCTACCTACCCACCAGGCTACCTACCTACCCACTCACCCACCAGGCTACCTATCCACCCAACCACCCATGGGAGCTGCGCGCCGGATGGAGGCTGGGACAGGAGGTCTGCTGCTGCAGGTGAGTAAATGTTTTTTTTTATTATTTATATTAGCAGGTGTATATTCTGGGCAGGTCTGCCACATGATTGCGTGTATGTTCTGGGCAGGTCTGCCACATGATTGCATGTATGTTCTGGGTAAATTTGCTACATGATTGCATGTGTTTTCTGGGCAAATCTGCCGACATGATTGCACGTATTTTCTGGGCATATCTACCGACATGATTGCATGTATTTTCTGGGCATATCTGCCGACATGATTGCACGTATTTTCTGGGCATATCTGCCGACATGATTGCACGTATTTTCTGGGCATATCTGCCGACATGATTGCACGTATTTTCTGGGCATATCTGCCGACATGATTGCACGTATTTTCTGGGCATATCTGCCGACATGATTGCACGTATTTTCTGGGCATATCTGCCGACATGATTGCACATATTTTCTGGGCATATCTGCCGACATGATTGCACGTATTTTCTGGGCATATCTGCCGACATGATTGAATGTATTTTCTGGGCATATCTGCCGACATGATTGCACGTATTTTCTGGGCATATCTGCCGACATGATTGAATGTATTTTCTGGGCATATCTGCCGACATGATTGAATGTATTTTCTGGGCAAATCTGCCGACATGATTGAATGTATTTTCTGGGCAAATCTGCCGACATGATTAAATGTATTTTCTGGGCAAATCTGCCGACATGATTGAATGTATTTTCTGGGCAAATCTGCCGACATGATTGAATGTATTTTCTGGGCAAATATGCTCACATTATGTGTATTTTCTTGAGAAAACCTGCACAATTATGTGAATTTTCTGGGGAAAGGGTCACCAAAACTTGGGCCCACTGTCTTTGCGTTGCACTTTTCAAGGGAACCTGAGGTGAGAATAATATTGAGGCTGCCATATTTCTCTCCTTTTAAGCAATACCAGTTGCCTGGTTGCCGTGCTGGTCCTCTGCCTCTTATTCTTTCAACCATAGACCCTGAACAAGCATGCAGCAGGTCAGGGGTTTCTGACAATATTGTCAGAACTGAGAAGATTAAGCTGCATGCTTGTTGCTGGTGTAATTCAGTTTATTACTGCAGCCAAATAGATCAGCAGGGCCGCCAGGCAACTAGTATTGTTTAAAAGGAAATAAATATGGCAGCCTCCATATCACTCTCACCCCGGGATCACTTTAAATTACAGTTAGCCCCGCCCTTATCCGGTCATTGCCACGCCCATTTTTTTGCCGCGCCGCTATGCGCCGCAGGTTCTATCTTCACCCATTTTTTGCCGGGGGCCCACAATTGAGATTTTGCACAGGGGCCCACTGCTGGCTGTGTCCGCCACTGCAAACACACACACACTCACACACTTTTATATATAAGCAAGAAGTTTTGAATCAGGGTGATACCATTTATTGGCTAACTTAGAGATGGATAAACAGTGAGCTTTCGGCTTATAAAAAGCCTTCGTCGGACTGGTTCCTGACCAGAACTGAAAAACACAGCTTATATACACTGACATACAGAGGAGAAACATTCTTAAAATGTAATTAGATGCCTCAACTGTTACTGAGGAGGCTTTCCCAGGCATCCTGGCTAAATTGATAAGATCAACAGTTCCCTCAACATGACGCAGACTATATAGATTTAGACAAGTATCAATTGCACCAACAGATTATTTGGTTCTTAACCTCCTTAGCGATATGCCCGACACTGTGTCGGGCATACTGCTATCTGTCCTCCTGAGTGCCCCCCGCTGAATAAATGTGCTGTAATACCTGCAAAACCTTCTGCTAGCACTAGGCTAGCTAGTAAATGTGTCCTGCACCCTCCGCTCCCCTGCGATCCCCCCGTTTATACATTACCCCCCCTGGATCCAGCGATTGTGCAGCCTCCCTGCACAGCTCCGGTCTCTCTATGGGGAGGATCGGGTTTGTTGTCCTGTTCGATCCACCCCATAGTGAAGACCGGAGCTGTCCGGGGAGGCTGCGCCGATCGCTGGATCCAGGCGGGGTAATGTATAAACGGGGGAGTGGCGGGCATCGGAGGGTGCAGGACACATTTACTAGCTAGCCTAGTGCTAGCCGAAGCTTTTGCAGGTATTACAGCACATTATTCAGCAGGGGGCACAAAGTTGCATCACCTCCTGAGCGGCGTAACGCTCGGGAGGTTAAAGGGTAAAGCCGGACATAATAAAATGATATAATAAATATATCCCTTGAATATTGAAATTAATCTAGGAAAAACAATTATTTTGATTATACCGTAGTTTGTAGACCATAACAGTAGCGTAGCTCAAGATCATGTGGTCTCATAGCAAAACTTTCATGGAACCCCCAGATGTAGGCATTGTCAGTTGCCCCTACCCTATGGATATGAGTTAATTGGGTAGTTTACATTTTCATGCAATACACACTGCATACAGTTAATGGTCACTGAGACAAAGTCAGAGGGTGGAGGAACACAAGAAAGTTAATGATAAATACATTAAGTATTCATTGAGCCCCCTAAACTCCAGGGCCCCATAGCAGCTACTATGGCTATTGCTATGCCCCTGGACCATAATAGGGCAAAGAGCAGGGAAAAAATATACTAAACCTGGTGTGTCCATGCATGGGCGTCCGCAGAAAAATTTCCTGGGGGAGGGGGGGGGGGCAAAAAGGGGGGAGGAAAAAAATTTGTGGTGGTGTTGTGTGGCCAGCGCGCCAAAAAATGGGGCTGAGTACGCGCGCCGCGTTGAAAAATGGGTGTGGTCATGAACCAGAATGTGGGTGTGGTCGTGGATGGAGACAAGTTTACATGAACTAAGCAATGGTGGGACATTAGATTAGGACAGTGGTGGCGAACCTTTTGGAGGTCGAGTGTCCAAACTGCAAAGTCACTTTACTATCACAAAGTGCCAACAGAAATTTAAACTAAATACAATCGTTTTAACTCATACATGAACATTATGGAAAATCCAAGTTGAAAATAAACTGTGAAGATAAACAATTTCATCCATCCTACTCCTGAAAAATGTATTAATTTTTTTTAGAACCTCCCAGTTTCATTTTCTGTTTTAAAAAGCGGAAAAGGTAGGTTTAATGCTATTGTCTCATATGATGATGATGATTCAGCTTATTCCATACTCTCGCAGTTAGCAATCATGTGACCCCCAACAAGACAAATTCAGCAATCATGAGGCCCCCCCATCAAGACAAATTCAGCAATCATGAGGCCCCCAACAAGACAAATTCAGCAATCATGAGGCCCCCAACAAGACAAATTCAGCAATCATGAGGCCCCCAACAAGACAAATTCAGCAATCATGAGGCCCCCAACAAGACAAATTCAGCAATCATGAGGCCCCCAACAAGACAAATTCAGCAATCTTGAGGCCCCCAACAAGACAAAGTCAGTAACCATGAGGCCCCCAACAAGACAAATTCAGCAGTCAGCAGTCATGAGGCACATAAATAGACAGCATTTCACATAAATAGGCAGAATGCCCCCTTAATATGGTAGACACCTCTCACCTGGCAGCAGTTCCCCAAAATACACTCAATCTGACAGCAGTGGTTCCCCAAAAATAGGTAGCCCCAGGTCTATAGGTGTCCCCAGAATAGGTGGCCAGCGGTATAGATGTCCCCAGAATTGGTAGCCAGGGGTAGAGATGTCCCCAGAACATGTAGCCAGGGGTATATGTGCCCAGTATATGTAGACAGGGGTATATGTGCCCAGTATCTGTAGCCAGAGGTATATGTGCCCAGTATATGTAGGCAGGGGTATATGTGCCCAGTATATGTAGTCAGGGGTATATGTGCCCAGTATATGTAGTCAGGGGTATATGTGCCCAGTATATGTTGGCAGGGGTATATGTGCCCAGTATATGTAGTCAGGGGTATATGTGCCCAGTATATGTAGTCAAGGGTATATGTGCCCAGTATATGTAGTCAGGGGTATATGTGTCCAGTATATGTAGCCAGGGGTATATGTCCCCAGTATATGTAGCCAGGGGTATATGTGCCCAGTATATGTAGTCAAAGGTATATGTCCCCAGTATATGTAGCCAGAGCTATATGTGCCCAGTATATGTAGTCAGGGGTATATGTGCCCAGTATATGTAGTCAGGGGTATATGTGCCCAGTATATGTAGTCAGGGGTATTTGTGCCCAGTATATGTAGTCAGGGGTATATGTGCCCAGTATATGTAGCCAGAGGTATATGTCCCCAGTATATGTAGCCAGAGGTATATGTCAGAATCAGAATCAGAATCAGAATTTATTGTCGCCAAGTACAAAGGTGGATTGTACCCGGAATTGGTTTTGGCGCATACAGGGTCGTTGATGAAGAAACAAGAAATAGCATACAGTTAAAGCATGGCACATACATAGACATGGGACAGCATACATAGGACAACATTACAGCTTGTGCATACAATTAAGCAGAGTACAGCATTGCATACAGTTAAGCATGGTACATACATATAAACAATAAAAACAATTAAACGCAAAAATAAAAGAACAAGACAGAGAGCATTACAGCATACACGCACAGTTAACGTAATGCAAGCATAGCAGAGCATACACTAATAGCAGGAACAGAAAAGAGTAGGACTGGAGGAGCAGCCTGAGAGCTGATATGAGCGCTGCCATTTTCGCCACTGGACGCTACACAGCGACACGCTCCCAACAAGACAGGTGCTACCGATTGTCCACGAAAGTAGAGAAAGCTGAGAAAGCCTGGAAAAGAGTGGATAGAGAAAAGAGAGAGAGAGAAGGGATAGCTAAAGAGAGAATTGAAAGAGAGAGAACCAAAGCACGAGGAGAGAGGCAGAGTTCCTTCAGGGCTGCAGATTGACACCCCTGGGTACAGTCCGACAATCAGTCCGAAACCATGTGCTGAGCCCCGTTTAAGCAAGCCCTGGCTTGCTGACCAAATCTGAGTTGGTCAGGACCAGAAGAATCCATTTGATGGTGGTTGCAGGCCGAGAGGGGCCCGGTGCTCCTGGGAACAAAAAGAACACGGAGCCAGTTCTGGTGGGCCTTCCAGGGCTTACGGGGAACTAGAGCTGCTGTGTAGGCTGGTCTGAGTGGCCTGGTGGATGAGAGCAGAGGGGACTACAGAGCTGCACTGTGCTGTTGAGGACTGCAGGCTCGGTGGTGGGGAGCAGGGCCTGGCTTGTTTTCAGTGGAGTGTATGGAGCAGGAGAGCAGTGGTGGAGGGGCGACCGCAGGCCTTGAATCTCGGTGGACGTGAGGGAGCATTGAGAGTGTTGGTGCACATACCTCTTCGGGCTGCGGCGGTGGAGCTGCCTGCTTGTTACTGTGATGGCATCCCCGGGTGGCGGTGGTGTAGTGGCCCCACGTGGAGTGGCGGATCAGGCATCTTCCGGGTCCTCAGATGGTGTCAGGGCAGGGCAGTGGAGGCAGCGGCAGAGGATCAACAGGCTCCAGTCCCCGGGTCCTCTGATAGCAGCTGCATTCCGTGAGCGGCGTCTGGTTGCCCCGGCAGCAGTGTTGTGACTGCCCCACGTAGAATCCTGTCCCTCCTAACGATGGTCCGAAGGCGATATAGCAGCCAGCAGGGATGGAGATGTGCGGTGGCAGAGGGGCTGGCTCAAGAGTCGGGCAGCGAGCAGCAGGAGTGCCTAAACCGCTGATCAGCTGTCGGCCGCAGCTAGCAGGCGCCTGGGGCTAGCGGGGGGGCCTGCATAGTGTTCTTTGCAGGCTGGAACGTGTAAAGAACGGGGGCCTCTCTGCTGGGAGCCGTCCCGGAACACAAGCTGCGGTGCCGTGGTGGGATCAGCGCGGGTGGCGGCGCTGGTGGTCTGGAGGCAGCGGCAGAGGATCGACAGGTTCGAGTCACCTCTCCATGCCTGCGCACTGCACGTGGCCCCACAGCTGATTTCCTCGCCGACCTGCAGACCGCGGCACGTGGCTGCAGCAGAGCGAGACCATCGTGTCCATATCCTCCACATCTCTCCCCGGCATGGAGAGGAGTTCAGAGGTGAGTGGAGGAGAGGTTACATATCTAAAAGTAAAGAAGAACGGAGCCCTGTGGCCGTGGCGTCCGAGTCCGGCGCCATCTTAGTGTCTCATCTTACTGTCCCCAGTATATGTAGCCAGGGATATATGTCCCCAGTATATGTAGCCAGGGGTATATGTGCCCAGTATATGTAGCCAGAGGTATATGTGCCCAGTATATGTAGTCAGGGGGATATGTGCCCAGTATATGTAGCCAGCGGTATATTGCCCAGTATATGTAGGCAGGTGTATATGTCCCAGTATATGTCGGCAGGTGTATATGTCCCAGTATATATAGCCAGGGGTATATGTGCCCAGTATATGTAGGCAGGGGTATATGTCCCAGAATAAGTAGCCAGGTGTGCCCCAGCAGGAGGGGAGCAGCGCAGTGGAGGGAAAGCTATGGGCACAGTGAGGAAGGGCGGACGTCTCCCCCCCTCCTTCCCTCACCTTAGGTGGTTCTCCCTCCCTCGCTCTTCCCTCCGGAACGAAGTGTGCAGCAGCTGGCAGCGGGCGGAACTTACCTCGTCTCGTTGCAGGCGCCGGATGGATTAGCCGCTACTCTGGTCTGGTCCAGACCAGAGTGCGGCACCAGAACTTCCGGCGCAGGAGCGAGACTAGGTAAGTTCCGCCCGCTGCCAGCCGCTGCACACTTCGTTCCGGAGGGGAGAGCGAGGGAGGGAGAGCCCCCTAAGGTGAGGGAAGGGGGGGGAGACGTCTGCCCTTCCCCACTGTGCCCATAGCTCTCCCTCTTCTCTGCGCTGCACCCTCCTGCTGGCTGCACGGGCACGCAGCCATGGGGGGGGGCAGCGGGCGGCCAGGGTCGGGCAGATGCCCGGTTTTGCCATATGTGCGGACGCCCATGTGTCCATGGTGGAGCTTCTTACCGCCACCCCAAGCTACCCAAGCTTTACTGTCCAGCTCAAGTAACCCCTGCTGCCCCCAGCTACAATAACCCACACTGCCTCACAGATACACTGACCCCTGCTCCCTAGGTTAGAAAACAAAACTCCCCTGTGGCACCCCCTCCCCAGGCTCCTGCATCTCCCACAACTGCATAGAAGAAAATGTCTTTCTTTGATGGCCCCCCTCCCCTTCCTGTATCCCCTAACTACAGAAATTTAAAAAGAAAAAATAATTGTGCCCCTCCCCCCCCTCACCCCGTCTCTCCAGGTACTTGCAGAGTAGTAAAAAAAATTTTTTGAGGCATCCCCTCCCCCCGCTAAGCCTCCTGTCACCCCACAAGTGTAGAATAAAAAAAAAAAAAAAATTATGTGGCCGCTCCCCCCACCAAGCCTCCTGTTTCCCAGCAAGTGTACAATAGAAAAAAAAAAAAAACCTTTTCCCACATGACCACTCCCCTCGCCAGGCCACCTACCACCCCCGGCAAGTGTAGAATTAAAAAAAAAAACACCATTTCTTATATTGCCGCTCCCAATTGCAATGGTAGAGCGGGAGCCTTACCTGATCCACCTGACATGATCATCCGCCTGTGTCCTCTAATGCCGACAGCTCCACTGGCGTCCTCTCACTGCTTGATCCCTGTGTCCAGTCAGGCAGTGAGAGAATGCCAGCGAGGCTGTCGGCATGAGAGGACACAGGCGGAGGATCGTGGCGGCTGGATCAGGTAAGGCATCTGCTGTAGCGTTTCACCCTGCAATTGCCCGGGGTGGTCAATGGTGGCTTAGCGGCGATGCAGCCGCTGTGGGAAAACTCCTTTCTTATTCTAAGATACAGGAGGCTTGGAGCGGTGTGTGTGTGGGGGGGGGGGGGCACCACCCACGGCACCCACCCACGTGGGAAAAGGTTTTTTTTATTTTATTATTCTACATTTGCTGGGGAAACAGGAGGCTTGGCGGGGGGCTGCCGGTGTGTGCGGGTCAGGTGGGGAACACCTGTCACAAACAAAAAATTACTTTTCGGACCATAAGATGCACCCACTTTTTCGCCCCCACTTTTGGGATAAAAAGTGCGTCTTATGGTCCAAAAAATAAAGGAATATGATTTGCTATTAATGCTGTGCGTTATTCCAAAAGAACCGCCACACCGTACCACTGATGTGCTGATATGATTGCAACATAAAAATATAATATTGCATTAAGATGCGATTATATTGTCCATTGCAATGGAACACAACGCATGCAGTGTGGAAAGAGCCTACTTTAACACCTACCGTGTTTCCTTGCATCGCGACACTCTTCCCCCACCGCAGCTCGTTGCGAGAGCAATGTAAGTCTGTGGAGACTTCCACACTATGGCGACGCAATGCGACGGAAGTAGTGAAACCAACAAATGATCCATGCCTACCATATCAATTATGCAGCAATGCAAATCTATGGTGATGTGGTAAGTGTGAATCCCTGATCGCAGTGGTGGCGCGGCACACAGGACCAGTACGATGAAGCTGCAGTGACGAACTTCCTGTCCAGCAGGAAGTACGGCTCTGAGCAGGGGTGGCACTATGCATATTACCCTGACCCCAGGCACTCCTGCTACAGGACGATTGCACCGTATAATATATGAAATTAGCCTTAATGGACACTGTACCATATGCTGTTTTAGGATATGCAATGGCAACTGGAAAGGAAAATCCAGCCCCGTGGCCTGTTAGGTTTTTTTCAGTTGCTGGCCTGTCAGCTGTAACGCAACAGACTACTCCATGTCAGCCAATTTACATCCATGCATTTTAACTGAAAGCTTTTTTACAATGTTCATGAAAATGCACTGCAACTGAAAGAGATGTATCAGATGTATCAGTTTTTATTTGCTGCCAGTGTAAACCCAGCCTAAATTTCCAGAGACAGAATAATTCCTGAGTTCTTATGGGACTTCTACAGAATGGGATGACTACCTCTACTGAACACAAGTAAACAAAACAAGTGGCAATCATCTGTCTTATAAACCTAAAGAACCAGTCCTGCATATCCATACATCATATGCAGACCTTCCACTCGGTTTTAACAGCCTGGAACTGTTTGTTTTTAATGCAGTTCAATTGTTTCCCTGTCTCATCTCTTTCACTCATTTAGACAGAAGGGAATCATGTGACAATTGGCATTGCCCCATAGAGCTCTATTCTCAACACCATTCAGCCAGTGTGGGACACCTTGCAGAGAAAGGGACATGTAATGGTCAGTTTACACAGTTGGGTGTAAGTGGCGGTTAGTAGTGAACAATGCTGCCATTCATTATCCAAAACACCCAGTGCTGAAAAATGTATTGTTCAGTTCACACCTCAGTATTTGACTGGCAGTTCTGTGCCATGTAGTTGCCATTGCCTTCCATAGTGTGCACCCCTCCCACACCTACCATACGCCAGTGGGTTAGCTGTGAACTCCTGTAGAACGATGTGGGTAGCAGATGCGACTCTGAGCCACCAGACTCTGAGCCACCAGTCGTGTAAATTGTCTCTTATGCTGCGAATACACCATGAGATTTTTTTGGCAAATAGATGGTTCGATAGATCATTTCCGACAGGTCCGATCTGATTTTTGATCATTTTTCTGATCGATTTTCTCATAGAAGAGAATGGAAATCGATCGGAAAATTGATCGGACAGTAAATCTGCTGAAAAATATCATATTCCCAGCATTAGACAATTTAGCCAATGTCTGAAGTGTAACTATGGTAGGTTTTCTAGAATGCTTGGAATAACACACTACATGAGGACCTTCAGAGACACACCATATATACACATAAGGGCTCGTTCACACTTGAGTGGGAATCGCGCGATTCCCGCTCATCGCTAGCGTTTTTTTAAAAACCGCTACCCATTTAATCCTATGGCAGTCTTTTCACTGCCGCGATTGTGGCGTTTTGCGGATAGCATTAAAGAGAACCCGAGGTGTGTTTAAAGAATGTTATCTGCATACAGAGGCTGGATCTGCCTATACAGCCCAGCCTCTGTTGCTATTCCAAACCCCACTAAGGTCCCCCTGCACTCTGCAATCCCTCATAAATCACAGCCGTGCTGTGAGGCTGTGTTTACATGTGTAGTGTCAGTCTCAGCTGCTCCCCCGCCTCCTGCATAGCTCCGGTCCCTGCCCCCGTCCCTTCCCTCCAATCAGCAGGGAGGGAAGGGATGCAGGCGGGGACTGGAGTTCTGCAGGAGGCGGGGAGAGCAGCAGACTGACACTATAGAGATAAACACAGCCAGCTCTGACAAGCTGTTTGTCAGCAGCGTGGCTGTGATTTATGGAGGGATTGCAGAGTGCAGGGGGACCTTAGGGGGGTTTGGGATAGCAACAGAGGCTGGGCTGTATAGGCAGATCCAGCCTCTGTATGCAGATAATATTCTTCAAACCCACCTCGGGTTCTCTTTAACTGCAAACTCGTTACATGCGGCGTATTCCCGGCGATTCCCGAGCGATTGCGATTAGCATGTATAGAACCGCTACTCACGATTGCTCCCAAAATGCTACAGTGTCCAGTGATTGGTCTTTCAAATGTGCAGCCGGTGAGGCTTCAATGAGCAACCATGAATATATACAAAAAAGGGGAGACCACCACATTCCTAAACATTTTCAATACACCCTTGTCTGCTTCATTAGACCTAAATGTATTTGGCTCCGTTGTACCTATCTGTGACACAATAATGCCATTCTAATTTATATGCAAAGTAAAAATAGAGGCGCCAAAACAGGATAAAATAAATTTAAAAACCGTTTAAAATGAGGGGGTGGGTGGAACCAATACCCTCAAAAATGACCAGGCTAAATACAAGCCGTAATAACAAACAGATATTTATTGGTCTCCAAAAATAATGCAACGCGTTTCACGGGCACACATCCCGCTTCATCAGGCAATCTGAGGTAGGAGAACACAGATATAGGTCAATTGTGAGCTAGAGCGCCTCTGTAGTAGCACTACAGAGGCGCTCTAGCTCACAATTGACCTATATCTGTGTTCTCCTACCTCAGATTGCCTGATGAAGCGGGATGTGTGCCCGTGAAACGCGTTGCATTATTTTTGGAGACCAATAAATATCTGTTTGTTATTACGGCTTGTATTTAGCCTGGTCATTTTTGAGGGTATTGGTTCCACCCACCCCCTCATTTTAAACGGTTTTTAAATTTATTTTATCCTGTTTTGGCGCCTCTATTTTTACTTTGCATATCTTGTCCACCCCAGGTGGAGGGGTGTATCCCCATTTTCCTACTTTAGAGAGCGACTTTTTATGCCTGAGTGGGGTCAGGTAGATAATTCTCCCCACCTGTCATTACAGTGGTTGCCTATGTGGTGACCCACACTTGTGAGTATATTCTCATTCAAATTAATTTTTCTCATATTGGTGAAACATACTACACTAGATACGGCTCTCGGTCTTTGTGTTCTGTCTTTTCAAGCATTCTAATTTATATAGCCAATATATTACTTCTGGTATACTGTCCAACTGCAAGAATACACCTGCTTCTATTCTATTAGTATTTTAATATTCATTAACCTCCCTGGCGGTAATCCTGAGCTACACTGGGGCTAGCCGCCAGGAGCTCTATGCAGAGTATTCCGCGCAGTGGGAGCTTTTACTCACCTCTCAGGGGATCCAGGCGTTGGTAGCCATTCTCCTTCCTGTCCTTGGAGGCTCTAAATCTCTGTGGTGAGATCGCCATCATTGATCTCACCAATGAGTTACAGTGGCACCCGGCAGTGCTGTAGCCCAGGGAGGTGAGTGATGGAAGGGGCTGCTGCAGAGACTCTGGCAGCACGATTTTTTCCTGATTTTTAGGGTCTGAAACCTTTTAAAAAGACCCTAAAATCTGGAAATAATCATACCCCCAGGGGGGTTAAAAAATGCGTAGTATTATAGGAAATTAATTTGGGCCAAGGTGAATAAATTCCAGATGACGAATTGTACGGATGCTGACTTATAGAGTTTTGGCATATTTTTTTAATATTTTGTGATTTTTTTTGTGTTAGCTCAACTGTACTTATTTGTACTTGCCATCTTAGCTTTAAACAATAAGTTATAGTTAAGAGACAGAGTTCTGTTTTCCATGCCTGCTAATTTTTTTTTTTTAACAGTAACTGTGTCCATTATTTATAACCATTAAATATTTGGCTTAACTTTAACATAATCAAATAAGCGAGGCCCATAGTGGGCTCAGTTTATACCTCCTGCAAACATTTCGATTTTTTTCTGTTTATATTACATTTTGCTAATAACTGAACCCATTATGCTTGTCTTTTTAACTTTAAGTTATAAGTGTGAGGAACACGGTGTGTTTATGTTCCATTTACAGTTCTGGCTGTTTTCTGTTAATATTGCTTTAATGACTGTACCCATTAGTATTTGCAGTATTTGCTATTTAATAACTATCTTTACTTTGGAATCATCAGGCAAGTGAGCCACATAGTTTACAAATCCTGCAATTATTTGTTTTTCCTCTATTATTTATTGAAGTCATTTTCCATAACAACTCCTCTTAGTACTTGTCATTTATTATTTTACTTTACTTTGAACTAAGAAATAAGAAACTGGGGCAGATGTTCTGTTTCCAGTTACTGTATTGTATAGTCTTACTATAAAAAAAATAAAAAACATGCTGACATATCCCCACTAACCTATTATTCCTTTTATGTGCTAAACTCGGACTCCTTGCGTACTATATGTAATGCGGCACATCGCAACGGACAATAGAATCGCATCACAACCCCATGCACTGATATTCCAATGGAACCAACACATTGATAGCAGTGTGGCGTGTTCCAGCAGGATAACACGCTGCGTGCAGTGCATTTATATGGTAATGATTGTGTTTACAGTGGCAGTGAAGCATACGTTCATTGAACTGGGCTTGATGCACAAAATTGTGGTAATACTGCCGTGCACAGACAGCGCACGGCAATATTACCTTACTTCCAGGAGCAAGTACCACGAGTTACGCAATTAGCGCAACTGTTGTTCACTTAAATCACCCTTATTCTGCCTTCCCTACAATGTGAATAAAGGTGAAGGAGAAATTGGCAGCTCTGCTCATCCGAGTAGTCCGTTTACCTTTGGCTGGGAGCACACTTGTTGGCGCAACTTCCCGGGCATTTCCGTCAGTTTGCCGTGTTCTGTGTTTCTGATTGTATTTTCCATACTTTATTTTCTACGAATGTTCGTGATATTTTGGGATGCAGCACAATGTTTTTAATTAACCTCCTAAGTGGGCCAGAAATCCACAGCTCAGAGCAATTAACCTGTGCTGGATCCATGGGAGGTGTGTAATGTGCTGCAGATCTATCTAGTGGTAAGATTTTTAGGGTTTTAAAGCATGTGAAAAAATTGCACCACTTTCAAACACTAAAATCCGGAAATAATCTTAACGCCAGGGAGGTTAAAAAAAAACACATAGAATTAAAGTGCAACGGTCGGGCATAAAATCAAAAATCAATTCTTTATTTTTATCTGGTAAACAAGTAATAAGGATGCTAACCAGGCAATCCAAAACTTGATAAATGATCATTCCCCAGTTTACCTTACTCTTATTTGGTACATTGAACCACAAAGGAAGTTGTAGGGAATGCTGGGTTATCTTTATTTGCTTCTTTATTTTCCTCTCAGACTTAACCAATGCAGCCTGATTGGCTGAAGCCTCTCCCCCTCCCCCCCTGTTTTCCCCTGCCACACCTCTGTTCCTCTCTGATTGGCCAATATTTCTCATGCTGAGACAATGCATTTTCTATTGCAGAGTGCAGAAGTAGGATTGTAGGAGTGCCTGCAGACTGGGAGGAGGGCGAGCAGTACGTACACAATCAGGCAGAGTAAAGTACGGGAGGAAATGACATCAGGATGTGCTTCAAGATAGACACAGTTAAAATAGAGAATCCTAAGAAGGATTTTCTCTTTTTTTACTATAGCAAAATGACTGAAATAAAAATGTGGGCAGTGAAATACATATTTTATGTAAGTAAAGCAAGTATTTATCTACTTAGATATGTGTTTTTTTCTGAGATAGTATGGCTGACAACTCCTCTTTAACTAACTACCTAAAGACCGCGTTACACCAATGGGCGTGACCACGGCGACAGCCCCAGGACCTCCTAACGCCAATCGGCGTCAAGTCCTGGGGCCGGCTACTGCAGGAGATCGCGCGCAGGCTGCGTGCGCATCTCCTGTTGGTAGGCGGAGCTGAGCTCCGTCTTCAGTCTCCGATCGGCGATCGCCAATCTGCAGACTGTTAGACGGTGAAACTGCAGTCTTTCTTTACTAAGTACAGCGCTGCCGTGTGACACGGCTGTCCCCCTGGGGCACAAGAGAGCGATCAACTCTCATAGGTTGAAGCCTATGACAGGCAATCGCTATGATTGGCTGGCGGGGGTTAGAGGACAAAAAAAAAAAGTTTTTATTTTTAAAAAAATTACAATACATATTTGCCCCCCAAAAAAACAACAACTGGGGGGCGATCAGACCCCACCAACAGAGAGCTTTGTTGGTGGGGAGGAAAGGAAGGGGAGGAATCACTAGTGTGCTGTGTTGTGCGGCCCTGCAGCTTGGCCTTAAAGCTGTAGTGGACCATTTCACTAAAAATGAATAAATCTTTAGGGGAGTTTAACACTGTGGTCCTCGAGAGGTTAAGCAGAATGCCATGCGTCTTAACATTGCAGAAAAAATTGTGAACGATAAATGTGAGTGATTGCTTACAATGTGCAATTCTCAAGCGGGACATTGACTTCAGTGTGCATTGCCAACCAAAAAGGTCATGACTGTTTTGTTTATTTTGGGCAATGAAAGTCTACAGTGTGTATGCACCATAACTGAGATCGGCAGCAATTTTCTGTAAATCTTCTTTTCTGTATTATCCAGGGATATGATTGACTACTTTCTGCCTAGCGATACATTCTGCCAGATATCCTGTTCCTCAGCACAAGTTGCTGCATGGCTGTGCCTCGCCTGCTGTCTCTGAATGATATACTGCGCTGCTGTGTAGCAGGGTGGCTACACAGAAAGCCTGAAGTTACAGAGGTTTTAAAGGGCTTCTGCTGTCGCCTAGGGCTCTGATGTCATTCATGCCCAAGCATGCTCATAAAGCTCAGTGGGGTAAAGACATATGAACAAAATGGGGAAAGCAGCCTTCATGCTGACCTGCTATGTTATAAGAATGAGCATTGACTTTATGATAAAACAGAACTCCATTGCCACAGTCACAGCAATATGTGGTTCATACTACACAAACCAGCTGATCAGGGGTTTCCTTAAAGAGAACCCGAGGTGGGTTTGAAGAATGTTATCTGCATACAGAGGCTGGATCTGCCTATACAGCCCAGCCTCTGTTGCTATCCCAAACTCCCCTAAGGTCCCCCTGCACTCTGCAATCCCTCATAAATCACAGCCACGCTGCTGACAAACAGCTTGTCAGAGCTGGCTGTGTTTATCTCTATAGTGTCAGTCTGCTGCTCTCCCCGCCTCCTACAGAACTCCAGTCCCTGCCTGCATCCCTTCCCTCCCTGCTGATTGGAGGGAAGGGACGGGGGCAGGGACCAGAGCTATGCAGGAGGCGGGGGAGCAGCTGAGACTGACACTACAGATGTAAACACAGCCTCACAGCACGGCTGTGATTTATGAGGGATTGCAGAGTGCAGGGGGACCTTAGTGGGGTTTGGGATAGCAACAGAGGCTGGGCTGTATAAACAGATCCAGCCTCTGTATGCAGATAACATTCTTTAAACACACCTCGGGTTCTCTTTAACCCCTGGCGTACAGCCCTACTTGAAATCTGAGACCTATTTGCAGGGCCGGGCCGAGGCATAGGCTGGAGAGGCTCCAGCCTCAGGGTGCAGTGTAGGAGGGGGTGCACAATTCATTCAGCTGTCATTCCTAATTGTGTATGAAGCAGAAATAAATAAGAAAAGGGGATACATAGCAGTGACTGCAAGCCAGATAACTAGATATTAAGGTGTTGGGGAGGTTGTGGGCCCTCTGGCCCTCTTAGTCTAATAGCAATCAGTGTGTGACAGCTGGGGTGGGAGGGATGGAGGGGCGCACTTTGGTGTCTCAACCTTGGGTGCTGGAGGACCTTGTCCCTGCTCTGCCTGTTTGTGGCCAGTTATATCTGCAAGGGTGTAGATTTCAACTTCTGCGTTCGGGCGATTGTACCGTTCATGCCACCCGCACCGATACTGCGATATTTGCAACCTAATTTCATGGGCTCCTGACCCCATGACCACTGTGAGCCAATCACAGTGATCACAGCTCGTTTGTAGGAAAAAAAAGTCTCTGGTCTTTAAGGAGCCAGAGATGGCGGGTATTAAAGTGGTTAAAATTTGACCTTGAATGACATGAATTTTTTTTCTTTACAAGAACCAGAGAAAGTAGAGGGCAGGCTGGGGAAGAACTTTATGCGTAGCTAATCATATGGAAAGCTAAAGATGAATGACAAAATCATTAAGTAATCAAAGTGTCAGGTAGAGCAATTAATCATCTCATTAGTTTGGCACAAAGTTCCAGTTTGGCTTCCCCTAATTCTGGTTCATGTAAAGCAAAAAAAAGATCAATTTTAGATCACATCTCTATAGATAAGCCTTAGAGGATAATAGGTTATCCAGAAATGCAGTCCGGTAGAACAGCAGGATGACTCAAAATATAGGATTGGTTTTATGGTCAAAGTAAGATTTTATGGGGGTCTGTACCACGAATACTGTCATCAACATCACATGACTAGAGATGGTGACATCAGGCCAGTAACAAAAGCTTAGTGGAGAGAAGGAGGGAGCAGGTACATTTTAGGACTTAGAGCCATGGCAAAGTAACTACTATTACTCCTTGTTCATTGCAGTTGCTAACAAATCTGATGCTTGACAGCAATTGGTTTCTGCTGCTCTACTGTGTCCTAGTTGTTAACAACTGCATTGGATAACGTTATTAGCAGCTGCTTAGCATCTTAGTCTAAAGTCTCCCTTTCAAGATAGATATGTAATAATCATAACATGATAACATGTATAATGTTTTCTCAACTATACTTCAGGGGCGTAACTACAGGGGACCCATAGGTGTGTGCTGTAAAAACAGTGCACGAGATTTGGATGCAGCCAGCGCCACCATAGGCCGCAATAGGGATTACGGCTATAGCGGCGCTCAGTGAGTAATTTAGGCGCCATCAAAAGACGGAGCACAAATTACTGCAAAAACACTGTTTGGCTGCCAGCAATAGCTGGAAGCCGGATTACATCTTTCCCCCGCTATCCATGGCGGCCTGGAGGGGGAATAGTAATTAACGCTGCCGGGACAGGTGCAGGAGCAGGGTAAGCTGTTTATCGGCTTTACCCTGCACCCAAATCTTCCGGCGGCTGTATAATAGGTACGTGTAGACCATATTAGGTGGTTTGTAGCTACACATGTTATGGGTGTGAAGATCCTGATGATCACACTTTTATGACCCTTGTAAGGTGAACCCCTAGGCTGTGAGGGTCACCAAGGGGAGGCAAAGGAAGGGTTGTGAACATTAAGGAAACCCCATAAAGGTTTTGCTGGGGGGGGGCATAATTTGTAGTTACGCCCCACTTTACTCCAATTGCTCAGATTATGATACAGGTTTGAACATTGAGAGTAATTGGGTTATATGTCTTTGGTTATTTTACTACTGGTTTCAATACACTGGCTAGAGCACAAATGTCTTATTTATCACAATAAAGAACATACTCTTCCTGAATCACTATGTTTTGCCTCCCCCGCCCCTCCTCTCCCCCTGTCATGTCCGTGTTTGAAGCTGTGCCCAGCTCTCTGTCTGGTTTCCTGGCTGCTGATTTCTGCTTTGGAATTATAGGCTGCCTCTTAATTTTAGGGCTGTAGGCGGCACACAGGATGTACCTATTATCTACCTTTGTTGTAGCCACTAATCCTGACACAGCTGGTCCCATGTCTGCCTGCATGAGAGGGGAACTGTGATAAAGCCATGGCTTCCTGCTAGGCCAGGTGTATGAGAAAAATGGCTTCCTATGTAAACGGGCATTAGATATATGGCTTTTATCTTGATGATGACTGCAGTCAGGGGATCATGGTATGCTCCATGCACAGTCAGCACTGTCTGAGCCTCTGAAGATAATAGAAGGTCCCCCTCGTCTTGGGCGTATTATAAAGTAGCCTTATCCTGTCTGATCATGCCCTCCGAATCTGGAAGTTTCATGGAAACATGGCAATGTCCTGATACTTTAAAGGTTTTTAATACCCTGGATCAGGCACTTTTTATATGTATTTAATAGTATATTTTAAATCAGTTAAGAATTAAAAAATTGCAGTTTCTGCAAGATAAAAATTAGGAAAATAACTGATGCCCCAGTTCAAACATCCTCACAGCTGTCCGTTGTATAGAGACATGGGGGTATATTTATTAAACCTTGTTAAATGGAGCCTGTGCAGGCAGCACATGTTAAAGAGGAACTTTAACCTGGGATTGCACTTCATCCCAATCCGTAGCCAATGTCCCCTTTCCCATGAGAAATCTTTACATTTTCTTGAATAGACTATTAGGGACATCTGTATGGCTGATACTGTGAGCGTGCGCGCGCACACACACACACACACACACACACACACACACACACACACACACACCAACAATGCTCTAGTCACTTACCTAGCAGCGCCTCCCACGCGGCACGGCCATGTGCAGTCAGTTTGTGCACGCTCTTGGCATTACTACAGGGCTGAACCACTGGGGCTGCTGGGGGGGGGGGGTGTGACACCCACCCCACCCAACAGGACAGAAGATGAGAATTTGGTTTACTTGTTATGTAGAGGTAGAAATGACTTATTCCAGTGATTTGGGATTGTGAAAGCTGCAGTGACTACTACTGGTTTACTGGTGATGACGTTATTGGGATTACCAAGTGCCCTGCAGATTGCCAGAGAGGCGTACGGGTGGCCAATACCCCTGATGTGCATTCGGACCCTGTTTGACCACCAGATCCGGATTATGGGAGCCCACCACTCTCCTATCCGGCCTACCCACTTGTTGGATGATACGCTGTCTGATCATTTGATATTGTAAGTGTGATTTTACTTATTTTAGCAGTTAATATAAATTATAATGCACCATAGAGCACTCCTGTTTATATTTCATAGAGCCTCACTTTCCCACAAGTTTGGAGCACGCTGATTGGTGTAGGCAAAGGAAATACTGTTTCCAGGATCATCTGCCTGCATTGTTTGGAAGTTTTACTCATCATGTAATTTTTACTACAAAAACCCCTTGCGTAATTTGCGTAACTTGTATATGCAGCCCGTATGTTGCCTGTCACACGAACAATGTAGATGTTGCATGTTGCATGTTGCATATATAATGCAAATTACGTTAGGGGCTACATAATTTGCATAGTGTAACCTAACTGTTCTGCATAGCATAGTGAAGGGAACCAGGGAACGTTAGAGCGAGTGGGTTATTAACTAATCTTTAGGTCCTACCATTTTTACAGAGTATATAGTAAATTTGTTTATGCTTAAATTAGAGTTTCTACAAGTGTATACAGTCACTTTTATTTAGCATTTATGCTGCCTCTGTCACCATTGAAAAAACTAGATTTACTATTAGGATCAAAATAGGCATATGGCCAAAGAGACTACTTTTAGATAATCTTGCCCAGAGATGCCAAGAATCCAAGATGCGTTGGTATCCAGAAGCTTTATTCATGCTGATTAAACACACAAACACTAAGAATCCAGCGCAGGAGACTTGGGCGCAGCCGGCGCCACCATAGGCCTTAATAGGAACTACGGCTATAGCAGTGCACAGAGTGTAACTTCGGTGCCGTCAGACGGGGCTGAAGTTACATTTAAAACACTGTAATTTAGCTTCCAGCACTAGCTGAAAGCCGAATTACATCATTCCCCACTATCCATGGCGGCCTGGAGGGGGAATAGTAATTTACACAGCCGGGACTTGTGCGGCAGCAGGAACAGCCATATACCGGCTGTATCCTGCGCCCAAGTCTCCCGGCGCCAATTCATCTCGTATGCTCAAACACATGCATTTTTCTGTATCAGAAGTCACAACTACATAGAGCGCTCCCGACTGCAGGCGCGCGATCAAGGATGCACCGCTGGGCTAGAGCCTGTGCACTAGATTGATGGTGAACTGTTCGCTAGCAAACAGCAGTTTGTGCCCTCACTACCAAACAATGTAAAAGAAGCATACCAGCATTTTTAAACGCAAATATAGTATTTGCATTTGATTAGGCTACATCTCTTTGCACCTCACTTTCCCCTTCTTATGGTCTGCGTAGGATGAGCACAGCAATTTTGTTTGTTTATAGAATTTGCCATAACTACTTCATGTGGTAAGCAGGGCCGGATTTGTACTTTCCAGCGCCCTAGGCCAGCTGTCACCAACCGCCCCCCCCCATTCTGTCCAACTCTAACTAGTGATCACTGGGTTGAATGGGCTCCCCTCTTTTTTGCTGCTTTGCCCCCCTATTCAACAAAGAAGCAGTGCATGCTCTGGCCACTCCATGTAATTTTGCACTCCAGCCTGGATGCACAGCAACCAATAGTGCTCTAGGCTTGCATAATTCAGAAATTATGCTCATATATGAGCAGCACTTGTCAAGTACGCATACCCATAACACTCCCAGCCTCGGCTGCTGTGCACATCCGTACAGGAGCACGTAATAACAAGAAGCCCGAGAAGATAGAGCATGCGCTGCTTCTTGGTTCTCTGTGCGACAGGCTGCAGTCAGAGCCACAAACAGGGGGCAGTGCAGCGCAATGGAGAGAAGCCCATCCAAACCAGAGAATAGGTAAGTAGAAGGATCCCAAACTATACACGCAGGCATAGATGTATTGTAATGCTAGGTACACACAATGCAATTCTGACAGAGTTACTGTCAGATCGATTATTTCCAACATGTCTGATCTGATTTCTGATCAATTTTTCAATCGATTTTCCGATTATTTCTATGAAAAAATCATTCAGAAAATCTATTGGATAGTAGATCGGACATGTTGCAAATAGTCGATCTGACAGTAAATCTGTCAGAAAATTGCATCGTGTGTACCTAGCATAAGCTCAGGTGTACTTTACACAGTGACAATTTAGCACTTAGGGCAAGTTAAGACAGATCTTAAAATCAGTCAGCAGGAAGTTTTTAAGTTTTTGTAATAGAATTGATAATATTTATTTGCTAACCAAAATAAAACAGTGAGCCTTTGGCTAATGAGCCATCTTCAGACTTTGTTCCTGTATACAAGATGTTAGGACACACAGCTATATATACAGTCAGCAGGAGATGCATACATTGTTTTGTAAATATAAATACATGTAATACAGTTGTCATTCTGTTTCAAAACATCCTGCTTTCACTGATGGCTAACACAGTACAATTTTAAAAAATGTCAGGAAAGAGTTAAACTGTAGCACAAAGAATGTTGCTGTCATTCTCTAGGAAAGAAAAACAAACCATACATTTAACAGGTCTCAGGTCTTTAACAGCTCTGACCAAGTAATAAACATCAGTCTGGGGGAGAGGAGATCTGATAATTCCTGTCCGTGAATACGTGCATAAAGAAACTAATCTGAACTCAAAACTACTGCTTGAGCCCATATATATTTCTTCTCACAGCAGCTTGTATGTCCCCACTCATTATACTGGACAAGATCCTCAGATGACAACAGATGCTGACTGTCATCACACACACTCTGCAGTGAGAGAGATGCAGGGATCTCTGGAATTCAGGCAGAATAGAGCAAAGCAGAAGTGATTTACTTTGACATGTGACCTCTAATCTCTCCAAGTCCTGCGCCCTGCTGAATTTTATCGTCCTAGGCCATGACCTTTGGCCTTCCCAGAAATCCAGCCCTGGTGGTAAGATATTCCGCATCTTAAAGTGTACTTGAGGCGAACCTCAGATATGAAAACATATACTTACCAAAGAAGAAGGAAGCCTCTGGATCCTATAGAGGCTTTCCACACTTTCCTCCAGTACCCTGTAGCAGAGCATGGTTCCCCAAAGTATTCTAACACGGGCTTGTTGGAATGAAGACTAGGGCCGCGCTCATCTTCAGGCACGAGTGCAGCCATACTGCGCCTGCGTAAGTACCGCCACACCTGGGCAGTAAGCCAGAGCTGCTTGTGCATGAGTAGCTCCATGCTATATAAGGGCAACCTTGCTCACGCAGATGCAGCACAGCCACACTGGTGCCAGCAAAAGAACGTGGCCCCGGTGTTCCTGGAGTGTCCTGGCGAGCAGTGGTACCAATGAGGAGGACACAGGAAGCCTCTACAGGAACCAGAGGCTTCCCTCTTCTTCAGTAAGTATGTGTTATCTTACCCTCTTAACTCGACTCAGGTTCTCTTTACAGAAAACCTGTGAGTAAAAAAGACATTTATATACACACCTGGGTAGAGGGAAGCCTCTGGATTCTGTAGAGGCTTCCCACGTCCCCCTACACCTCGCCATTCCAGCACTTTGACCCCCCAAAGCTTGTGGCCATGCGCCCGTACAAGGACAAGCATGGCTGCAGTACACAGGTCCAGAACGTCTTGCTCCTGCGCAGTAGCACAGAGCTGCCTCTCGGGCTCAGCTAAACTATTCTGGACATATAGGCGTAGGGGATGTTTGTATGGGCTGTCTAAAAATTTACGGATGGTTCTCTGGAGACAAGTCACTGTGTGATACTGACCTGGTAATTTGCAGTCAAAAGATCATTGTACATTACATATACACCTGTCTTTTGGCATGCTGTGCTGATCCATAATCATCATCAAGTAATCGTCTTTGAGAACTCATTAATATCAGAGCACAGAACGGTCACGAAGAGGTCACTGCAGAATGGAATTCTTTATGACCCGAACGTGACACGATGCACAATTGTGCTGTGTATTTTTCCACTAGTAGCTGAGTCACTATGCATGTAGGGAGATGTCTCCATAAATAAGGGTGGCATCAGGTCCTGACTGACAGGTTTCTGTTCCAATCTGTAGGAGTGAGCTGCGTAGGAATCATGTGAAGCCATTAGCTGGTTCAGGCAGGACTGTGTTTGCAGGACAGTGTATAGCGTAATGTAGCTGTGAGACAAAGTAATATTTGGATGCAGGGTGTACCTGTATGTGTGCGTGTTTAGCTATGACATCATCATGACATCTTTCAGCTCACAGTCAGCAGAATGCATCCCTTGTTGACGTATATCAAGGATTCATTCCAATAGCAAATAAGACATACACAAGGGTTAATAAGTACTATCACTATTATCCTTTACTGAGTCTTATGTATAGAGTTTATAGAACAGTAAATTTTGTCCATTGCAACCAGTTAGATTCCTTTCGTCATTTCTCTGGTCCAGTTTAAAAATGGCAGACCTGTATACAGAACTGGATCACCCACAAGGCAATCCTAGGCAGTTGCTTGGGGCCTGGAGAGAGTTTAGGGGCCCAGTGGATGCGCACTCCCACCAAATTTAACTAAAAGAAGCCAGGTAACCATAAGCGGTGGGCGTAAAGTGCTGTCTTGCCTAGGGCCCCATTTCATCGTAATCCATTTCTGCCTCAATATGGTCAAAACCAGTGGTGTTACAATTGGGAATGCAGGAGATGCACCCACACTGGGATCTTTGGACCAGAGTGGTCCACCCTCCTTCCACTGTTGTATTAGCTCTTCATTGGTGCTGTGCTGGTAATGATCACCTCTATAATGTGCTTTGAATAGTGATTATAAATAACAAATTGTTCTCCTCTCCTGCTTACACCTCTTTGACTGTCTTTGGCAGATTTTGGTGCTTTATATCAATTGTTATGTATAGAAGGCTTGAGAGGGCCCAATGTGAAACTCACAATTGAGTTCCTTAGCTAAACCACTGGTCAGAACATCTGCTACATTTAAAGAGAAACCATAACCAAGAATTGAACTTCATTCCAATCAGTAGCTGATTGTGAGGGTCATCTGGTAGGCTTACCACTCGCTGCGGAGTCAGGGGATTCGGTCGGCGGACAGAGTCCCTTGTTGACAGATGGCCGGGCTTCCGTGATGCATGGTGGGTCCGTGCTTCCGGGCTGGTCCTCTGGCGGTTGTGCGTACGCGTGCGCGCACATCACTGGTGATGGATTGACGTTTGCCGCTGGGGGCGTATGCGGAAATGGGTATCGCGGCGCGGGAGGCTTGTGTACACGAGTACGCATACGCGGCGCGCAATTCAAACGAGAGGCCAGCCCTCCTCCAGTATTTAAGGCGTCTGCTCACAGCACTCTGCACTGATTCCTTTGTCAGCTAGTGTGTGTGTTAGCCACCTGACGCCAGCCTATCTTAATATCCTGATTCTTGTTACCGACCCGGCTTGCCTCTGACCTCTCTTGATCTGCTCTCCCCGGTTTGACCCTTGGCTTGTTTCTGGACCTCCCTGCTTGCTGCCTGCTCCGACCTGGATTGTCTTCGGTACTACCTGATCTCTGCCTGCCCCAACCTAGGATTGTCTACCGTTACTGAACCTTGCTGCCTGCCCTGATCCCGGATTGTCTACCGTTACTGAACCTTGCTGCCTGCCCTGAACCGATTCTCTGTCTTACCTCCTCGTGGCACCTTGCATTTAAACTACTTTTGGACTTTTGCTCAGCAGCAGGTGGCCCACCTGAGACTGTCCTTTCTCCGCCTTGTCCTTTCACTGCCCACCACCAGACATCCCTAGCAGCTCATTCTTAGAGTAATCATGCAGCAGTTGGGAATTATCTATTTACAGACCCTGTCCTTACTTGGAGGTTGCTAGAGCTTCAGTAGTAGGACTCTGCTTGCTGCTCGCTTCTTGAACTCCTGATCTTATACCTGTTCCTGGTATCCCTGGTTTGACCTATGCATGTTATTATCTGTCTTTGGATCTTGTTTTTTATTGCGTTGTCCTCCTAGTTCTTGATACTGTATTGTGTTCTGACTTGCCCTTGATTTGAGATTTGGTCTTGTGTACTTGGTTTTGTATATTGTGTATATAATATTGTTCTTATTAGCTACTTAGCATTGTGTGGTGTGGGGTTGTTTCGCTGTGCTTGCATTTGATCACTTTTTACTGTTGTATATATTTCACCCTATTTTCAAAACCCTATTGCTAAATACCTGATGTCTTCTATATATGCTGCACAAAGTGGTCACCAGCTCCATTGTCATTAAGGCTCTCAACAGTTACATAGGGACTGTTTCTTTACTGGAACTTCTAATTCATCTCCTGTGATGATCAGTTTTCCTACTACATGGTATTGGCACCATATTTTAGCAGCAACAAACAGACTGGTGCAGTACATTCACTGCAGCTCTTAATTAGAGATGTCGCGAACCTCCGATTTTTGGTTTGCGAACCCTGTTCGCGAACCTCCGCGAAAGGTTCGGTTCGCGGAAAAGTTCGCGAACCGCAATAGACTTCAATGGGGAGGCGAACTTTGAAAAATAGAAAAAATTCTAACGCCTAGAAAAATGATAGAAAACATGTTTCAAAGGCTCTAATACCTGGAGGCAGACATGATTGAGTAAAATACACATCAAATGTCCCAGGCTAACATCTAGGTTTCACACAGACCCCTATTTTAGGACTCCCTCCTCCCTTCCACCCTCCTCCCTTCCACCCTTCTACCTATTCCCTCCTACCGGAGGGAGTAGGGTCTCATCTGCCAGAGAATTATATTATTTCAAAAGCCAGTTTACATACCATAGCTGAGAATTGAACCCAGGTCTCACTGTGTGGTGGGCAAGTACCTTAACCGCTGTACCACAACAGTACTAACTGAAGCTGGCCTAGCATTTACCATTTATGCTCAATCCAAGAGAAAAATTAGACAAGATAGCAGCATTAGGAAGACTTGCCTAAGGTCTCCTACTGAATAGGTGCTGGCTTACTGAACAGACAGAGACGAGATTCGAACTCTGGTCTCCTGTGTCAGAGGCAGAGCCCTTAACCATTACACCATGCAGCCACTGCTTACAGAGATGTAGCCAGACATGTCGTTGTATTTTGTGTTCAACAGTTGTCAAGAGAAAAATTAGACAAGATAGCAGTGTTAGGAAGACTTGCCTAAGGTCTCCTACTGAATAGGTGCTGGCTTACTGAACAGACAGAGACGAGATTCGAACTCTGGTCTCCTGTGTCAGAGGCAGAGCCCTTAACCATTACACCATGCAGCCACTGCTTACAGAGATGTCGTCAGACATGGCCTTGTATTTTGTGTTCAACAGTTGTCCAAAGAGAACCCCAGATAGCCAGGTAGATTCATCTCTCTCTCTCTCTCCCACAATGCATTAGTCTTTATGAGTCATGACTGTAGCTGTCAGACTCCTGCAATGCATTGTGGGACTTGTAGTTCCTCAACAGCTAGATCTAGAAGCAGGCTACAGTGCTGCAGAAAACAGTAACCCTACTTTTACCTTTGGGAGTTGTATTTAATTCACTGTGTTTCAGGGACTCATTCATCTGTAGCTGGAATCAATGGTGACCACCTTTCGCACATTTTGTGTGTGTGTACTGCATGACAAATGAACACCCTGTCTGTCAGGCTGAACTATGTCTGCTGCCGAGTGATTTCGTTCTCAGTTCTTATAACCCTGAATTGTCACATAATTGATTGTTTCAAGTGACATGTTTGAAATGATCTCCGCACAGACACGCTGCCCGGTTATAGCTGCGCAGCCTGATCTGTTGTATGGGGAAGGTGTAAAATGCATCAAGGACAAGAGGTAAGTGGTAAAAACCGGTGGTCCATTGTGTTGGTTGTTTAGTGACGCACTACAGCAGATAGCTCAATGGCACCGTAGGACAACTGTACAGTCGATAGATTTTCGCTCAAGATGATCATGAATGATGAACTTGGGCAACCAAAATCTTATATATGTACATATTTTAACCAGCTGAGCGGTCTGGACGAGCTCAGCTCGTCCAGTACCGCCAGAGCCTGCCGCTCAGGCCCTGCTGGGCCGATTTGGCTCAAATAAAAGCAGCACACGCAGCCGGCACTTTGCCAGCCGCGTGTGCTGCCTGATCGCCGCTGCAGTGCGGCGATCCACCGCATGCAGCGGCGAAAGAGGGTCCCCCCAGCCGCCTGAGCCCAGCGTAGCCGGAACAAAAAGTTCCGGCCAGCGCTAAGGGCTGGATCGGAGGCGGCTGACGTCAGGACGTCGGCTGACGTCCATGACGTCACTCCGCTCGTCGCCATGGCGACGAGGTAAGCGAAACAAGGAAGGCTGCTCATTGCGGCCTTCCTTGTTTATTCTGGACGCCGGAGGCGATCGGAAGATCGCCTCCGGAGCGCCCTCTAGTGGGCTTTCATGCAGCCAACTTTCAGTTGGCTGCATGAAATAGGTTTTTTTTTATTAAAAAAAAAACCCTCCCGCAGCCTCCCTGGCGATCTTAATAGAACGCCAGGGTGGTTTTAATGAATATAACTAAATGAATAAAAACCTTTTTTTTTTTTACAATATTCATTTATATTTTATGTACTCAATGGCTGCCCATTGTAAATTAACCTGATTTACATTCTTAAATGTATCAGTGACGGTGACATCTTTACTGCTGGCAAGGTGAATACCCCCTCCCCTTCCACCCTTTGAATTGGGCAGGAACATCCTCTGATCTCCCAGAATGCACTAAAGCTACGTACATATGCATTATTAAAGTTGGTTGAGGTAGCCGATAACAACTGCCTCAGCCGATAATCAGGCGTGTTTACAGTAGCCCCTGACTGCCACCCCACAAGTGATCCACAAGGCGGATCAACCTGGCCGAGCGACGGCCAATTCTGTGGTGCACGCCACTCCCCAGCCTACTGCATGAGTTCACACATGCAACACTCTGTCATCACTCGGCCCCCCTGCACAGCAACAGAATGCGTTGTCAGCTATACATCTGACCACATCTGTACAGGCTGGCTCAGCCAGCGATGTCGCCCAAGGGAATCGTGTCCCAATCCCCAACAGTCAATATTAGTCATAGGTGTGTACGCACCTTCAGGCAGAAGGCTGCGTGACATCATAGCCTAGGCTATGCATCAATAGGAGTGTAGGGTTACATACAGTGGGATGCGAAACTTTGGGCAACCTTGTTAATTTTCCTGTATAAATCGTTGGTTGTTACGATAAAAAATGTCAGTTAACCTTCCTGGTGGAAGGCACCGCTCAGGCCCCGCTGGGCCGATTTGCATAATTTTTTTTGCTACACGCAGCTAGCACTTTGCTAGCTGCGTGTGCAATCCGATCTCCGCCGCCGCTACCCACCGATCCGCCGCTATCCGTCGCGCCGCAGCCGCCCCCCAGATCCTGTGCGCTGCCTGGCCAATCAGTGCCAGGCAGCGCTGTGGGGTGGATCGGAGTCCCCTTTGACGTCACCGACGTCATCGGGAGCGGAGTCCCCTTTGACGTCACGACGTCGGTGACGTCATCCCGCCCGTCGCCATGGCGACGGGGGAAGCCCTGCAGGAGATCCCGTTCTTTGAACGGGATCTCCGATCGCCGGAGGCTTTGCTGCCCCCTGGCGGATTTTGATAAACCGCCAGGAGGGTAAATATATAATATAGGAGACATACACAGTGATATTTGAGAAGTGAAATGAAGTTTATAGGATTTACAGAAAGTAAAGTGCAATAATTGTTTAAACAAAATTAGGCAGGTGTATAAATTTGGGCACCACAAAAAAAATAAATGAAATCAATATTTAGTAGATCCTCGCTTTGCAGAAATTACAGCCTCTAAATGCTTCCTGTACGTTCCAATGAGAGTCTGGATTCTGGTTGAAGGTATTTTGGACCATTCCTCCTTACAAAACATCCCTCATTCATTCAGGTTTTATGGCTTCCAAGCATGGACTGCTCTCTTTAACTCACACCACACTCTCTTTAACTCACGCCATTCCAGAACGTTGTACTTGTTCCTCTGCATGAATGCCTTAGTGTATTTTGAGCAGTGTTTAGGGTCGTTGTCTTGTTGAAAGATCCAGTCCTGGTGCAGCTTCAGCTTTGTCACTGATTCCTGGACATTGGTTTCCAGAATCTGCTGATACTGAGTGGAATCCAGCATGATGGAACCACCACCATATTTTACTGTAGGTAGCAGGTATTTTTCTTGGAATTCTGTGTTTTTCCTCCATGCATAACGCCCCTTCTTATGCCCAAATAACTCAATTTTAGTTTCATGAGTCCACAGCACCTTATTCCAAAATAAAGCTGGCTTGTCCAAATGTGCTTTAGCATACTTTAAGCGCCTCTGTTTGTGCTGTGGGCGGAGAAAAGGCTTCCTCTGCATCACTCTCACATACAGCATCTCCTTGTGTAAAGTGCACCGAATGGTTGAACGATGCACAGTGACTCCATCTGCAGCAAGATGATGTTGTAGGTCTTTGGTGCTGGTCTGTGGGATGACTCTGACTGTTCTCACCATTCATCGCTTTTGTCTATCCAAGATTTTTCTTGGTCTGCTACTTCGAGCCTTAACTTGAACTGCACCTGTGGTCTTCCATTTCCTCAATATGCTCCTAACTGTGGAAACAGACAGCTGAAATCTCTGAGACAGCTTTCTGTATCCTTCCCCTAAACCATTATGGTGAACAATCTTTGTCTTCAGGTCATTTGAGAGTTGTTTTGAGACCCCCGTGTTGCTACTCTTCAGAGACAATTAAAAGAGGAGGGAAACTTACCACTGACCCCCTGAAATACTCTTTCCCATAATTGGATTCACCTGTGTATGTAGGTCAGGGGTCTCTGGGCTTACCAAGCCAATATGAGTTTAAATAGTTTGTTCTAAAGGTTTTGGAATCAATAAAATGACAAATTTATACACCTGCCTAATTTTGTTTAAACAATTATTGCGCACTTTCTGTAAATCCAATAAACTTCATTTCTTTCTCAAATATCACTGTGCGTGTCTCTTATATGATATATTTAACTGACATTTTTTATTGTGACAACCAACGATTTTTACAGGAAAATTATGTTGATTAACAAGGTTGCCCAAACTTTCGCATCCCACTGTAGCAATAATAAACAGCAATATATAGATACTGAAAAGATTTCTGAGGCTGAATTCAGGTTAATTAAGGTAAAAATGGGTATCCTGAATAATGTACTATTTACCACTATTTGTCATTACAGTTCTCATTTAAGTGTCGGAACAGAATGCTGATTCTAGCACTATCTTCCTTAACAAATATGTTTTTCTTAGTAGTGACCTAAGAGTGAACAGAACTTCCGTTTTTCTCTTTACGTCACCCACATTCTGGTCCCATATCTTGAGAAGATCTGAGAGTGGAGGACGGCAGTCTGTCCCGTCTATCAAGCTGACTCGTGTAGTTGTTGCCACACACCCAAGGCGTGTCCTTACCCACAACAAAGCTCAGTCTGTGCTCACATGCACATCTCTGGGTAGTTGCTGATGGCTCCCTTCCCTCTGAATTCCCTGAAGGAACAGTTCTCAGACTTCACTTACTATGTCTGCTGCCAGCTGAGCTAACCTCACAGCAGTCTGTAACACACAGCTCTCTGTAAACATTGTTATCCCCAAATGTGGTGACAATTGCTCCGCTGGTGACCGGGTTCCACAAATATTTACCACATATTACTTACCACAGTACCAGATTCACTGAACCAGTTGCCAAGTGTCAGTACAGTGATCAGAAAAGCCAAATGTTAACATTGAGAGTGAGAAAGTGCAGCCTCCACTTAATTAAGAGTGGAGGAGGCCCTCCAAAAAGCGTGTTTAAGAATTTTTCAAAATTGTTCAAAGGTACAAGGGATAGCTCCTATAAATAAACAAAGATGACTTTTTTTTTTTTTTAAATCATTTTTTTATCGAGGCAACCAAAAGGACATTACAGTCATGGTAAGCAATTACATTGCATATATCCAAACAACTTTTCAAACAATAAATTTAATTAGTTCTTTTATTGAACACTTTAAAAAGACAACGCGTTTCACGGGTACTTGTCCGCTTCTACGGGTCAAATAGTCAGTGTTTGAAAACAGAAAAAACAATATACAGATGCTCATAGTAGGATACAAAGGTAGACAAAATATAAGTGACAATAATAAGCCTGGACTAAATATAAATTTTAAAATGGTTAAATAAAAAGGTACTTTTCAATATAATTAGACAAAAGGTAATTTTGTATATATAAATTATCATAAGGGTGGTAGTTATTCCTTTAAGGCAAATGTAATTCATAACAGTTGCATAAAAATAATAATTCACAAAAAAACATGTTCATGAGATTAGCAGATATGAGGCCAATTGTTGTCAATTTTAGAGGAATAGAGTGCAATATAAATTCATAAAATCATAAAACTTAATATAAAACCATAAAAAGAAGAATGCACATTAATTAATGGGCTAACAAAATCATAAATCACACAATGGGACAATCATACACTATAGATCAATATGCCAAGACCTTACTGTCCCTTAATAACATAATTACATAACAGAATGACCTCTCTACTTTATCTGTACATAAACACCTGGTACAGTTTACTACACTATACGGGTTCTCCTGTGTTCTCTGTTTCTTTTGTTTTTCTGGTAGGGCCTTCGGACCACCCCAGACATCCTCCGCACCACTTGCTTACAGCATGGAATTACTCATTCCTCATAAGGTGTGGGATTATATGATCAAATACTAAGTGTACATTTTCCGTGTGCCGTAAGTGGATACTTTGAAATAGAATATTTGATTTATTAAGGTTGGAGAACAGAAGTGATCCAGCAAACCTGAAATGCATTTTTAAACATCTGCTATTAGGTGGTAATAGTTTGCAACCCTCACTTAGGTCATAACAGAATACAGTGATGATTGCTGGTAGAATAGTGAAAACTTTATGAAATTGCAGTAATATGCAGTAGCACACATTTATTTTTAAGGAATGATTGCAAAGTCTTCAGTGAACATTGGCTGCCTCTCAAATTTTGCAGCTCCACCAAGTCTCTCATTATGTATGACAGTGAGCAGTGTACTTCTGCAAACATGATACCCAGCAGGGAGTTACTGTAGGGGAGAAGCCCATCTGACCACAGCAGGGCGCAGAGATGTGGGGGCCCGTAACTACTAACCTCCCCTCCCTCTGATGCAAGGGTTCATCCTCCAGATGAGGTGTTATTGTGGTTACTGTTGTTATTATGGGTGTGATAAGGGCCACACATGTTATATGATCCTTGCAAGATGGACCTCCAGGCCATGAGGGTCCCAAGCAAAGGCAAAGTAAAGGGTGTAATTATTGGGGAGGCTCATCAAAGTTTTGCTTGTTGTAATATTATAGCTTTTTGGGGTGCTTTCTGGCTATTCCTTTTAAAATACATTGTTGAAGAATGCATAAGGGCTGATGGTCTCTTCAGCCTAGAATTTATGGTGTTGATATCCATTTTCGTGTATGCAGGTGGATCATGTACGACTGACCAAGGAGAGAAGTAAACTTTGCTTTTTCACACACTTAGATTTTAAATCACGTGGAAACAACATTTCCCAGCTCCAAAACAAAGAAAGAGGTCTTTTTACTCCAAGTGAGGTCAAAGATTGAGTAAACTCCTCTTGATGAGGTTACTGTATATGCTATAGGAAGATAGGAGGTGCCCAAGGTATCAGTAGATAGGTAAGCTGATCTTATCTTAATGATGTCAGGTTCAAGAATGCAACATTTTTGTAAAAAGTATCAAATTTTATTATGTAGCAAATGGAAGGAAGTCAGCACCGGAAAGCCACAAGCAGAGCGTGCCCGTACCCAGACCTCAGTGCCTCCTCATGGTCCCACAAGTCCACACAACGATAAGGGTCGGCACCACTCAGAAGTAGTTATAGCTCTTTATTCAAAGTGCATACACGGCAGCAGGACAGACCGCTGTTTCGGGACAATGCCCTTCATCAACTGCATCAGCCATAAAATCAGTGACACCCACACATCCTTAAATATCCCAGGGGTGGACCTGATGGGAGACTTACACATAATATGTAAATTTTATGCAAAAGGCAAAAGAAAACAGAAAAATGTCAGCTCAAACTCACCACATGTTGCCAGATTGCTTCACACGGAAGACGCCATGCATCAAACTTCCAGGTACGCCCATCTGGCATGTCACACGTCATAACATCCAATCGCAAGCGATCAGCGCACACTGTGTAAAAAAATGATAAAAGGTTACACCTATCAAGCATGATATGACGTCCCAGTGTGTTATGGGCACAGCCAATCATCAGCTTGTAGGGCGGATACCCGGCGCCTACGCCGAAAGTAAACCTGACCGCCCATCTCTGACGTCGCCGTCTCCCAGTGTTAAGCCGCTGGACCAATCACAAGCCACGCCAGCCACAGTGACGTAATCCGATGCCAAAGCGCCACACGCATATGCGGAAAAACAAATGCATATGCGTGTCACAGAGTGAAGCGCAGCGTCACTCCTAATAGATATAAGGAGCAAGGCTGCGGTGAGGAGAACTGTAATCAAAAATATAAAAATTAATAAGATACACATGGTTGAAAAAACTACAAGCAATTTACATAGGAACAATGGCTAAAATAAAGTCTCCCTCAAATTAGCCCCTAGGGTACATTAAAAACATACAATGTTAAAGAGACATGCATCTGCAATATATATGCAGAAAGTACATTTAAGATGAAATAAGCATATTCCAAAAATCCAAGGCTAAATCAGACTAAATACAAAAAGTGAGATCATACTCCTTATTCAGTCCCCCTGCACCTAATGTCCCCAACCTCCTGATCCAATAGGCTTCTTTTCTAAGGAGTTCCCGATCCCTGCTACCCCCCCTCCAATTATTGGGCACCCCATCAATTGCGGTAATTCTCAGCTGTGATACAGAATGACGGGACAGATGAAAGTGCTCCGCCACAGAGAGTGTACATTCAGGATTGCGAATATTTGATTTGTGTGAAGAAAAACGATCCTTTAAACACTGTGTGGTCTTGCCTATGTAGGCAAGACCACAAGGACATTTCAACATATACACCACATATGTGGAGTCACAGCTAAATCTTTCGCGAATTTTAAATGGAACACCTGATGAAGGATGATAGAAGGTGTCACCCCTAATAACATGATTACACATGTGGCAGGAAAGGCACGGAAACATCGGAAACATGCCACACCCCCTGCCATTAGTGGGTTGACCTCTTCTTTTGTTCACCTTATCTCGTACTTTGGGTGCCCTCTTGAATGACATGATAGGTGGGTATCTTAGTTCAGGCACCGAGTCCATCTCTCAAGATATGCCAATGTTTGCGGATTGAATGCGAGATCAGGTCACTACATGCATTGTATGTGGAAACAAATGGAATCCTAGGTGAACAGCCCCGTACCCTGCTTCTCTTTCTAGTCTCAAATGATCCCTCAGGATAACCACGTGCCCAAAATGTATTCCTCATCTGGCTACAGCGTTCCTCCCTAATCAGGGTATCACTTACCACAGAGCACACTCTAGAGAGTTGGCCTAAGGGTATAGCATCCTTGGCATTTCTGGGATGGAAGCTATTATAATGAAGGACCGAATTGCGATCAGTTTCTTTAACATACAGATCTGTTTTAATACTGCCATCCTCCAGAATGACCAAGGTATTCAAAAAAAGAACACTTCTACAATCACTATGTACCGTAAATTTAATATAGGGACACAATACATGTAACTGAGACACGAACTCAAGTAGGGCCGAGTGTGGCCCCCTCCAAATGCAAAAGACATCATCTATATATCTCCACCAGCACAAAGCGTGCTGATGAAAAAATGCATGATTATACACAAACGCCTCTTCATAGAGCGCCATGTATAAGTTAGCATAGGAGGGGGCCACATTCGACCCCATCGCAGTCCCACGTTTCTGCATATAAAACTTTCCTGCAAAAGAGAAGTAATTATATCGCAAGACTACCTCCAATAAATGTATAATGAACCGTCTCTGTTCGTTAGTCACATCAAGTCTGGTCATCACAAACCAATCCACACCTCCATCATGAGGGATGGAGGTGTAGAGGCTTTCCACATCCAAAGTGACCAACAACAGATTTTCCTGTGCCAACGTCAATGCTCGTACCTTGTCAAGAAACATGGAAGTATCCCGTATGTATGAAGGTACAGATTGAACAAGAGGCTGTAACAGGCCATCCAGGAACCGGGAAATCGGCACAAAGATAGAGCCGACTCCCGATACAATGGGTCTACCTGGAGGCCTGTCCAGCCACTTGTGAATCTTTGGAAGGATGTACAGTGTGGGGGTAGTTGGGTGATCCTCCCTTAAGAATTTAGATAAAGCAACAACTATGATACCTTTTTGTAATGCTGAATTTATTTAACCATCTATTTTATCACATATCTATAGGACAGGATCATAACCAATGCACTCGTATACCTCCCCATCAGACAACTGTCTAAATATCTCCTCCTCATACATGGTGACATCCATCACCACCACTGCTCCCCCTCTGTCCGCTGGACGGATCACAATGAAAGGATTATCCTGTAATGATTTCAAGGCAGTCCGCTCTTTAGGCGTAAGATTGCAATTAACACCTATTTTGCCCCGACTAAAATCTCTTTCAAAGTTCCTAACATCATCCTGAACCTTGGTAATAAAGGATTCTATTACTGGGTGACTAGGGGGAACAAATTGACTGCGGTTACGTAAACCATAATCCCGCAATCTAAAGCATCCATCAGTCACAGTGGTCGAAGAAGGAAAATGTGGTAAAGCAGAAAAAAATTGCTTCAATTTTATAAGACGAAAAAAACAAAATAGTTCTTGGTCCACGTTGAAAAAATTAGGAGGATTAGTTGGACAGAGTGAGAGTCCAAGTTCCAGGACCCTGATCTCATCTTGGGAAAGAGTATGAGAGCTGATATTCACTACTAGTGATTCTAATGATGTCTCGATCGTAAGACCCTTGGGCTCATAGCTCGACCTCGTCTGTTGCCTGCGTCTATACCGGTGCCCCCCTCTCCGACATCGATCCCACGGCTTCCGCCTGCGTTTGGGGACCCCTCTCTAGATGTAACAACTGAAGCATCAGATACCGCTTCAGACTCAGAGTTAGGGGTAGGAGTGGGAGTGGGATTGCGGGGTTTCTTGCCCCGTGGTGGTTTCCCCTTGGGGCTCGGTCTGCGTGGTCCTGGGTGTCTCTGCCATGCATAGACATAGCCCGTATTATAATCCGTACAATCCCGCAGATATTTGGTCTTCTTCTCAGCCTCAACAGCTTTGGTAAATGTATCTATCTTGACGTTGAGTGCATCAATGTACAGTGTGAATTGATCAGCAGTAAGGACCTCTCGTATACGTACAGTCAAGGAATCAATCTTGGTATCTAAAGTAACCAGTTCTTGATGAATCCTTACTATAGTGTGAAGCATTGCATCAAAATATGCTTTGTTCCAAATCCGTTCCCAGACCCCCGTGAACTCAGCGTCACGTGGGAACATAACTGGAGCCACCGGCGATCTAATCGCCCTCAGAATCTTGCGTGTTCTGCAATATTCACCCAAAGTGTGAGCATGTAGATCCAGATTCACTCTCCTCTTTCTGGTGGTCTCAAGTTCCCGTTGTAAATTCTTTATATCTGGAGTCTGTAAGAACGTGACATCTTTCTTCAGCAATGATAGAATTTCATTTGCTTGTTGCTCATTATAGCCAAAAACATCTGGAGTAGCCATATTCATCAAAAGAGTTGGGCCTGTGCTATCCTTCTGAGGCACCAATCATGTAGCAAATGGAAGGAAGTCAGCACCGGAAAGCCACAAGCAGAGCGTGCCCGTACCCAGACCTCAGTGCCTCCTGAGGTCCCACAAGTCCACACAACGATAAGGGTCGGCACCACTCAGAAGTAGTTATAGCTCTTTATTCAAAGTGCATACACGGCATCAGGGGCGAAGCAATAGGGGTTGCAGAGGTTGCTACCGCATTGGGGCCCTTGGGCCAGAGGGGCCCCCGAAGGGCCATTATTCAACTACAGTATTAGCTCTGTATTGGTCCTGTGCTCATAATAACCACTTCTATAGATACTTTGAATAGTGGTAATCATTAACAAACTGTTCCCCATCCCCTTCTTGCACCTCTGACACTGTAGTTGCTATTGGCAGGTTTTGGTGCGCCGTATCAATTGTTATGTATAGAGTGCTTGGGGGGCCCCATTGTAAAACTTGCATCAGGGCCCACAGCGCCTTAGCTACGCCACTGCACGGCAGCAGGACAGACCGCTGTTTCGGGACAATGCCCTTCATCAACTGCATCAGCCATAAAATCAGTGACACCTACACATCCTTAAATATCCCAGGGGCAGACCTGATGGGAGACTTACACATAATATGTAAATTTTATGCAAAAGGTAAAAGAAAGCAGAAAATGTCAGCTCAAACTCACCACATGTTGCCAGATTGCTTCACACGGAAGACGCCATGCATCAAACTTCCAGGTACGCCCATCTGGCATGTCACACGTCATAGCGTCCAATCGCAAGCGATCGGCGCACACTGTGTAAAAAAATGATAAAAGGTTACACCTATCAAGCATGATATGGCGTCCCAGTGTGTTATGGGCACAGCCAATCATCAGCTTGTAGGGCGGATACCCGGCGCCTACGCCGAAAGTAAACATGACCGCCCATCTCTGACGTCGCCGTCTCCCAGTGTTAAGCCGCTGGACCAATCACAAGCCACGCCAGCCGCAGTGACGTAATCCGATGCCAAAGCGCCACACGCATATGCGGAAAAACAAATGCATATGCGTGTCACAGAGTGAAGCGCAGCGTCACTTCTAATAGATATAAGGAGCGAGGCTGCGGTGGGGAGAACTGTAATCAAAAATATAAAAATTAATAAGATACACATGGTTGAAAAAACTACAAGCAATTTACATAGGAACAATGGCTAAAATAAAGTCTCCCTCAAATTAGCCCCTAGGGTACATTAAAAACATACAATGTTAAAGAGACATGCATCTGCAATATATATGCAGAAAGTAAATTTAAGATGAAATAAGCATATTCCAAAAATCCAAGGCTAAATCAGACTAAATACAAAAAGTGAGATCATACTCCTTATTCAGTCCCCCTGCACCTAATGTCCCCAACCTCCTGATCCAATAGGCTTCTTTTCTAAGGAGTTCCCGATCCCTGCTACCCCCCCCCCCCCCCCTCCAATTATTGGGCACCCCATCAATTGCGGTAATTCTCAGCTGTGATACAGAATGACGGGACAGATGAAAGTGCTCCGCCACAGAGAGTGTATATTCAGGATTGCGAATATTCAATTTGTGTGAAGAAAAACGATCCTTCAAACGCTGTGTGGTCTTGCCTATGTAGGCAAGACCACAAGGACATTTCAACATGTACACCACATATGTGGAGTCACAGCTAAATCTTTCGCGAATTTTAAATGGAACACCTGATGAAGGATGATAGAAGGTGTCACCCCTAATAACATGATTACACATGTGGCAGGAAAGGCACGGAAACATGCCACACCCCCTGCCATTAGTGGGTTGACCTCTTCTTTTGTTCACCTTATCTCGTACTGTGGGTGCCCTCTTGAATGACATGATAGGTGGGTATCTTAGTTCAGGCACCGTTGGAAGTCCATCTCGCAAGATATGCCAATGTTTGCGGATTGAATGCGAGATCAGGTCACTACATGCATTGTATGTGGAAACATATGGAATCCCAGGTGAACAGCCTCGTACCCTGCTTCTCTTTCTAGTCTCAAATGATCCCTCAGGATAACCACGTGCCCTAAATTTATTCCTTATCTGGCTACAGCGTTCCTCCCTAATCAGGGTATCACTTACCACAGAGCACACTCTAGAGAGTTGGTCTAAGGGTATAGCATCCTTGGTATTTCTGGGATGGAAGCTATTATAATGAAGGACCGAATTGCGATCAGTTTCTTTAGCCATTGTTCCTATGTAAATTGCTTGTAATTTTTTTCAACCATGTGTATCTTATTAATTTTTATATTTTTGATTACAGTTCTCCTCACCGCAGCCTCGCTCCTTATATCTATTAGGAGTGACGCTGCGCTTCACTCTGTGACACGCATATGCATTTGTTTTTCCGCATATGCGTGTGGCGCTTTGGCATCGGATTACGTCACTGCGGCTGGCGTGGCTTGTGATTGGTCCAGCGGCTTAACACTGGGAGACGGCGACGTCAGAGATGGGTGGTCATGTTTACTTTTGGCGTAGGCGCCGGGTATCCGCCCTACAAGCTGATGATTGGCTGTGCCCATAACACACTGGGCCGCCATATCATGCTTGATAGGTGTAACCTTTTATCATTTTTTTACACAGTGTGCGCCGATCGCTTGCGATTGGACGTTATGACGTGTGACATGCCAGATGGGCGTACCTGGAAGTTTGATGCATGGCGTCTTCCGTGTGAAGCAATCTGGCAACATGTGGTGAGTTTGAGCTGACATTTTTCTGTTTTCTTTTGCCTTTTGCATAAAATTTACATATTATGTGTAAGTCTCCCATCAGGTCCGCCCCTGGGATATTTAAGGATGTGTAGGTGTCACTGATTTTATGGCTGATGCAGTTGATGAAGGGCATTGTCCCGAAACAGCGGTCTGTCCTGCTGCCATGTATGCACTTTGAATAAAGAGCTATAACTACTTCTGAGTGGTGCCGACCCTTATCGTTGTGTGGACTTGTGGGACCTCAGGAGGCACTGAGGTCTGGGTACGGGCACGCTCTGCTTGTGGCTTTCCGGTGCTGACTTCCTTCCATTTGCTACATGATTGGTGCCTCAGAAGGATAGCACAGGCCCAACTCTTTTGATGAATATGGCTACTCCAGATGTTTTTGGCTATAATGAGCAGCAAGCAAATGAAATTCTATCATTGCTGAAGAAAGATGTCACGTTCTTACAGACTCCAGATATAAAGAATTTACAACAGGAACTTGAGACCACCAGAAAGAGGAGAGTGAATCTGGATCTACATGCTCACACTTTGGGTGAATATTGCAGAACACGCAAGATTCTGAGGGCGATTAGATCGCCGGTGGCTCCAGTTATATTCCCACGTGACGCTGAGTTCACGGGGGTCTGGGAACGGATTTGGAACAAAGCATATTTTGATGCAATGCTTCACACTATAGTAAGGATTCATCAAGAACTGGTTACTTTAGATACCAAGATTGATTCCTTGACTGTACGTATACGAGAGGTCCTTACTGCTGATCAATTCACACTGTACATTGATGCACTCAACGTCAAGATAGATACATTTACCAAAGCTGTTGAGGCTGAGAAGAAGACCAAATATCTGCGGGATTGTACGGATTATAATACGGGCTATGTCTATGCATGGCAGAGACACCCAGGACCACGCAGACCGAGCCCCAAGGGGAAACCACCACGGGGCAAGAAACCCCGCAATCCCACTCCCACTCCTACCCCTAACTCTGAGTCTGAAGCGGTATCTGATGCTTCAGTTGTTACATCCAGAGAGGGGTCCCCAAACGCGGGCGGAAGCCGGGGGAACGATGTCGGAGAGGGGGGCGCCGGTATAGACGCAGGCAACAGACGAGGTCTAGCTATGAGCCCAAGGGTCTTACGACCGAGACATCATTAGAATCACTAGTAGTGAATATCAGCTCTCATACTCTTTCCCAAGATGAGATCAGGGTCCTGGAACTTGGACTCTCACTCTGTCCCACTAATCCTCCTAATTTTTTCAACGTGGACCAAGAACTATTTCGTTTTTTTCGTCTTATAAAATTGAAGCAATTTTTTTCTGCTTTACCACATTTTCCTTCTTCGACCACTGTGACTGATGGATGCTTTAGATTGCGGGATTATGGTTTACGTAACCGCAGTCAATTTGTTCCCCCTAGTCACCCAGTAATAGAATCCTTTATTACCAAGGTTCAGGATGATGTTAGGAACTTTGAAAGGGATTTTAGTCGGGGCAAAATAGGTGTTAATTGCAATCTTACGCCTAAAGAGCGGACTGCCTTGAAATCATTACAGGATAATCCTTTCATTGTGATCCGTCCAGCGGACAAAGGGGGAGCAGTGGTGGTGATGGATGTCACCATGTATGAGAAGGAGATATTTAGACAGTTGTCTGATGGGGAGGTATACGAGTGCATTGGTTATGATCCTGTCCTATTGATATGTGATAAAATAGATGGTTTAATAAATTCAGCATTACAACAAGGTATGATAGATGTTGCTTTATCTAAATTCTTAAGGGAGGATCACCCAACTACCCCCACACTGTACATCCTTCCAAAGATTCACTAGTGGCTGGACAGGCCTCCAGGTAGACCCATTGTATCGGGAGTCGGCTCTATCTTTGTGCCGATTTCCCGGTTCCTGGATGGCCTGTTACAGCCTCTTGTTCAATCTGTACACTCATACATACGGGATACTTCCATGTTCCTTGACAAGGTACGAGCATTGACGTTGGCACAGGAAAATCTGTTGTTGGTCACTTTGGATGTGGAAAGCCTCTACACCTCCATCCCTCATGATGGAGGTGTGGATTGGTTTGTGATGACCAGACTAACTGATGTGACTAACGAACAGAGACGGTTCATTATACATTTATTGGAGGTAGTCTTGCGATATAATTACTTCTCTTTTGCAGGAAAGTTTTATATGCAGAAACGTGGGACTGCGATGGGGTCGAATGTGGCCCCCTCCTATGCTAACTTATACATGGCGCTCTATGAAGAGGCGTTTGTGTATAATCATGCACTTTTTCATCAGCACGCTTTGTCCTGGTGGAGATATATAGATGATGTCTTTTGCATTTGGAGGGGGCCACACTCGGCCCTACTTGAGTTCGTGTCTCAGTCACATGTATTGTGTCCCTATATTAAATTTACGGTACATAGTGATTGTAGGAGTGTTCCTTTTTTGGGTACCTTGGTCATTCTGGAGGATGGCAGTATTAAAACAGATCTGTATGTTAAAGAAACTGATTGCAATTCGGTCCTTCATTATAATAGCTTCCATCCCAGAAATACCAAGGATGCTATACCTTTAGGCCAACTCTCTAGAATGTGCTCTGTGGTAAGTGATACCCTGATTAGGGAGGAACGCTGTAGCCAGATGAGGAATAAATTTAGGGCACGTGGTTATCCTGAGGGATCATTTGAGACTAGAAAGAGAAGCAGGGTACGAGGCTGTTCACCTAGGATTCCATTTGTTTCCACATACAATGCATGTAGTGACCTGATCTCGCATTCAATCCGCAAACATTGGCATATCTTGAGAGATGGACTTCCAACGGTGCCTGAACTAAGATACCCACCTATCATGTCATTCAAGAGGGCACCCACAGTACGAGATAAGGTGAACAAAAGAATAGGTCAACCCACTAATGGCAGGGGGTGTGGCATGTTTCCGTTCCTTTCCTGCCACATGTGTAATCATGTTATTAGGGGTGACACCTTCTATCATCCTTCATCAGGTGTTCCATTTAAAATTCGCAAAAGATTTAGCTGTGACTCCACATATGTGGTGTACATGTTGAAATATCCGTGTGGTCTTGCCTACATAGGCAAGACCACACAGCGTATGAAGGATCGTTTTTCTTCACATAAATCGAATATTCGCAATCCTGAATGTACACTCTCTGTTGCGGAGCACTTTAACCACTTGAGGACCTAGGGCTTTCTACCCCTTAAGGACCGGCCACTTTTTTTCCATTCAGACCACTGCAGCTTTCACGGTTTATTGCTCGCTCATACAACCTACCACCTAAATGAATTTTGGCTCCTTTTCTTGTCACTAATAAAGCTTTCTTTTGGTGCTATTTGATTGCTCCTGCGATTTTTACTTTTTATTATATTCATCAAAAAAGACATGAATTTTGGCAAAAAAATGATTTTTTTAACTTTCTGTGCTGGCATTTTTCAAATAAAGTAAAATTTCTGTATACATGCAGCGCGAAAAATGTGGACAAACATGTTTTTGATTAAAAAAAAACCCATTCAGTGTATATTTATTGGTTTGGGTAAAAGTTATAGCGTTTACAAACTATGGTGCAAAAAGTGAATTTTCTCATTTTCAAGCATCTATGACTTTTCTGACCCCCTGTCATGTTTCATGAGGGGCTAGAATTCCAGGATAGTATAAATACCCCCCAAATTACCCCATTTTGGAAAGAAGACATCCCAAAGTATTCACTGAGAGGCATAGTGAGTTCATAGAAGATATTATTTTTTGTCACAAGTAAGCGGAAAATGACACTTTGTGAGAAAAAAAAAAAAAGTTTCCATTTCTTCTAACTTGCGACAAAAAAAAATGAAATCTGCCACGGACTCACCATGCCCCTCTCTGAATACCTTGAAGGGTCTACTTTCCAAAATGGGGTCATTTGTGGGGTGTGTTTACTGTCCTGACATTTTGGGGGGTGCTAAATTGTAAGCACCCCTGTAAAGCCTAAAGGTGCTCATTGGACTTTGGACCCCTTAGCGCAGTTAGGCTGCAAAAAAGTGCCACACATGTGGTATTGCCGTACTCAGGAGAAGTAGTATAATGTGTTTTGGGGTGTATTTTTACACATACCCATGCTGGGTGGGAGAAATATCTCTGTAAATGGCAATTTGTTAATTTTTTTACACACAATTGTCCATTTACAGAGATCTTTCTCCCACTCAGCATGGGTATGTGTAAAAATACACCACAAAACACATTATACTACTTCTCCTGAGTACGGCGATACCACATGTGTGGCACTTTTTTGCACCCTAACTGCGCTAAAGGGCCCAAAGTCCAATGAGTACCTTTAGGATTTCACAGGTCATTTTGAGAAATTTTGTTTCAAGACTACTCCTCACGGTTTAGGGCCCCTAAAATGCCAGGGCAGTATAGGAACCCCACAAATGACCCCATTTTAGAAAGAAGACACCCCAAGGTATTCCGTTAGGAGTATGGTGAGTTCATAGAAGATTTTATTTTTTGTCAAAAGTTAGCGGAAAATGACACTTTGTGAAAAAACACAATTAAAATCAATTTCCGCTAACTTGTGACAAAAAATAAAATCTTCTATGAACTCGCCATACTACTAACGGAATACCTTGGGGTGTCTTCTTTCTAAAATGGGGTCATTTGTGGGGTTCCTATACTGCCCTGGCATTTTAGGGGCCCTAAACCGTGAGGAGTAGTCTTGAAACGAAATTTCTCAAAATGACCTGTGAAATCCTAAAGGTACTCATTGGACTTTGGGCCCTTTAGCGCAGTTAGGGTGCAAAAAAGTGCCACACATGTGGTATCGCCATACTCGGGAGAAGTAGTACAATGTGTTTTGGGGTGTATTTTTACACATACCCATGCTGGGGGGGGAGAAATACCTCTGTAAATGGACAATTGTGTGTAAAAAAATCAAAAGATTGTCATTTACCGAAGTATTTCTCCCACCCAGCATGGGTATGTGTAAAAATACACCCCAAAACACATTATACTACTTCTCCCGAGTACGGCGATACCACATGTGTGGCACTTTTTTGCACCCTAACTGCACTAAGGGGCCCAAAGTCCAATGAGTACCTTTAGGATTTCACAGGTCATTTTTGTTTCAAGACTACTCCTCACGGTTTAGGGCCCCTAAAATGCCAGGGCAGTATAGGAACCCCACTAATGACCCCATTTTAGAAAGAAGACACCCCAAGGTATTCCGTTAGGAGTATGGTGAGTTCATAGAAGTTTTTATTTTTTTGTCACAAGTTAGCGGAAATTGATTTTAATTGTTTTTTTTCACAAAGTGTCATTTTCCGCTAACTTGTGACAAAAAATAAAATCTTCTATGAACTCACCATACTCCGTACGGAATACCTTTGGGTGTCTTCTTTCTAGAATGGGGTCATTTGTGGGGTTCCTATACTGCCCTGGCATTTTAGGGGCCCTAAACCGTGAGGAGTAGTCTTGAAACCAAATGTCGCAAAATGACCTGCGAAATCCTAAAGGTACTCATTGGACTTTGGGCCCCTTAGCGTACTTAGGGTGTAAAAAAAAGTGCCACACATGTGGTACCGCCGTACTCAGGAGAAGTAGTATAATGCGTTTTGGGGTGTATTTTTACACATACCCATGCTAAGTGGGAGAAATATCTCTGTAAATGACAATTGTTTGATTTTTTTACACACAATTGTCCATTTACATAGAAATTTCTCCCACCCAGCATGGGTATGTGTAAAAATACACCCCAAAACACATTATACTACTTTTCCTGAGTACGGCGGTACCACATGTGTGACACTTTTTTGCAGCCTAGGTGCGCTAAGGGGCCCAACGTCCTATTCACAGGTCATTTTGAGGCATTTGTTTTCTAGACTACTTCTCGCGGTTTAGGGCCCCTTAAATGCAAGGGCAGTATAGGAACCCCACAAGTGACCCCATTTTAGAAAGAAGACACCCCAAGGTATTCCGTTAGGTGTATGGCGAGTTCATAGAAGATTTTATTTTTTGTCACAAGTTAGTGAAAAATGACACTTTGTGAAAAAAAACCAATAAAAATCAATTTCCGCTAACTTTTGACAAAAAATAAAATCTTCTATGAACTCGTCATACACCTAACAGAATACCTTGGGGTGTCTTTTTTTCTAAAATGTGGTCACTTGTGGGGTTCCTATACCGCCCTGGCATTTTACAGGCCCAAAACCGTGAGTAGTCTGGAAACCAAATGTCTCAAAATGACTGTTCAGGGGTATAAGCATCTGCAAATTTTGATGACAGGTGGTCTATGAGGGGGCGAATTTTGTGGAACCGGTCATAAGCAGGGTGGCCTTTTAGATGACAGGTTGTATTGGGCCTGATCTGATGGATAGGAGTGCTAGGGGGGTGACAGGAGGTGATTGATGGGTGTCTCAGGGGGTGGTTAGAGGGAAAAATAGATGCAATCAATGCACTGGGGAGGTGATCGGAAGGGGGTCTGAGGGGGATCTGAGGGTTTGGCCGAGTGATCAGGAGCCCACACAGGGCAAATTGGGGCCTGATCTGATGGGTAGGTGTGCTAGGGGGTGACAGGAGGTGATTGATGGGTGTCTCAAGGTGTGATTAGAGGGGGTAATAGATGCAAGCAATGCACTGGCGAGGTGATCAGGGCTGGGGTCTGAGGGCATTCTGAGGGTGTGGGCGGGTGATTGAGTGCCCTAGGGGCAGATAGGGGTCTAATCTGATAGGTAGCAGTGACAGGGGGTGATTGATGGGTAATTAGTGGGTGTTTAGGGTAGAGAACAGATGAAAACACTGCACTTGGGAGGTGATCGGACGTCGGATCTGCGGGCGATCTATTGGTGTGGGTGGGTGATCAGATTGCCCGCAAGGGGCAGGTTAGGGGCTGATTGATGGGTGGCAGTGACAGCGGGTGATTGATGGGCGGCAGTGAAAGGGGGTGATTGATGGGTGGCAGTGACAGGGGGTGATTGATGGGTGATTGATGGGTGATTGATAGGTGATTGACAGGTAATCAGTGGGTTATTACAGGGGAGAACAGATGTAAATATTGCACTGGCGAATTGATAAGGTGGGGTCTGAGGGCAATCTGAGCATGTAGGCGGGCGATTGGGTGCCCGCAAGGGGCAGATTAGGGTCTGATCTGATGGGTAACAGTGACATGTGGTGATAGGGGGTGATTGATGGGTGATTGATGGGTAATTAGTGGGTGTTTAGAGGAGAGAATAGATGGAAACACTGCGCTTGGGTGGTGATCTGATGTCGGATCTGCGGGCGATCTATTGGTGTGGGTGGGTGATCAGTTTGCCCGCAAGGGGCAGGTTAGGGGCTGATTGTTGGGTGGCAGTGACAGGGGGTGATTGATGGGTGATAGGTGATTGGCAGGTGATTGACAGGTGATCAGTGGGTTATTACAGGGAAGGCCAGATGTAATTAATGCACTGGCGAATTTATAAGGGGAGGGGGGGTGTCTGAGGACAATCTGAGCGTGTGGGCGGGTGATTGGGTGCCCGCAAGGGGCAGATTAGGGTCTGATCTGATAGGTAACAGTGACAGTTGGTGATAGGGGGTGATTGATGGGTGATTGATGGGTAATTAGTGGGTGTTTAGAGAAGATAACAGATGTAAACAATACATTTGGGAGGTAATCTGACGGCGGGTTTGCGGGCGATCTAATGGTGTGGGTGGGTGATCAGATTGCCCGCAAGGGGCAGGTTAGGGGCTGATTGATGGGTGGCAGTGACAGGGGGTGATTGATGGGTGATAGGTGATTGGCAGGTGATTGACAGGTGATCAGTGGGTTATTACAGGGAAGAACAGATGTAATTAATGCACTGGTGAATTGATAAGGGGGGGTTAGAGGGCAATCTGAGCGTGTGGGCGGGTGATTGGGTGCCCGCAAGGGGCAGATTAGGGTCTGATCTGATAGGTAAAAGTGACAGGTGGTGATAGGGGGTGATTGATGGGTAATTAGTGGGTGTTTAGAGGAGAGAATAGATGTAAACAATGGATTTGGGAGGTGATCTGATGTCGGATCTGCGGGCGATCTATTGGTGTGGGGGGGGGGGGGTGATCAGATTGCCCGCAAGGGGCAGGTTAGGGGCTGATTGATGGGTGGCAGTGACAGGGGGTGATTGACGGGTGATTGACGGGTGATTGATGGGTGATTGACAGGTGATTGACAGGTGATCAGGGGGATAGATGCATACAGTACATGGGGGGGGGGGTCTGGGGAGAATCTGAGGGGTGGGGGGGGGTGATCAGGAGGGAGCGGGGGGCAGGGGGGGGGATAAAAAAAACATAGCGTTGACAGATAGTGACAGGGAGTGATTGATGGGTGATTAGGGGGGTGATTGGGTGCAAACAGGGGTCTGGGGGGTGGGCAGGGGGGGGTCTGATGGGTGCTGTGGGCGATCTGGGGCAGGGGGGGGGGGAAATCAGTGTGCTTGGTGCAGACTAGGGTGGCTGCAGCCTGCCCTGGTGGTCCCTCGGACATTGGGACCACCAGGGCAGGAGGCAGCCTGTATAATACACTTTGTAAACATTACAAAGTGTATTATACACTTTGGATGCGGCGATCGTCGGGTTAAAATCCCGCCGGCGCTTCCGTATAGCCGGCGGGATGTTGCGGCGGGTGAGCGGCGCCAGGCGGAGGCGGAGGATCGCGTCACGGATGACGCGATCGCTCCGCCCATGCCCATACAAGGACCGCCGCCAATTGTCAATACGGCGGTCCTTGCGGCGTCCACTTCCCGGCCGCCAATTGTATATATGGCGATCGATGGCGGTCGGGAAGTGGTTAATCTGTCCCGTCATTCTGTATCACAGCTGAGAATTACCGCAATTGATGGGGTGCCCAATAATTGGAGGGGGGGGGGGGGTAGCAGGGATCGAGAACTCCTTAGAAAAGAAGCCTATTGGATCAGGAGGTTGGGGAAATTAGGTGCAGGGGGACTGAATAAGGAGTATGATCTCACTTTTTGTATTTAGTCTGATTTAGCCTTGGATTTTTGGAATATGCTTATTTCATTTTCATCTTAAATTTACTTTCTGCATATATATTGCAGATGCATGTCTCTTTAACATTGTATGTTTTTAACCACTTCCCAACTGAGGGGTTTTACCCCTTGACCACCAGAGCAATTTTCACCTTTCAGCGCTCCTTCCATTCATTCGTCTATAATTTTATCATTACTTATCGCAATGAAATGAACTATATCTTGTTTTTTTCGCCACCAATTAGGCTTTCTTTAGGTGGGACATTATGCCAAGAATAATTTTATTCTAAATGTGTTTTAATGGGAAAATAGGAAAAAATGTGGGAAAAAAATTATTATTTTTCAGTTTTCGCCCTTTATAGTTTTTAAATAATGCATGCTACTGTAATTAAAACCCATTAAATGTATATGCCTATTTATCCCGGTTATAAAACCGTTTAAATTATGTCCCTATCACAATGTTTGCCGCCAATATTTTAGTTGGAAATAAAGGTGCATTTTTTTCAGTTTTGCGTCCATCCCTAATTATAAGCCCATAGTTTATAAAGTAACAGTGTTATACCCTCTTGACATAAATATTTAAAAAGTTCAGTCCCTAAGGTAACTATTTATGTTTTTTTTTTTATTGTAAATTTTTTATTTTTTTTTTAATTACAAAAAAAAAAAAAATTGGGGAGTGTGGGAGGTAAGCAGTTAATTTTTTGTGTAAAACAAGTTTATTTGTGTGTAGAAAATGGTTAGGGTGTAGTTTTACTATTTGGCCACAAGATGGCAACATTACTAATTTGTTTCATGCTACCTGCAAGCGTCCTTCCGGACTCTTGCAGGAAGTAGAAAGAGGCTGGGACTTTGTTATTTTTTCACAATGATCGCGCTGCTCAGCCGAGCGGCAGCAGGTCATTGCGGGGCTTAGATCAACGAACGGGAATGGATTTTCCCGTTCGTTGATCTCTGGGCGAGCGGGCGGCGGCGTGTTTACTAGCGGCGGGCGGCGTGTTTACGAGCGGGAACGCGGACAGCGGCGGGAGTGCGCAGAGTACGGATTTCTCCGTCCCTGGGGGTGAAAGGATGGAAAAAGGGGCGGAGAAATCCGTACGCGCGGGGGTAAAGTGGTTAATGTACCCTAGGGGCTAATTTGAGGGAGACTTTATTTTAGCCATTGTTCCTATGTAAATTTCTTGTAGTTTTTTCAACCATGTGCATCTTATTAATTTTTATATTTTTGATTACAGTTCTCCTCAGGGCCGGGCCGAGGCATAGGCTGGAGAGGCTCCAGCCTCAGGGCGCAGTGTAGGAGGGGGCGCAGAATTCATTCAGCTGTCATTCCTAATTGTTTTTTAAGCAGAAAGAACTATGAAAAGGGGATATATGGCAGTGACTGCAAGCCAGATAACTAGATATTAAGGTGTTGGGGAGGTTGTGGGCCCTGTGGCGCCTCTTAGTCTAATAGAATCAGTGTGTGACGGCTGGGGTGGGAGGGATGGAGGGGCGCACTTTGGTGTCTCAGCCTTGGGTGCTGGAGGACCTTGTCCCAGCTCTGGTTCTCCTCACCGCAGCCTCGCTCCTTATATCTATTAGGAGTGACGCTGCGCTTCACTCTGTGACACGCATATGCATTTGTTTTTCCGCATATGCGTGTGGCGCTTTGGCATCGGATTACGTCACTGCAGCTGGCGTGGCTTGTGATTGGTCCAGCGGCTTAACACTGGGAGACGGCGACGTCAGAGATGGGCGGTCATGTTTACTTTCGGCGTAGGCGCCGGGTATCCGCCCTACAAGCTGATGATTGGCTGTGCCCATAACACACTGGGACGCCATATCATGCTTGATAGGTGTAACCTTTTATCATTTTTTTACACAGTGTGCGCCGATCGCTTGCGATTGGACGTTATGACGTGTGACATGCCAGATGGGCGTACCTGGAAGTTTGATGCATGGCGTCTTCCGTGTGAAGCAATCTGGCAACATGTGGTGAGTTTGAGCTGACATTTTTCTGTTTTCTTTTGCCTTTTGCATAAAATTTACATATTATGTGTAAGTCTCCCATCAGGTCCACCCCTGGGATATTTAAGGATGTGTAGGTGTCACTGATTTTATGCAGTTGATGAAGGGCATCGTCCCGAAACAGCGGTCTGTCCTGCTGCCGTGTATGCACTTTGAATAAAGAGTTATAACTACTTCTGAGTGGTGCCGACCCTTATCGTTGTGTCAAATTTTATTATGCACATCAGACAACGTGTTTCGCAGTCACAAACCGCTTCATCGGGTCAAAGTTCAAGTGACTTGGGGTGAGATAAAGTGTAATTCGCCCTGAGCTCCTGCATTCTTGATCCTGACATCATTAAGGTAAGATCAGCTTACCTATCTACTGATACCTTGGGCGCTTCCTACCTACCTTTAGAATAATTGTAGTGGAAGAATATGGAGGCTTCCATATTTATTTCCTTTTAAACAATGCCAGTTGCCTGGCAGCCCTGCTGGACTATTTGGCTGCAGTAGTGTTTGAATAACACCAGAAACAAGCATGCGGCTAATCTCATCAGATCTGACAATAATGTCAGGAAAACCTGAGCTGCATGCTTGTTCAGAGTTAGAAATCAGCAGGGCTGCCAGGCAACTGCCTGGTATTGTTTAAAACGAAATAAATATGGCAGCCTACATATCCCTCTCATTACAGTTGTCCTTTAAACCATGATCACCATCTGCAACCAGTAGTTATACACCTATTAGATCCCCTACAGAGTTTAGCATCTTCCTCAGTAATAGGCCATCATCTTTATATTTCTCTTAGTAACATACCTCTGATGACCACTGTTGCCCAGCAATACCTTGCGAAGAGAAAAGAGACACACCCAAAGCACGCATGGGATTTATTGACAAGTTCTTCATTACCATGGCCTAACTTTCCTTAACCTTAAAGTCCATATAGTGGTCTCACAATCCCATGTTTATGTTGTGTGGTCCCTACATTAGTGCGTGTGTCGTCTTTGGAAACATAAATATTACTACAGGACTTCTTATATCGTACATCATGGCACTTGATGGATTTGGTTGCTTGAACTATTGACTTCTTTTGGGTTGTTGGAATATTATAGCTTTAGTAGTTGCTTTCTGGCTATTCCTTTTAGAATACGGCCTTTATACGGTACGTATATTTGTAAAGGCAGAGAGAGTGAAAATGAAAGCAGGTTGCTCACAATCTCACTTCCCCACAAGGCTAGCAGCACCTGCTACCTGAAGAAGTGTGCAAGACCTGTGAAACGCGTTGTATTTGGTGCTTCCATAAAATTTGAGATTAACTATAATTATAGCATCCTGAAATTTTTAGGAGGTAAGTGGCTACTGCCTACACTCCTATCCTTTCACTTGGTGCACCTTCTACGCTTCTCCTCTAAAACTTAGAGTTTTTTTGTGGGGGAAAATCTATATTTCTTGCAAGTATGTCTGTTGGCTTTTTATTTATATAAAGGACAGAAGTCTTCAAAACTGTATTGATTACTAAGCACTGAGCAGAATAGCTGTCAACAAGAAATGTTCTTTGCCCTGGTGGTTGACCCCTCCAATGACATGCAGGATTATGCCATCTTCAACAAATTAAATCTTACTAGATTTGAATTGTGTAAGTAGCTGAGTGAAAGGTGACAATTAGGACAGGCATGTTTCAAGTAAGCCTTAACTAGCTGCATACTTTAAATAAATGTGACTTCATCTGCACCTTGAAGTTATGGACACCTTTCCTTACATACTTTAACTCACAAACTCATTTCTGCATTTTTTTCTGTTGTTGTTCTTGTTGCCTGCATGGTAACTGTAGTTTTTATGGTAATGTTAGCAGTATGCAGGTGTAATTCCCAGAGCTTTTCGGCCTTGTGTGTCCCACTTCCTCCTGACAGCTGTTTCTGGGAAAAATTTTTTAATCAATTCTGTTTTAAATTTAACCTGACAGAGTTAATTCTGAAGAGGCCATAATTAGCCCTTTTGCACTGGACCTTTACTGCTGTGTATTGATTATTGTAATGTAGATACAGGCGCTCCTTCAATAATATCTCTCCTGATCTGGTAACTCTGCCAGCAGCTTAGGCAACCAATTCCATCTATGGTCTTTCATACATGCAGCAATAATCCTCAGCGCTTGACAACCCAGAATCACAGCTCTGCAATTCACACCACAGTGCTCAAAAGACAGGTGACCGTCACCAAAACCAAAGGACAGGCTCGTTGGTCACTTGTACTCTCAAAAGTCACAATTTATTGCTTAAAATACACAGGTATCTAAAAAATTACATCGTGGGCCCTTATAACAGGGACCCTTGAAGATAAAACTTGCATATAGTGTATTTCATACACATATAGCGCACAGACCAAACAGCCAAGGTGACCCCCCCCTCGAGTGAATCCGGTACCCGCTGTTGTCCATGAAGCTGAGGTACTCTGGCTACTCCGTAAGCTAAATCCCAGGAAGTCTTCTGGCCCGGACAGGTTGTCGTCGATCTGCCTGAGAACTTGTGCCGATCAGCTAGCCCCTTTGCTCTCCTCCTTATTCAACCAGTCACTATCGGCACAGTCCCCTCCTGTTTTAAAGGAATACTGTAGGGGGGTCGGGGGAAAATGAGTTGAACTTACCCGGGGCTTCTAATGGTCCCTGAGGACGGCGAAAGGCCGAAACCGGTTGTCAAGCGTTGAAGATTATTGCTGCATGTATATTCATTATGTTACTTGAACTTTTTTTCCCTGAAGTAAGATATACTTTCAGCAGTGTAAAATGTAAATAAAAACAGAATAGTATGATTTGCCAACCATGCAAAGCCTATATTTAATGAAAATAGTACAAAGGCAACACAGCAAATGTTACAACTGAGAAATATATCATTTTATAAAAGAAGTATGCTCAATTTGAACGTGGTATCTGCAAAAATATTCCAAGAGGTTGGACAGGTCCATGTTAACCATTATGCTGCATTATCTATTCATTTAACAACACTCTGTAAATGTTTGGCAACTTAGAAGACAAGTTCCTATAGTTCTGAAAGTGGAATGTTCCATTCTTGTCTGATATAGGATTTCAGCTGTTCAACTTTTTCGGACCTTCTTTGCCATATTTTTTTTTTATATCAAAATGTGTCAGATATGTCGTTTAATAGATGACAAGTTTATCTGTAGACAGGCCAGTTTAAAGTGCACCCTCTACGGATCTCGTAGAGGGTGCACTTCTCTTGTGCATACTGGATGCGACAGACAGAACTAAGGGGGCCTGATACTGGAGCTGCAGGCAGCGGAGGATGGTAGTGTGGTAGCGATCCACGCACATGGGGCTGGAGGAAGCCCCAGGTATGTATAAAACCTTTTTTTTTTTTTTTAAATCTCTGGATTCCTTTAAGCCTGCTGGGCACCCTCTCAAACCTCTGGCAGGGCCCTCCTCCCTAGTGTTTCCAGCTTCATCATGCAATCTTACTGTCTGTGACCCCCCTTGCAGACTAGAACAGACTCTATTTTGACCAAAGACACTGAACTACTATTATCAAAGACATTTGCATGATCTTGTTTTGTTGTGAGCTACTTGTATGTCCTACCTTGTATGTTAACCCATATATCTATTGTGCAGCGCTGCATAATATGTTGGTGCTTTATAAATACAATAAATAATAATATAAGCCTCGTACACACATCCAATTTTGATTGGCCAATAATTTGCCAACTTTTCCACTTCCATGTAGTATGAGAGCTTATCTACACAACCTGTTCTTAGCAGCTGGATAGCCTACTTGTTAAGGCTGTTGCCTTTGGTGTGGGGTTTAAGTCTTTGAGCAGGGTTTGAATCCAAGCTCAAACCAGTATGTAAAACAGTAAGGAGTGTTTGGGCAAGGTTCCCTAATGATCCTTGTTGCCTGTGGAGGCCCTAAGTGGCTCAAGCCCTTCGAGTTCACCAGGAGAAAAACAAATATAAATCTTCTTTGTCTTGTCTTATTCAAAACCTGTTGGCCTCGTACTACAAGGAGGTGGTAAAATTGGCCAGCCATTGGCCAATCAAAATTGGATGAGCATACCTTTCCTTAGCACTCAGACTCTTTTACTATGGAGGCATGCTGTTGTAATATGTGAAGTATGCAGTGTGTCCCCATCTTGCTGACATAATCAAGGTGTTCCCTGAAAATCACGTCATCTGGATGTAAGAATTTGGTATTCTAAAACCTGTATATATTGTTCAGCATTCCCAGATGTGGGAGCTACCCATACCATTACACTTATGCATTCCTGTACTGTCGCAGATGCTGGCTTAAACTGTGTACTCATAACAAGCCAGATGGTCCTTTTTCATATTAGCACAGAGGACATAGTGTCCATGATTGCCTAAAATAATTTAACACCCCTCCCCCATCAGTTGGTGTTTAAATTCCACTGAGAGATGGTAATGTGGGGATTTCAGCCCAGACAGTTTATCTATGTAAAGCTAAGCTGTTTTTACTATCTTATGTTCTTTTTAAAGCCTTGAAGCCCAGATTCTTCTCTTTTGGCTTAATGGCTTGAACTTACCATATTTTTTGAACTGTAAGACGCTCCTGACCATAAGACGCACCTAGGTTTAGACGACAAAAACCAGGGGGGAAAAATATACTAAACCTGGTGCATCCATGGTGAAGGGGTATCTTGTGGATTATGCCCCCTTTGTACCTCATGCCTCCTTGTACCTCTTGTGTCTCCCTGTGTTGTCCTCTGTCCCTCTTGTGTTTTCCTGTGCCCCCAATGTGTCCACCTCTGTCCTCCCTGTGTCCTCCTCTGCATGGGCACGGTACAGGAAGTCGCCGACATTGCGGGTGAGTTGGAGGTTCGTATTGGCAGGCATTCACAAGTCAGGAACTCCCTGCATTTGGACTATAAGACGCAGTGACTTTATTCCCCCACTTTTGGGGGTGAAAAAGTGAGTCTTATTGTCCAAAAAATACAGTATCTGTTCGTCAGATGACTTCCACAGTGGTGCTCATCAGAGCTAGGATATCCGAGGTACTCGGATAATCCTAGCTCTTTTTCACTATTTGAGCTCGAATACCGAACTCGAATAGTATTAGCTATCCGGGCTGTGCTATCCGAGCGCACTCGGATAGCAGGCAGCTATCCGGAGATATCCTAGCTATCCGAGCTCGGATAGCGTCACGAGCTCGGATAGCGTCACGACAGACGTCACCTCGAGTCCTCACAAGCGAATCAGAGGGCTCCCAGCCCTCTGACTGCAGCCAATCACAGAGGGGGAGCCTGGCCAAGCCCCCCTCTATAAATAGCGGACGCCATCTTGCCTCACTCGTCCTGCTTGCGACTTACTGACTGATTGTACTGAGAGAACTGCTCCGGTGCTTTTTGTCTGTGTGCAAGTGCATTTCCATTGCTCTAAACCTAGCGTTTTTACACTCCAACACTTGATCTTCAACTGTATTGCTTTGTATTATAGATAGATTGTATTTTAGGCAGTTTAGTTAGTGTGATTAGGGACTAGGGAGGGAGACTGTCACTGGTGCTGCTGCTGCAGGCCTGCAGACAGCAGCTAGGCCCTGTGCCTGCCCTGCTCTGTGCTCTAGTCTCTACCTTACCTGTGCTCTCACCTGTCCTACTCTACTCCTGTACTACTACTTCTGTGTTAGATAGAATATTGTACTATTTTGTAGTTAGCAAGGCCCAGCTTTACTGCTATACCTGTCCGGCTGTATCTGCCTCTCAGTAATCTAGTCACACCTGTTGTACTATTTAGCTCGATTCTTCTATTGCAGTGCACATCTGCGCTGTCAGCACCCTCCAGTTAGTGCTACACCCGTCCTCCTATCTAAATATATAATAGAGTAAGTGCCTCAACCTTCAAGCAAGAAGAAGAAGTAGCGCCCTGCCCCCAGGGCCGGTCCAAGCAAGAAGAAGGGGCTGGTTCAAGCAAGAAGAAGAAGTAGTGTCATATCAAACCAAGGGCAAAGAGGGATAATTTGCATATTCAGTAGCAGTGCATTGTGGGTAACCACAAATGTTCACTTATAGCTAAATTATTGCAGATTTGCTTCTGTTTTAAGAAGGAAACTTACGCCAAGCTTTGCTTTTTATAGTAGGAGGGCTTTTTGGTCTCTTTTATCCTCCTATACTTTCTTAGCAGTTTGGGTCACCCTGAGCTGCTTGGTTACTCTGTTGTACTGGTCCAAGCCCTAGCTCATACAGCCTTATCAATACCTGCTGCGTGCTGATGAGGACCAAACATCTGAAATAGGCTGTCACATGTGGGTTTGATATGACTGTGTAAAACTTAAAGCTATAGGCTTGCTAGACTTATCAAGGGTGAAAAGGAATAATTTGCATATATAGTAGCGATGCATTGTGGGTAATCACAAATGTTCATTTATAGCTGAATTATTGCAGATTTTTCTTCTGTTTAAAGAAGGCAAATTACACCAAGCTTTGATTTTTTTTAGTAGAAGGTCTTTTTGGTCCCTTTTATCCACCTATACATTCCGAGTGGTTTGGGTCACCCTGAGCTGCTTGGTTACTCTGTTGTACTGGTCCAAGCCCTATCTCATACAGCCATATCAATCCTTGCCATGTACTGATGAGGACCAAAAGTCTGAAACAGGCTATCTACATGTGGGTTTTATATGGCTGTGTAAAATGTAAAGCTACAGGCTTGCTATACACCAGTGGTTCTGGATGCTTGCTTGGTTTACTAAGGATGAAAAGGAATAATTTGCATATTTAGTAGCGGTGCATTGTGGGTAATCACAAATGTTCACTTATAGCTGAATTATTGCAGATTTTCTTCTGTTTTAAGAAGGCAAATTACACCAAGCTTTGCTTTTTTTAGTAGGAGGTCTTTTTGGTCCCTTTTATCCCCCTATACATTCCGAGTGGGTTGGGTCACCCTGAGCTGCTTGGTTACTCTGTTGTACTGGTCCAAGCCCTATCTCACACAGCCGTATCAATCCCTGCCATGTACTGATGAGGACCAAAAGTCTGAAACAGGCTGTCTACATGTGGGTTTGATATGACTGTGTAAAATTCAAAGCTATATGCTTGCTTGGCTTACCAAGGGGGAAAAGGGGTAATTTGCATATTTAGTAGCAGTGCATTGTGGGTAACCACAAATGTTCACATATAGCTGAATTATTGCAGATTTCCTTCTGTTTTAAAAAGGCAAATTACACCAATACAGTGTGCGGCATTGCAGGAAGTGACGACAGTGGAACGCACGATGGAACACGGAAGAGGTGAGTAATCCCCGCCCGCTGCCTCTTACTAATAGTGGCGGCTGCTACTGTGCTTAAGCAGGAGGGGGAGCGCACATGGGGGACCCAGGTGAGGGGGGGTCCAACCCCCCTCCCCGCCGCTGTGCCCAATACTCCCTTCCTGCCCTCTACCCTCTTATGAGGCGTATGCTACGCCGCGGGTCGGCTAGTTGTTTATATATCACTACTTCTATTGTGTTTTAGCTGAATTGTACTGTAGTCTGACACCGTCAGTCAGCGTCAGCTAGGGTCTTTGTGTGCGCAGTGCACATCTGCGCTGTCAGCACCCTCCAGTTAGTGCTACACCCGTCCTCCTATTGTTTATATATATACTACTTCTATTGTGTCTTAGCTGAATTGTACTGTAGTCTGACACCGTCAGTCAGCGTCAGCTAGGGTCTTTGTGTGCGCAGTGCACACTCTCTCGTTAGCGCTACACCAATCTCTGCTGTAGAGTACACCTGTCCGTCACCTCACACACCCACCACCACCAGTCCCACCCCATTAAAGTACCCCACTTGTCCCACCCGCCTTTACATACATAAGCTTTTTTTTTCATTTGTATAATATTAAAAATATACAATGTCTGGCACTGGCAGCCGCGGTCTGGGCAAGGGCAGCAAGGGCAGCAAGGGCATCGCCAAGAGAGGAGGTCGTGGGCGTGGCAGCCACGCCACCACCACCATGCGCAGTTCTGTGTCTGCACCAGTGGCTATTCCGCCATTAGCCACTGGCCGTGGACGCCTTGGCCGCCCAACAGCTGGGAGTCACGCTGCAGAGACACAGCAGCAGCAGCAGCAGCATGTGGCCCAGATGTTCCTCCCACCGCCAGGTCGTAGCCGTCCTATTGAGGAGAAGGACGCAGACGCTGTGGTGGAACTGATGGTGGATGAGCAGGCCACCATTAGCTCTAGAACAGAGTCCTCCACCCCCGCCACCACTCCTGTTCGCAAGAGCAGCAGCAGCCGCCCAGCACTGCCCGGGGAGCAGGAGGAGGAGTGCAGTTCTCCAGCCCCAGCGGGCGACACCAGTACCCTGTCACTCAGCACCTTCTTATGGACCCCAGGAACAGAGAAGGTATGGAGTGCTGTTGCAGAAGAATTGGCAGAGGAAGAAATGCTGATGGGCACTTTGGGGGATGATGCTTTGGACAGTCAGACAGTGGTGACTGTCCATTCGTCTATGCATGCAGAAGGGGAGATTGGGGGATCCCAGCAGGACATGTTTGTAGAGGGGGAGGATGATGATGACATTGTGAAGGACAAAGACTGGTTGCCACCAGGTCCTAGGAGTGGGGATGTCATCAGCTCTGAGGAGGAGGAGGAGGATGCGTCTGCGGGCCTTGCTAGAAGGATCAGCATCGCAGGCATGGGCAGGATCACAAGTGGGCGTGGTATGCAGGCCACACAGCGTGCTGATCAGGAGACGAGTTCTGCCAGTGCCACCACCAGCCGCACCAAGAACCCCCCCCCCCCCCCAACCACCACAGGGAGACCAGCGGCAGCAGCACCTTCCAGCCGAAGGGGCAACTTCACCTCCCCAATATGGAATTTTTTCACCCTTCCATATTTGGAGTGCAAGTATGCCACCTGCAACCAGTGCCGCAAGCAGCTCAGCAGAGAGAAGGAGCCCTCATGCGTTTGGCACCACCTCTCTGGTCAACCACCTTGCAGGGAAACACTTTCACGAGCATGAGGCGTTCGTGAAGTTGAAGGAAGCTGGCAGCGGCAGTGGCAGACCCGCCACCACTGCGAAGCCGTCGGCAGCAGGAGTGCGTCAGCAACGCACTGCTCCTCCTCCCTCTGCAACTCCTGCCGCCGACACTGAGGCCTGTTCTGGCAGCCAGTCCTCAGTGGCCTCCTCTGCTCCCTCCACTGCTTCCCGTGCCAGCAAAAGACCTCGCAAGACCCTGCTCAGCGACACCTTCCAGGGGGTGGTCAGGGTTCTGCCTCCCAGCAGCCGTCGCGTGCGTCAGCTGAACGGCTTGCTGGCACGGGCCATGTGCTCCCAACTCCTGCCTTATTCCCTTGTGCAGGAGGGGAGCGACATGCGTGCGCTCCTGATGTGTGCAGCCCCCGATTGACCAATCCCCAGCTGACATTATTTTGCACGCACGGCCATCCCTGCACTTCACCGCTCTGTGATGGCCAATGTCGGGAGAGGGCTGGATCACACGGTGGGTCAACGGGTCCACGTCACCATGGACTCGTGGAGCAGCCGGTTTGTCCTTCACCGCGCATTGGGTCAGCTTGGTGGAAGGGGGTGAGGAGGGGGGAGCAGCATCGGCCGGCACTGCCAGAGCAGCAGCAGCACCAACAACGCAGTGGGTGGTGCCACCATGCAGGGTCAGCGGAACAGCAGCAGGTTCCTCTGATCCGCTTCCATCCTCCGCCACACCAGCCCAAACCCCCCGCCTCAGCAGCAGCGTGAAGCCCCGCCACTGCCAAGCGCTGCTGGAATTGGTTAGCCTGGGGAAGACCAAACTGACGGCGAACCACGTCCTGGCCAAACTCCAAAAGCAGGAGAGGAATTGGCTGACCCCCAGAGGCCTCAGAGTCGGAGAGGTGGTGTCCGACAATGGGGCAAACCTGGTCGCTGCCATCAGCAGGGGAGACCTGACCCACATCCCCTGCCTGGCACACGTCCTGAACCTGGTAGTCCAAAAGTTCCTGCAGACCTATCAGGGGATGGACCGACTCCTTGAGGCGGCAAGGAAAGTTGTGCATCACTTCCGGCACTCGCCTGAAGCCGTGGTGAGCCTGGAAGAGGTGCAGAAGGAGCTGCACCTGCCACAGCACCGGCTCATGCTCGATGTTCCAACTCGCTGGAACTCCACCCTGGCGATGTTGGAGCGTCTGGTTGAACAGAGGCAGGCTGTCAGCCAGTACGTTGCACGAGCAACAGTTGCCTCCCTCACTGCAACTGGGCGTGCCGCCACCAACCTCCCGTCCATCATCTCCACGGAGGACTGGGGGCTCATGCAGCAGGTGTGCTCAGTCCTGGCACCCTTCCTGCAGGCCACCAACATGGTCAGCAGGGACCATGCAATGGTGTGCGAGTGGGTCCCCTTGGTGTGTGTGCTGGACAGGGCCCTGTATGCACTGGTGGAAGAGGGAGCGGCAGCCTTGGACCAGCAGGAGCTGCAGGCATCTTCACAGGCCACCTCTGAGGAGGAGGGCTCGGAGTTAGTGGAGGTCCCTGACCTTGCAGCTGATGAGGGGGAGCAGCAGAGCGCAGCTGGACTGGTGCGGGGGTGGAGAGAGGATGAGGTGGAGAAGGCAGAGGAGGACAGCAATGTCGGCTCTGGGGCTGCCAATGATGTGCCAACAGACGTGGCCAGACTGTTCCCAATGGCAGCGCACATGCTGAGGTGCCTGCGCAAGGACCCAAGGGTGATCCAGATGAAGCAGAGGGAGGACATCTGGATCTCCATGATGCTGGACCCACGTCTGAAGGGGAAGCTCAGCCAGTTCCTGCCTGCAGGAGGAGACCGTGCGCAACAAATGAGGGATTTGCAGCTGTCCCTTGTTGAGCGCTTGCAGGAAGCCTTCCCTGAGCCATCCACCCCCACTGTCCAGCCAGCACAGAGGCAGCAGCAGGTGCCTGCATCCACCAGCAGCAAGCGCTCGCGCACCACAGACCTGCTGTCTCTGACCCAAGAGCTCTACAGGAGTGTAGAGCTGCCAAGGACTAGAGAGGAGGTGCCTGCAGCAGCATCCTTCTCCAGTCACAGGCAGCGCTTGACCCGCATGGTGGCTGACTACATGGGGTAGTAGTCCCCAGCGTGGCCCCTGTTGATCCCATGGAGTATTGGGTCAAGCACCTGCCGATCTGGAGCGAGCTTGCGCAGTACGCCCTGGAAGGGCTCTCCTGCCCCCCTTCCAGCGTACTGTCAGAGCGTTGCTTTAGTGCAGCCGGTGGAGTTGTCACTGAGAAGCGATCTCGTCTGTCTCACAAGTCTGTGGACAGACTGACGTTTCTCAAAATGAACCAGGCTTGGGTGGAAGGCGAATTCATGGCCCCTGTTGTCGGCGAGAGGGGTACATGAAGTGACGACTGGCACACACACATACACCTGCTGCTGCTGCTGCTGTTATATTTCATCCTGCTGTCTGTGTGTTTCCACTGCCAGGGAACACATTACAAGGTGCTGCTGCCCAAGCGCCACCAGCTATTACGCTCAAAAATAGCTGCATTAATTTGAAAAAAAAAAAATTGTAATTATTTTAGAGGTGTCCGGATTGAAAACTGTGCTGTCCCAATTGTGTATTGGACACAATGTGGGCTTCACGACCGCTGTCTGGAACCTCATGCTGTTCATTTACGGCCCTGGGACCACCGCTAGGACCCAGGGCCTACTATGTCTCGCTGCCTGCCCTCCTGCCTGCTGCCAAATGCCAGTCTGCCACACACACTTATCCTCCTCACGCTGCCTGCTGTTATATTTCCTCCTGCTGTCTGTGTCTCCTCTCCACTGCCAGGGAACACATTACAAGGTGCTGCTGCCCAAGCGCCACCAGCTATTACGCTCAACAATAGCTGCATTATTTTGAATTAAAAAAAAAAATTGTAATTATTTTAGAGGTGTCCGGGTTGAAAACTGTGCTATCCCAATTGTGTATTGGACACAATGTGGGCTTCACGACCGCTGTCTGGAACCTCATGCTGTTCATTTACGGCCCTGGGACCACCGCTAGGTACCAGGGCCTATTATGTCAGTCACATCACACTGCCTGACACACATTACTCCTCCTCCTGTAGCTGCATTGAGCTTCTGCTGTCTGTGTGCTGCTACCACTGCCAGGGAGAACAGAAGAAGAACTATTTTTTACTGCCACCTGCCCACCCACTCTCCTACCGAGTACCGACCGACTATTACCACACACTACAAATAGCTGCAAGCCTGCAACTACTACTTCCTCCTCCTGCTGATGTCTGTGTTTTACCACCGCCAGGGTACACAGAAAAAGGCGCTGTGGCTTGCAATGTGCCACTACCTACCTATTATGCCATCAACACAAATATAACTATGGTGTTATTACAATAAAATATTTCCAAAAATGAAGTAAAAAAAAAATATTACAAAAGAAAGGAAAACCAAGACACATAATATAATGATAGAGAAGAAGAGGAAGAAGAAGAAGATGAAGAAGAAGAAGATATAGAAGAAGAAGATGAAGAAGATGAAGAAGATGAAGAAGATATAGAAGAAGAAGAAGATATAGAAGATGAAGAAGAAGAAGAAGAAGAAGATATAGAAGAAGAAGATATAGAAGAAGAAGATGATATAGAAGAAGATGAAGAAGATATAGAAGAAGATGAAGAAGATATAGAAGAAGAAGATATAGAAGAAGAAGAAGAAGATATAGAAGAAGAAGAAGAAGATATAGAAGAAGAAGAAGAAGAAGATATAGAAGAAGAAGAAGATATAGAAGAAGAAAATATAGAAACAGAAGATATACAAGAAGATATAGAAGAAGAAGAAGATATAGAAGAAGAAGAAGATACAGAAGAAGAAGATATAGAAGAAGAAGATATAGAAGAAGAAGAAGAAGATATAGAAGAAGAAGATATAGAAGAAGAAGAAGAAGATATAGAAGAAGAAGAAGATGAAGACGACGTAAATGAAGACTTCCAACAACCATTTTAGACACACCTTCTCATGCAAACACTTTTCATGAAGTTAATTTACTTTTTTTGAGACCTTTTTTATAACTACTATATCACCACATAATTACTTGATGTTTTTCCTCATAAAAAAGGTGGTTTCATGCATCATTGACCTCCTATACAAGTTTTACAAGCTATTTAAGGCCAGCTCGAATATTTTACTCGAATACAGACTCGGATAGTGACGTCGGATATCCGAGGTCGAATCGGATATTCGATTACATCGGATATCCGACTTCGAGTGAATTCGGATAGTTTACTATCCGAATTCGACCAAACTCGAATAGGATAATGAGGTATCCGAGCAACACTGGACTTCCACTTTTAATATTATAACTCATAATGTCCAGGGGCTGAATGAGCCAGTTGAGAGGAGAAAAGCATTTCATCACTATAAACAACTGAATGCTTCTTTACTGTTTTTACAGGGAAGACTTTTTTTGCATAACAAACTTCATCCTTTTTGATTGGAGCTATCAAACGTGGTACTTCTCTACATTTAGCAAGAATGCTAAGGGTTTCACAATTTTTTTTAATTCAGCATGTTATTTCCTTTAATTTAATAGATGGTAGTGTGAGTTAATATTTTTAACTTTTTCTGACCCTAGTGAATACCTGAATTCCCTCCGATATGCACGGAATATGTTGGCGCTTTATAAATCAATAATAAATAATAATATGCATCTATGTGATAAAAGAACCTGGCTGCTGACATGTCTTCTCTGTATGGTTATGCTGTGTTTTATTCCATGTAGGTATAATATATGCTGGATCGTGGTTTTGCTCTTATGCTGTATATATGTCTTGTGCTTTTGTACTTCTATATGCATATTTGTACATGATACAGAGTTATTCTCTTATTCAACTTGATATGCATATTTGTACTTTTGAACATGTTTCAATAAACTTAATTTTAATACAAATACATATCCGAGCAATGCCGGGTCTTCAGCTAGTATAATTTAAAGAAGCCCAAAATAAAAAAAAATAAACCTTTATTTCCAAATAAAATATTGTTGCCATACATTGTACAAGGGAATAATTTAAATGTAATAACCAAGACAAAAGGGCAAATAAAATGTGTGGGTCTTAGCTATAGTAGCACATGTTTTCGATTTTTTTTCTTATTATTACCTTTAAAAAGCATATAAAATAATAAGCAACCGGGGCCTGATGGCTTTAGAGCTTTGTACTACAAAAAATTTAGTGACATTCTTGCCCCTAAATTAGTAACAGCTTTTATAAGTATTCTTAAGGGTGCTCAATTCCACACTGATTCTGTCACTGCTACTATATCCATGATACCTAAACCTAACTCGGATCACACCATATGGTCTAATTACCGCCCTATCTCGCTGATAAACGTTGATACTAAACTACTAGCGAAAATCGTAGCCACCCACCTCAATTTGGAGATCACTTCCCTCATAAACAATTACCAAGTCGGGTTTATGCCTCGTAGGCAAGCAAGCGATGGTGTACGACACCTCTTTCACTTGATCCAGCATGCTCGGGACTCTCATCTCCTGGCTATGCTTTTGTCACTAGATATAACCAAAGCATTTGACTCTGTGTCTTGGTCTTATCTTTTGAGTATGTTGCAAAAGTGGGGTTTTGGTTCTAATTTGATAACATTGGTTAAAGCTCTATATTCTTCCCCCTTAGCAGCAGTGGCCTATAACGGGTTTAAATCTTCTACATTTCCTATATCGAGAGGAACACGTCCTTATCTCCCCTCCTATTTGCACTCATTGTACAGCCCCTAGCCATCCAAATCCGCAATAATCCTGAGATACAAGGCATCTCTTTAGGGAAAAAGATACACAAGATTGGTCTGTTTGCAGATGATCTGATAGTTTGTATTACATGACCTACCAATAATATTCTCTATCTTCTGAAGCTTTTAGATCAATTTGGTGAAATCTCAGGCTTGTGAGGTAATCCTGCCAAATCAAAAGCTTTAAAGAGGAGCTGTTAGGTATAAGGTCTCAGAGAAAATAAACACATATATCAGTAGCTAAAGATTGGCTGTACTGTGCATTTCACTGTCCACGTTTGTACTTCACAGAATTTGTATATAGTATATGCAGAGATTGATGCTCCTGACAGCTCATGGCAGGTTCCATGTTTGTCTGTCTCCTATGAAGCCAAATGTGTCGTCATGTCCTGCCTGCTTCCTGATCACAGAAAAGCTCGTACTGAATAACACTAGTGTGCAGTGAATATTAATTAGCCATGTGGCTAGGAACAATAGCGGACTCCTGCAGTGTACTCTGCCGGGAGATTTTTCAGTGCTGTGCGCTGGACTGAGTTACAAGCTGCTGAAACTTGATCCTGTAACTTCTCCTTAGCAGCCGAGGGGAGGGCCCCAGAATGCTTTGCAGTATGGTATTCGGCTTGCGTCCTCTTAAGAGCTTGGGTCTATCATCCTTGCTGATAAGCACACATCAAATGAAAGAGAGATTTTTATCTTCACTATTGCCTTTTTGGCTTCCGTCTAAACTGTTTAACACAGGAGAATAGAGGTTTAAATTAGCTTCTGCAGCCTGACAGTTACTCTTTAAATATTTCCTTGCCCACCAATTTGATGCAAGCCTTGCAGGACACCTTCGAATTTTATTGGGACCCCCATAAGCTCCCCTATTTTGGAATAAACCTTACAGCATCCTATGACATGCTTTATCAATATAATTTCCCCCCCCCACTGGTGAAGGAACTTTCCAAAATGCTGGAGTGCTGGAAGAGGTATTCTATCTCTTGGCTGGGTGGAATCACTGCCATCAAAATTACCTTCCTCCCCAAATTACTATATGCTTTCAGATTACTCCCTATCTCTTTAGCCTCCTCCACATTTTTTGACTCTCTCCAAAGGAAAATCAATGATTTCATTTGGGGAGGCAAAAAGCTGAGATTTAATAAGAAGTATTTGTACCTTTTACGTTCAAATGGAGGGTTGGGACTGCCCAATATTAAATACTATTATAAAGCAGCGCAAATGGCCATACTTTCTAATTGGTGCTTAGAGAGTGAAAAACCTTCCTGGGTTGATATTGAAAGTTATCTTATCTCCCCCACTAAAATAAGCAACCTTCTCTGGCTCACTCCAAGACACCGAAGGAATTTTACTAATCCCATTATCAGAAACTCACTGCATGTTTGGGACAGCTGTAAATAATCTGCTCGCTTAATGTCCCCTCATAGGCCACTCCTCTCCTTCTTGGGCAATCCCTCCTTCCCGACTGCTCTTAACTCATCTAGCTCGTATCGTTGGTGGATAAATAATAAACTTCATAAGATTCAAGATCTGGTTTTGGGAAATGGGGTTAAGTCACTTGCTTATCTTAGAGAGAAGGCTGCATTTCCTGCTTCTGAAATGTTCCACTATATGCAGATTTCACACTTTGTTAAAGCGGTATCGTCACCATAAAAATCAAATTTCAACAGCAACTGGTCTGAGTGTATTAAGTGATAAAGATGTTAATCCTGCATTCAAAACTTTCAAAACGTTTTCTGCTGTTATGATTTGGAGTTATCATATACCTTAGGAGCGCTGGCTCTTTAGTAGTTGGTGCCAAAGAATTGCATGTTGGGGGTTCTTTTTATCTATAATATATTCCTCCTCTTCCCTTTATTTCCCTGCCTGCTGCTTATCTGAAGCCTAATCCCCTAATCACTTGCGTTTACAAGCAAGGCTGAGGTGACTCAGCGATTGGAGGAGACAAGAAAAAAAGTAAAGGGCAGAAAGGACATCACGAGTTAGCCTTTACTGTGGGCAAAAGACATGGCCCCCACCAGAAACAGAATTCTCGTCATTTACTATATAAAATTCACCGAAATCTAAACGTGGACAGTACAATACATGTGTTATGTAAGTAGATCAAGTATTTATCTACTTATATTTGTGTTTTTTTTACCTGGAATAGTATGGCTGATCCTACTGCTTTAAGCAGCATATTACTAACATTGAGGTCCCTCTAAGTAAGACCTCTTTTGAAAGTATTTGCGCCACTGAACCTCATTCTCCGGGAACAATTTCCCTTATCTATAAAGAACTAACCCAAACTCATTCACAGAATAAACAGGGTTATACAATTAAATGGGAAAAAGAGCTGGGCATCCTCATTGAATATTCAGATATGTCCGATATGTGGGTGAATATTCCCAGGACCTCTATAAATGCTGATATCATTGAGGAAAATTACAAATTGCTTTTCCGGTGGTACTTAGTACCCCAGAGGCTAGCCAAACGTAATATAGGTCACTCAGGTGAGTGTTTTTGGGATGCAGAATGCCAGGAACCTTCGCCCACATATGGTGGAATTGTAAAAAGGTCCGTAGGATATGGAAGAGAGTGTGCACATGGGCGTCTTCTCTAATTAATGCCCCGGTCCCCAGAGATCCTCTATATACCCTACTAGGATGTCCATACCCTAACTTATCCTCTACCCAAAATGAGCTTGTTAGATACACCTTCACAGCTACTAAAATTAAAATTGCGGCAGCCTGAAATACCCAATCCCTATCTTTTGACTCTATTAAAAATAGACTTGGATACATTCTCTTTTTTTGTGAAACTAAGAGCACAGTTACATGATAACATGGGTAAATTCCATAAAATTTGGGATCTTCTAATTTCATATCTCCTAGATCCGGAGCAAGACACAATGATACGCACTTGTTGAGACTTTTTGGTTCGATCTTGAGCCCTTTAGGTCTCCAACATAAGTACTCATAGGCAGTATACTCCTCGTTCCTACACATATTCCCCCCACCCCCTCCTTCCCTTCCATACTTCCTTCCCTTCTTCCTCCTTTACTTCTGATTTCTTCCTCTTTACTTTCTCTTCTTCCATTTGATTAAATCCAATTGACATATGGATGCAGCAACCCATTCCATAAGCCCTTTACTTTAACTAAACAAACTAACCCATATCCCTCTCTCTCCCTTTGATCCGTTATGTTAAAGGTTATCTCTTAGTTTTTAGATCCTAAAACTATATAAGATATATATATATAAGATATATGACACGGCCAAACTCGCTGGAGGTCTGGTCACATTTGCAATTGTTAGAAGGTTTGATAAGAGTGGTCTCCATCAAACCATATTTGGTTTAGTGATAGGATGGAGGACTTCCTCTACTAAGTTATGTTATTGTGGATGTCTCTCCCTACCCTTTCTCCCCCCTCCCCCCCACCCCCCACCCTCATCAAATACATCCTTGCAATTTATCTAGTTAGTTTGTTATGTTAACAGCTAGTAAACACCTACCTCTCCTGTTGCATTTATGTATAATATGCTTGCATGTTCTCTGTTCTTCATGAACAACATGTACTTTATTGTCAACCTTGTAGGTGAAGTTTGCTGTTCAATCGTGTTACTGTACCTGTACATTCATATGATGTGTATCCTGGTATAAGTTGTTCATTCCATTTTTGAAAAATGTAATAAAAATGATTGAAAATAAAAATCATATAAAATAAAATAAAAAAGTACCACCCAAACAGGGCCTAATTTGTGTCAAGTAAACAATATATAGATCATTTTGGTGTGATAAGTAGAGGTAAAGTTATTGGTGAATGAATGGGAGGAGCAAAATATGTGAAAATTGCTGTGGTTTTTTTAAGGGTAAATAATCTGTGGTAGGGAAGTGGTAAATAAAGTTGAAGTCGACAATGCAAGCAGTGTTGGTTATACATTGTACAGCACCACGGAATATGTTGGCGCTTTATAAATTATTAATAATAATAATAATAATATACAATATTCCTCTCATAGGCAGTTTCTGGTCACTGTTGATTGCCATCTCTCTATAAACCTCCAACCCTTTTTATTTATTTATTTACTAGCTCATTGCCCGGCGTTGCCCGGGTATGTATTTGGCTGGTGTCGACTCCACCCACTTTTTCTAACCTTAACAATTACTCAATGACCAAGTTTGTGAGCTTTGTGGTCTTTGGCATCAATAATTTGCCTTGAAATGAAAAAAACTGATGGGTTGTTTGTGGCTCCACCCCCTTTTCTGAATTTGAACCCCAGTCACCCAATAACCAACTGTACCAGGTTTGAGGCCAGTGCCATTAACAGTGCAAGAATGGTAGCAATTAAATATTCCCTTGAAAAGCAATAGGTGAAGCTTTATACACTTTTGTAGGCTCCATCCACTTTTCTGAATATTAATCCCATTCACTGAGTGACCAACTTTGCAAAGTTTAAGAACCCTCCCATTAACAGTGTAAGAATGGATGCAGTTTAAATGTTCCTAGTGAAATTTGTATTTGTCTCCACCCACTGATGACCCAGCATTGCACGGGTATGTATTTGACTGTTGTTGGTTCCGCCCACTTCTTCTAACCCTAACGCACAAACACTCAATGACCAAGTTTGTGAGCTTTGGGGTCTTTAGCATCAAGAATTTGTATATTCCCATAGAAATTAAACAAATCAGATTGGCTGTTTGTAGCTCTGCCCCTTTCCAGCATTTGAACCCCAGTCACCCAATGACCAACTGTAGCAGGTTAGAGGCATCTGCTATTACCAGTGTAAAAATGGCAGCAATTTAAATATTCCTCTTGAAAATCAACAGAAAAATTTTGATTGGCTATTATAGGTTCCACCCACTTTCCTGAATATTAATCTCAGTCACCCAGTGACCATCTGGGCAAAGTTTGGGAACCCTGCCATTAACAGTGTAAGAAGGCCTGCAGTCTACATTTTCCCAGTTAAATTTGGTTTTGGCTCAGCCTACTTTTTGTAACCTGGACATACAGTCACTCAATGACCAAGTTTGTGAGGATTGGGGTCTTTGGCATCAATAATTTGTATTTTCCCAAGAAATGAAACTGTTTGTGGCTCTGTCCCCTTTTCTGAATTTGAACCCCAATGACTAACTGCACCAGGTTTGAGGCTTGTGCCATTAACAGTGCAAGAATGGCAGCAATTTTAATATTCCCCTTGAAAATCAACAGGTGATTTTGATTGGCTTTTTAGGCTCCACCCACTTTTCTGAATATTAATCCCAGTAACCCAGTAACAAATTGTGCAAAGTTTGAGAACCCTGCCATTAACAGTGAAGAAGGGCTGCAGTTTACAATTTCCCAGAAATTGACAAGCTGACAAATCCTGCATACAAGTGTTGTACTCCGGTCCATAGCCTGATGAAGTGGATTAAACCCGCGAAACGCGTTGCAAAATATTGGAGTATATGATTAAAATTTGTTTTTGTGTTGAAAAATCGACATTTTTTTGTGGTTGCTTTGGGGGAGGTGAGTCCACCTGCTGCCTCCCTTTTTTTAAATCTTTTACCTGGTTTTATACTTCTGGCGCCTCTAAGACTTTGCTATACAAATGTCCACCCCTGGTGGAGGGGATTTGGCCCCTTTCTTTCCGAACTACAGAGAGCGACTTCTTAAATCCTGAGTGGGGACAGGTTTAATCTCCCCACCTGCCTATACAGTGGTTACCTGGAGTGCAACCCATCTTTGTGAGTATAAATCTCATTAAACTACCTTTATTCATACTTACAATACATACTGCACTATATCGGGCTCTCGGTGTCTCCCTCCCCTAGCCAACTGTGTCTAGTTTGAGAACCCTGCCAATAACAGAATGGCTGTAATCAATCGAAAAAATCTGATTGGCTGTTTGTGGCTCCACCCACTTTAGTGAATTTGGACCCCAGTCACCCAATAACTGACTGTATCAGGTGTGAGACCTCTGCCATTAACAGTGTAAGAATGGTAGCAATGTAAATGTTCCCCCTTGAAAATCAATAGGTACATTTTGAATGGCTGTTTTTAGGCTCCACCCACATTTCTGAATATTAATCCCAGTCACCCAGTGGCCAATTGTGTCAAGTTTGGGAACCCTGCCTTGTAAAAAATTAAGTTGTTTGCGCCACACACTTTTTCTAACCTTGACATACAGTCACTCTATCAAGTTTATCAGCTTTGGGGTCCTTGGTATCAATACTTTGTATATTCCCATTGAAAAATAAACAAATCTGATTGACTGTTTGTGGCTCCGCCCCTTTCTGATTTTGAACCCTAATCACCCAGTGACCAACTGTACTAGGTTTGAGGCAACTGCTATTAACAGTATAAGAATGGTAGCAGCTTAAATATTCCCTTTGAAAATCGAAAGGTGAATTTTTATTGGCTGTTGTAGGCTCCACCTACCTTCCAAATTCTTAATCTCATTCACCCAGTGACCAACTGTGCAAAGTTTGAGGACCCTGCCATTAACGGTGTAAGAATGGCTACAGTTTATATTTTTCTAGTCAAATTTGTTTTTGGCTCTGCCCACTTTTTGTAACCTGGACACACAGTCACTCAATGACCAAGTTTGTGAGCTTTCAGGTTCCTGGCATCAAAAATGTGTGAATGGAGGTAGTTTATCCACCAAGGAAATCTGATTGGCTGTTTGTGGCCCCGCCCCTTTAGTGAATTTAGACCCCAGTTACCCAAAGACAGACTGTAGCAAGTTTGAAGCCTCTGCCATTAACAGTGTAAGAATGGCAGCAGTTTAAATATTTCCCTTGAAAATCAATAGGTGAATTTTGATTGGTTGTTGTAGGCTCCACCCACTTTCTTGAATCTTAATCGGATTCACCCAGTGACCAACTGTGGCAAGTTTGAGAACCCTGCGATTAACAGTCTAAGAATGGCTGCAGTTTACATTTTCCTATTTAAAATTAATGGCTGAAATTTGATTGGCTGTTTTATGCTCCGCTCACTTTTCCTGGATTTGTAACCTCGGTCACCAAGTGACCAACTGTGCCAAGTGTGGGAACTCTGGCTTGATTACTGTGAGAATGGCAGCCTTTTACATTTTTTCCATTGACTTGAATGGGTGAAATCTGATTGGCTGTTTGTAGCTCTGCCCATGGGTGCAGGGGGGCCGCGAGACCCCCAGAACATATCATCCCAGGTAGTAAGGGATCTTACCAAGTTTCGTTCAAATCGGTCAAGGCGTTTTCACGTGATCGCGGCACATACATACATACATACATACATACATACACACACACATACATACACACACACATACATCCGATTTTATATATATATATATATAGATTCCTTCCCTAAACAAACCATCCATTCAATGACCTCCCCACCTCTGCACTAATCTGTCTGTCATGCCCACCCTCCAACAGTTCTGTTGCTCTGTTAACTCTGGCTTCCGTGCCAATGCAGAGCCAGTAGATGGAGCTGAAGTTGGAGCCTGAAGGCAAAGTGGGAGATTGGACAAGAGCAGGGATGAGCTGACAGAGCAGCCAGAAGAGCTGTAGTGAATGGATCTAGAGAAGGAGACTGTGCTCTGCTGCTACATCTGGGATTCCTTTGTGCAAGACTGGAACCCCTCATGGAGACAGCATGACGTGATGTACCTGTTGACTCCCATCTCTCATTTAAGGAGGGGAAATCAGGAGGACTACAAGCGTGGGAGAAGAGGATCAATGCCACCTGTGTGGTCAATGACATAAGGACAGTAAGATGGTGAGTCAAGGAGGAAGGTGAGTTCTGCACACCCTCGTTCTAAAGGGCTTGTCTCTAAAATGGCACCCTTACAATTCCCCTCCCCCCCCCCTTGCCCACTTAACCCATGTACCCACACACTTGCTGATCAACTCAATTCTTATGTCCCCTGTGCAAAGTGCACAATTAAGCATTTATCTTTTGCAGAGCATAGACCCCTTTCCCCATGTACAGGGTACCTTTGCAAAATGGCTGATATAACCTGTGAACTGGGAAATGCACCAGTGACATGTACCAGGTTGTAACGCCTATTATGTACCTATAGAGGGCTAGAGAGGTGAGTGAGGTCAAAGTGACAGAAGTCAGCATCTTGTGACCACATAATCCAAGTGAAGTACCAAGAAGTAGGCAGGAGCATAGACAAGATGTAGCAGGAAGGAGATCAGTAACAGAAGGTCAGCAATCCAAGGTACCAAGGAGTGGGCAGTAGTGTTCACAGGAAACAATGTCATAATGTCAGATTGATTTGCTCTTTCGGACCATGCACATTACCATCCAACTTGCACTTGGTTTGCATCACTTCAACAATTGACACTTGCTGTTGTAACACCATAAATGTGCTGCATTGGCACGAGGGCGGAACAAAACACATTTTTATCTGTAGAGTATATTTGCAATGTGTATTTGTAATGAAGGACAGGAAGTACTTGAAACAATAGATCACTTCCGATTGCTTTGACATCAATACTATTTCCAATTTGAGTGATTAGACCGATCACTTTGATGAAATGGACAGCACCACCAGTGTCTGGGACTTTGATAGTTTTTTCCTTGATTGACATAGAATTTTTTTTTTCGATTGAAAGCCCTCCAAAATGTTCTTTCGATCACCAAATTATGGCTAGATATTTTTCTGGGGGACGGGGGGGGGGGGGGGGGGGGGTGTTTCAGGGTTCATGTGGCAAACTGGTTTTTCTAAAAGGCACTTTATTGACCTATGGAAACAGGAATAGACCCAAGACATGCCTTGTCTTTTTTAATTGTGCTTGAATAAACCTTGTCTGATCGAAAACCTTGTTTTTCTGGGTTGGTTCATTTGGAGAGGTGAGATACTTCATGTATTTATTTATGTCTTTATAATGTATACTCTGAGATATATTTATTTTGGGCGCCACCACCGTTCTTCATAATATTTAGAGGTTCAGGAGAAGAGTATAGTCCTGAGAGGAGGTTATAGTTCTCAGACATAAGTTATTTTGTAGACACTGTCTTCATAGCAACCAAAATAAAGTTTAAACCAGTGGCTGTTGGAATATTCACAATCCAGTTCACCATGCTACAAAGCTTGTAAACAATGGACAAAGGAGCAAGGTGCCCTGTTGGTTAACTTGGTGTAGGTTCCATAGGTCTTATTGATTCTTTCACAGTGTTTTGCCAGGCCCTTCTAAACTGTTGTTTATAATGGTTTCTTTTTCAAAATTTCCAGAAGCCAGTGAAGATTCGAGAGATGATTAAGGTCAGGGTAGCAGAAGAGGACAACAGATGATCACATGGTCCAATCGCAGCTCCAGAGAGATGGTTGAAATGTATTCTGGATGTAGCAGGACAACAATATAAAATCAGCAATCCACTCAACCTTTCTTCCTTCAGTGGTGAGCTGTGAAGGGAGGTGTGGCCTTAAAGGACTTCCGAGGCCATTTTTAGAAAAAAAAAAAAGTTAGATACCTCATCATCAGTTTGTAAGGCACGGAGGACGCCGTCCGCTCCCTCCGTGCCGTTTCGCCAAGTCCTCGCCGCTCAGTAGCCCTCCGAACGGCCCCCGACCGCACTGCCCGGGTCGGGCTGTCCAGCCTGCAGAAAGATGGCCGCCGGAGCTGGCCGCGGCTGAGCAGTCCGCATAGCCGCGAGTGCGGCTGCGCAGCCCTAAGGCCAACCCCCCGATCCATGCTACAGGAAACAGCCTCCGTGCCTTACAAACTGATGCATGTATCTAACTTTTTTTTTTTCTTCCTAAAACTGGCCTCGTAAGTCCTTTAAGAATGGTGGCAGCGTTCAGGCAGCAGAAGCTCTGGTTACTGCTGAGAGAAGCAGTGCAATTATAGAGTGGGAGTGAGGAGACAGTGGTGACAAAATTAAGGAACTCCAGTATGTGAATGTAATGGATGGAACAGGGGCGTTTGTTTTGGGGAGGGATTACTAATTTGAATTACAGACTTATAGTACACATTTGTAGTAGGTAAGGGCTTCATATCTAGCAGAAGAGTTGGAATGTAAAGAGTTTTACACAATGTCGCAAATTATTATGCAAATCATATTCTTTTAATTCCCTAAATAGTTCATGCAAATGGCAGTTAGCATTATTTTGAGTCATCAACCATTTTAAAATAATTCAAATGTTACTGAACAAACCTCCAAATAATAACGGTATGTTTTTCAAAAATAGAAAACTAAAAATGCACTGTTCCATATTATTACACACATAAACCCAACAGAGTTTCAAAACATGTTATAGGTCATAAAGAACTGAAAATGGTAATTTGTTGAATTTTCAGCATTAAGAGGTAATATTTACTGGAATAAAAAGCTATTTCAATCAAAGACATCTTAACAGGTCAAGTTCTATATGAACATAGGACCCCTTATTTGATAGTAGCTTTACAATTCTTGCATCGATTGAACGTGTGAGTTTTGGAGAGTTTCTGCTTGAATTTCTTTGCAGGATGTCAGAATAGACTCTCAGAGATGCTGTTTGGAGGTAAACTGCCTCCTGCTCTCATAGATCTCATGCTTGAGGTTGCTCCAAAGGTTCTCAATAGGATTGAGGTCAGGGGAGGATGGGGGCCACATCACAAGTTCCTCTCCTTTTATGCCAATAGCAGCCAATGACGCAAAGGTAATCATTGCAGCATGAGATGGTACATTGTCATGCATGAAGATGATTTTATCATGGAAAATATGGTTATTCTTTATGTACCATGGAAGAAAGTGGTCAGTCAGACACTCCACATACTTTTTAGAGGTCATTTTCACACCTCCAGGGACCCTAAAGGGGCCAAACAGCATTTTTCCCATGATTCCAGCCCAAAACATTACACCTCCTTGCTGAAATTGCAGCCTTGTTGGGATGTGGTGGCTGTTAACCAACCATCCACAACTCCATCCACCTGGACCATGAAGAGTTGCACAGCGCTTATCAGTAGACAAGACTGTTTGAAAATTAATATTCTTGTAGTTCTGGGCCCATTGCAGCTATTTCTGCTTGTGAGCTTAGGTTAGGGTTGGTTAAATAGGTTTATGCACTGAAATCATCTGGAGAATCCTGCACTCAGATGTGCGCAGGAATCCTGAGCACCAGCATCTTCAAATACTGTATGTATTTGCTGCTTTGTAATGGCATTTTAACAGCTGTTCTCTTAATTTGATGTACAGTATATGTTTGGCAGAACCCTTCCTCGGTTTGCTTTTATCTGAACTAGTCCGTGTGTTCTCTGAGTCAGCCACAAATCTTTTAACAGTATGATGATCATGTTTAAGTTTTTGTGAAATATAAAGGTTTTCATACCTTGTCCAAGGCATTCAACTATTTCACACTTTTTGTCAGCAGAGAGATCATTTTTCTTTCTCGTATTGCTTGAAAATGGTGGTTTGCTTAAAGTGGATCCGAGGTGAACTTTTACTCATTGCATAATTGTGTTCCTTTCCTATTGTTTATAGGGCATTCCTCAAGCCAAATACTTTTTTGTTTTTGTTTTAATATTCTAATTCCCTATAAACTAAACAAGCCACGCCCACAGGTATTCAGAGAGCCTTGGCAGTAGCAAGGGCTCATGGGAGCTCAGTCTGGGCAGGAGGAGGGGGAGGTGTTACTAGTCATTGATTTCAGAGTCAGAGGAGAGGAGGGAGGAGAGGGGATTAGGTTTTTTTCACAGGCTGGTGCTCAAAATGCAGATAAGCCTGCCTCTGTGTAATGTTTACAAACAACATGGCTGCTGTCATTGTATCACAGGAAGAAATAACCATATTCTATTAAAGCTGTTTGCAGCTAGATTTACTGGGTAAACTATTTAAACTTTAGATAAGATATATAGACAAGTTACTTGTTATAGTTAGTTTTTCATCTCGGATCCGCTTTAATAATGTGGCTTAATAATGTAGCACACCCTTTTTTAGTAGTTTTTCCTTTAGGCAGGCGACACACTTGCCTTTTAGTTTTCTGCATGTGTTTTTCTGCATGATTTTTTTGCACACCATGAGTGTTTGAATGTAGAAAAATGTGTGCATTGTTTCACAGCAGCTAATGTGTTTGATAGAGAGAACTGACAAAATGTGCAGAATTATCCTGCAGGGTGTCAGTTTTTTTCTGCGCACAAGAAATGCTCGTACTAGCCCATTGATTAATATGAGTTCTCAGTTGTAATCAGTTTTTTGTGCAGAAAGCACGCATGAAAACAAGTTTAGCTAACTAGTTATCAGAGGTGTCCGAGATTGAGTTCAGTGATCAAAGGAGCCCTGAGACACAATACCTTCCATGATTCTTTTTTAAACAACCATCCATGCACTAATATGCACGCAAATGGTTGCGCGCATAAAGTTAGTTCCGATCGCGCGCAGTGCGGTGCAACGAAAACAGTGCTTCAGTGCGCGAACGGTGCGACGTTATCGGCGCACCGGGACACACGTTGTGTGGGCGCAAACTACCTAACGCCAGGGTTTGCGCCCACAAAGTCTTTAGACGTCCTAACCGGCTTAGCGCCGGTTAGTAAATCAAGGCCCATGAGTTTAATTGAAAAACAATATTTAACCTCTTGAGGACTGCAGGGCTAAACCCCCCTAGTGACCAGGCAATTTTTAGTTTAAAAGGCCACTGCAGCTTTAAGGCCAAGCTGCAGGGCCGCACAACATAGCACACGAGTGATTTCCCCCCCCCCCCCCCCCTTTTCTCCCCACCAACAGAGCTCTCTGTTGGTGGGGTCTGATCGCTCCCCCCATGTTTATTTTTTTTTTATAAATATTTGTGTTGCCTTTTTAAAAAAAAAAAACCCCTCTTCCTTTAACCCCCTTCCCTCCCTCGCTCCCTCCCTCCCCACAGCCGGCCAATTACGGCGATCGGCTGTCATAGGCTTCTGCCTATGAGAGCCGATCGCTCTCTTGTCCCCCAGGGGGACAGCCGTGTCACACGGCTGTCCCCAGTGCAGCGCTGCTGCTGATCGCAGCGCTGCACAGGGTAAATAGACGGCGATCACGCCGTCTAACAGTCTCCCGAGCGGCAATAGCCGCTCGGAGACTGAAGGTGGGGCGGAGCTCCGCCCCCCAAGCAGGAGATGCGCGCGCAGCCTGCGCGCGATCTCCTGCAAAACAGAGCCCCAGGACTTTACGCCAATTGGCGTTAGGCGGTCCTGGGGCTGCCGCCGCGGCCACGCCTACTGGCGTGACGCGGTCGGCAAGAGGTTAATCTTTATGACAATGAAATACAATTTGCATAATAATTTGGAACTCAGTGTATATAATAAAAAACCTGGCTTTTCTATTAGGAAAAAAATAGTAACCCAGAACAACAAACCATCTATCTTTACTACCGTAATTGTTTTGTTCACTGGTTGCACTTTAAGTATTAACCTTATAGTAACGTGTGTGTGTGTGTGTGTGTGTGTGTGTGTGTGTGTGCGTGCGTGCGTGCGTGTGTGTGTGTTAAGCATTTCTACTACTCTTGTGAAGACAGAGGCACACATAATTTCCTGTGAGATGTATCAAAGCCTTTATTTCTGCCAAACTGTAGGTGGAGCAAGTTTGCTTTATTGGAGACATCACATGGACCCTGCTTGCCCCATGGCATGCCAGAGAAGTTGCCCACAGCTTGGCGGCAGAGGCGGGTCTGCCCAGAATGGAAGGTCCCTATTCCCCCCTGGGTGTGTGCTCAGTTCAATCTGGAGCAGGATTTGGGCGTTGCTGGCTGGTTCATCCAGTTCTCAGTGAAATCCTCCCTGCCTGAGTCTCTGGATCCCACTGGATGCAGGGCAGTGCCTGCAGGGACATGCATGTAATTATCCGGGGCTGTCATCTCTGTACACAGCACAGAGAACACTGTCTTTAAACTATTAGTGTCACTAATTACTAAATAATAACTTTGCCACCATGAATGCATGAATACAATAGCTTGTTTCTCTGGCTACAAGGGACAGACCTGTACAGACCTCATCACTGGATAAACTATTATTCTGTCTTTGTAAATCATTTTACAACACTGTCATTTCGCAGCCACCATTGATAGAATGTTTTAAAAAGAAATGTATACGTTTCTCTGGAGCAGTCATTTGGCACATCTTCATCCTTTCTCCTTGCTACCCACTGTACTGGCCAATGCTGCGAAGGGGAGCGGGGTGAGAGTCATGCTGCACACAGTAACATTTGTGTGAGGGGCGGAGCTGCATGATCTGGGGTCGAGGCCACGGAGGTCCTGTGGAGGGATGAGATGCAGTAGGTACTATGTACAATTCAAGAAGCAGGGGATGGACCCCTACCAGGCAATTGCAATTGTGACTGCCGCCACCCCTGCTCCTATTGTAGTGCTTAAGGTAAACCTGTGAGAAAAAAAATTCAAACATTAGATACTTACCTCAGTAGAGGGAAACCTCTGAATGATCCAGAATGATCCACCCTGCCACTGCTCACCAGGACCCTCTTCTTCTTCTTGGGCACATTCCTGTCTGTGTACGAGTGTAGACACTCTGCACAGGCGAAATGTTGGCCTGCACCTGTGCAGTTGCATGGAGCAGCTCATGAATGGAGGAAAATGCTTTGCACAAGCCGCTCCATGCTACTGTGCAGGCCATTCTTTTGCCTACACAGTGTGGCCACACTTGTACAGCAACGGCAGTGCGGCTGTGCAAGCATATTTGACTTTTGAGTATGTTCAGAGGGTCCCAGTGCTGGGTCTGTGGAGTGAAGGAGGATGGGGAAGCCTATGCAGAGTTTTCCCTTTGCTAAGGTAAGTATGTAACTTTTTTTTTTCTCACAGGTACGCTTTAAATATAAGCAAGTAAAATATGTGCATGCAAAGCATAGGTGTTTAACATGATTCCTAAAAGAGACTGTAGGAGTATCCAAGTTACAGTCAATCACTAGATTAGTTCAGGTGTGGAAAACAAGTAACAAGCTCCTATTCTGAGCATATACTCCATACCCCACGAAGAGCTTGATTCAGTAAAAAGCGGTAAACATACCGCACACAAGCATCTTGGGTTAAAATGAGCGTGCACACGCTACGCATGTTCTTATCAGCGTAGAGTATGCTCTGAAGTGATGCGCGTTCATTCTTATTGCTGTGCAATAGTGGTGTAGCGCAACATCGATACTTCACTAGTGCAGCTGCTACTACGTTAATTAATATAGATGTTGCAGCGCTAGTGAAGTATTCTGTCACGCTACACCACTATCGCGTGGCAATAAGAACAAACATTCATAACTTCAGAGCACTCGCTACACTGATAGGACCGCGCATAGCGTGCATACGTTAATTTTAACCGGCAATAATTGTGTGCAGTACGTTTACCGCTCTTTAGTGAATCAAGCCCAAAGAGAGTACAGATTCTAGGCATGCAAACAAGTGTAATTTCAACTTCAGTCAGTTTTGGACATTTATAGCTGGCTAGAAACTGAAATGAAAGAAAATCTTAATAATATATAATAAAAAAACATTATTTTGGAACACTAATAAGTTTGTAGGAATTTTCCACGAAAGTGAAGTTCTACGCGCCAAGCAATCTGTGTTGTGGCCAATCAGAGCAGGGCAGGGCAGGAAGGGGAATGTCTAGAGTAGACGGGCAAACATACATACAGCAGATGGCTTGAAAATTATTATTATGAATATTAGTTGCATAGCTAGGTTAGATGAAGAAAGATGTGTCTATCAAGTTCAAAGTTAAAAACAAATGTAGGGGAAAATAATCTGAAAATAATCATAACGCCAGGGAGGTTAAGAAAGGTGTACCAATCAGTTTCAAAGGAGAAAAAAATCCTTCCTGTTTCTAAACAGCTGTCAGATAGAATCCCTGTTGCAAAAACATTTTATTATTAGACAGAGGCGCCTGGTGCATCCCTGACCTAATATTGTTGTATGCTCCCATTTTTTTATTGCCTGAGGAAGCAGGACTATACCACTGAAACGCGTTGCAAGCATTTTTGTGGAGTATATCCAATAAAAATTGTTGTCTGTTAAAATCAACAGTTCTGTGTCTGCTTTTAGGAGTTAGGTCCACCACTGCCTTCCAAGCATTTTTAACCATATTAGCTTGTTTTTTTTTTCTTTTGGTGGCTCTGAATACTTTGCAGCAGAGTTGTATCCACCCCTGGTGGAGGGGTATACCCCATTTCTTCCTATCTACAGAGAGCAACTTCTTAATCCTGAGTGGGGACAGGTCTAATCTCCTCACCTGCCTGTACAGTGGTTGCCTAAGAGGTAACCCTGGTTTGTGAGTATATCTTTGTACTCTCTAATAATTTACCAATTACCGGTACATACTACACTATATTGGGCTCTCGGCGTTATCTCTTTTATATTTTATTATTATAAATTCTGATTGTTCTCCATATTATTTTTTTTTCTTTTTATAAAAAAAGTATAGTCCTCTTTTTCTTCTGCAGAAAAACTTTCAATCACGTTCAATGTTGATGGGCAATAGCCTTAAGGTGCCCTGTAGTACAATCCCACGGCTGATCAATTGTTTCCCATCGCTGTAGTAATCGATTGGTTGTGCCCATTAACGACCACATTTCTGCTAACCAATTCAATCAGATCGATGGGATTGATCCGAAAAAAGTAATTGATTCCGTTGATCTGATTTAATTGGATAGCAGGAATTTGGCCATTACTTCTGTTCAACTATAGTGACAGGTGTGTGTACTTGCATGGTGCAGTTTTTTTTTGTCATCTAGTGCCCCTTTTGCCACTAGGCCTCAGAGCAGAGCAGCCACCAGATTTTCTATAGTTTTAGTAGGCTTCGGATCTAGAGAGATGTATCTTTTTCTAATCAAGCAGTGTAGGCAGAGTCATGTTTGCATCCCACTTCAACCCAGGCCAACTCTGTTACAGTTCCCACTGTCATGTGCAGTACTCTTACATATGCATCTCCTCATGTGTATCTCCACATGTCTAGCACATCTCATCTTTCATGTGCGACAACCGCTCCCATTCTGCGTACAGCCTGTCTCTTCCATATGAAGCAGCCACCGTTCTATGTGCTTTTCCCTACCGTATTTCAAATTTAGAAACAGCCCCCTTTTCATGTGATGCCCTTTCTTCCATGTGTAGCTGTTGGAAGTTGCCTTCTGCCATGCAGAGCAGCACCCCTCTTCCATGTCCAGTAGCTTCTCTTTTCAATATGCAGCCCCCATGTGCAGACACCACTCTTTGTATATGCCATTCAATAATATACAAAATTCCTTTGTCATTTGCAAACCCCTTCACCCAGTGCTATGCTTCCGCCTGTCAGCTCGCATTTAGCCTGATTACACGTGACACAAGGTGAGTGAGGTGCCAGCACTAGAAGGAGCAGGAGACAGACAGGATGGTTGCCCAGGCACAGCATTGAACTCCAATGGGCAGGTGAGAGCACAGCTTCCGCTGCATTATATTCTGCCTTTTCACACTGGACTGGAGGAACGCAAGAAGGGGACAGGGACAGATACTGGCCGAAGAGGGCAGAAGGAGGCACAGGGGGACTGAAGGGGGCACAAAGGGGGACAGAAGGAGGCACAAAGGGGGACAGAGGGATGCTCAGGGGGGAAAGAGGCAGCAAAAGGGGACAGAAAGAGGCACAGGGGGGACAAAAGGAGGCACAGGGGCCAGAAGAAGTTTTAAAGGGGGACAAAAGAAGGCACAAAGGGGGACAGAAGGATAAGCAAATGGGACAAAAGTAAGCATGGGGACAGAAGAAGGAACAGGGGGACAGAAGTAGGCACAGGGGCCAGAAGAAATCATAGAGAAAATGTGACAACCTAGGGGATACCAACATATCAAAACCTTTATTGTATCAAAAAAGTATGCATACGGGCAACATCCGCCCTAAAACCAATTAAAACCAATATTGACCTGCGGAACGCTTCACTTGCATAACCCAGCTTTCCATACACACCTCATCCACGCTGGTACCGGTCTGAAAGTCTGATAATTACACACAGCGGGGAGACAGACGTGCGGCTGGGTTGAGCAGTGTGTCCCGGAAGGCTGAAAAACAGGACTGAATATTGTGCGCCTGGACTGGTGAGATACTGGCGGTTTGCCTTGCATATTAAGGTGATCTGGCGTTAATATTGCAACAGGATCCTTGCATCGCAAGTGGTTTGAGTTTCACACAGTGACCTGGCTACCCCTGTCTCCCAGATCTGTGTAATTATCGGACTTTGGTACCGGTACCAGCGTGGATGAGGTGTGTATGGATTGCTGGGTTATGCGAGTGGATCGCTTTGCAGGTCAATATTGGTTTTAATTGGCTTTAGGACAGATGTTGCCCGTATGCATACTTTTTTGATACAATAAAGTTTTTGATATGTTGGTATCCCCTGGGTTGTCACATTTTCTTTACTAGTACTACTAGTGTTTTGAGTAATTACTGGTGTTTTGAATGGTTTGTGACTTTCCCTATTCATTGAATAGTGTGGGACCCTGATGCAGAGGGTGAGATAGACAGTAATTGGGTTAGGTACAGTGGCCAGAAGAAGTCACAAAGGGAAACAGAAGGAGGCACAGGTGGACAGAGGGAGAAATAGGGGGACCCACAGGGGGCAGAGGTGGCACAGGGGGACTGAAGGTGGCACAAGGAGACAGAAAGAGGCACAAAGAGGGACAGGAGGAGGCACAGGGGGACAGAGGGACTTTCTTCCACTATCAGCTATCTTAAATATTACGTTAGGTATCCTAATACAATTAAATCCCATGTTCTACTGTGTTTCCCATGACTCTGGCAGAAATTAAACTTGATTGGATCAAGGTGGATTGGGACCCTAGGCAATGTTGTAGTGTAGTGACCCCTGGCAGATAAGCCATCTTGCCATGGGGGATATGATAAGGGGTGTGAACATAAGGGGATTTTCATCAAAGTCTTGATGGCAACCCTGAGATTTAAAGTTATGTCCATGCTCTGCATGGTTGAAGGATAAGTGTGTTTACATGTATAGATACAGTTTTCTGTTAGCCCTGGAAAGTGCATCAAAATGCGAAATTGAATTTCCTTCCTAGTCTTTTGGGATTTACCGTACTGCCCACTTGGGGCTAGTGCTCCTCACATCCGTGCTAGCAGTTGCATCCACAATTACTGCATCTCCTAATCGACCAAAAGAAGCTAGGTGGTAGACCATGATGTGGGGGTTCTGCCAGTCGCAGTAAGGCTTATGACATTATGGCCATAGACTATCACCCTACCTTCTCAAAAGTAAACCCGAGCTGAAATCTCCCCCCCAAAAAACAGATATTTACCTAGGCATAGGGAAGCCGGATCCTCTAGGGGCTTTCTGTGGCCTCCAGGCCCCTACCGCCTCTTGCAGGAGCCTCTGGAAGATCCAGACTGCACTCTTCTTCATAACTGAGCGCGGCCACGTCTGAACAGTAGCATGGAGCCGCTCATGCACAAGTGGCTCTGGCTTACTGCACAGACACAGCCGTACTTGTGCAGGTGCAGTATGGCGTGCTTATGCATAAAGAGGCACTGGCGTATTCAGACTGGGGTTACGGATGTATGGGATTCCCACCTAAGACTCCTGTACCTTTAAAAAAAATTCCCTGAAATCACTGAAGCGGGCAAGCTGGTAAATATACAGAGGCTTGCCTCCTGCCGGGTCTGTGGGAAAAACTCAGCTCTTTCACTATTGTAAAGACTGCATGTAGACAGCTACATAAGGTATTTCACAGGTTGAAAAGTTTTTGACAGCCCCTAAACTCCAGGAGGGCTGCCTGCAGCTTGCGTGAGAGGCTGGCCATCCCTTACATCCTCCACACCCCTATGGATGGTATACCTATATCATTCCCCTATTCCCACAATCCTCCCAACCATGTTGTTAATGTTTTGTTTTTGCTTTGGCAATGCTAAATGTATTTGGTCCTGCCAATAAAGCTTTTTTGGATTTGGCTGGCAGGGACAGGAGACACATTACAGGCAAGTAGCCTGTGTGATGTGGGACTGTAATACAGATATGCTCTCTGCTCTATCTCAGTCTCTCCACTCCTCCTCTCTCCGCATTCACCATTGTTTTCCCCCTTCCTCTAGTGCTGGCTGGAAGGGGGGCAATCTCCCCCCAGGCCACCTTTCATTCAGTGATTTAGAGCTGGTCAGGTGTCTGGTGTATTTATTTTGCCTGCAATTAAAGGGCAGGCAAAATGGTAAATATACACAGCATGATGCAGAGCTTGCCTGGAGGGTCTGTGGGCAAAAATCTGCCTGGTCTCTCCTCATTGTTATAATGACTGCATGTGCTGATAAGGTGTTAAACAAGATGAAAAGTTTTTGACAGTCCCTAGACTCCAGGAGGGCTGCTTTCTGACCTGTGTGTGAGACCAGCAGGGACATGAGTCCTATTACAGGCAAGTAGCCTCTGTGTGATGTGGGACTGCAATACAGATAAGCTCTCTGCTCCATCTCATGCTATTCTCAATTTCTCTCCACTCCTTCTCTCTCTGGGATAGTGCACGCCAAAATCACAATAGCAATTGCTAGCAATTAGTGAGTGCGATTTTGTGAAGCGATTTTCAGAGCGATTTCTGAGTGAATCGCTCAAAAAAATGCTACATGCAGTATACTTGTGATTTTGAAAAAAATCACAACGCTGCTGTGGGAACACCCTCATAGGGTAACATTAGCCAAGCGCTTTTCAAATCACTGTTGATTTGAAAAACGCTCAGAAGCCCTCTTGGTGTGCACCAGCTCTCCTTCATTCACCTTTGTTTCCCTCTTCCCCTAGTGCTGGCTGGCTGTGTCTTCTTGTCGTACAGGAAAGCTAAATAAAAGTGCAATCCTGATGAGGCAAATTGTTATTATTTAGTGTTTATATAGCGCCGCCATCTTCCGCAGATGCATATATCCCTGCATCATATGGGTATCGCTTGCGCAATGTGACACTATGGCGTCAATTCACCAGAGGTTACCAACCTTTTTATCTCTTGGGAGGTAATTTACCTCCTGTGATATCTCCAAATAGCAATTCTCCAGAAGTATAGGGGAAAATATCAACAGAGAGAAATGCAAGAGATAAATGTGAGATAAGTATGAGATAAATAAGTGATAGTTAGTAGTTAGTTTTTCTCCAAATCACAATTCACCAGGGAAGAAAGGGGGTGTGGCCATTCGTTATTTTTTCATCTCTTTATCCCCTGAATGAACCTGGAGATATCGTGGTTTTCACACAGCAGCTGCTGCTGTGGAAGATGGAGCCTTTTGAGCTTACTCTGTTAGGCCTGGTGCACACCAAAAACCGCTAGCAGATACGCAAAATGCTAGCGGATTTTGAAACGCTTTTTCTTATTTTTCTGTAGCGTTTCAGCTGGCATATTGCGGTTTTGTGAAGTGTTTTTGGTGTAGTAGATTTCATGTATTGTTACAGTAAAGCTGTTACTGAACAGCTACTGTAACAAAAACCGCCTGGCAAACGGCTCTGAAGTGCCGTTTTTCAGAGCGGTTTGCATTTTTCCTATACATAACATTGAGGCAGAAACGCCTCCGCAATCCAAAATCTGCAGCAGCCCGGGAGTATGCGTTTCTGCAAAACGCCTCCCGCTCTGGTGTGCACCAGCCCATTGAAATACATTACCCAAGCGTATCCGCAGCCGCAAGCGGATTGCAAAACGCAGCCAAACCGCTCTGGTGTGCACTAGGCCTTAGAGCTTGCTTCTATTATGAGGAGACGAAGGCGCAGGAGGAGGGTCTGTTTAATCGCCCCTTTTTTTTTTCGTGAGAGAACAGTTCTTGATAATTTTACTGAGACAGAGGTGGTGAAGAAGTTCAGACTCACTCGTGATATGATTTATGATATGATCCGGCAGTAAAAGGCGGGAATACTCTGGTCACGTAGTGGTAAAACTCTGCCTCCTACCCACAATGCTTCCCTTTCAAGCTTACAGAGAGGAAAAGTATCCCATGCAAATCATTAATACCGACTACCTAACCAGGGCTGGCCCTAGACTTTTTGCCGCCTGAGGCAAATTTTGAAAAAATTATTGCTGCCGCCGCCCCCCCGGGGGGGAGGGGGGGCCGCCGCCGCCGCCGAGCTGGAGGGGTAGCGGGCAGGGCGGGGGTATTGGGCCTAGCGGCGGGGAGGGGGGTCGGACCCCCCCCTCCCTCGCCTGGGTCCCCCGTCCTCCGCTCCCCTCCAGCCTTAAATCCATCAGAAGCGCAACTCTCGTAAGAGGCAGTGGGCGGGGAAGACTCACCTCTTCCTCGCTCGATCCAGCGTGCGCTCCACTGACGTCCCTTCCTGCAGCGCCGTCCATCTACAATACAGTGGGCGGCGTTGCAGGAAGTGACGTCAGTGGAGCGCACGCTGGATCGAGCGAGGAAGAGGTGAGTCTTCCCCGCCCACTGCCTCTTACGAGAGTTGCGCTTCTGATGGATTTAAGGCTGGAGGGGAGCGGAGGACGGGGGACCCAGGCGAGGGAGGGGGGGTCCGACCCCCCTCCCCGCCGCTAGGCCCAATACCCCCGTCCTGCCCGCTACCCCTCCAGCTGGGCGGCCGGCTCCTCGCACCCTCCGACGGGCGGATGCCGCCCCTAGAAATTTGCCGCCTGAGGCAAAAGTTTCACCCCGCCTCATGAGCGGGCCGGCCCTGTACCTAACTCTCTGCTTTCTCACACTTTCCTCATGCATATCTCTCCATTATCCTCTGCTATCGAACATTTTTCTCTCTGTCCTCTCACACTGGTGAATTGACTCCAGAGTGTTAAAATACCTCATGAGATAAACTACCTACCTTTTTTCTCTTAGTAAATCCTCTCTGGTGAATTGACGCCTATGTGGCATATATTGTCCAAACTAAGTCTATCTCCCGTTCCTCTCTCTGGGAGTTGTGCCAGCGCTCTCCCCTGTTCAAATTTGCTGCTACCAGAAGCCCTCAGAAACACTCGTGTCCTTGAGTACTTCCAAAGATAGGCAGCTCCGTAATACGCCAGCGCACTTTTGTGCATGGGCAGTATGGAGCCACCTGTATCCGGAAGCACTCGGGGACATAAGTGCTTCTGGACCTTTTAGGAATCCCCCCCCCCCCCCTTAAAAATCCTGTGTTTGCCCCTGAGAGTAATGCAGTTGCAATAAAATAAAAAATAAAAACTCTTGTCAGATTTCTTTTGGAGGTCCACTCGCTGCAATGGAGGAGGACGTGGGAAGACTGAGGGAACCAGAGGATTCTCTCTACTTAGGTAAGTATGTGTTTTTCATGCAGATTTTTGCTCAGGTACTTTAGCACCATCCCTGGTCTATCATTTTTCTGGATAGACAGAAGATGATTTCACTAATCTTGATAACTGGCAACTGTTGAAACCACACCGCCCTGGCAAGATCTCTGTTTCGGGATGTCCGTAGGTAGAAGGTCATGTTTATTTTCTTGATGTACTTTGTGAAACAAACAGACAAATTATGCAATTAATATGGTTATGCTTTAATGAATTCTGAAAACTCTCTTTAGCTATTTATTTATTCTGCAACGGTAGAATTGGATAATGTATTTACCTGCAGATTTTCTTTTGTTTCCAGAAACTTTTTTCATTCCTAATAACTGTAGAACAGTGTGTATGTTTCTTCTGACTGTATAACTGGAATTGTGGGTGTGTACGGGTGTGACTCACAGAGTGTATGCCTCTTCAATCTATCACTTTTTATGTTGCCTGACAGGCAACTAATTATTTCTCAGAAGACACGAGATCTCCGGAGTGACAGGAGGCGGCTCTGGGGGTGACCTTCTAACTGGCAAGCTTTAAAGAAAGGACAAATGATGAAGGACTCACAAGTACCAGTATAAGAATGCTGTGCATCATCCTGGTAGAAAGCTTCCATAAAAGTTGTTTAAATGTCTTGGTTCTCAGCCTGGGCTCCATAGAGCCAGGTGTTTCAGTGGGTGTGGAGAGAATTTATGGACCTGTTAAATTTTCAGTGGTAAAACCCCAGACATCAGCATTTCTAAAGTGGCAACAGAAACCCAATGTGAACGAAAGTTGAGCTCAACCCATCTAAATTATAAGCATTAATTTACTTGATGCATTCTGCTTACATTCGCATCAGTCTCTGCCCAAAGACAGTCAAAATCTGTCTATGCATGCGATTGTGGACTTAATTGGCTGGTAAACCAGTCATGCATGAGTCGTTCCCAAGCTCCAAGGCTGATATGCTTGAGTAATGCATGGCTAAGTTGGTAAATAGAGTGGGTTGCAAAAGTATTCGGCCCCCTTGAAGTTTTCCACATTTTGTCATATTACTGCCACAAACATAAATCAATTTTATTGGAATTCCACATGAAAGACCAACACAAAGTGGTGTACACATGAGAAGTGGAACGAAAATCATACATGATTCCAAACATTTTTTTACAAATAAAAAACTGCAAAGTGCTGTGTGCATAATTATTCGTCCCCCTTCGATCTGAGTGCAGTCAGTTGCCTATAGACATTGCCTGATGAGTGCTAATGACTAAATAGAGTGCACGTGTGTGTAATCTAATGTCAGTACAAATACAGCTGCTCTGTGAGGGCCTCAGAGGTTGTCTAAGAGAATATTGGGAGCAACAACACCGTGAAGTCCAAAGAACACACAAGACAGGTCAGGGATCAAGTTATTGAGAAATTTAAAACAGGCTTAGGCTACAAAAAATTTTCCAAAGCCTTGAACATCCCACGGAGCACTGTTCAAGCGATCATTCAGAAATGGAAGGAGTATGGCACAACTGTAAACCTACCAAGACAAGGCCATCCACCTAAACTCACAGGCCGAACAAGGAAAGCGCTGATCAGAAATGCAGTCAAGAGGCCCATGGTGACTCTGGACGAGCTGCAGAGATCTACAGCTCAGGTGGGAGACTCTGTCCATGGGACAACTATTAGTTATGCACTGTACAAAGTTGGCCTTTATGGAAAAGTGGCAAGAAGAAAGGCATTGTTAACCGAAAGCATAAGAAGTCCCGTTTGCAGTTTGCCTCAAGCCATGTGGGGGACACAGCAACCATGTGGAAGAAGGTGCTCTGGTCAGATGAGACCAAAATGGAACTTTTTGGCCAAAATGCAAAACATTATGTGTGGCGGAAAACTAACACTGCACATCACTCTGAACACACCATCCCCACTGTCAAATATGGTGGTGGCAGCATCATGCTCGGGGGGTGCATCTCTTCAGCAGGGACAGGGAAGCTGGTCAGAGTTGATGGGAAGACGGATGGAGCCAAATACAGGGCAAACTTGGAAGAAAACCTCTTGGAGACTGCAAAAGACTTGAGACTGGTGCGGAGGTTCACCTGCCAGCAGGACAATGACCCTAAACATAAAGCTAGGGCAACAATGGAATGGTTTAAAACAAAACATATCTATGTGTTACAATGGCCCAGTCAAAGTCCAGATCTAAATCCAATCGAGAATCTGTGGCAAGATCTAAAAACTGCTGTTCACAAACACTGTCCATCTAATCTGACTGAGCCGGAGCTGTTTTGCAAAGAAGAATGGGCAAGGATTTCAGTCTCTAGATGTGCAAAGCTGGTAGAGACATACCCTAAAAGACTGGCAGCTGTAATTGCAGCAAAAGGTGGTTCTACAAAGTATTGACTCAGGGGGCCGAATAATTACGCACACCCCACTTTGCAGTTATTGATTTGTAAAAAAAATGTTTGGAATGATGTATGATTTTCGATCCACTTCTCACATGTACACCACTTTGTATTGGTCTGTCACATGGAATTCCAATAAAATTGATGCATGTCTGTGGCAGTAATGTGACAAAATGTGGAAAACTTCAAGGGGGCCGAATACTTTTGCAACCCATTGTATGGCTATATATAAGTTCATGCATTGTGATCTCATGACTGTAGCCTTTCTTCCCAGCTCGGTCTGATTGATAGGAACAAAGGGGTGTATGCAGTACACTGCTAATTAGAATTACGTGTGTAAAGTCTTCCACATGAGGATTAGAGGGTAATTCATTTCTACTCATCATGCAGTTAGACTTTACACACGTTATTCTGCTTAAAGGAATCCTTAAGCCTGTCATAACAAATCAGTTTTACTCACCTTGGGCTTCTACCAGCTCCCTGCAGCTGTCCCGTGCACTCGCAGTCCTCCTGTCCCACGCTGCCAGCTAGTCACGTTTGCGGCCGACAGGCTTACTGTGCCTGCGCAGGCCTGGCCACGCGTCTCCTTCTACGCGTTCCCCTCCGCGTTAGCGCCTTGCGCAGTCTCAGGATTCTATTGCGGATGGGAACGTGAAAAAGACAATGCATGGCCAGGCCTGTCGCCAAAAACAAAACTAGCTGGCGGCGTGGGACAGGAAGATCCGCGAGTGACTGCGAGGGCACGGGACGGCTGCAGGGGGCTGGTAGAAGGCCCAGGTGAGTAAAACTGATTTTTTTATGACAGGCTTAAGTGTCACTTTAAAGAAAAATTATCAGAGGTTGTCAGAACACCTGTAATACAGAGGAGCAACATAGAGGAGAGAAATAGTTGTTGGCAATTTTTTTTGCCTTTGCCCCCTGCTGCTGTGCGAAAGCCACATGACCACGGCAGCAGGAGTGTGTCAGGAACTAGAGGCAACCACTCTTGCTCCCTCTCTCCAGCAGAGACACTATTCAGCACATACTCGTGCTTAGGATCATTCTATTGGCTGCCTGCACAGGTTCTCTTAAAATCTGGCTGCCCACCGATAAACCCACTGGCTGGCCAGAGGGCAGACATCCAACTGAATGATCCTAAGCAGGGGCAGCTTCTCTGGAATGCTTTTTTTTTTATACCCAGTCATGTTACTGGCCTGTTGATAATTATTCTAATAAACTGTGCTATGTACCAACAAGTGTCCAATGGGAGCATACATTTTTCATAAAACAATAATGCTACATTCACAATGTGCTGTTTGAAAATGTAGAGAAAGCATGCATTGGACACTGGTGTTTAGTTTGCCGGTATTGCAGCATCCATTTTACATGGTAATTTCCCATAGGTAAATTACCATGGAATGCCCATGAGACGACCAAGTGGTGTCTGCCCAATGCAACACCAATCAAATTACTATTTCTCACAGCAGTGTGAATGCCGTCATTGAACCCTCAGGCCCTGTTCAAATTGTTTATTTGTGTTGCAGAATAATTATGCGTGATAACTCACTGCCCATACAGTTCTATGGGCACTGGCGTAGCTAAGAAGCTGTGGGCCCCAGTGCAAGTTTTACATTGAGGCCCCCAAGCACTCTATACATAACAACTGATATGGTGCTCCAAAACCAATCAAGGACAACCACAGTGTCGGAGATGCAAGAGGGGGATAGGAAACAGTGTGTTAATGATTACCACTATTCAAAGCATCAATACAGTAGAAGTAAATATTTTCAGAACAGGAGCAATACAAAGCTAATATGGTGGAAGAGGGTGGGCCCCTTGGCGCCCCTCTGGCCCAAGGACCCCGAAGCAGTCGCAACCTCTGCACCCCTTATTGCTACGACACTGTTTATGGGCCTGTTCACATCTCTGCGCTGCATCCAATCATGTTATTCTAACTCGCTGCATGTAGTCTTGCATTAAAGTCTATGCCCAGTCTCCATTGCAGTTCATACTCATTATAACATATTATAACATGTGTTATAGGCCTAGTGCACACCAGAGCGGTTCGGCAGCGTTTTCAGATCCGATTGCGGATGTGGAAACGCTAGGGTAATGTATTTCGATGGGCTGGTGCACACCAGAGCGGGAGGCGTTTTGCTGAAACGCATACTCCCAGGTTGCTGCAGATTTTGGATTACGGAGGCGTTTCTGCCTCCAATGTTAAGTATAGGAAAACCGCAAACCGCTTTGAAAAACGGCAGTTCCGAGCGGTTTTGCAGGCGTTTTTGTTACAGAATCTGTTCAGTAACAGCTTTACTGTAACAATATATGAAATCTACTACACCAAAAACGCTTCACAAAACCGCAAAATGCTAGCTGAAACGCTACAGAAAAATAAGAAAAAGCGTTTCAAAATCTGCTAGCATTTTGCGGATCTGCTAGCGGTTTTTGGTGTGCACCAGGCCATACAACTGACCACTGTGAACCTAGCCTCAATGTCTGCATTTTTGCCATATACACCCCTACTGTTTACCTGACGATTGGGAGCAATGGGGAAATGCAGATGTCTAATGCAGGTAAAAACCAAGTGTAAAATCTTTTAGTTTCAACATTTGGTATTTTGTCTTTCTACTGTTTTCATATTACAGTTGGGGTTCAAATGATTTGCAAATTATTGCATTCTGTTCTTATTTACACCTTACATAGCCACAGCTTTAAAGGGAGTGTTAAGTGAAGGTGAGGGAGCAGGAGGACTTCAGAGGGCTGGAAGAAGCCCCAGGTAAGTAACTGACCACATTTTTTTTCACTTTAAGTTTCTTTTAAATGCAGTAAATGGGGTTGTAGCAAAGTGCTCACACAGTCTAAAGCCTGGTACACACCTTCAATTTTCATTGGCCAATCCCTGACCAATTTTACCACATTCATGCACTATGAGTGTGTACCTACACAATCTGTTTATAGTATTCAAAATCTGATCACCCTTATATCACATGGAGGTGATAAAATTGGCCAATTTTTGGCCGATCCAAATTGAAGGTATACCAGCTTAAAGGACTTACGAGGCGAAAATCAGAAAAAATGTTAGTTACCTTATTGTAATATCACACCTCAGGGCAGACGATCAGTGCCTCCCCTGTCAGTTTCAGGCGTTCTGTTACCTAAATCCAGGATACATTACAGGCCCCGACCCTCTGCAGGGTCGCCTGAACTGATGAGCTAAGAATTGCCGCTTTAAACAGCAATGTGAGAGTTACTCGTGGCCGCCACATAGCGGCTCCCTCCCCCGCTGTGAGCCGCTGCTAGGAGGGAGCCGCTGCTATAGTAGGCAACCCTGTCCCTGCCGGTATCATCCAGTCACACGCCGCCGCCTCCCTTCCCCAACCCGCCGAGCAGCCAGCACATCTATTCTACCCCCTTTTGCGGAGGAATTGCACGCTGACATGCGGTCACTGAAGAGCCGCTGGCTCATGAGCAGAGAGTCACTGAGCCGGCTGGTGAGCCGGCTCACGTACGAGCGGTGTGCGGATAACAAAGAACCGCTGGTGAATCAGAATATTCTGATTCACCAGCGGTTCTTTGTTATCCGCACTCCGCTCGTACGTGAGCCGGCTCACCAGCCGGCTCAGTGACTCTCTGCTCATGAGCCAGCGGCTCTTCAGTGACCGCATGTCAGCGTGCAATTCCTCCGCAAAAGGGGGTAGAATAGATGTGCTGGCTGCTCGGCGGGTTGGGGAAGGGAGGCGGCGGCGTGTGACTGGATGATACCGGCAGGGACAGGGTTGCCTACTATAGCAGCGGCTCCCTCCTAGCAGCGGCTCACAGCGGGGGAGGGAGCCGCTATGTGGCGGCCACGAGTAACTCTCACATTGCTGTTTAAAGCGGCAATTCTTAGCTCATCAGTTCAGGCGACCCTGCAGAGGGTCGGGGCCTGTAATGTATCCTGGATTTAGGTAACAGAACGCCTGAAACTGACAGGGGAGGCACTGATCGTCTGCCCTGAGGTGTGATATTACAATAAGGTAACTAACATTTTTTCTGATTTTCGCCTCGTAAGTCCTTTAAAGCGGACCCAAACCAAACATTTTTTTAATTCAAAATATTTAGTTGCACCACAAAGATAAATAAACACTCCTTCAAGCCTATGAGCATTTCAGTGCATGCTATTCACCCTTCTCTTTTCATAACTAGGGTTATACAGGTGGCAGCCATTAGCAATTCCTCCTTTGCCAAACACCTCCTACTCCACCAGTCTGCCGGATTCTGTCCCAGCAATATGAAAGGAAGGGAGGGGTTCCTCCAAAAAATGTAAAATATTTTATATTTGTCATCATGCAGCTGAAAAAGGGCTGCTCTTTATTATTATAATTTAGAAAATAGATTTTATTTCTGAAATCTTGTATTTTTAATGTGGGTCCACTTTAATTGTCCAGTTTTATAGGGTCATACATGGGACAGATTTTGGTATAATTTTATGAGGATTCAACACAATTAATTTGAAAGCATTCAAAGTGCTAACATGATCTTTTTAACTGGTAACAGAAAACTCTCACCAAAATGATTTCCCAGTATGGAAGGGTTTTTTTTTTTCCTCAAACACGATTGCTTACAACACATTTTTCCTGTTGTAATGATTGTATGCCCTCAAACTATGTACAAGATTCAGAAATAATCACTAGTATACAATTATATATGTGATCATTTTGAAATCTTAAAACCATCTATGTTATTGTTACACTAGTAGCCTGAGGTCCCTATGATAACAAGACACCTATAAAAATACCAACATACTCAAACACAATGACACGGTTCCAACACAGCACCACCTTTACATTACCAAAGAGAGGCAACAGGTGCAGGCGAAGCAAGTAATTATGGTGCACAAGGCCATTCGCAATATATAGCACCGCCATAGACCACAATATAATTTGCGGCGATGGCGGTGCCTACTGAAAAAAATTGCGGCAGGATACCCAAACTCCAGCTTAGTGGTGGTAGCAGTGGTGGTGGTAATTTGGGCTCTGGGGTTTGGCTAGTATATAGCCAAACTTCAGATAATGGCAGAGATTGTGGCGGGGGTCCACTGCTTCCACGGTAATATGTCATTTCCCTATGGGGTATATGCTCAAAATTGGTAAACTTTTTTTTTAACAATACATTTTATAAAATGTTGCATATACCGGCATACAGCAGCAACAAACAAAACCCATCCCTAACCATTCACCCCCCCTAACCCCCCCCCCCCCCCCTCAACCGGGTCTGCTCCGCATTCCACATCAGAACACGCTACAGGTACAAGAATACATAATTTCATCTTATACAACCTCAGTCAACTACTGCTTGTTTTGTAATCAATCCCTTGGTCCTTGAGGTTTGCTAGCCAAGGCGACCAAATTCTGTCAAATTTTGCAGGGTAATTTCTCTGCATATATGTAAGTTTATACATTTGAAGAGATGAGTTAACCAGTTTAAAATTGCTAAACGTAAAGATTAATTTTTAGTTTCTGGGATTCTTAATGACAACATCAGGCAGTCTACAGAGAAACTTGGCTTTGGGCACCAGTGGACATTTCAGTATGACAATGACCCAAAACACACAGCCAAAGTGGTGAGGAAATATTTCGCAGACAACAATGTTAATGTTTTGGAATGGCCCAGCCAGAGTCCTGACTTGAATCCAATTTAGAATCTGTGGAGGGAGCTAAAGATCAGGGTGATGGAAGGAAGACTCTCTAATCTGAAAGATTTGGAGCTCATTGCTAAAGTTGAAAGGGCAAAAATACCTGTGGAGACATGCAAAAAGCTGGTCTGCAATTATAGGAAGCATTTGATTGCTGGAATAGCCAATAATGGCATTTCTATTGATTATTGAGAGGGGTATGAATAATTTTGGACTGGACACTTTTTGCTCAAATGATAATAAAAGCTGAGAAATGTTTTTTTCCACAATAATGCCTCTTGTACATCGTCTTATTATCTTTTGGGAGAAAAATTACTTGCTAGTTGAATAAAAGTAACTTTAAGTCAAAATTTGCCAGGGGTATGAATAATTATGGGCATCACTGTATATACAGTGGGATGCGAAAGTTTGGGCAATCTTGTTAATCCTCATGATTTTCCTGTATAAATCGTTGGTTGTTATGATAAAAAATGTTAGTTAAATACATCATATAGGAGACACACACAGTGATATTTGAGAAGTGAAATGCAGTTTATTGTATTTATAGAAAGCGTGCAATAATTGTTTAAATAAAATTAGGCAGGTGCATAAATTTGGGCACCACAAAAAAGAAATGAAATCAATATTTAATAGATCCTCCTTTTGCGGAAATAACAACCTCTAGATGCCTCCTGTAGGTTTCAATGAGAATCTGGATTCTGGTTGAAGGTATTTTGGACCATTCCTCTTTACAAAACATCTCTAGTTCATTCAGGGTTGATGGCTTCCAAGCATGGACAGCTCTCTTTAACTCACACCACAGATTTTCAATTATATTTAGGCCTGGGGACTGAGATGGCCATTCCAGAACATTGTACTTGTTCCTCTGCATGAAGGCCTTAGTGGATTTTGAGCAGTGTATAGAGTCCTTGTCTTGTTGAAAGATCCAGCCCCGGCGCAGCTTCAGCTTTGTCACTGATTCCTGGACATTGGTCTCCAGAATCTGCTGATACTGAGTGGAATCCATGCGTCCTTCAACTTTGACAAGATCCTTAGTCCCTGCACTGGCCACCCAGCCCCACAGCAAGATGGAACCACCACCATATTTTACTGTAGGTAGCAGGTGTTTTTTTTTTTTTTTTTGAATGCTGTGTTGTTTTTCCTCCATGCATAATGCCCCTTGTTATGCCCAAATAACTCAATTTTTGTTTCATCAGTCCACATCACCTTATTCCAAAATGAAGTTGACTTGTCCTAATGTGCTTTAGCATACCTCAAGGGGCTCCATTTGTGCTGTGGGCGGAGAAAAGGCTTACTCTGCATCACTCTCACATACAGAATCTCCTTGTCTAAAGTGTGCCAAATGATTTAACGATGCACAGTACTCCATCTGCAGCAAGATGATGTTGTAGGTCTTTGGTGCTGGTCTGTGGGTTGACTCTGACTTTTCTCACCATTCATCGCTTCTGTCTATCTGAGATTTTTCTTGGTCTGCCACTTCGAGCCTTAACTTGAACTGTGCCTGTGGTCTTCCATTTCCTCAATATGTTCCTACCTAACTGTGGAAACAGACATCTGAAATCTCGGAGACAGCTTTCTGTATCCTTCCCCTATACCACGATGGGGAGCAATCTTTGTCTTCAGGTCATTTGAGAGTTGTTTTGAGACCCCCCACGTTGCCACTTTTCAGAGAACATTAAAAGAGGAGGGATACTTACAGTTGATCCCCTTAAATACTCTTTCTCATAATTTGATTCACCTGTGTATGTAGTTCAGGGGTCACTGAGCTTACCAAGCCAATCTGAGTCCCAATAATTAGTTCTAAAGGTTTTGGAATCAATAAAATGACAAAAGTGCCCAAATTTATGCACCTGCCTAATTTAATTTAAACAATTATTGCACACTTTCTGTAAATCCAATAAACTTCATTTCACTTCTCAAATATCACTGTGTGTGTCTCCTATATGATATATTTAACTGACATTTGTTATTGTAACAACCAACGATTTATACAGGAAAGTCATGACAATTAACAGGGTTACCCAAACTGTTGCATCCCACTGTGTGTATATATATATATATATATATATATATATATATATATATATACATATATATATATATATAACCATACAGACTCACCTTATGATCTATTTGAGAAAATGTAAATATTTCTCAGCTACTGATTCGGATGATGTTCAATCCTTGGTTACAGTTCCTCTTTAACATGAGCAGAAAGCTCATTTAATACATGCAGTACGTGTATAACTAGATGAGGCAAACTTGTGAGGATGCACCCCATCCCCCTCCTCCCCCACCCATTTGGAATGATCAAACGTCACCCGACAATTGCCTCCCCATCTCTCTCCCTCCTCAATTACTGTCAGACTCCTTACACAGCTCAACAAACTTATATTTCCCAATGATGACCTCTTCACCTCGCTCTCCTCTCGCTTCTCCTCCAACTCTGATTGGATGCTGTTAGTGTAAACACGGTACAATCATGCTGCCCCTGTAATCTCTGTGCCTGATTCAAATGTTTCACCTTGCTTCATGTGAGAACCAGTCCTGGTCATACTTACCTCCCGTGTAGTCTACTCATCAATCTCTTTCTCCTGTGTCCTGTTTTTCCTCTGTGATCGATGGAATTCTCCGTCCTATATTTTGAAAATAGCCATTACCCCATAACCTCTTCCTGGTCAGCACACTGTTCAGGTGGCCACACACCATACATTTTTTTAAAATATCTGTTCAATTTGAGAATAGCAATTAATTTTGCTGACTGATTGTAACAATTCAGAAATCTGACCAATGTACCACACTCCTATGTTCAATTTTTCCCCAATCATGAATAAAATAATTGAAAGCTCAGAAAAAAATAATAATTGGAACTGTATATCAAGTAATTGACAATCCATCACACACCATACAATTATTGATAAAGTTGGTCTGAAATTTCTAACATGTCCCATCTCCCCCAAAAAAAACAAATGGGAAATCTGATCGGATTTATTGATGAAAACAAAGAAAAGCTCTCGATTTTTCTGGACAACCAATCGAAATTATCGAATTGGTGAAAAATTGGATCTTTTAATTGTATGGTGTGTGGCCACCTTTTAACTGAGATAAACATAGACAAGATATTGTCTATGTTTCCCTATGGCTCATGTGGGCGATATGCCCACTTGAGCCATAGGGAAACATAGACAATATCTTGTTCAATAGTTGTACTGTCAGTTATAACTGACAGCAACTGATATATTTCAGTTCTGACAAAATCTTGTCAGGACTGGAAGGAATCGCTGTTAGAAGAAAATGGTGAGCTTCTGAGAGGAACTGACAGTGAGGTAAGTATGCAATATTCATTTGCAGGTAGATCATGTGTTTATTTTAAATATTTTTACTCAGTTCAGGTTCAGTTTAAAGGAAACCTGAGAAGAAAAAAAAAATACATAACTGGGGCTTCCTCCAGCCTTCTTCAGGCCGATCGTTCCCACGCCGTCTCCCCAAGATGCCCCGATCCCCTGCTGGATGGTCTGGTAGAGCTCTGATGTCGCACTTAGCTGCACATGCGTGCCAACTGGAGTAGACTGGTGGATCTACAGGGCCACTTAGTGGGGGATCGAGGCAGCCTGGGAGGATTGCATAGTGCTAATCCTTAGCTAACTGTTTCCTTACTCTGAATACACCTCTCTGACACTGCAGGTGTCCTTGGAGGGGTTTGGGGCTCCATATCAATAGAGTGCTTGGGGCCCCAGGTAAAACTTGCACTAGGGTCTCACGACACCTGCGGAGCAAAAACCACCGCCATGGAACCACCGCCAGATCCCAAAGGTTACGCGACACCTCCTGCGGCGCGAAAACCACCGCCATGGGACCACTGTCAGGTCCCAAAGCTTATGCGACACCTCCTGCGGTGCCAAAACGACTGCCATGGGACCACCGCCAAGTCCCATAGCTTACGCGACACCTCTTGCGGTGCCAAAATGACCGCCATGGAATCACCGGCAGGTCCCATAGCTTACGTGACACCTCCTGCGGCGCCAAAATGACCGCCATGGGACCACCGCAAGGTCCCATGGCATAAGCGACACCTCCTGCGGCGCCAAAACCACCGCCATAGGACCACCGCTAGGTCCTATGGCTTAAGCGACACCTCCTGCGGTGTCAAAACGACCGCCATGGGACCACCGCTAGGTCCCATGGTTTAAGCAACACCTCCTGCGGGGCCAAAATGACCGCCATGGGACCACCGCTAGGGCCCACGGTTTAAGCAACACCTCCTGCGGGGCCAAAATGACCGCCATGGGACCACCGCTAGGTCCCATGGCTTAAGCGACACCTCCTGCTGCTGCAAAAAAAAAAAAAAAAAAATTAAAGATAAATTAAAAAAAAAAAAAAATTACCGGGGGAACAGCCACTAGGTCCCATGGGCTACCATTAGCATAAACAAGGTTCCATTTGCTGAATTCCGCGGAAATGTAATGGAGACGGAATTTAGCGCTGGCGGAATTCCGCAATTTCGACGGAACGGAATTTGCTCATTCCGATCATCCCTAGTCTCAAGCTCTTTAGTAACGCCACTGGAGGTGAGGGACATATGGAAGCTTTCATATTTATTTCCTTTTAAGCAATACCAGTTGCCTAGTGGTCCTGCTCGTCTTTCTGGTCAGTAGTGTCTGAATCATCCACCTGAAACAAGCATGCAGCTTGTCAGAAACGTCTGATCTGCATACTTATTCCCGGGTCTGTGGCTAAAACTATTAGAGGCAGAGGATCGGCAGAAGAGCCAGGCAATGTGCATTTTTAAAAATGAAATAAATATATCAGCCTCCATATGTTTTTTTACTTCGGGTTCCCTTTAAGAGCTCAATACATGTTTCAGATGGAGTATAGTGCATGAGATGTCTCTTTACAGTGCTGTGTATGATGGAGGTTTAGTGTATGAACTGACCAGAATAGAAAAGCCTTGGCATTCTGGTCAGTTTTAATAAAAATTACTACAGTTTTCATGAAAAACGATACTTCCTATTTTATGGAAAATCAGCAGTGTCTTTATTATTCTCTGTGATAATCATTGTGTGCAAGGTTTTCAGCGTGCAAAGTGTTAATATGGATATTCAGTGCTCTATTAGGTCACACCCCTTAGGCACCTCCTGTAATCTACTTTATTTAAAGTCCCTAGGGGAAATGAGCACAGCCTAACTTGTGTCCTTGGAAATGTCCCAAGTTCCCACATCTAAACATGTTACACCATAAACCCATCCTTTTCTATATCGTAAATTCACTTGTCCTGGCAGTACCTCTAAAACAAATTGCTTACAATGCTTTAGGCTATAGCAGTAGCCTTTTCATGGCAAAAAAATGAGTTTTCTGTACTAGGAATATATTTCGAAGAAGACCTAAAATGATTATGTGCAGTACTGTAGGAATGTACATTTGAAAAGGGCTCCTGGAAAAAAGGGCTCCTGATATAGACAAAAAAAGCCAGATTAGGCTACAAAGGGTGCCTGGTGTAGCCCATATGCTAAATTTGGCTACAAAAGGGCGCCTGGTGTAGCCCATATGCCAAATTCGGCTACAAAAACCTGTAGCCAAAAACCTTGTAGCCGAATCAAAAATAAGGGCTACAAAGGGGCGCCCTTTTGTAGCAGAATTAAAAACCTTGTAGCCTAATCAAAAATAAGGGCTACAAAGGGGCGCTCTTTTGTAGCAGAATCAAAAACCTTGCAGCCGAATCAAAAATATGGGCTACAAGAGGCGCCTTTTTGTAGCAGAATTAAAAACCTTGTAGTCAAATCAAAAATATGCAGAAAAAGTGGGATCAGCGCATCACCAGGCCGCCTCTGGATGGCCTCAGCTCAGAGATGCGCTGAGCCCCCCCAGGAACTACAAAACGCACCTTGAACCCAAACAGAGGCTCTGCATATACACCAAAGAAAAACTATCAAGTGGGAGCAGCTGACCAGAATTAAATCAAACATAGCAAAGAAATGAACAGCGCTACTTAAAAACAGATGAGTGCTTACCTGCAAAAAAGGAGGCGACCTGGTGATGCGCTGATCCCACTTTTTCTGCGCAATTCTTAAATTTACTGGTAGCGCGCCCAGGCTATGCATATGCATAGGTAGGTTTTAGTTAGTGTTAGGTCCCCTCCCATGGAGGAAAGACTTCTTCGACAGTGGGAGGGACAAGTACCTAACAAATTGCAAATTGTTAGTGAAACTAACATCCTCCAAGTGGTAGACAGGTCATGTGTATGCTCATTGTGTATTTGAATCCCATGAGTGGGGTGTGCACGTTTTTGCAGGTAAGCACTCATCTGTTTTTAAGTAGCGCTGTTCATTTCTTTGCTATGTTTGATTTAATTCTGGTCAGCTGCTCCCACTTGATAGTTTTTCTTTGGTGTATATGCAGAGCCTCTGTTTGGGTTCAAGGTGCGTTTTGTAGTTCCTGGGGGGGCTCAGCGCATCTCTGAGCTGAGGCCATCCAGAGGCGGCCTGGTGATGCGCTGATCCCACTTTTTCTGCGCAATTCTTAAATTTACTGGTAGAGCGCCCAGGCTATGCATATGCATAGGTAGGTTTTAGTTAGTGTTAGGTCCCCTCCCATGGAGGAAAGACTTCTTCGACAGTGGGAGGGACAAGTACCTAACAAATTGCAAATTGTTAGTGAAACTAACATCCTCCAAGTGGTAGACAGGTCATGTGTATGCTCATTGTGTATTTGAATCCCATGAGTGGGGTGTGCACTTTTTTGCAGGTAAGCACTCATCTGTTTTTAAGTAGCGCTGTTCATTTCTTTGCTATGTTTGATTTAATTCTGGTCAGCTGCTCCCACTTGATAGTTTTTCTTTGGTGTATATGCAGAGCCTCTGTTTGGGTTCAAGGTGCGTTTTGTAGTTCCTGGGGGGGCTCAGCGCATCTCTGAGCTGAGGCCATCCAGAGGCGGCCTGGTGATGCGCTGATCCCACTTTTTCTGCGCAATTCTTAAATTTACTGGTAGCGCGCCCAGGCTATGCATATGCATAGGTAGGTTTTAGTTAGTGTTAGGTCCCCTCCCATGGAGGAAAGACTTCTTCGACAGTGGGAGGGACAAGTACCTAACAAATTGCAAATTGTTAGTGAAACTAACATCCTCCAAGTGGTAGACAGGTCATGTGTATGCTCATTGTGTATTTGAATCCCATGAGTGGGGTGTGCACTTTTTTGCAGGTAAGCACTCATCTGTTTTTAAGTAGCGCTGTTCATTTCTTTGCTATGTTTGATTTAATTCTGGTCAGCTGCTCCCACTTGATAGTTTTTCTTTGGTGTATATGCAGAGCCTCTGTTTGGGTTCAAGGTGCGTTTTGTAGTTCCTGGGGGGGCTCAGCGCATCTCTGAGCTGAGGCCATCCAGAGGCGGCCTGGTGATGCGCTGATCCCACTTTTTCTGCGCAATTCTTAAATTTACTGGTAGCGCGCCCAGGCTATGCATATGCATAGGTAGGTTTTAGTTAGTGTTAGGTCCCCTCCCATGGAGGAAAGACTTCTTCGACAGTGGGAGGGACAAGTACCTAACAAATTGCAAATTGTTAGTGAAACTAACATCCTCCAAGTGGTAGACAGGTCATGTGTATGCTCATTGTGTATTTGAATCCCATGAGTGGGGTGTGCACTTTTTTTGCAGGTAAGCACTCATCTGTTTTTAAGTAGCGCTGTTCATTTCTTTGCTATGTTTGATTTAATTCTGGTCAGCTGCTCCCACTTGATAGTTTTTCTTTGGTGTATATGCAGAGCCTCTGTTTGGGTTCAAGGTGCGTTTTGTAGTTCCTGGGGGGGCTCAGCGCATCTCTGAGCTGAGGCCATCCAGAGGCGGCCTGGTGATGCGCTGATCCCACTTTTTCTGCGCAATTCTTAAATTTACTGGTAGCGCGCCCAGGCTATGCATATGCATAGGTAGGTTTTAGTTAGTGTTAGGTCCCCTCCCATGGAGGAAAGACTTCTTCGACAGTGGGAGGGACAAGTACCTAACAAATTGCAAATTGTTAGTGAAACTAACATCCTCCAAGTGGTAGACAGGTCATGTGTATGCTCATTGTGTATTTGAATCCCATGAGTGGGGTGTGCACTTTTTTGCAGGTAAGCACTCATCTGTTTTTAAGTAGCGCTGTTCATTTCTTTGCTATGTTTGATTTAATTCTGGTCAGCTGCTCCCACTTGATAGTTTTTCTTTGGTGTATATGCAGAGCCTCTGTTTGGGTTCAAGGTGCGTTTTGTAGTTCCTGGGGGGGCTCAGCGCATCTCTGAGCTGAGGCCATCCAGAGGCGGCCTGGTGATGCGCTGATCCCACTTTTTCTGCGCAATTCTTAAATTTACTGGTAGCGCGCCCAGGCTATGCATATGCATAGGTAGGTTTTAGTTAGTGTTAGGTCCCCTCCCATGGAGGAAAGACTTCTTCGACAGTGGGAGGGACAAGTACCTAACAAATTGCAAATTGTTAGTGAAACTAACATCCTCCAAGTGGTAGACAGGTCATGTGTATGCTCATTGTGTATTTGAATCCCATGAGTGGGGTGTGCACTTTTTTGCAGGTAAGCACTCATCTGTTTTTAAGTAGCGCTGTTCATTTCTTTGCTATGTTTGATTTAATTCTGGTCAGCTGCTCCCACTTGATAGTTTTTCTTTGGTGTATATGCAGAGCCTCTGTTTGGGTTCAAGGTGCGTTTTGTAGTTCCTGGGGGGGCTCAGCGCATCTCTGAGCTGAGGCCATCCAGAGGCGGCCTGGTGATGCGCTGATCCCACTTTTTCTGCGCAATTCTTAAATTTACTGGTAGCGCGCCCAGGCTATGCATATGCATAGGTAGGTTTTAGTTAGTGTTAGGTCCCCTCCCATGGAGGAAAGACTTCTTCGACAGTGGGAGGGACAAGTACCTAACAAATTGCAAATTGTTAGTGAAACTAACATCCTCCAAGTGGTAGACAGGTCATGTGTATGCTCATTGTGTATTTGAATCCCATGAGTGGGGTGTGCACTTTTTTGCAGGTAAGCACTCATCTGTTTTTAAGTAGCGCTGTTCATTTCTTTGCTATGTTTGATTTAATTCTGGTCAGCTGCTCCCACTTGATAGTTTTTCTTTGGTGTATATGCAGAGCCTCTGTTTGGGTTCAAGGTGCGTTTTGTAGTTCCTGGGGGGGCTCAGCGCATCTCTGAGCTGAGGCCATCCAGAGGCGGCCTGGTGATGCGCTGATCCCACTTTTTCTGCGCAATTCTTAAATTTACTGGTAGCGCGCCCAGGCTATGCATATGCATAGGTAGGTTTTAGTTAGTGTTAGGTCCCCTCCCATGGAGGAAAGACTTCTTCGACAGTGGGAGGGACAAGTACCTAACAAATTGCAAATTGTTAGTGAAACTAACATCCTCCAAGTGGTAGACAGGTCATGTGTATGCTCATTGTGTATTTGAATCCCATGAGTGGGGTGTGCACTTTTTTGCAGGTAAGCACTCATCTGTTTTTAAGTAGCGCTGTTCATTTCTTTGCTATGTTTGATTTAATTCTGGTCAGCTGCTCCCACTTGATAGTTTTTCTTTGGTGTATATGCAGAGCCTCTGTTTGGGTTCAAGGTGCGTTTTGTAGTTCCTGGGGGGGCTGTCACAGGAGCCCCACTGGCCGTGAACACGCAAAACCGTCCGATCCGATTCTAGCACACAGATTGAGAGCTATGGACGCAATCTGCATAGAATTGGCGGAGTTTGAGCGGCACGACGCAGTAGGGAGCCTGTGAGGTTACGAAAATACACTTTTACTCCAACCCAGGGGTAGATTTGCCACCATCTCTGTTTTCTATCAGCCCAGAGAAAACTGCTAACTGGCTATAGACCTGTGAAACAAACAACCGGTTAAAACTGTGCAATTCCTATCTATCTATCAAACAGTAGCGTCCCTTCGGAAGTTTAGGTCTCGTCTGTGTATACTGAATAGAAGGTTTTACTGAGAGGTAAAGACCTTTTAAAAAGCCTTTATTTGTTACAATATAAATAATTAATATATACAGACAATCGTGAACAATTAAACGATGAGAGACAGTGATAACACAGTACATAAAAGAAAAAGGGATAAAAAGAACGAATACTTATGATTCTGTGGAAAGTCCGTTCGGGAAAAGACAAAGTTCCTTTGTTGCAGTTAGTTCGCAATATGGCCGAACCACATGGCCGTTGCTCCGCCTGCAAGATGGCCACTGCTATTTCCCCAAGCAGTGGCAGTCTTTTCGGTATGATGGAAAGTGGGGGAATTGGCTGGGGGTCCTCATGCAATCAGTTTTGAGCACTGACATTTCTGGGCGGAGTCTCAAGCTCAGCCCAGGGGCGTGTCAGGCAGTGAGTTCTCAGGGGAGGAACTTCCAGCCATCCACAAAATATGTCCAATTTCATACCCCGCCGGGGTTTTGTCGCACATGCAAACCGATTTCATATTCAGATTGGGCTGAGAATACACGTTCATAGGACATCAAACTTGCAATATTTGGGGCGCACGGGGACCCCATTATTCATATCTCAGCCCCTGCTCGGGTTACCTGGCTATGTCTAGTATCACCATATTCTACAGAATTAGGGAAACAAAATTATGTAATTTTCATATTCCTCCCATGGATGGTATTTGCAAAATGTGACAAAGTTATCAACACCATGCATTCCATACTCAGTTTAGTCGGTGCCGTCAAGACTGGGAGGAATGTAGGTGTCAATAGACCTCATGCTGTGCTAGCTTCCCCTGTTGAATAGACTCTGTTGGTATTTCAGCTCTGCCCAATTAGCACATTAGTGTCACCAGAGCTTTTCCGGGAGCCTTAACAGGATTTCTTGCTAAACCAGGTTGCTTTAGCCATATGCTAACGCAGGCCCATTCAGCCCTCATGGCAAAAGGGGGGGGGGAAGGCAGGAAGGAAAAACTTCTATTTTAAAAATAAAGAATGTCAGTTTTCCGATCACGGTTGCGATCGGACACTCGGCCGCGAATCCTCGGACGACTGGGCGTCGCCCGGCGTCACACCTCCCCCTTCCCGAGCTCTGCTCAGGGAGGTGTCAACAGGACGCCTTCCGTAGCAGCTATTGGCGCTGTTGGGTCGGGTTCCCCCTGACACCGCGACAGCCCATCAGCGTTTTGGTGTCGGCTGCCTGCTTTGTGTTGGATCGTAAAGTCGTACTGCTGCAATGACAGGCTCCACCGTAGGAGCTTGCCGTTGGTTCCAGCAGTATGGTTTAGCCAACTCAGGGGATTGTGATCAGTGACGATCGTGAAGGAGCGGCCGTACAGATACGACTGCAGTTTCTGTAGGGCCCACACGATCGCCAGGCACTCCTTTTCAGTTGTGGAGTAGGCTACCTCTCGGGGCAGGAGCTTCCGGCTCAGGTAGAGGATAGGGTGTTCATCCCCCTTTCCATCCACCTGGCTGAGGACTGCGCCGAGACCGTAGTCAGAGGCATCGGTTTGCACCACAAACCGACGACTGAAGTCTGGGGCCTGAAGCACAGGGGCGCTTGCGAGGGCCTGCTTCAAGGCCTGGAAGGCATTCTCGCAAGCGGGGGTCCAGCTAACAACCTTGGGGTGCTTCTTGCTAGTGGCATCGGTCAGGGGCTTCGCCAGTGTACTATAGGCGGGAACAAATTTCCTATAGTAGCCGGCGGTCCCCAGGAACGCCTGGACCTGCTTTTTCGTGATAGGTCGAGGCCATGCCAGGATGGCGTCCACCTTTCCCGTGTCAGGTTTCAGGGTGTTACCCCCCACCCGGTGACCTAAGTACTGCACCTCGGTCATGCCAATCTGACACTTACTCGGTTTAACCGTCAGATTGGCCATGGCCAGCCTCTCTAGTACCTGGGACAGGTGTTTGAGGTGTTCTTCCCAGGTGGGGCTGAACACCGCAATGTCATCCAGATACGCTACAGCGAACCCTTGCATTCCCTCTAGCAGGTCGTTCACGGCCCGCTGAAACGTGGCGGGGGCGTTCTTCATCCCAAAGGGCATCATCGTGAACTCGAAGAGGCCGAAAGGGGTGATGAAGGCCGACTTTTGCCTCGCGTCAGGTGCAAGTGGTATCTGCCAATACCCCCGGCTCAGATCCATGATTGATAGGTACCTGGCTGATGCCAGTGTATCTAGCAGCTCATCAATGCGAGGCATGGGGTAGGCGTCTGTAGTGGTGATGGCGTTCAGTTTCCTGTAGTCTACGCAGAACCGAGTTGTCTGGTCCTTCTTGGGGACCAGGACAACAGGGGCTGCCCAGGCACTACTGGACTTTTGAACCACCCCTAACTCCAGCATCTCCCTCACCTCCTTCTGCATGTCCGCCTGTACCTCGGGAGAGACACGGTAAGCGGATTGCCTGATGGGGGGATGGGTACCTGTATCTACCCCATGCACCGCCATACTGGTCCGCCCCGGGATACCGGAGAAGGTGTGCTGGTACTGGCCCAGCACCTTCTGTAACTGCTCTTGCTGGGCTGAGGCGAGCTGTGGATTGACGTTTAGGTCGCCGTCCACATCTCGTACGTCAGCCAGCAGGTCTAACAGGGGGTCTGCCTCTCCCTGCTCTAACCGACTGCACACTGGCAGCGCATACTGGGTCCTGTCATGGTGGGCCTTCAGCATGTTTACATGAAAGCTCTTCTGCTTCCTGCCCCCCATGTTCACTAGATACGTCAGAGGGTTTAACCGCTGCACTACAGTAAAAGGCCCCTCCCAGGCTGCTTGCAGCTTGTTCTGCCTCACGGGAAGAAGGGCATATACCTTGTCACCCACATCAAATGACCGCTCTCCAGCAGTGCGGTCGTACCATGCTTTTTGTTTGGCCTGAGCCTGGGCCAGGTTGTTGGTCACTACTGCGGACAGGGACTCCATTTTGTCCCTGAACTTGAGGACGTAATCGACCACGGAGACATCAGTGGGGTCGCCCTTGCCCTCCCATGTCTCCCGCATCAATTGTAAGGGTCCTCGGACATTCCTCCCATACAGGAGTTCAAACGGGGAAAACCCGGTTGACTTCTGCGGCACCTCCCTGTACGCAAACAACAGATGAGGCAGGTATCGTTCCCAGTCCCCACCTTGCGACTCAACAAACGTGGTCAGCATTTGCTTCAGCGTCCCGTTGAACCGTTCACACAGTCCATTGGTCTGCGGGTGGTAGGGACTGGAGACAATGTGCGTCATGTGTATCTTTTTGCACAGGGCCTCCATGAGTTCGGACATAAACTGGGATCCCTGATCGGAGAGCATCTCCGCAGGGAACCCGACTCGGGAGAAAATGTTAAGTAGCGCGTCTGCTACCTTGTCCGCCCTCAGGGAGGAAAGCGCCATGGCCTCAGGATAGCGGGTGGCGTAATCCACCACCGTCAGGATGTACCTTTTGCCACTGCTGCTGGGAGTGGGCAATGGTCCAATTATGTCGACTGCCACTCTGTGAAAGGGCTCACCTATGATTGGCAGTGGACACAAGGGAGCCTTGCGGGGGTTCCCAGCCCGTTTTACCTTTTGGCAAACAGTACATGAGCGGCAATAGTTGGTCACATCGATCCGCATCCTGGGCCAGTAGAAATGACCCTGGATACGGTCAAGTGTCTTGTGGATTCCCAAGTGCCCTGCCAGGGGAATGTCATGTGCGGACTTCAGCACATGCCCCCGGAAGGCACTGGGTACCACAAGCAACTTGGTACCCACACTTGTTTCACCTTCGGTGGGCTGTACAGGCTCGCTGTACAGCTTACCACCTTCCCAATATACCTTGAAGGTATCTTCATTCGTGAGGGGCTCCGAAGCCTGCCTTCTGAGTGCCTCGAGGCTAGGGTCAGTCTGGAGTGCTTGCACAAATGCAGCACTCTCGCTCTCAGCCAGCTGGCCCGTGGCATATGCAGTTAGTGGCTGAAGGCTACCATCCCTGTGGTCAGAGGAGGGGGAGGAGGCCGGAACCTCTTCCACCTGCTCTGAGCCCAGGTTCTGAGCAGCGCGGCTGCGTGTTACTGCCAGTACAGGTACACCTTCAGACTGGCACATACTGGCATTACTCACATCCTGGCTGCATGCATGAATTACAGTGACAGGTACAACAACATTTTCATCACAAACAATCGGTATATCAAACACAGGTACCTGTGACACAGGTACTATTGGACTCGGTACCCCTGGACTGGGCACATTCAACCCACCTCCCCCCTGTTCTTGCCCCTTGGTGCAAAGTACCTTAGTGTGGGCGGAGAGTCCGTCTCCCTCCTGGCAGTCTGAGGGGCTTGGGGCAGGTTCATAATAGGACACAAGCTTGCCCAGGTCGGTCCCCAACAAAACTGGGACCGGCAGTTGGTCCAGGACCCCAACAACCTTCTCTTGAACCCCCACCCCCCAATCGATGGACACCCGAGCCTGGGGAATGCGAGAAAGAGTGCCCCCCACTCCAGTGAGGGTAAGGTATTTGTCAGGGAGGATATTTTCCGTCGGGACCAGGTGCGCACGCACCAGGGTGACATCCGCTCCAGTGTCGCGGAAACCGGTAACAAGCTGGTCGTTCACTGTAACCAGCTGGTGGTTGCTCGTAGCGGAGTGGATCCCTCTCCCACCTGCGAACATGACGTTGTTGGGTGCTCCCGGCTGGGGTGCGCTGGCTGGCGGCAGTTGCCGTGGGCGAGGTGTAGGTGGTGCAGGAGCTGGCGCTGTCTGCCTCCGCTCCGGGCAGTTAAACTTCATGTGTCCGGGCTTGCGGCAAAAGTGACAGGTGATGCCCTCTGTTACTGCAGGCCTGGACGCAGCAGCTGCGCTGGAGGGCCTCTGGGGCGCACGGCTCACAGAGGTAGGAGAGTCTGCAAAATTGTGGGACTGACCTCCTCTCCAGCTAGATGGGGCAGTCCTGCGGGTCTCCGGCACCCTGGTCGTTGCAAAGGTCTCAGCGAGGTCTGCAGCGACCGTCGCTGACGCCGGTCGGCGCTCCAGCACAAACTGGCGTACATCAGCCGGGCAAATGTTCAGAAACTGCTCCAGGACGATTAAGTCCTCCAGGACACCGTAAGACCCTTTAGTGAGGCCTAGCGTCCACTGGCGGAATGTGGTGAGCAGACTGCTGACCACATCTTGATAAGAATCAGTAGATTTTTTCTGCCAGGACCTGAACCTTTTCCGGTAGGCTTCTGGCGTCAGCTGGTACTTAGTGATTATAGCCTCCTTTATAGCGGTATAATCATTGTCCTTTTCCACAGGCAGCTCTGAGAAAGCATCAAGCGCTTTGTAGCGCAGCAAGGGTGTCAGATGTCTGGCCCACTGGTCTTGGGACAGACGATACTGACGGCAGGCCTTTTCAAAAGACCTCAAAAACAAGTCAATGTCAGTGTCTTTTTCGATAATAGCAAATTTAAATTTTGCACTTACTGGAGCGGCAGTCCCTTCAGCAGGGAGGCTGGGCGTTGAACTCCGGCTGGCTTGCTGCACTTTCGCCATGTTCAGCTCATGCTGTCGTCTCTCCCGCGCCTCTGCAGATTGGCGTTCCTCTCGCTTTTGCTCCGCCATGTACTGCAGGTACTTGTCCACATCAGTTTCCATCAGCTTTTGCAATGCCTGCTGCATTACTGGATCAACATAACTGGACAGTCCAGTACTGGCCGGTTCCAGGCGAGTACTTTCAGGGGTTCTGGGGTCGGGGATCACACTGACAGCCTCCTGCGTATCTGTTGCCGCATTGCCCGCGGGTTGCTCAACCTCGGTACGCACAGGATCTTCAGTCTCTGGTTCCCCTCGACTTGCGTTAGATGAGCCGGTGTCCTCCACAGTGGACACCTCCAGCGTCCGCAGATTCTGGCTATCCCATCGGTACAAGTCCGTTATCAGGTCCTGCTGTTTCTTGCCGCGGATGTCCATGCCTCTCGCCTCGCACAGACTCTGCAGGTCGGATAGGACCATGACCTTGTAATTCCCGGACATTTCCATGCCAAATAAAAGAAAACTTAGGGGAGGGGTACTGGTTACACAGTCTCTCTGTATATATGAAAAATATATTGCACTCAGTCACTACCAACGAATTAGTTCGTTTCTCGATAGGGCTAATTCGATAGCCCTACCTGAGATACTATCAGCACACACAGATCCCACCACTGCCACCACTGTCACAGGAGCCCCACTGGCCGTGAACACGCAAAACCGTCCGATCCGATTCTAGCACACAGATTGAGAGCTATGGACGCAATCTGCATAGAATTGGCGGAGTTTGAGCGGCACGACGCAGTAGGGAGCCTGTGAGGTTACGAAAATACACTTTTACTCCAACCCAGGGGTAGATTTGCCACCATCTCTGTTTTCTATCAGCCCAGAGAAAACTGCTAACTGGCTATAGACCTGTGAAACAAACAACCGGTTAAAACTGTGCAATTCCTATCTATCTATCAAACAGTAGCGTCCCTTCGGAAGTTTAGGTCTCGTCTGTGTATACTGAATAGAAGGTTTTACTGAGAGGTAAAGACCTTTTAAAAAGCCTTTATTTGTTACAATATAAATAATTAATATATACAGACAATCGTGAACAATTAAACGATGAGAGACAGTGATAACACAGTACATAAAAGAAAAAGGGATAAAAAGAACGAATACTTATGATTCTGTGGAAAGTCCGTTCGGGAAAAGACAAAGTTCCTTTGTTGCAGTTAGTTCGCAATATGGCCGAACCACATGGCCGTTGCTCCGCCTGCAAGATGGCCACTGCTATTTCCCCAAGCAGTGGCAGTCTTTTCGGTATGATGGAAAGTGGGGGAATTGGCTGGGGGTCCTCATGCAATCAGTTTTGAGCACTGACATTTCTGGGCGGAGTCTCAAGCTCAGCCCAGGGGCGTGTCAGGCAGTGAGTTCTCAGGGGAGGAACTTCCAGCCATCCACAAAATATGTCCAATTTCATACCCCGCCGGGGTTTTGTCGCACATGCAAACCGATTTCATATTCAGATTGGGCTGAGAATACACGTTCATAGGACATCAAACTTGCAATATTTGGGGCGCACGGGGACCCCATTATTCATATCTCAGCCCCTGCTCGGGTTACCTGGCTATGTCTAGTATCACCATATTCTACAGAATTAGGGAAACAAAATTATGTAATTTTCATATTCCTCCCATGGATGGTATTTGCAAAATGTGACAAAGTTATCAACACCATGCATTCCATACTCAGTTTAGTCGGTGCCGTCAAGACTGGGAGGAATGTAGGTGTCAATAGACCTCATGCTGTGCTAGCTTCCCCTGTTGAATAGACTCTGTTGGTATTTCAGCTCTGCCCAATTAGCACATTAGTGTCACCAGAGCTTTTCCGGGAGCCTTAACAGGATTTCTTGCTAAACCAGGTTGCTTTAGCCATATGCTAACGCAGGCCCATTCAGCCCTCATGGCAAAAGGGGGGGGGGAAGGCAGGAAGGAAAAACTTCTATTTTAAAAATAAAGAATGTCAGTTTTCCGATCACGGTTGCGATCGGACACTCGGCCGCGAATCCTCGGACGACTGGGCGTCGCCCGGCGTCACAGGGGCTCAGCGCATCTCTGAGCTGAGGCCATCCAGAGGCGGCCTGGTGATGCGCTGATCCCACTTTTTCTGCGCAATTCTTAAATTTACTGGTAGCGCGCCCAGGCTATGCATATGCATAGGTAGGTTTTAGTTAGTGTTAGGTCCCCTCCCATGGAGGAAAGACTTCTTCGACAGTGGGAGGGACAAGTACCTAACAAATTGCAAATTGTTAGTGAAACTAACATCCTCCAAGTGGTAGACAGGTCATGTGTATGCTCATTGTGTATTTGAATCCCATGAGTGGGGTGTGCACTTTTTTGCAGGTAAGCACTCATCTGTTTTTAAGTAGCGCTGTTCATTTCTTTGCTATGTTTAAATCAAAAATATGGGCTACAAAGGGGTGCCTTTTTGTAGCAGAATTAAAAATCTTGCAGCCAAAAACCTTGTAGCCGAATCAAAAATATGGGCTACAAAGGGGCACCCATTTGTAGCTGAATCAAAAATATGGGCTACAAAGGAGTGGCCATTTGTAGCCGAATCAAAAATATGGGCTACAAAGGGGGTGCCCTTTTGTAGCTGAATCGAAAACCTTGTAGCCAAAAGAAAACCAGGGAGCCCTTTTCACCACTGTGTAGCCCATATTTGAAGAAATAACATTGAAGTCTATGGAGGAGCCCTTTTCAACTGATTCCTTGTAGGCATTTACCAATAATTGTCAATGTTGTATTTCTGGGTATTATAAAAACGAAACGAGATGGGTAGGGAGGGTGGTGACTGCTATAATGAGCGGACACGCTCACTAGCTCTCTGTTATTTTTAAAATATTATGTAATTTGCACCCTAGCACTATTGCACTTGTACCCCATTATGTCTTCCCTTGAAAAAGCTTCATTTTAGAAGTGAGTTTTTTTGTTGGTTGGGTATTGTGTAACTTACTTTATATGACTATTGAGCTTAAGGGCTGTGACTTTACTCACCTATTGTACTTATAATGTACCCCTAGCTCTGATGTAATTTTTACAGAGAATGTATATGATATAAAAGCAGTTAGACGTTCGTTTTTTTACTAATCTTTATTAAAAGTTAAGTTTTATTAATTACTCCTTCAAATAGAGGGTATTTGTTGTAGTATTATAGAGCGTACCCAGAGATGGATTAAGCTATAATGAGACCCTAGGCAAGGTGGTAGATTTTGGGCTCCCTTGTGGTCTTTTTGGTAAGCTGCAGTGGAGAAAGGTCAGTGAAGGTGGCTGGTGGGCCCCCTGACACCCACTAAGCCCCAGGCACCTGCCTAGGTGGCTTGGTGGATGATCCTGATCTGATCATACCATAGGTGCTATTTGTGTGCAACAGTTCTCATTTCTCTAAATACGAGTATGGTATATACAGTGGTTATAGAAAGGTAAAATTAACTTGGTTAAGAAATCCAGATGAAAGTGATGTTCTTCCATTAGATGTACAGTATGGCCAAGGTTTGGACTTTGCATCATTTCCTACTCTGTGTCCTTGATCCAGATTTGCCTTAATTTTTAGGGTTAGTTATTTATAATGGCTGTATTTCACTCACTGTGTTTTCAGTCTTCAGGCTATAAGAAAAGAGGGATAGGATTGTTGTTAAAGGAAGACCTCCCTAGGAAATTACAATATTACTCATACCGGTAGGTATTACATATTCATTACAACTTGTTTAGCATTTTGCCTTTAGCAATGTTCCCCACTCCTCTATTGTGCAAATTGTTCATGAAAGGTTGGAAATGTAATCTGAGATAAAGCAAGTGTGTAGCTGTCATTAAAAGGAGTATTATTACTTTTAGACAGGAATGCTTATTAACCATACAAATTGATTTATTGCTGTAATGCTATTCTTGGTGGAGTAGTTAACCTAACCTATCAGGCTGGTACTGAGAATATGTTTTAATGCATTGCCCACAAACAAAGCCTGAACACTGAAGAAAACAAACATTAGAATGACAGTGAGAGTAGTCTCGTGACCAATATAATGTACCGGAACTGATCAACTACTGCAAATAGAAGATTTATCATTTCCCCTCATAAGTCACAACTATGATTCCACATATACATTCTTGTACAGCTAAAGTTCTGTTTATGAAAAATAATTGCTTCTACTGTATTCACTTTTTGTATGTTGACAGCAATGCCTGAGTGTTTGACTTAGTTCTGTCCCTCTAATGTAAACAACGTTCTGACAGGGGAGCTGAAGAACAGTTACCAGGTATCACAGAGGAACATTAGCTCTGCAGGTAAAATACTTCCCAGAATTACCAAAAGGTCACTCCCATGAAACTGACAGCAGGTTTTGCATCTTGGCCTGTTAGCACAGAGAAGCCTTGAAATATATACAGCAGGCCCTTGATGGCATCATCTAAAAAACAAAAAATAAAAATTTTGAAGTTTAACATCTTTAAAATTTAGCTCTTTGATCTATTGTGGCTTTATGGCCCTCTCAATCTCCACCAATAACATTATATGCAGCTTCCACCTCTGTAACATCTGCGAGATCCGTCCTTTCCTGACCTCTGCCACCACCAAACTCTCATCCATGCCCTCATAATTTCCCGCCTTGACTACTTCAATGCCTAACTGTCTGGTCTTCCTATGACCCGAATTACAGTCTATTATGAATGTGGCATCCAGAATTACCCACTCCTCCCATCACTCCACCACAGCGGCTCCCCTCTGTGAATCCCTGCACTTGCTTCCTATCCAGTCCAGAATCAGATCCAAGATACTGTGTCTGACCTACAAATCTGTCCACAAAACCTGTCCAACCTACATTTCCGATCTTACTCAGAGGTACACACCTAGCCGCTCCTCCAATGAACTTTGCCTGACCGCCCCTTACATCACCCAGTCACCCAGTCACCCATGCACGCCTCCAGGACTTCTCAAGAGCTGCTCCAACACTATGGAACTTCCTACCTCCACCCATTAGGGCAGCCTCCTCCTTCAACATCTTCAAGAAGGCCCTCAAAACCCATCTTTTCACTCCGGCCTACCACCCCTCACTGGTGCTCTAACCCTGCAGCTGAACTCTGGTCTCCTACCTTTCGTGTCCTTACCTCTCCCTCTAGATTGTAAGCCTTTGGGCAAGGTCCTCCTCCTTGTGTGTCCTACCTGATCATGCAACTCCATTACTGTGCATCCATGCTATGCATTTGAGTGAACTCAACTTGCCTAATCTCCATGCTCCCATCCAGTGACTGACTAAGCATTACCTTGCACTCATACTGTGCTGCATGATCTGGTTTGCATGTATTCCTGTATTGTCTTATTGCTGTATGTCACCCCTAAATATTGTCTGTAACTTTAACTAATGTCCAGCGCTGTGTAATATGTTGGTGCTTTATAAATACAATAAATAAATAAATATGTTGATCAATAAAATCTTAGATGTGAAATTGATGGAGCTAATGGCTAGGCTTAAAGTGGAACTGTAAAGTGTTTTTAAACACATTGTTTCACTTACCTGGGGCTTCCCCAAGCCCCCAGCAGCCGTCCTGTACTGCGCCGGTCCTGCCCGAGCCTCCGTTCTCCCGCCGCCGTGCCGTTGACTTCTAATTCGATGCCAGCGCAGCCCTGCCAAGCGTATATTTTTATCACGTTCCCCTCTGCAATAGCAGGGGACACAAAGAAAGGATACGCATGGCCAGAGCCGCTAGGTGCAGTGGCCCGGCGGCGAAACCGAAAGTAGCTGGCGGCGGGAGAACGGCGGCTCGGGCAGGACCGGTGCGGGACAGGACGGCTGCTGGGGGCTTGGGGAAGCCCCAGGTAAGTGAAACAATGTGTTTAAAAACACTTTACCGTTCCGCTTTAATAACTCAGTTGACAAGTTTAATGATATCTAGTGCCCATGGGAGTTGTGGAAAACTGTGGAGGACTATAGGCCTATCACTTAAAGTGGAATGAAACACAGCATTTCTTCTTTGCTCTAAAAGATTATTTACTTCATATAATATACTAACACCATTATTTTCTTTTTTGTAAAACAGCATTCAAAGGGTTAAATCACAGGACTGACTTTTTCTCCTACAGGGGCAGCAGCATCCAAACTGGTAATAACCTTATCTTGTGTTTACATTCTTCACTTGATACAATTAAGTAAACATTCTCTGACTGCAGAAACTTCTGCTAATGAGTCCTGAACTGAAACACTGCTCAGAAATCATTACTGGCTGCATTTACAACAGAAATACAACAGTTATGAATAAAATGCACCAGCAGCTTTCAGGCAGGGAACATACTTGACTGTTTTCGTGTGCGTTTTCTGCACAGAAAAACTGAGAACTCATGTTAATCAATATGCTAGTACACACTTACTGTGTTGTTCGCGCGCAGAAAAAAAACTGACATTCTGCATCCTGATTCTGCACATTTTGGCAGTTTTCTGTATCAATTACATCAGCTGTTGTGAAAAAAAACGCGCGCGTTTTCCTGCATGGAAACACACTTAGTGTGCAGAAAAAGTATGCAGAAAAAAGCACACGGAAAACTGAAAGTCAAGTGTGTTCCCTGCCTCAAAGTAAATAAACTGAACTTTGGGAACTTATACTTTCTAAATGAATAATAATACTTGTGCACAAAAGCAAATATGATAATTGTATGGGTTATAAAAAGTAGGAAAACACATTTTTATTGAATATTTTGTCAGAGTTTAAACCCGCTTTAACATTACCTAACTCCTTGGAAAAGCTCTTTGTTTTAAATGTATTTATCTATGTATTGATTTGTGAGTGCTGCTTTAAGATAGGGCAGGAAAGGGCGAATAGGAAGTAAGCTTTGCTAGTTGACTTTGGGACTGATGGCCAGCACCATTGATTTTAGAAGTCAGAATAACTACATATTACAACAACAACAGCAACACCACCTAGCAGGAACATGGTTTTCTCTAAATTTTGTAAATACAGTATATGCTCTTTAAGCAAGAGACTTGACAACATGCTACCTAGCTCAGTTAAACATCCCCTGCAGGATGTGGTGATGCTGCCTAGCGGATGCCAGGAGTGGCAGTGCTGGTACAGGAAACAGAGGCATCCCTGCCACTAGCAGGAAAGTCTCCTTAGAAGCACATTCTCCTAAATGCATTATAAGAATGCCTGGACCACAAAGCAATGAATGGTAATGGTGGTTCATGGCTATACCATGCAGTCCATTCAGCATTGGAGCTGATTGCTTGGTCTAATTGTGTAAATTTAGTACAATATGCTCAAGAGCACAGGAATGAACACTTAGGGCCCATACCCACTATGCAATTTTTCCAGGGATTTTTCCGATAACTGGCAGTTTTTGAGTGACGATCGATCGTTCCCGCGATCTTGCGACAAGGGTACAAGCACGTGATTATGCAAACAATGTTTGGCGACACGCGCAGACAGTGTCCATCACATCGGATCGGATCTTTAAGATCCCTAATGACTCCCGTGCAAATTACTACGATCATTTGAACTCTTGTTTGCGCCCGTCGTGCCGTTGCGTGTACCTACCGGCAGGAAGATGGATCAGGGAAATCTCATTGTCTTTGGACGTCACTGGGATCCATCTTCCTGCCTCATGAGGTGAGTATTCAGCTTAGCAGGGATTTAATCTCAAACAATAAATAGATTTTGCAGCATTGTACAATGATTTAGGCACTGAGAGTGCCAATGCTACAGTTTGTCGACTGTATTTCATTATCCATGCAAGGGGAACAGGGTTTTCAGCGTAGGTGCTGTTATGTATAGAGGTGCCTAATATCACCAGTTTTGAAGCACACGGTTCATCTCAAAATAGGATTATACTGCATGTCCTTGCTGGCCTCTGATTGTCTCCTGTAGGAGCTCGGGATATTAAGAGATTGCATGCTGAATTTTTCAGTACAAATACAAGTTGTTTCCTGAATTGAATCTCTGATGATCAGGGAGAATGTCACAATTACCTAAATATAAACTTCATCAGACACTGTGTACAAGGGGCAGAAATATGTAAAACTATTAAAAAGGAATGCCAAGATGTACTTACTGTCACGGACAAACCGTGAAATAACGCAGTCAATCAGTTTTCTGATTGTGATTCATATTACAATCCAGATTGCATGTCTAGGAGTAGTAGAAATCAAAAACCTGGGGTTTGGCCTATTCCAGTTTGATACAGCTGCTATTCTGGGATGACAAGGTTTTTCTTTAATTACCTAGCATAAAAGGGACATCCTTAAATCAAGCAACTCACACATAGGTGTGAACACCAGCTTGAAAAAAGCATTATGTAGCACATTGCAGAAAGCTGCCCTGATCACGGCAGGAACACAGACTTGGTGGAGCCACTAGCACCTGCTGTATTGTATTATTTTTTGCCTTTTTTAGAGATACAATACTTGTGCTCTGTATTCAAAGTGGAACATTTGATTGCTATCATCCCGCCAGATGTTTTGGTACACCTTTCAAGGAGCTGATGTAAGCCGCAGCCCCGTTATTCACTTCTCAGTGACAGAATGTCACGCACTATTCATTTCTAGTATTAATGTGATCCATATTCTTTGGGGATTGTGAATTTGCTATTATTATTTATGTGTAATGAATGTGGCCCGGCTCTATGTATGGGGCCGGCTCTAAGTTCTGTATTCAAGAGTTGGGTCCTATATAAGCAAAAGACTGAAATCTGACAACAGTTCTCCATTTTAACACTACCTATGGATTGACGCTAGCAAGAGAACCCACGGCTAGTTTCCCTGAATTCTGAAACAAAGGAATTTTGAACATGGATTTCCACACAAAGGACATAACTCTTCCATTGCAGAAAGCAGCCCTGATCACTGATTGCTATCGTCCCGCCGAACGTTTTCGTACACCTTTCAAGGAGCTGATGTAAGCCATAGCCTCGTTATTCGCTTCTCAGTGACAGAATGTCACACACTATTCATGTCTGGTATTAATTTGTGATCCACATTCTTTGGGGATTGTGAATTTGCTATTATTATTTGTGTGTAATGAATGTGGTCCAGCTCTAAGTATGGGTCTGGCTCTAAGTTCTGCATTCAAGAGTTGGGTCCTATATAAGCAAAAGACTGAAATCTGACAACAGTTCTCCATTTTAATACTATGTATGGATTGAAGCTAGCAAGAGAACCCACGGCTAGCTTCCCTGAATTCTGAAACAAAGGAACTTTGAACTTCTTGGATTTCCTCACAAAAGACATACCTCTTCCAAAACTTTAAGTATTAGTTTTCTTTGTTTTGACCTTTTATTTTTCCTGTATGTATTAATTATTTACAGCAAAGTCCCCGTTATCCACAATTCAGGCAACCGGAAGACTCAACTAACTCGCATGCCTGAGGGATAACGGGAACCTCTTTTTTTTGGGCGGTGGGGGGCGCTTTCTGTGGGTGCTGGAAGGCAGGAAAATACTTACGGAGGCTTCAACGATGTCCGACAGTCTCCCTCTATCTTTCTGCGGGCTCGAAGCCGCTTCCCGCATCTGTGTATGGAAGCTGGAGTGTCACATGACCGATGAGGGTCAACTGACACTCCAGCTTCCGTGCACTGGGGAAGCCGGAAAGCCGCTCCAAGCCCACGGGAAGATAGAGGGAGACTGCCAGACATCACTGGAGCCTCGTTAAATGTTTGTAGGGGGAGGTTTGTGCTATTTTGGCTGGTTGCTCAAGCAACCGGCAATCCCCGCCGGTGTCGGATACTGGGGACTTTGCTGATAACAGATGATTAGATCAATTAGTAAACATCATAAAGTTTCAAACACTCTTAGCCCCGTATGGCTACATTCTGAGAATATTAGGTATAATCATATGAAAGTGGGCTCATTTAGTTTTACAAGGCAGTGGCATAGCAATAGGGGATGCAGAGGTTGCGATCTCCCACCAGAGCTTTCACCAGGGACCCTGCTTCATCTGCTGTATTAGTGCTTTTCAATAATGCTATGCTGGTAATGATAATCTATAACAAATTGCTCCCTCTCCCTGCCTAAACCTCTTTGACATTGCAGCTGTCCTTGGCTGGTTTTGTTGCTCTAATTGTTATATATAGAGAGCTTGTAAAATTCACATTGGGGCCTATAGTTTCACCACAATTACACCAAATGCCCTATACTAACAGGGTGGAATAAGCATTTACACTTAAAAATGTGCATGCACACATACATTTGCGCACATGCATTAATTCTTCCAGCACATCCTGCATGTGCATTTATGCACCAAAGCAGATTATGCTTTTATAAAAGGTGGCTTACACAGCGTATACCTTTAAAAGAGGCTTGTAAATCAATCAGTGGCATGTAATACATCTGTTTGTAGTAAATTGTGTAAAGCAGTAAGTGTGTGAAGTAGGGATGGTCAATGAGATTAAAATAATTCCATGTTAAGGTAGAATTATACAAATGTATAAAAATTTGTATTCATCTTTAAACCCTCCTGGCGGTAAGCCCGAGCTCAGCTCGGGCTATGCCGCGCAGGAGGATTTTTCAGGCCCTGCTGGGCCGATTTGCACAATTTTTTTTAATTACACGCAGCTAGCACTTTGCTAGCTGCGTGCAGTGCCCGATCGCCACCGCTCCGCGCCGATTCGCCGCTGCCCGCCGCGCAATGCCGCCCCCCCCCCAGACCCCAAGCGCAGCCTGGCCAGGCAGCGCTGAGGGGTGGATCGGGACTCCCTTTGACGTCGACGTCGATGACTACGGTGACGTCATCCCGCCCCGTCGCCATGACGACGGGGGAAGCCCTAATGGTAATCCCGTTCAGAACGAAGGCGATCGAAGAGGGTGGGAGGATGCTGCTATACAGCCTAGCGCTAGTTACATGATTGAATTTTTTTTTTTTAAATAGTGCTGCGCTGCGCCCTGGTGGTTTAATTGACCGCCAGGAGGGTTAAGACAAACCAATTGGATTAAGCCAAGGTAGGATTTGATTGGTCCATTTTCAAGCTGCTTACATTTGCGTAATCCTGTCTCAACAATTTTTTGAATCTGATCGATCATACCAATTGTGAAGTTAGTCTTTAACCCCCCCCCCCCCCCCCCCTTTTCATCCTTTTTTTTTTTTTTTTGCCTTTCCCATCTTTGAATAACTACTGCTAGTGATCTGCTTGGTATTTTTCTATTTTCCAAGATACTATCACAGTGGAGCTGCAAACGGTCAGTTCTGGCTTATCTGCTTGCATTCGGTTGTGCATTCGCAATAAGTCTCATTGTCATTTGCAATTGCTCTGCAGTTCTGGGCAGTTCAGGATGCTGTCATCATTCCACCAATTGCTTGTTGCAGCTGAGCTGCGGCCAGATAGCCCTGGATTTTCTGCATGCATGTTGTTACATAATACTGCATGTATTTCTTATGGGAGTCCTTTGCATTCATAGCCAGCTAGCAAATGGTAATCAAGCCAGCTCAGGATTGAATGATTACCATTCAGCTGTGTGGAAATTTGCATACTTGCATCCATTGGCTGATGCCGGTTTAAAAGTCTGCCTCCCATTTTAGACCCTGCCCGTCATAACGGTCAGTAAGCTGGTCTGCTGGGCTCCTTGTTACTCTGTATAGTTCTGTTATTGTAGTTCTATGCGACCTTATTACTTGTGCTTTAGCTTGTTTCTTGCTAAATATATATGCACACTTGCTAATATATATTTATCCATTAGTTGAGCCGTTTGTTATTTTTCTTATTATTGTGTATTGCCTAGTTCCATGCTTGATGGACGTTCGCTGCATCCGCGGTGGGTCAGTGAAGTCCATTATCCAGATAGCTTGGATTCTGCCATCACCACGTTGGTGACTGGTAATATTCCTGCTACTCTAGTTTCTGGGAACGTAACTATAGGCTGCAGGTGCTATTAGTTACGTTCTATCCTGTAGTCTTGCCTGTGTGGATGCTTGCTGGTGACTGTTGTTAGCCTGCTTGCTCTGCTTCTGTGGACGTGACTGTGAGCTGCGGTTGCTACTAGTTACGCTCCAATCCATGTCTGAATGCTTGCTATCGCTAAGGCAGCACAGTGTGAACTAAGGCAGCGCAACATCGCACTGCGCTGCCATTGTGTTTTATTTGTAGCTATATTGGAAGCCCAGAGCTGCAGTTGCTCTGGGCAGCCTGTGTAGCCTCTTCCATTATTCAGCTACCAGCCTCATTGCTCTGGTGGTCAAAGTATAACCCCTAACCATTACAGGTTGATTTTTCAAATAGAATATAACTTTTTAAAAACCTGATCAATGTATCACATGTACAGTGGGATACGAAAGTTTGGGCAGCCTTGTTAATTGTTATGATTTTCCGTTATAAATCGTTGGTTGCTACGATAAAAAATGTCAGTTAAATATATCATATAGGAGACACACACAGTGATATTTGAGAAGTGAAATTAAGTTTATTGGATTTACAGAAAGTGTGCAATAATTGTGTGAACAAAATTAGGCAGGTGCATAAAATTGGGCACCACAAAAAAAGAAATGAAATCAATATTTAGTAGATCCTCCTTTTGCAGAAATTACAGCCTCTAAATGCTTCCTGTAGGTTCCAATGAGAGTCTGGATTCTGGTTGAAGGTATTTTGGACCATTCCTCTTTACAAACCATCTCTAGTTCATTCAGGTTTGATGGTTTCTGAGCATGGACAGCTCTCATTAAAGGGATCTAAGCAGCTCTTGGCTTCAAATAGCTGCAAGGGCTGCCATTGTTCAGAAGCTCAACCCCTGCTGTTTTACAACTGCTATTATCCAGGCTAGGTGTGATTCTTCAACTGTAACTGATGTTTTCTGTTTGAAGTACAATGGGGGTTTGTTTGTGGTCAATTAAGTCTAAAGAGGTGATTTCTTATCTGTTTCCACCATCTCCTGCTCAGGGACTGCAGGTCCTTTGTGGACAGACAAAGTGGCTAATTTAACCCTTAGATGTAAAAACATGAGGTAAAATTAAAGTTTTTTTTAAATAATAAACCACATTTTAGAATGCATTTTTAATTTGCTATAGAGCTGCCCTGGATGTTAAAAATGATGCTCGGTTCACTTTAACTCACACCGCAGATTTTCAATTATATTCAGGTCTGGGACTGAGCTGGTCATTCCAGAATGTTGTACTTGTTCCTCTGCATGAATGCCTTAGTGGATTTTGAGCAGTGTTTAGGTTCGTTGTCTTGTTGAAAGATCCAGCTCCAGCACAGCTTCAGCTTTGTCACTGATTCCTGGACATTGGTCTCCAGAATCTGCTGATACTGAGTGGAATCCATGCATCTCTCCACTTTGACAAGATTCCTAGTCCCTCCACTGGCCCCACAGCCCCACAGCATGATGGAACCACCATCATATTTTATTGTAGGTAGCAGGTGTTTTTCTTGGAATGCTGTGTTGTTTTTCCTCCATGTATAACGCCCCTTGTTATGCACAAATAACTAAATTTTAGTATCAGTCCACCGCACCTTATTCCAAAATGAAGCTGGCTTGTCCAAATGTGCTTTAGCACACCTCAAGCGGCTCTGTTTGTGCTGTGGGTGCAGAAAAGGCTTCCTCTTCATCACTCTTGCATACAGCATCTCCTTGTGTAAAGTGCGCCGAATGGTTGAACAATGCACAGTAATTCCTTCTGCAGCAAGATGATCCTGTAGGTCTTTGGTGCTGGACTGTGGGTTGACTGACTCACCATTCGTCGCTTCTGTTTATCCAAGATTTTTCTTGGTCTGCCAATTCGAACCTTAACTTGAACTGAGCCTGTGGTCTTCCATTTCTTCAATATGTTCCTAACTGAGGAAACAGACAGCTGCAATCTCTGAGACAGCTTTCTGTATACTTCCCCTAAACCATAATTGTGAACAATCTTTGTCTTCAGGTCATTTGAGAGTTGTTTTCAGACCCCCATGTTGCTATTCTTCAGAGGAAATTAAAAGAGGAGGGAAACTTACAATTGACCCTCTTAAATACTCTTAATTGGATTCACCTGTGGGATGCACTGAGCTTACCAAGCCAACTGGAGTTCTAATAATTAGTTATAAAGGTTTTGGAATCAATAAAATGACAACAGTGCTCACATTGATACACTTGCCTAATTTTATTTAAACAATTATTGCACACTTTCTGTAAATCCAATAAACTTTATTTCACTTCTCAAATATCACTGTGTGTGTCTCCTATATAATATATTTGACTGACATTTTTTATCGTAACAACCAACGATTTATACAGGAAAATCATGACAATTAACAAGGTTGCCCAAACTTTCACATCCCACTGTATGTTTACATTGTTTACCAGTTGTGAATAAAATGATAGAAACCCCCCAAAATCACTTGGGCCTATTCATAGAAAGTTTACAATCTATCCAACACCATTCAATTTTCTGGAAAAAAAAATTAGGAAATTTGATCACATTTCTCAATCAAAAAATAATTTGTTTTTCTATAAAGGTGAGCATAAATCATACAATAAAATGTTTAATTTTCACGTGTATTTCATTAAAAATGATTAGTGCCATAAAAAATAGAATGTTTTATATTTTTCTTTGCATTTTCAAGAAATGCAATCAAATTTCCCTTTTTTTGTATGTGTTTCAATTGGCACTATTAAAAAATTCTGATAAATTTTTAAGAAAATCGAATGCTGCAGGATAGATTGCAAATTACTTTATGTATATATCCAAATAATTTTTTTCAATCATTTTATTATAATTGGGGAAAAATTAAGCACACATGGAAAATTTGTCCAAGATAAAATAAGATTGTAATGATCTGTAACAGCTCTTAACAGCACAATAGTCAGTACTATATTCAGAGTGTGATCACACGTGAATTTAGTGCACAGTAACACAGGAGTACTCCTATGTGATAGGCTAGCCCTTGGCTGTAGGGACTATAACTAGGTAGAGTGGTCGTACAGGCAATATCGGTAACAGGTCAGTCAGGAGGCAGTACAGAGTCGTCAGGCAAAGGCGTAGTGAGAACCAGGCAAAAGGTCAGTAACAGGTCAGATGAGCAAAGGTACAAAATCAGGAGGCAATATCAGAGTCGAGGTCGGGCCGGGGTCGGCAACAATCAGATAGGCAGAGTACCGAATCAAGAGGCAGAGGGCGGAGTCAAGAGTTTCAGGCAAAGAGTCATACACAGATAATCAATACAATAATGAATATTACTTTTACAACTATCAATAATATTCCTAGCTATGTGTGAATCCCCGGGGTCCTGCCGGATCAAACACACTGGGAACTGACTAAGGTCTGAGAGCTTAACCGCAAAGTATCAGCAACAGCAAACAATGAGCTACTGACAGCTCGGGTCTTAAATACAGACAGGTAACCCCACAGTTCCGACCCAGCGCACTTCAGCCAATCAGGAGCGGTGATCGGTCCTGCCATGTCAGCTGACCGGCAGGTCAGCTGATCCGCCTCTTCAAAAGGCCCTGACTCCTGGCTCGCGCGTGCGCTGCTCTACTGAGATGTAACCTGGAGAGACCTGTCCTGCCTGACGGAAATGACTGAGAAGGCGCGGCGAGATCCGCGGTCACGTCAGACGCTGAAGCGGCGGCCTCACCGCTCCCTTCTGCGGAGGTAACTACCAAACTCCTAACAAAGATTAATTTAACAAATATAAAACAATTATATCATCTGTGACAACCTTAAAAATTATTATTTTAACAGGGAAATCAAACTTTTTATATTGTATTTTGTATGGCAACTTTGAGGCTAACATCCAGGGATAAAACATGTCATGGAAGAGTTTCAGCATTGATTGTGGTGAATGGGACAATCCAAATTGGATGTGTAGTCTAGCAGAATGCAGAGCCTTGGGGTCGGCCTTTTTTTGTAGCTAATAAATAGAGCCTTCTTTTCATGAAATACTGTGATGAAACGCGGAAAAGCCGCCGCGTGTACTGACAGCAAGGCGGCTGATTCCACGTCCAGCGCGGCGGTTTTACACGCAGCAGCGTGCGTCTGGTGTGGCTGGGTCTGTTAGTTCCCACAGATTGAGAAATACGCGCGCGCGCACTGAGAGGCAGAACCTTTTTGACAGCCGAGGAGGGATCAGCTGACCAGGTTGGTCAGCTGACCTCAGAGTAAGTAACTACTGGTCAATCACTGATGGGTGGCGCTGGAGAACGCTGCTCTATATATAGTTACTGCTGGTCAGTCTCAGGTTGTCTGCCGTTGCGAACACTTACCTGGAAGCACTCAGACCTTAGTCAGATCCTACAGTGTGTTAGAACCAGGAGGACCTGGGAATTCACACTGAGCCACATTACTTCTGTTTATCATTGTGTTATACTTCAGACTAGTTCCAGGGTGTCGAGACCACAGACCTCACACCCAAGATTAGGGACTTTGTGTTATCATTGTGTAATACTTCAGACTAGTTCCAGGGTGTCGAGACCACGGACCTCACACCCAAGACTAGGCATTGTTTGATATCCGTTATGACCTACTGCTTTTCTGACTATCCCTCTGCTTTCTGATTCGGTACCTACGCATATCTGATTATCTGTTGCCAACCCTGCCTGCCTTTGGATACCGAATCAGCCTTCTGTCTCTGTACCTTGTCTGTCCGTGTGTTGCCGACCTGGCTTGCCTGACCTTGAGAGCTATCTCTCTCCTTTAAGAGATAGTCTCCAGACCTGCTAGTGACATCCACCTTTCAGGTGTCACTCACTCACAGGTTCTTCCTACTCTCAGCCTGGGACTCCACCCCTTTGGAGGTCTCAGGCTGCCGGAAGGTTTTTGCACTTCTCAGAAGGCAGTATCGCCCATACTGCCAAAGACCACCTGCTCCTCGGGTGGTCTTACTCAAAGTCATTACTGTTGCACCAAACACTCACACTATATAGGTGTCCAGAGGTTAGTTATACTTGGATTATCGGTGATTCTGCAGATCATCAATAATCGGGTATATATCTGTATTCTTGGTGATACTTCAGATCAATAATAATTAGATTTTCTCTGTGTGCTGACATCGATCGTTACAAATACGTGATAAGACCAATGTTTGTTTTCAATTAACTGGTTTAAAAGGAGTTCCTTCATGGCCAATGACACCGAGGTGTGAAAAGCTCTGCCAGCAGCAGCACCAAATGGTGTATCAATAGAAGAAGTCAGCAATAGCTTTGACTCAACAGGAGACCAGACTTGCTGACTCCGCTGGGGGCAGATTGGAATTAGATGCAATGTATGATTTTTGCTTGTTTAAGGAATACTGTACCTAGGATAGTTATGGGAGTTATCATTTTTTTTTGTAATGTCTCGCTGAACATTTTGATACCAATATTGATGGACGGGGTACGCCATGGCTAAGTTATTAAACATCTCAGGAACTGGATACTTTATGGAAGCATGTTTCGATATCATAAGAATTGTCATATTCTGGGGATTATGTATCTGTGACTGTTATTTGTATGTGACAAGCGTGAGATGAAATATGGAAATGTCATATTTTGTGAAACGTTTCCGCCCAAAACAGAAATAACACCCAGTCCAGCCCAGGGGCCGACCCAGAGATCCTGCCCAAAAAACTGGTTCATTGAAAAAGACAAGGCTGGGACTCCACCCCAGTCCTCCATCCACCATCGTCATAAACGCATGCTGCTAGCCTGAAGCCCGAGCTAGCGGCCATCTTGTTTGAACTCTTTTTCTTGTTTGAAACTTTGGTCTGGAACAAAGGACTTTAACTTGCTTCCACAAAGGGACATATTGTTTGAGTATTTGTTTATTTCTTTCCTTTTTATTTTACACTGGATTACGTTTCTCTTGAATCGTTAATTGTAATAATTTTCTGTATATATTAATTATTTATATTGCATTTATAAATAAAAAAAACTCAGCTACACCTGCTATTCAGCTACACAGAACGGCATTTCTAGCTACACAACATCTCCAAAACAGGCCCCTTCTTACCTCAAGAAACCACCAAACCACTATTGCACAGTGTTGCCTAATATCTTGATGCATTGCAAATAATGAATAATGATGATATACAGTCACTGAAAATTACAAGAGAATGCATAAAAGAACCACACCCATTAATTGTCTATGCCCACCATTCACCCTGGATTTACACGTTCAGCAAGTTCCATCTTCTGAAATTGCACAGAGTTGCCCCAGGTCTTCTAGCGTCCTAGGAACGCCTGTTCTGCACTTCACCTTTAGTAAAGCAGCCCCACAGCATTGCTGTTTTCCAAGATATAACATGCATTCCAATCTCAAACTTGTAGAATACTTTATATCTTTTTCTTTGGCACAAAACATCACAGAGTCTGTGTCCTGACATTCATGATACCCCTTTTCTGAGGTCCTGCCCTTCCTTGAGATGGCTTGAAGCGGGCGGAGGGGAGGGGGATCAATTATTTACCAATAAATCTGCCAGGAGTATAGATAATTAACCCGGGCGGCAACCCCTCCACCTCCACAGATGAGTGTGAGTGGTACTGTGTAGGCTTATGTAATGTGCCATGTACGATATTATGATATTTTCAGAGCAAGGAGGAACAGGTATTGGCTTGGCATTGCTGCGACTGTGCCAATTCCCAGCTCAGTCTCTGTATGACCTGTGAAACTGAGAATAATTACTGACACTGAGGTAATAATTGAACTCTTATCCAACATCATCTTGTTTCTTTTTTCATTGTTCTTTTTGGTTGATTTTAAGTCCATGATATGAAAAAGTCTCTTCCCTTTATTAAAGAGTTAAAATATAACATGGTTAAAATATAACCATAGTTAAAATATAACCATAGTTAAAATATAACCATAGTTAACCTTTTCAAGGTTAACCATGGTTGTACGCTAGACTACCTTGTGATCAGGACTCAAGAGGGTATATTTTGGCAATTAAAATTCTTTTGATCTTCTTCTAGGGGAAAAAACTTTTTTTTTTTTTTTTTTTTTTACCTTTTAAGCTACTTTCACACATGATGCAGTGCAATTCCTGGGGCAGGCTCTCATGCTGCAGAAGATTGCATTGTACCATTGCAAATTTCATGCAGCCTGCTTCGACTGGGTCATCTGGCTAGCTCTGAAACCCCCCGCTCAGTGACGTGCTCCCTGCTGGACCGGAAGTAGGTCACTGGATTTTTGTTGATGCTTACATGTGTGCGGCACCGCTACAGCAACAATCTATAAAGATTGTTGTGGTGCCACTGACTAATGTTTGACTAATGCAATCGTGCACTGAGTGGTACCGCTTATAGCTTTCAGCAACGCCCTGCAGAGTCTGCGTCGCCTTGTCCAAAGCACTTCCGTCACATCGCGTAGCACTGTGAGTACTGTGGCCAATCTAATTGAGATTAATGGCCACTGCAACAGGGGAGCAGCAGTGCTTCTTCTTCAGCCCTTTCTTCAATCCTTTTTCTTAACTATCCTTCACTTACTGAAGCATCAGTTTTTTTTACTGTAAGTTTTAAAAAAAAGTCTTACTTTAAGTATATATCATTTTTCAGCTCCCCCACAAACACATCTTGAACTAGTTAACTTTTTATCATGTAGATGACGCGTACCCTCGTTCGCGTCATCGCGGTACTTCTGCGCCCTCTTGACGCGACTTCAAATGTAAACAGGAAGTGCATCAAGAGAGGGCGGAAGCACCAGATGGTACTAGTGCCCAAGAACTCCGGCTTCCCTCTTCCTGCCCTCCTCCTCCTCAGGTACTTTTGGGCACTTAAATTTAATTATAGGGTACCGGCAGAAGGGAGAACTTAGCGGGGAGGGGTGGGGGCATTTCCGACCCCCCCCCGCGCTCGGGGCATGCTCTCCTTTTATGCTGGGACCCTATAGGGGCCCCAAAGGGACATGTTCGGGTTGGGTTCGGGGTTCGGCTCGAACATGCCGAACATCAGGGGCATGTTCAGCCGAACCACACCGAACCCGAACATCCAGATGTTCGCCCAACACTATTACAGTAGAAATAACTCCTTGTGTATCCCTCCAAAACTAGCCTTACAATGTGGTATGGGCATCAGATTATAACTATGTCAGGGATTAGAGTGTGAGCTCCTCTGAGGAGAGTAAGTGCCTTGACTATATCATCTGTAAAGTCAATATAAAAAGGGAAAACCGACAGCCCAATATGGTGTAGTAAGTTATGATAATTAGTTAAATGCTTAAGTGAGGGTAATTATACTCACAAACATGGGTTACCATACAGGCACCACTATAACGGCAGGTGAGGAGATTAAGCCTGTCCTCACTCAGGGCTAAGAAGTCGCTCTCTGTAGAAAGGAATCAAGATAGGAGGTAGCACTCCCCTCCACCAGGAGTGGACACAGTATAATTCAACGTGGAACAGAGGCGCCAGCAGGATAAAAATTCTTAAAACCTTTAAAAATGCTTGGAGGAAGTGGTGGACTTGCCTCACAAAAGCAGACAAGACATCCTGTTTTCATACAAAATAACACATTTATTATATGGTACCCCAGACAAAAATGCAATGCGTTTCGCAGGTCAAGCCCACTTCATCAGGCAAAATTGGGGACAACAGGAAATCTGTAGTAACGAGATAACTGAGGTGCTAATCTCGTTACTACAGATTTCCTGTTGTCCCCAATTTTGCCTAATGAAGCGGGCTTGACCTGCGAAACGCGTTGCATTTTTGTCTGGGGTACCATATAATAAATGTGTTATTTTGTATGAAAACAGGATGTCTTGTCTGCTTTTGTGAGGCAAGTCCACCACTTCCTCCAAGCATTTTTAAAGGTTTTAAGAATTTTTATCCTGCTGGCGCCTCTCTTCCACGTTGAATTAATCTGTAAAGTCAAGTGCTGTGGAAGATATCAGTACTATATAAATACAAAACAGTAATAACAATTGTGTATGAGTAATGAGTTTGTTTAGCTTGACTTCATGTTTGTGTCAATCATTACTCTAGGTGTGTGACTTAGTCTACAAGTTGCATACCTAATTAGCTTACCTATCTATAAACAACATGTATGCTCCCTGCCCAGGGGTAAAGCAGGTCCTATCCCAATTATTAGCACATAAGCCTACTAGCAAAGGTTATTATAATGGTCACATACTATGTAATCTTTGCGTAATCTTACCACATCTGTACAGAGTGAGGATCTATGGAAACATTCTATCCAAAATATATCTAATTTGTTGATCACCTTATCAGAGCTTGTAAAATAAATAAAGATTGAACAAAGTATATGGGGTATGCCCAGGCGTCCATTCGTTTTCGCCACCTGGTCACTGGGTGAGTTGAATGACGGCTCTCCCTGCTGCCGCTGATATTCCGGGCGGCGCTAAGGGCCCATTCACACTCGGACGATTAGCGGGCGATTTCCGATAATTGCCAATGCGCTAGCATTTTTTAAAAAATGCTAGTGCTATTTTACCCTATGGCAGTGTTCTCACTGCTGTGATCGCGGGCGTTTTACGATTAGCACCAATTGCAAACGCGTTACCTGCAGCAATTTTGCTTCTAAAGCAATCACGATTAGCCACCATAGAAGAGCAAATTGCGATTGCTCCAACAACGTGAATTTGTCCAGTGATTTTCCACGTTAAATCACAGAAAAAGCACCTGCGCAAAAGCGTTTAGCGATTTTAGCTGTGAATAGGCCCTAATTACTGTTCCCCCTCCGTGTTGTAGCAACTCGAAGGGAAAAGTAGTTCAGGCTCCGGCAATCACTAGATCCCCGAATAACCCATACGCAGGCTGGTGACTATGGCATTGCTGCTATAGCCACGCCAAATTCAGGCCTAGCGTGCGCCGAGAAGCACTGCCTCGATGCCCAGCTTTTATCGCACTGCACATTTATACTAAAATACAACATTTAGGTTTGATATTGTACATCGGTTTTTTTTAAATTTGATAATCATACACTGATCAAATTTTTTAGATCAAATCTGCTAAAAAGTTTACTCATACAACCTGGCCAGTTAATAAAATTCCAATCAATTTTAGAGAATTTTTAACTGAAATGAATCAGTGGCTCCTAGCTTGTCAAGTTGATTATGCAGAAACAGTGGCGGACATACGGCTGTGCAGGCCGTGCCGCCGCACGAGGGCCCCTGAAGTTCCGTTGCTTCAGGGGTCCATTAAGTATTGTTGCTGTTTTTTTTTTTTTCCTGGGGGGGGGCTGAATCCTATCCTCCCTCCCTCACCTCAGGGGGCCCCCCTCCCGGTATGTGCGGCGAGAGAGCGGCAAATACAGGAAGTCTCCGGGGTTCCAGGCAGGCGCTACAGGCTCAGCGGCCGCTTGGTCTCCGATGTCTCCAACTCTATATACTACTCGCTACTAAACCAGGAAGTAGCGAGCAGTATACAGAGTTGGAGACATCGGAGACCAAGCGGCCGCTGAGCATCTGGAGCCCCGGAGACTTCCTGTATTTGCCGCTCTCCCGCCGCGCATACCGGGAGGGGGGCCCCCCCGAGGTGAGGGAGGGAGGATAGGAGTCGAGCCCCCCACCCGGATAGCTACCCACCCACCCGGCTACCTACCTACCCACCCGGCTACCTAACCACCTACCCACCCGGCTAAGGGCTACCTACCCACCCACCCACCAGGCTACCTACCTACCCACCCACCCACCAGGCTACCTACCTACCCACTCACCAGGCAACCTACCCACCCACCCACCAGGCTACCTATCCACCCAATCACCCATGGGAGTTGCGCGCCGGATGGAGGCTGGGACAGGAGGTCTGCCGCTGCAGGTGAGTAAATGTTTTTGTTTTTTTATTTATATTAGCAGGTGTATGTTCTGGGCAGGTCTGCCACATGATTGCATGTATTTTCTGCGCATATCTGCCGACATGATTGCACGTATTTTCTGGGCATATCTGCCGACATGATTGCACGTATTTTCTGGGCATATCTGCCGACATGATTGCACGTATTTTCTGGGCATATCTGCCGACATGATTGCACTTATTTTCTGGGCATATCTGCCGACATGATTGCACGTATTTTCTGGGCATATCTGCCGACATTATGTGTATTTTCTTGAGAAAACCTGCACAATTATGTGAATTTTCTGGGGAAAGGGTCACCAAAACTTGGGCCCACTGTCTTTGCGTTGCACTTTTCAAGGGAACCTGAGTTGAGAATAATCTTGAGGCTGCCATATTTCTCTCCTTTTAAGCAATACCAGTTGCCTGGCTGCCGTGCTGGTCCTCTTCCTCCTATTCTTTCAACCATAGACCCTGAACAAGCATGCAGCAGGTCAGGGGTTTCTGACAATATTGTCAGAACTGAGAAGATTAGCTGCATGCTTGTTGCTGGTGTAATTCAGTTTATTACTGCAGCCAAATAGATCAGCAGGGAACTAGTATTGTTTAAAAGGAAATAAACCCTCACCCCGGATTCGCTTTAAATTACAGTTAGCTCCGCCCTCATCCGATCATTGCCACGCCCATTTCGCCGCAGGTTCTGTCCACACCTATTTTTTTGCCGCAGGTTATAGCCACACCCATTTTTTGCCACAGGTCATGGGGGCCCGCAATTGCAATTTTGCACAGGGGCCCACTGCTGGCTGTGTCCGCCACTGTGCAGAAATGCAGTCATTTTACTCAAATGTTACTGATTGAATGTTACAGTGAATGACTGCACTTGAAATATGTGTGGCCACCATAAGTGACTGAGATTATATTCATATTAGGTCATTTGTAACTTGTAAAACCAAAACTTGAGTACTGTGTAATACTCTTTATTTACAGTAACAGATAAAGTTTTCTTGAAGGATTATAATTCAGGAAGGCAACCTGACAAGCAGCAAAGTACTGGTTATTTGGATGTGAATGGTTATTGAACACAGTTTCTACAGGGAGCCAAGACACTCTAAGCTACAGAACTGGAACACCAAGTAACCTGAATTTTTGAACAGTACCGGTCCAAAGATAAAAGAATGCTTAAATCAAACCTGAAGTGAAAATAAGCTGATGAGATGAAAAACTATATATATATATATGTATGTATATATATATATATATATATATATATATATATATATATATATATATATACAGGATCTTCTCAAAAAATTAGCATATTGTAATAAAGTTCATTATTTGCTGTAATGTACTGATAAACATTAGACTTTGATATATTTTAGATTCAAATACACACAACTGAAGTAGTTCAAGCCTTTTATTGTTTTAATATTGATGATTTTGGCATACAGCGCATGAAAACCCAAATTTCCTATCTCAAAAAATTAGCATATCTCATCCGACCAATAAAAGAAAAGTGTTTTTAAAACAAAAAAAAAGTCAACCTTCAAATAATTATGTTCAGTTATGCACTCAATACTTGGTCGGGAATCCTTTTGCAGAAATGACTGCTTCAATGCGGCGTGGCATGGAGGCAATCAGCCTGTGGCACTGCTCAGGTGTTATGGAGGCCCAGGATGCTTCGATAGTGGCCTTAAGCTCATCCAGAGTGTTGGGTCTGGCGTCTCTCAACTTTCTCTTCACCATATCCCACAGATTCTCTATGGGGTTCAGGTCAGGAGAGTTGGCAGGCCAATTGAGCACAGTAATACCATGGTCAGTAAACCATTTACCAGTGGTTTTGGCACTGTGAGCAGGTGCCAGGTCATGCTGAAAAATGAAATCTTCATCTCCATAAAGCTTTTCAGCAGATGGAAGCATGAAGTGCTCCACAATCTCCTGATAGCTAGCTGCATTGACCCTGCCCTTGACAAAACACAATGGACCAACACCAGCAGCTGACATGGCACCCCAGACCATCACTGACTGTGGGTACTTGACACTGGACTTCAGGCATTTTGGCATTTCCCTCTGCCCAGTCTTCCTCCAGACTCTGGCACCTTGATTTCTGAATGACGTGCAAAAGTTCCTTTCATCCGAAAAAAGTACTTTGGACCACTGAGCAACAGTCCAGTGCTGCTTCTCTGTAGCCCAGGTCAGGCGCTTCTGCCGCTGTTTCTGGTTCAATAGTGGGTTCATGCTTCCATCTGCTGAAAAGCTTTATGGAGATGAAGATTTCATTTTTCAGCACGATCTGGCACCTGCTCACAGTGCCAAAACCACTGGTAAATGGTTTGCTGACCATGGTATTACTGTGCTCAATTGGCCTGCCAACTCTCCTGACCTCAACCCCATAGAGAATCTGTGGGATATTGTGAAGAGAAAGTTGAGAGACGCAAGACCCAACACTCTGGATGAGCTTAAGGCTGCTATCGAAGCATCCTGGGCCTCCATAACACCTGAGCAGTGCCACAGGCTGATTGCCTCCATGCCACGCCGCATTGAAGCAGTCATTTCTGAAAAAGGATTCCCAACCAAGTATTGAGTGCATAACTAAACATAATTATTTGAAGGTTGACTTTTTTTGTTTTAAAAACACTTTTCTATTATTGGTCGGATGAAATATGCTAATTTTTTGAGATAGGAAATTTGGGTTTTCATGAGCTGTATGACAAAATCATCAATATTAAAACAATAAAAGGCTTGTACTACTTCAGTTGTGTGTATTTGAATCTAAAATATATGAAAGTCTAATGTTTATCAGTACATTACAGAAAATAATGAACTTTATCACAATATGCTAATTTTTTGAGAAGATCCTGTATATACATACACAGTATAGCACAGTGGCTTAGTAAATATATATATATACACACAGTATAGCACAGTGGCTTAGTAATTAACGCTCTTACCTTGCGCTCGGTCCCCTGCACGGAGTTTGTATGTTCTCCCCGTGTCTGTGTGGATTTCTTCCTGGCACTCCAGTTTCCTCTCACATCACAAAAATATACAGATAATTGGCTTTCCTCTTAAATTGACCCTAGACTACAATAAATACACTACACAATATAGACATACGACTATGGTAGGGATTCGATTGTGAGCTCCTCTGAAGGACAGTTAGTGACAAGACTATATTCTCTGTACAGCAGTGCGGAATATGTTGGCTCTATATAAATACTAAATAATAATAATAAATATATATAGTACTTAATAGGATTTACCTGGAATCCCATGGTCTTATTTTTTGTTTAAAGGTTAAAATCTATGTTTAAAAAATCACCCTCATATACATTAGACAGGCAAACCAATAGTAAAGGGATGTTGCACATGGAGGGCTGTTAGAGGAAGTAAAGGGATGTTGCACATGGAGGGCTGTTAGAGGAAGTAAAGGGATGTTGCACATGGAGGGCTGTCAGTGGAAGTAAAGGGATGTTGCACATGGGGCCTGTCAGTGGAAGTAAAGGGATGTTGCACATGGAGGGCTGTTAGAGGAAGTAAAGGGATGTTGCACATGGGGGCCTGTCAGTGGAAGTAAAGGGATGTTGCACATGGGGCCTGTCAGTGGAAGTAAAGGGATGTTGCACGTGGAGGGCTGTCAGTGGAAGTAAAGGGATGTTGCACATGGAGGGCTGTCAGTGGAAGTAAAGGGATGTTGCACATGGGCCTGTCAGTGGAAGTAAAGGTATGTTGCACATGGGGGCCTGTCAGTAGAAGTAAAGGGATGTTGCACATGGAGGCCTGTCAGTGGAAGTAAAGGGATGTTGCACGTGGAGGGCTGTCAGTAGAAGTAAAGGGATGTTGCACGTGGAGGGCTGTCAGTGGAAGTAAAGGGATGTTGCACATGGAGGGCTGTCAGTGGAAGTAAAGGGATGTTGCACATGAAGGGCTGTCAGTGGAAGTAAAGGGATGTTGCACATGAAGGGCTGTCAGTGGAAGTAAAGGGATGTTGCACATGGAGGGCTGTCAGTGGAAGTAAAGGGATGTTGCACATGGGGGCCTGTCAGTGGAAGTAAAGGGATGTTGCACATGGAGGGCTGTCAGTGGAAGTAAAGGGATGTTGCACATGGAGGGCTGTCAGTGGAAGTAAAGGGATGTTGCACATGGGGGCCTGTCAGTGGAAGTAAAGGGATGTTGCACATGGAGGGCTGTCAGTGGAAGTAAAGGGATGTTGCACATAGGGGCCTGTCAGTGGAAGTAAAGGGATGTTGCACATGGAGGGCTGTCAGTGGAAGTAAAGGGATGTTGCACATGAAGGGCTGTCAGTGGAAGTAAAGGGATGTTGCACATGGAGGGCTGTCAGTGGAAGTAAAGGGATGTTGCACATGGAGGTCTGTCAGTGGAAGTAAAGGGATGTTGCACATGGGGGCCTGTCAGTGGAAGTAAAGGGATGTTGCACATGGAGGGCTGTCAGTGGAAGTAAAGGGATGTTGCACATGAAGGGCTGTCAGTGGAAGTAAAGGGATGTTGCACATGGAGGGCTGTCAGTGGAAGTAAAGGGATGTTGCACAGGGAGGTCTGTCAGTGGAAGTAAAGGGATGTTGCACATGGGGGCCTGTCAGTGGAAGTAAAGGGATGTTGCACATGGAGGGCTGTCAGTGGAAGTAAAGAGATGTTGCACATGGAGGGCTGTCAGTGGAAGTAAAGGGATGTTGAACATGGAGGGCTGTCAGTGGAAGTAAAGGTATGTTGCACGTGGAGGGCTGTCAGTGGAAGTAAAGGGATGTAGCACATGGGGGCCTGTCAGTGGAAGTAAAGGGATGTAGCACATGGGCCTGTCAGTGGAAGTAAAGGGATGTTGCACATGGAGGCCTGTCAGTGGAAGTAAAGGGATGTTGCACATGGAGGGCTGTCAGTGGAAGTAAAGGGATGTTGCACATGGGGGCCTGTCAGTGGAAGTAAAGGGATGTTGCACATGGGGCCTGTCAGTGGAAGTAAAGGGATGTTGCACGTGGAGGGCTGTCAGTGGAAGTAAAGGGATGTTGCACATGGAGGCCTGTCAGTGGAAGTAAAGGGATGTTGCACATGGAGGGCTGTCAGTGGAAGTAAAGGGATGTTGCACATGGGCCTGTCAGTGGAAGTAAAGGTATGTTGCACATGGGGGCCTGTCAGTGGAAGTAAAGGGATGTTGCACATGGGGGCCTGTCAGTGGAAGTAAAGGGATGTTGCACATGGGGGCCTGTCAGTGGAAGTAAAGGGATGTTGCACGTGGAGGGCTGTCAGTAGAAGTAAAGGGATGTTGCACGTGGAGGGCTGTCAGTGGAAGTAAAGGGATGTTGCACATGGAGGGCTGTCAGTGGAAGTAAAGGGATGTTGCACATGAAGGGCTGTCAGTGGAAGTAAAGAGATATTGCACATGGAGAGCTGTCAGTGGAAGTAAAGGGATGTTGCACATGGAGGGCTGTCAGTGGAAGTAAAGGGATGTAGCACATGGGCCTGTCAGTGGAAGTAAAGGGATGTTGCACATGGAGGGCTGTCAGTGGAAGTAAAGGGATGTTGCACATGGGGGCCTGTCAGTGGAAGTAAAGGGATGTTGCACATGGAGGGCTGTCAGTGGAAGTAAAGGGATGTTGCACATGGAGGGCTGTCAGTGGAAGTAAAGGGATGTTGCACGTGGAGGGCTGTCAGTGGAAGTAAAGGGATGTTGCACATGGAGGGTTCTCAGTGGAAGTAAAGGGATGTTGCACGTGGAGGGCTGTCAGTGGAAGTAAAGGGATGTTGCACATGGAGGGCTGTCAGTGGAAGTAAAGGGATGTTGCACATGAAGGGCTGTCAGTGGAAGTAAAGGGATGTTGCACATGGAGGGTTCTCAGTGGAAGTAAAGGGATGTTGAACATGGAGGGCTGTCAGTGGAAGTAAAGGGATGTTGCACATGGGGGCCTGTCAGTGGAAGTAAAGGGATGTTGCAGATGGGGGTCTGTCAGTGGAAGTAAAGGGATGTTGCACATGGGGGCCTGTCAGTGGAAGTAAAGGGATGTTGCACATGGAGGGCTGTTAGAGGAAGTAAAGGGATGTTGCACATGGAGGGCTGTTAGAGGAAGTAAAGGGATGTTGCACATGGGGGCCTGTCAGTGGAAGTAAAGGGATGTTGCACATGGGGCCTGTCAGTGGAAGTAAAGGGATGTTGCACGTGGAGGGCTGTCAGTGGAAGTAAAGGGATGTTGCACATGGAGGGCTGTCAGTGGAAGTAAAGGGATGTTGCACATGGGCCTGTCAGTGGAAGTAAAGGTATGTTGCACATGGGGGCCTGTCAGTGGAAGTAAAGGGATGTTGCACATGGGGGCCTGTCAGTGGAAGTAAAGGTATGTTGCACATGGGGGCCTGACAGTGGAAGTAAAGGGATGTTGCACATGGAGGCCTGTCAGTGGAAGTAAAGGGATGTTGCACGTGGAGGGCTGTCAGTAGAGGTAAAGGGATGTTGCACGTGGAGGGCTGTCAGTGGAAGTAAAGGGATGTTGCACATGGAGGGCTGTCAGTGGAAGTAAAGGGATGTTGCACATGAAGGGCTGTCAGTGGAAGTAAAGGGATGTTGCACATGAAGGGCTGTCAGTGGAAGTAAAGGGATGTTGCACATGGAGGGCTGTCAGTGGAAGTAAAGGGATGTTGCACATGGGGGCCAGTCAGTGGAAGTAAAGGGATGTTGCACATGGAGGGCTGTCAGTGGAAGTAAAGGGATGTTGCACATGGAGGGCTGTCAGTGGAAGTAAAGGGATGTTGCACATGGAGGGCTGTCAGTGGAAGTAAAGGGATGTTGCACATGAAGGGCTGTCAGTGGAAGTAAAGGGATGTTGCACATGGAGGGCTGTCAGTGGAAGTAAAGGGATGTTGCACATGGAGGTCTGTCAGTGGAAGTAAAGGGATGTTGCACATGGGGGCCTGTCAGTGGAAGTAAAGGGATGTTGCACATGGAGGGCTGTCAGTGGAAGTAAAGGGATGTTGCACATGAAGGGCTGTCAGTGGAAGTAAAGGGATGTTGCACATGGAGGGCTGTCAGTGGAAGTAAAGGGATGTTGCACAGGGAGGTCTGTCAGTGGAAGTAAAGGGATGTTGCACATGGGGGCCTGTCAGTGGAAGTAAAGGGATGTTGCACATGGAGGGCTGTCAGTGGAAGTAAAGAGATGTTGCACATGGAGGGCTGTCAGTGGAAGTGAAGGGATGTTGAACATGGAGGGCTGTCAGTGGAAGTAAAGGTATGTTGCACGTGGAGGGCTGTCAGTGGAAGTAAAGGGATGTAGCACATGGGGGCCTGTCAGTGGAAGTAAAGGGATGTAGCACATGGGCCTGTTAGTGGAAGTAAAGGGATGTTGCACATGGAGGCCTGTCAGTGGAAGTAAAGGGATGTTGCACATGGAGGGCTGTCAGTGGAAGTAAAGGGATGTTGCACATGGGGGCCTGTCAGTGGAAGTAAAGGGATGTTGCACATGGGGCCTGTCAGTGGAAGTAAAGGGATGTTGCACGTGGAGGGCTGTCAGTGGAAGTAAAGGGATGTTGCACATGGAGGGCTGTCAGTGGAAGTAAAGGGATGTTGCACATGGGCCTGTCAGTGGAAGTAAAGGTATGTTGCACATGGGGGCCTGTCAGTGGAAGTAAAGGGATGTTGCACATGGGGGCCTGTCAGTGGAAGTAAAGGGATGTTGCACATGGAGGCCTGTCAGTGGAAGTAAAGGGATGTTGCACATGGAGGGCTGTCTGTGGAAGTAAAGGGATGTTGCACATGGGCCTGTCAGTGGAAGTAAAGGTATGTTGCACATGGGGGCCTGTCAGTGGAAGTAAAGGGATGTTGCACATGGGGGCCTGTCAGTGGAAGTAAAGGGATGTTGCACATGGGGGCCTGTCAGTGGAAGTAAAGGGATGTTGCACATGGGGGCCTGTCAGTGGAAGTAAAGGGATGTTGCACGTGGAGGGCTGTCAGTAGAAGTAAAGGGATGTTGCACGTGGAGGGCTGTCAGTGGAAGTAAAGGGATGTTGCACGTGGAGGGCTGTCAGTGGAAGTAAAGGGATGTTGCACATGAAGGGCTGTCAGTGGAAGTAAAGAGATATTGCACATGGAGGGCTGTCAGTGGAAGTAAAGGGATGTTACACATGGAGGGCTGTCAGTGGAAGTAAAGGGATGTAGCACATGGGCCTGTCAGTGGAAGTAAAGGGATGTTGCACATGGAGGGCTGTCAGTGGAAGTAAAGGGATGTTGCACATGGGGGCCTGTCAGTGGAAGTAAAGGGATGTTGCACATGGAGGGCTGTCAGTGGAAGTAAAGGGATGTTGCACATGGGGGCCTGTCAGTGGAAGTAAAGGGATGTTGCACATGGAGGGCTGTCAGTGGAAGTAAAGGGATGTTGCACATGAAGGGCTGTCAGTGGAAGTAAAGGGATGTTGCACATGGAGGGCTGTCAGTGGAAGTAAAGGGATGTTGCACATGGAGGTCTGTCAGTGGAAGTAAAGGGATGTTGCACATGGGGGCCTGTCAGTGGAAGTAAAGGGATGTTGCACATGGAGGGCTGTCAGTGGAAGTAAAGGGATGTTGCACATGGGAGCCTGTCAGTGGAAGTAAAGGGATGTTGCACATGGAGGGCTGTCAGTGGAAGTAAAGGGATGTTGCACATGGGGGCCTGTCAGTGGAAGTAAAGGGATGTTGCACATGGGGGCCTGTCAGTGGAAGTAAAGAGATATTGCACATGGAGGGCTGTCAGTAGAAGTAAAGGGATGTTGCACATGAAAGGCTGTCAGTGGAAGTAAAGGGATGTTGCACATGGAGGGCTGTCAGTGGAAGTAAAGGGATGTTGCACATGGAGGCCTGTCAGTGGAAGTAAAGGGATGTTGCACATGGAGGGCTGTCAGTGGAAGTAAAGGGATGTTGCACATGGAGGGCTGTCAGTGGAAGTAAAGGGATGGGCAGCACGGTGGCGTAGTGGTTACCTCTCTCGCCTTGCAGCGCTGGGTCCCTGGTTCGAATCCCAGCCAGGGCACTGTCTGCGTGGGTTTCCTCCGGGCACTCCGGTTTCCTCCCACATTCCAAAAACATACGGATAAGTTAATTGGCTACCCCTAACAAATTGGCCCTAGACTACAGTACTTACACTACATAATATAGACATATGGCAATGGTAGGGATTAGATTGTGAGCTCCTTTGAGGGACAGTTAGTGACAAGATATATATATATACACTGTACAGCGCTGCGTAATATGTCGGCGCCAGTGGTGCTCAGCAGAGCTCGAATATTCGAGTAGCTCGAATATTCGAGCTCTTTTTCAGCTATTCGAGCTCGGTATTCGAGCTCCGAATAGCTGGAGCTATTCGAATGGGCTATCCGAGTACACTCGAATAGCCCATTCACTATTCGAGCTATTCGAGCAACTCGGCGCTATTCGAGCTCGGTACCGAGCTCGAATAGCGTCATAGCCCAGATTGATGTCCTTAGAGCCAATCAGAGGGCTCCCAGGCCCTCTGACGGCAGCCAATCACAGAGGGGGACCCTGGCCAGCCCCTACCCTATAAATAGCGGCCGCCATGTTCCGTTTCTCCATGCTTGCCTGAGACTTGTACAGAGAGAGAGTTGCTCCTTTGTGCTTTGGCTTAGCAAGTGCTCTATTGTGATCATTTACCTAGCGTTTTTGCTCACCTACACCTGCCATATACACCTATATTGTTGTTAGTTAGATAGACATTGTATTTTAGTTAGTAGCTTGTGTGTTACATTAGAGACAGGCAGCTGCTGCAAGCTTACAGGTTTAGGCCTCAGGGGGGCCTTGCCTCTGTGGGCAGCTGTCCTCTGTTTATTTCTCTCATCTATACCAGTATTTCTGCTGTCCTTTACTAATAGTATTGTAGTTATACTGTACTAGGAGTAGGACACTCACTGACTGTCACTGTTTATAGGCTACTAGCTAGCTCCTGCGTGTGTGCACTCACTCACTGTCTGTGTGTACACACACTCTATTTCCTTCTGATTACTGATAGATTATTGTTAGTTAGTTGTACTTACTTACTACTTACTCTTACTGTACCCGTAGGGACACTCACTGTCACTGTTCATATAGGCTACTAGCTCCTGCGTGTGCGCACTGCACTCACTGTCTGAGTGTACACACACAACACACACTCTATTTCCTTCTGATCGCTGATTGATTATCGTAATTAGTTAGTTCTACTTACTGTTACTACTTACTCTTACTGTACTAGGAGTCTAGGACACTCAGTCACTGTCCATAGGCTACTAGCTCCTGCGTGCGTGCACTCACTGTCTGAGTGTACACACACCCACACTCCATTTCCTTCTGATCGCTGATTGATTATTGTAATTAGTTAGTTCTACTTACTGTTACTACTTACTCTTACTGTACTAGGAGTCTAGGACACTCAGTCACTGTGTTCATAGGCTACTAGCTCCTGCGTGCGTGCACTCACTGTCTGAGTGTACACACACCCACACTCCATTTCCTTCTGATCGCTGATTGATTATTGTAATTAGTTAGTTCTACTTACTATTACTACTTACTCTTACTGTACTAGGAGTCTAGGACACTCAGTCACTGTCCATAGGCTACTAGCTCCTGCGTGCGTGCACTCACTGTCTGAGTGTACACACACCCACACTCCATTTCCTTCTGATCGCTGATTGATTATCGTAATTAGTTAGTTGTACTTACTGTTACTACTTACTCTTACTGTACTAGGAGTCTAGGACACTCAGTCACTGTGTTCATAGGCTACTAGCTCCTGCGTGCGTGCACTCACTGTCTGAGTGTACACACACCCACACTCCATTTCCTTCTGATCGCTGATTGATTATTGTAATTAGTTAGTTCTACTTACTGTTACTACTTACTCTTACTGTACTAGGAGTCTAGGACACTCAGTCACTGTCCATAGGCTACTAGCTCCTGCGTGCGTGCACTCACTGTCTGAGTGTACACACACCCACACTCCATTTCCTTCTGATCGCTGATTGATTATCGTAATTAGTTAGTTGTACTTACTGTTACTACTTACTCTTACTGTACTAGGAGTCTAGGACACTCAGTCACTGTGTTCATAGGCTACTAGCTCCTGCGTGCGTGCACTCACTGTCTGAGTGTACACACACCCACACTCCATTTCCTTCTGATCGCTGATTGATTATTGTAATTAGTTAGTTCTACTTACTGTTACTACTTACTCTTACTGTACTAGGAGTCTAGGACACTCAGTCACTGTGTTCATAGGCTACTAGCTCCTGCGTGCGTGCACTCACTGTCTGAGTGTACACACACCCACACTCCATTTCCTTCTGATCGCTGATTGATTATTGTAATTAGTTAGTTCTACTTACTGTTACTACTTACTCTTACTGTACTAGGAGTCTAGGACACTCAGTCACTGTGTTCATAGGCTACTAGCTCCTGCGTGCGTGCACTCACTGTCTGAGTGTACACACACCCACACTCCATTTCCTTCTGATCGCTGATTGATTATTGTAATTAGTTAGTTCTACTTACTGTTACTACTTACTCTTACTGTACTAGGAGTCTAGGACACTCAGTCACTGTGTTCATAGGCTACTAGCTCCTGCGTGCGTGCACTCACTGTCTAAGTGTACACACACCCACACTCCATTTCCTTCTGATCGCTGATTGATTATTGTAATTAGTTAGTTCTACTTACTGTTACTACTTACTCTTACTGTACTAGGAGTCTAGGACACTCAGTCACTGTCCATAGGCTACTAGCTCCTGCGTGCGTGCACTCACTGTCTGAGTGTACACACACCCACACTCCATTTCCTTCTGATCGCTGATTGATTATCGTAATTAGTTAGTTCTACTTACTGTTACTACTTACTCTTACTGTACTAGGAGTCTAGGACACTCAGTCACTGTGTTCATAGGCTACTAGCTCCTGCGTGCGTGCACTCACTGTCTGAGTGTACACACACCCACACTCCATTTCCTTCTGATCGCTGATTGATTATTGTAATTAGTTAGTTCTACTTACTGTTACTACTTACTCTTACTGTACTAGGAGTCTAGGACACTCAGTCACTGTGTTCATAGGCTACTAGCTCCTGCGTGCGTGCACTCACTGTCTGAGTGTACACACACCCACACTCCATTTCCTTCTGATCGCTGATTGATTATTGTAATTAGTTAGTTCTACTTACTGTTACTACTTACTCTTACTGTACTAGGAGTCTAGGACACTCAGTCACTGTGTTCATAGGCTACTAGCTCCTGCGTGCGTGCACTCACTGTCTGAGTGTACACACACCCACACTCCATTTCCTTCTGATCGCTGATTGATTATTGTAATTAGTTAGTTCTACTTACTGTTACTACTTACTCTTACTGTACTAGGAGTCTAGGACACTCAGTCACTGTGTTCATAGGCTACTAGCTCCTGCGTGCGTGCACTCACTGTCTGAGTGTACACACACCCACACTCCATTTCCTTCTGATCGCTGATTGATTATTGTAATTAGTTAGTTCTACTTACTGTTACTACTTACTCTTACTGTACTAGGAGTCTAGGACACTCAGTCACTGTCCATAGGCTACTAGCTCCTGCGTGCGTGCACTCACTGTCTGAGTGTACACACACCCACACTCCATTTCCTTCTGATCGCTGATTGATTATCGTAATTAGTTAGTTCTACTTACTGTTACTACTTACTCTTACTGTACTAGGAGTCTAGGACACTCAGTCACTGTGTTCATAGGCTACTAGCTCCTGCGTGCGTGCACTCACTGTCTGAGTGTACACACACCCACACTCCATTTCCTTCTGATCGCTGATTGATTATTGTAATTAGTTAGTTCTACTTACTGTTACTACTTACTCTTACTGTACTAGGAGTCTAGGACACTCAGTCACTGTGTTCATAGGCTACTAGCTCCTGCGTGCGTGCACTCACTGTCTGAGTGTACACACACCCACACTCCATTTCCTTCTGATCGCTGATTGATTATTGTAATTAGTTAGTTCTACTTACTGTTACTACTTACTCTTACTGTACTAGGAGTCTAGGACACTCAGTCACTGTGTTCATAGGCTACTAGCTCCTGCGTGCGTGCACTCACTGTCTGAGTGTACACACACCCACACTCCATTTCCTTCTGATCGCTGATTGATTATTGTAATTAGTTAGTTCTACTTACTGTTACTACTTACTCTTACTGTACTAGGAGTCTAGGACACTCAGTCACTGTGTTCATAGGCTACTAGCTCCTGCGTGCGTGCACTCACTGTCTGAGTGTACACACACCCACACTCCATTTCCTTCTGATCGCTGATTGATTATTGTAATTAGTTAGTTCTACTTACTGTTACTACTTACTCTTACTGTACTAGGAGTCTAGGACACTCAGTCACTGTGTTCATAGGCTACTAGCTCCTGCGTGCGTGCACTCACTGTCTGAGTGTACACACACCCACACTCCATTTCCTTCTGATCGCTGATTGATTATTGTAATTAGTTAGTTCTACTTACTGTTACTACTTACTCTTACTGTACTAGGAGTCTAGGACACTCAGTCACTGTGTTCATAGGCTACTAGCTCCTGCGTGCGTGCACTCACTGTCTGAGTGTACACACACCCACACTCCATTTCCTTCTGATCGCTGATTGATTATTGTAATTAGTTAGTTCTACTTACTGTTACTACTTACTCTTACTGTACTAGGAGTCTAGGACACTCAGTCACTGTGTTCATAGGCTACTAGCTCCTGCGTGCGTGCACTCACTGTCTGAGTGTACACACACCCACACTCCATTTTCTTCTGATCGCTGATTGATTATTGTAATTAGTTAGTTCTACTTACTGTTACTACTTACTCTTACTGTACTAGGAGTCTAGGACACTCAGTCACTGTGTTCATAGGCTACTAGCTCCTGCGTGCGTGCACTCACTGTCTGAGTGTACACACACCCACACTCCATTTCCTTCTGATCGCTGATTGATTATTGTAATTAGTTAGTTCTACTTACTGTTACTACTTACTCTTACTGTACTAGGAGTCTAGGACACTCAGTCACTGTGTTCATAGGCTACTAGCTCCTGCGTGCGTGCACTCACTGTCTGAGTGTACACACACTAAATTTACTTGTGATTACTACTGATTATTGTAACTGCTAGTTGTACTTCCTGACTGTTACTACTTACTTACTGTACTAGGGGACACTCACTCAGTCACCTCACCAACCAACCCACTCCATTAAAGTACCCCACTTTTCACCCGCCCTTTTACAAAACTTTTGTCTATACGCCCAAAACATTTAAGATGTCTGGAAGTGGCAGCCAGCGCGGTTTGGGCAAGGGGAAGGGCAGCAAGGGAATCAGGAGGAGAGGGAGCAGCATTGTGGCAAGCCGCGGCCGCGGGCGCGCCACCATGCACAGTTCCGCAGCAGCAGCAGCAGCGTCAGTGGCTAACATTCCTCCCATAGCCACTGGCCGTGGACGCCTTGCGCGCCGCCCAGCAGGAGCATCTGCAACTCACGCTGCAGAGACACAGCAGCAGCAGCGTGTAGCACCTGCTCCCATTTTCCTCCAGCCGGGTCGGAAACGTCCCATTGAGGAAAAGGATGCAGACACTGTGGTGCAACTCATGACGGAGGATGAGCAGCCCGCCATCAGCTCTGCATCCGAGGCCTCCACCCTCACCACCACCACCACCCCTGTTCGCAGCAGCCGCCAAGCAGGGTCTGGGGAGGAGGCCAGTTCACCGTCACTCGCCGACCTGTCATTCAGCAGTCTTTTGACCCCAGGCATCATGAGTAAATTGTCTGCTGTTGTTGGCGATCTTGAGGAGGAGATGCTGATGGGCACTTTGGGGGATGAGGGATTGGACAGCAAGACTGTGGCGACAGTCAAGCAGCCCATCCATGCATCAGGAGAGGAGTTTGGGGGGTCCTCATCCCAGCAGGACATGTTTCAGGAGGGGGAGGATGATGATGACCCGGTGACAGACAGAGACTGGGTGCCACCACCTCCAGGGGATGTCGTCCTCAGCAGCTCTGAGGAGGAGGAGGAGGATGCGCTTGTGGGCCTTGCAAGGAGGCGCATCATTGCAAGCATTGGCAGCGTCCCACAGCCTGCTGGTGTCTCAGGCTCAGCAGCAGCAGCATCAGCCAGTACCACCCCCAGCCGCACCCAAGCCCCCCCCCCAACCACCACAGGGAGACAGGCAGCAGCGCTTCCATGCCGTAGGGGGAAGTTTCTGTCACCAATCTGGCGGTTTTTCACCATGCCCACTGTGTACAGCAAGTACGCCACTTGCAACCACTGTCAGCGGAAGTTGAGCAGAGGTGCAGACCCCTTAAAGTTTAGCACCAGCTCGCTCATCAACCACCTTGCGGCTAAACATTTCCACCAGCATGAGGAGTTCCAGAGGCTGAAGGCATCTGCTGCTGGCAGTGGCACCACACCCATCACTGCACAGCCTTCAGCAGCAGCAGCAGCAACAGCAGCCACCCGCCCTCCTGCTCCTCCAGCAGCACCAGCAGGAGTGCGGAAACGCACTGCTCCTCCCCCCTCTGCAACTCCTGCCGCCGACACTGAGGCCTGTTCTGGCAGCCAGTCCTCAGTGGCCTCCTCTGCTGTGTCTGCTGATTCCCGTGTCAGCAAAAGGCCACGCCAGAGCCTTTTGAGCGAGTCCTTCCAGGGGGTGGTTAGGGCTCTGCCTCCCAGCAGCCGTCGCGTGCGGCAGCTGAACGGCTTGCTGGCACGGGCCATGTGCTCCCAACTCCTGCCGTACACGCTCGTGCAGGAGGGGAGCGACATTCGTGCGCTGCTTGCTTGCGCAGCCCCAGACTGGCAGCTCCCCAGCAGACACTTCTTTGCCCGCAAGGCCATTCCTGCACTGCACCGCTTTGTGATGGCCAATGTGGAGCGAGGGCTGGAGCACGCGGTTGGTGAAAGGGTCCACGTCACCATGGACTCCTGGAGCAGCCGCTTCGGGACAGGCCGCTACCTGTCCTTCACTGTCCACTGGGTCAGCTTGGTGGAAGGGGGTGAGGATGGGAGAGCAGCAGCGGGCACAGCAGCAGCAGCAACACAGTGGGTGGTGCCACCCCGCAGGCTCAGGGGAACTGCAGCAGGTTCCTCCGATCCTCTGCCATCCTCCGGCACACCTGGCCAAACCCCCCGCCTCAGCAGCAGCGTGAAGGCCCGCCACTGCCAAGCGCTGCTGCACTTGGTCAGCCTTGGGAAGACCAAGCTGACGGCAACCCATGTGTTGGCCAAACTCCAGGAGCAGGAGAGGATTTGGCTGACCCCCAGAGGCCTCAGAGTCGGAGAGGTGGTGGCCGACAATGGGGCCAATCTGGTTGCCGCAATAGACAGGGGAAACCTGACCCACATCCCCTGTCTTGCCCACGTGCTGAACCTGGTGGTGCAGAAGTTCCTGCGCACCTACCAGGGGATGGGCGAACTGCTGGAAACGGCAAGGAATGTTGTGCGTCACTTCCGGCGCTCGGCTGCAGCCTGTGCGAGCCTGGAAGACGTGCAAAAGGAGCTGGATCTGCCACGCCATCGGCTGATCCTTGACGTTCCGACTCGCTGGAACTCCACCCTGGCGATGTTGGAGCGTCTGGTTGAACAGAGGCGCGCTGTCAAACAGTACCTTGCCCTGGCCACTGTTTCCGCAGCTCAGAGAAGGGACAAGACCAGCAACTTCCCGTCCATCGTCCCCGATGATGACTGGAGGCACATGCAGCAGGTGTGCTTAGTGCTGGCTCCCTTCCTGCAGGCCACAAACATGGTGAGCAGGGACCATGCTATGGTCTGCGAGTGGGTGCCCCTGGTTTCTCTGCTGAACAGGGCCCTCGATGCTTTGCTGGAACAGGGAGCGGCAGCCTTGGACCAGCAGGAGCGGCAACCAGCTGCGCAGTCCACCTCTGAGGGGGAGGAGGAGGAGGACTTGGTGGAGGTCCCTGACCTGGCTGCTGATGAGGGGGATCAGCACAGCGCAGCTGAGTTGGTGCGGGGGTGGAGAGAGGATGAGGCGGCAGAGGAGGAGGATGAGGACAGCACTGACGTCGATGTGCCAGCAGACGTGGCCCGCCTCTTCCCAATGGCAGCGCACATGCTGACGTGCCTGCGCAGGGACCCCAGGGTGATCCAGATGAAGCAGAGGGAGGACATCTGGATCAGCATGATGTTGGACCCACGCCTCAAGGGGAAGTTGAGCCAGTTCCTGCCGCCTGCAGGAGGAGACCCAGCGCAACAAATAAGGAGCTTGCAGCAGGCCCTTGTTGAGCGCTTGGAGGAAGCCTTCCCCCAGCCTTCCACCCCCACTGTCCAGCAGCCAGCACAGAGGCAGCAGCAGGTGCCTGCATCCAGCAGCAGCAAGCGCCCCACAGACCTGCTGTCTCTCAGCCACGAGCTCTACAGGACTGTAGAGGCTCCGGCAGCAGTGACTAGAGAGGAGATGCATGCAGCAGCATCCTCCTCCGGTCACAGCCAGCGCCTGACCCGCATGGTGGCTGACTACATGGGGTCGTACAGCGGGCTTGACAGCGATGCCCCTGTTGATCCCATGGAGTATTGGGTCAAGCGCATGGAGATCTGGAGCGAGCTGGCGCAGTACGCCCTGGAAGTGCTGTCCTGCCCCCCTTCCAGCGTGCTGTCCGAGCGCTGCTTCAGTGCAGCTGGTGGCGTGGTCACCGAGAAACGCTCACGTCTGTCTCACAAGTCTGTGGACAGACTGACGTTTCTCAAGATGAACCAGGCGTGGGTGGAAGGCGAGTTCCTGGCCCCTGTTGTCGGCGAGAGGGGGACATGAACTGGCTGCCGGAACCATCGTTAATGTGCCTTACCACCCTTTACCACCTCCTGGCTCCTGCTCACTAAGCCAGCCTGGTTCACTTTGACTATTACGTCGCCTGCAGCCACACATTTTACACCTACAGTGGGCTGCTGTGTACTGCCCTTCTGCTGTCTGTCTGTGTTTCCCACTGCCAGGGTACACAGAATTACCTTCTTCTGCTGCCACTCTGCCACCAGCTATTACGTCAAACAATAGCTATATTGGTTGCAAAACCAAAAACCAAAAAACCATAAAAAAAAAAAAAAAGGTTTAATTTTTCTGAGGTGCCCGGGTTGAAAACTGTGTTGTCCCAGTTGTGTATTGGACACAATGTGGGCTGCATGACCGCTGTCTGGGACCTCCTGTTGTGTTTATTTACAGCCCTGGTATCACCGCTAGGTACCAGGGCTATTATGTCACGCTGCCTACCTGCTGCCACACTCACACTGCTCCTCCATACCTCCTCCTGCTGCTGCTGCTGCTGTCTGTCTGTCTGTGTTTCCCACTGCCAGGGTACACAGATGATTTACCTTCTGCTGCCACTCTGCCACCAGCTATTACGTCAAACAATAGCTGCTCGCCTACTCCTCCATTCCTCCTCCTGCTGCTGCTGTCTGTCTGTGTTTCCCACTGCCAGGGTACACAGATGATTTACCTTCTGCTGCCACTCTGCCACCAGCTATTACGTCAAACAATAGCTGCTCGCCTACTCCTCCATTCCTCCTCCTGCTGCTGCTGTCTGTCTGTGTTTCCCACTGCCAGGGTACACAGAATTAACTTCTGCTGCCACTCTGCCACCAGCTATTACGTCAAACAATAGCTATATTGGTTGCAAAACCAAAACCAAACAAACCATTAAAAAAAAAAAAAAAGTTTAATTTTTCTGAGGTGCCCGGGTTGAAAACTGTGTTGTCCCAGTTGTGTATTGGACACAATGGGCTTGATTCACAAAGCGGTGCTAACTGTTAGCACGCCTGTGAAAACCCCCTTAGCACGTCTAAACAAGCTTTTCGCGCATAAAACTTTACGCGCGCAAAACTTTATGCGCGTAAAACTTTACGCGCGTACTGCACAGAGCACAGGGCGCACCGCGCGAAGTGCCCATTAAAGCCTATGGGACTTAGCGCGCGTAAAACTTTGCGCGCGTAAAACTTTGCGCGCGCAAAGTTAGCGCACGATCTGATTGAGAAATCCGGTGCTAACCTACTTAGCACCCTGGTTAGCGCGTCTAAAGACTTTAGACGTGCTAAGTAGGTTAGCACCGCTTTGTGAATCAAGCCCAATGTGGGCTGCACGACCGCTGTCTGGGACCTCCTGTTGTGTTTATTTACAGCCCTGGTATCACCGCTAGGTACCAGGGCTATTATGTCACGCTGCCTACCTGCTGCCACACTCACACTGCTCCTCCATACCTCCTCCTGCTGCTGCTGCTGCTGTCTGTCTGTGTTTCCCACTGCCAGGGTACACAGATGATTTACCTTCTGCTGCCACTCTGCCACCAGCTATTACGTCAAACAATAGCTGCTCGCCTACTCCTCCATTCCTCCTCCTGCTGCTGCTGTCTGTCTGTGTTTCCCACTGCCAGGGTACACAGATGATTTACCTTCTGCTGCCACTCTGCCACCAGCTATTACGTCAAACAATAGCTGCTCGCCTACTCCTCCATTCCTCCTCCTGCTGCTGCTGTCTGTCTGTGTTTCCCACTGCCAGGGTACACAGAATTAACTTCTGCTGCCACTCTGCCACCAGCTATTACGTCAAACAATAGCTATATTGGTTGCAAAACCAAAACCAAACAAACCATTAAAAAAAAAAAAAAGGTTTAATTTTTCTGAGGTGCCCGGGTTGAAAACTGTGTTGTCCCAGTTGTGTATTGGACACAATGTGGGCTGCACGACCGCTGTCTGGGACCTCCTGTTGTGTTTATTTACAGCCCTGGTATCACCGCTAGGTACCAGGGCTATTATGTCACGGCGAGCTGCCTGCCTCATTGACTGCCTGCTGCCACACACTCATCCTCCTCCTCCTGCTGCTGAATTTACCTCCTGCTGTCTTTGTGTTTCCACTGCCAGGGAGCACATACAATGGCGCTTCCAACATGCGTGCGCCCACCAGCTATTTGTTACGCTCAAAAATAGCTGCATTTCTTTAAAAAAAAAATTGAAAAGAGAAATACGTGAAGAAGAAGAAGACGATATTGAAAAGGAAGGAGAAGATGAAGATGAAGAAGAAGAAGAAGATGAAGAAGAAGAAGAAGATGAAAAAGAAGAAGAAGAAGAAGATGAAAAAGAAGAAGAAGAAGAAGAAGAAGATGAAAAAGAAGAAGAAGAAGAAGATGAAAAAGAAGAAGAAGATGAAGAAGAAGATGAAGAAGAAGATGAAGAAGAAGAAGAAGATGAAGAAGAAGATGAAGAAGAAGAAGAAGAAGAAGAAGAAGAAGAAGAAGAAGATGAAGAAGAAGAAGAAGATGAAGAAGAAGAAGAAGAAGAAGAAGAAGAAGAAGAAGAAGAAGAAGATGAAGAAGAAGATGAAGAAGAAGATGAAGAAGATGAAGAAGAAGAAGAAGAAGAAGAAGAAGAAGAAGAAGAAGAAGAAGAAGAAGAAGAAGAAGAAGAAGAAGAAGAAGAAGAAGAAGAAGAAGAAGAAGAAGAAGAAGAAGACAATATAGAAGAAGAAGAAGAAGATATAGAAGAAGAAGAAGAAGATATAGAAGAAGAAGAAGAAGATATAGAAGAAGAAGATCGAGAAGAAGAAGAAGAAAGATAAAGAAGAAGAAGAACAAGTATATACAGTAACACTACTGAACAAAATTAAGGACACAACTTCTCTTTCCACATTTTTTTTTAAAGGAACATCCCCACATAATCACTTGCTGTTGTTACTTGGAAAAAAAGAGGTTTCTTGCATCATTCACCCTCAAAACAAGTGTTGGAAGCTATTTAAGGCCAATTCGAATAGTCAGCTCGAATAGTTAGCTCGAATACCGACTCGAATAGTGAGCTCGAAGTCCGAGGTCGAATCGAATAGTAAAAATTATTCGACTCGAATATTCGACTGACCTCGAATAATTTACTATTCGAATTCGACCAAACTCGAATTTTAAAAAGGGGTATTTGAGCATCACTAGTCGGCGCTATATAAATACTAAATAATAATAATAATAATAATAATAATGTTGCACATGGGGGCTGTCAGAGGAAGTAAAAGGATGTTGCACATGGGCCTTTCAGTGGAAGTAAAGGTATGTTGCACGTGGAGGGCTGTCAGTGGAAGTAAAGGGATGTAGCACATGGGGGCCTGTCAGTGGAAGTAAAGGGATGTAGCACATGGGGGCCTGTCAGTGGAAGTAAAGGGATGTAGCACATGGGCCTGTCAGTGGAAGTAAAGGGATGTTGCACGTGGAGGGCTGTCAGTGGAAGTAAAGGGATGTTGCACATGAAGGGCTGTCAGTGGAAGTAAAGGGATGTTGCACATGGAGGGCTGTCAGTGGAAGTAAAGGGATGTAGCACATGGGCCTGTCAGTGGAAGTAAAGGTATGTTGCACGTGGAGGGCTGTCAGTGGAAGTAAATGGATGTAGCACATGGGGCCTGTCAGTGGAAGTAAAGGGATGTAGCACATGGGCCTGTCAGTGGAAGTAAAGGGATGTTGCACATGGAGGGCTGTCAGTGGAAGTAAAGGGCTATTGCACATGGGGGCTGTCAGTGGAAGTAAAGGGATGTTGCACATGGAGGGCTGTCAGTGAAAGAAAAGGGATGTTGCACATGGAGGGCTGTCAGTGAAAGAAAAGGGATGTTGCACATGGAGGGCTGTCAGTGAAAGAAAAGGGATGCCATGTATGGGGGCTGTCAGTGGAAAAAAACTTATATTTACGTTTATTAAAAACCCTCCCTGTACCTATCCCTAACCCCTAGACCCCCTGTTGGTGCCTAAACCTAAGACCCCCCAGTTGGTGCCTAAACCTAAGACCCCCCTGTTGGTGCCTAAACCTAAGACCCCCCAGTTGGTGCCTAAACCTAAGACCCCCCTGTTGGTGCCTAAACCTAAGACCCCCCAGTTGGTGCCTAAACCTAAGACCCTCCAGTTGGTGCCTAAACCTAAGACCCCCCTGTTGGTGCCTAAACCTAAGACCCCCCTGTTGGTGCCTAAACCTAAGACCCCCCAGTTGGTGCCTAAACCTAAGACCCCCCTGTTGGTGCCTAAACCTAAGACCCCCCAGTTGGTGCCTAAACCTAAGACCCCCCCTGGTGGTGCCTAAACCTAAGACCCCTATGGATAATAATGTTTTACAGACATTAATAAATAAAAAATGTAAATAAAAAAATGTAAATAATTTTTTTGGGTGGATAATAATGTTTTAGAAATGTTTTAGAAATAGTGATTTAGTATCTTCATAAACGTTATTCGTCACGGGCTCATTTTGTAAAGTTAAATCATCACAAACATAGTTATAAATCCTTAAAAATCTCCGGGCGCCTTTGTTAAAACGTTAATAATCTCCGGCGCCTTTTTTTCCCTGTTCGGCGCCCATTAAACGATATTTATAATAGAAGTGAATGGGGCGCCCTTTTTGTCCACTTGTCTCATGCGCCCAAATCGAGAGAGAGAGAGAGGTAAGAGAATGAGAAAGAGAGAGTAAGCAGCACTGAAGATGAGCTCCTGATTCTATACAACTTATACCTTGTAATGAGCAAATTGAAGGACATCACAAAAGCAAGGAACAGACATACAGACAGAATGAAAAACTAATGAAAAACTAAAGACATGGACTAAACAATTTTAAACAAGGACATCCAGACAAAATAAAAGAAACAAGCTTATGGAGTAACAACAAGCAGACTGCTGAAGAGACCCCTGCACCTGCCCTCAGAGAAATAACAGAAATCCAGAGGAACAGAACACAAGCCCTCTCCAAGGTAAGGGCTTTCTGCCATACAGCTGCATAAACTGCATAAACTTGTCAATACATTATAATAGAAAGACAAAGATATAAAATAAGAAAAGTACTGTGATAATGCAAAGGCAAAGCAGCATAGACAAGACTGAAGCCTCAGAGACAGAAGGCAGAGCCAGCAGGAGGTCAGGAATCCTAAGGATAACATATCCACAAGGAACAAACAAAGATCAAAGGAAGCCAATTAAGAAGGCAATACTGAAAGACAATACAGAAACTCTATGTGCAGATTATAACAAACTAGGGAGCATAACTAATTTAATATTATATACAGAACATATCCTCGCATGGCACAAGGCAATATGTGAACACTACAAAGATATTACAATTGTGGACATCAACCAGGATGGGGACACAGGCAGGCAAATAAGAACTCAGGATGATGACTCCCCCCAGCAGACAGCATTAACCATCAGTGTTTATAACAGTGGAACCATCTTGATCCAAGGTGCTAAATGCAGACTGGAGGAATTTGAGAAGCTATTTCCCCATATCAGAGAGAAAGCAGAAAACTATAAAACCATAAATAACCCTGCTACACAAAAATGTGAGGCTCAAACTACAAAACAGGGAGAAAAACTGCCCCCCAGAGACTCTCAATCACACCCCTCCCTGGAGACCCTCAGAGATTGTTTGTCTAATCTAGAGATAGACTTCACCCTCTTCAGAGAACAATATCAAAGAAGCCAAGGTGTGAAAAATGCAAATGACCAACTGAGAGAAGAACTAGCCAGGCTGAAATCTGAGCACACTGAAGCTCTGTGTGAAATCAAAGCATCTCTTCAACAACTGCAGGAGGAGAATTCACAGCTTAAGGAGGAGATCCGGAAAATACAGATATTAAATCAGCCAAAAGAAGAGGTGACAACAAAATGTACAAAGGTTCCCACAAGTCGTGCGCTGATTGAGGACTGCACTGTACACCACACACAAGATACAGTAAACACCAAAGACCACCACAGCCAGCCAGACCCCTCCCCAAATGCTACCAACACATGCCCACCCAACACCTCAGAGCCCAGCCACTGCCAGCAAGACCCCTCCCCAAATGCTGCCAAGACTGCCCCACCCAACACTCCAGAGCTTAAGCCTAAACACCAAGCAAATGGCTCCTATAGACCTCGCAGTCCTGACATTGTGCTGATTATAGACTCTAATGGGACATACCTAGACATAAAGAGACTCTTTCCAGGGAAGAATGTCATTAAAATCACCTGCTCAACTATTGAACAAGTAGCAGGGGTCATTAATGAGCCTCATTTCACTGACCCAAAACATCTCATCCTGCACACCGGGACCAATGACATTAAACAAAACACCATAGACCAAGAAACCATCACAGACAAACTGTCACAAATTGCAAAAAGGGCACAGCTGAAATTCCCCAATACAAAGATTATCCTCTCTTCCCTGCTCCCAAGAAAAGATATCTCTCACCAGACAATCCAACAAATCAATGCAAAGCTGACCTCCAGTCTCAGATCCTCACCAGGCATACAACTGGCACAGCACCCTACAATCTCAGCTCACCACCTGTACAACAACAAGCACCTTAGCAAACAAGGAGTCAGCCTCCTTGCAAAGGAGTTTAAGGACATGGTACTTGATAGACCTCAGAGACCCCAAGATAGACCTAATCCAACACACAGATGGCAAACTCCAATAAAGCGTTACCAAAGAGAGACGCCACAAACACAACAAATGCGGAGGAAACCGCCTGACCCACAATGGCAACACGGAACAAGGGAGGACAGAAACACGGCGGAAATCAGGACTTTGTGTAGCACTTTATATAGTATACTGATGCGACACCCCGAAAATATTGAGTCCTATGACAATCCCTGCTCATTACAAGGTATACAGACCTAAAATGACATCACTCATTATCAGTAGCTGGAACATTCAAGGGCTGAATGCCTCAGCTTTTGGATGCAAAACAAATGATCCAGACTTTAAAAAGAGACTTGAAAACATTGATATTCAAATCCTCCTGGAGACATGGACCCGGGCAGAGGATGAATCTCTTGCACCCATGGGATACAGGGAATTCTCTGTATCTTCACAGAAAAACAAGAACGTTAAACAGGGTCGTCGTTCAGGAGGCATAATAATCTGGTACAAGGAGGAGCTTACAGAGCACATTAAAGCTATCAAACGAGGAGACAGCCACATCTGGATCAAAATAAACAGCTCCATCCTCACCTCTCAGTCTGACATGTACCTGTGTGCAGCATATATCCCCCCAACAGAGTCCCCTTACTACAAACCTGACATCTATGAGGTCCTACAAAGAGAAGCCAGCCACTTCCAGTCTCAGGGCAGAGTACTCATCTATGGAGACCTTAATGCGAGAACAGGCACAGAGAAGGACTATCTGACCTCTGAGGGAAACGCATACATACTTGGAGGAGAGAGCTACTACCAGGAACCAATGCAGACAGCAAGAAACAGCTATGACAAGACAGTAAACAAAAGCGGGAAAGCCCTGTTGAACCTGTGTCGGAGCCTTGGCCTATACATAATGAATGGGCGAACCAGGGGTGACTCTCTTGGGAGATTCACTATGAACTCACACGTAGGCAGCAGTGTGGTAGATTATGCTGTCACAGACACAGATCCCATAAACATCAATGCCCTCATAGTCACCCCTGAAACACACCTGTCAGACCACAGCCAAATCCTGCTGTACCTGAAATCCACCGACAAACCAACCACACAGCAGCCTCATCAGACCGGTCTCTACAAGCTGCCACCACCCCTCAAATGGCCCAAACAGTCTGCCACCGAATACACCAACATGACCAAAACTGCCAAAATCCAAGAACTGCTGACAAACTTTTATAACAACCCATATGAACCAAACCAACAAGGTGTCAGCCATGCAGTGAAGGACTTCAGTAACATCCTACATACCATGGCAGTACAAGCAGGCCTCAAGCAGACCAACTTCAAGAGATCCACAAATAAACAGTCCCAAAAATGGTTTGACAGTGAATGCAAGGCTCTACGTAATTCGCTAAGGGCAGCCTCTAACCAAAAACACAGAGACCCCAACAACCGAGACCTAAGGGAAACCCATGACCACCTACAGAGACAATACAAAGACACCCTCAGGCAGAAAAAACAGAGCCACATCTCCCACAAACTCCAACAGCTATAGGACTCCCTCCAAGACAACTCATTCTGGGAGACCTGGAACCATATCGGTGCAAAGCCTAAAAAAAGCCCTCTTCATATCCAAAATGGCCACATCTGGCTCCACTACTTCAGGAACCTCTACAAAGACATCCCAGAAAATGCCCAAACCCTGGAGCAGAAACAAATAGCCGCAAAACTGAAGGACATGGAGGAGACAATCAAGGACTTTCAAAACCCTCTGGATACACCAATCACGGTGCAGGAAATAAGAGAAAGAACAAAGCTGATAAAATGTAAGAAGGCTAGCGGTACCGATGGCATCCTGCCAGAGATGATCAAATACAGCCCCCCGGACATACATGAGGCACTCGCAAGACTATTCAACCTTATCCTGAGGGCGGGCTCCTTTCCTCAGGCCTGGAGTGAAGGCCTCATAACACCCATCTACAAGAATGGAGACAGATATGATCCAGCAAACTACAGAGGAATCTGTGTCAGCAGCACACTGGGGAAACTGTTTAACAGCATCATCAATAAGAGGATCCTCTCCTTCCTCACACAGCAGGACGTACTCAGCAAAAGCCAAGCCGGGTTCATGCCAAACCACCGCACAACCGACCACATCTACACACTGCACAGCCTCATCAAGACCCATGTCCACAACTCACGTGGCAAAATACACGCTTGCTTTGTTGATTTTAAGAAGGCGTTTGACTCAGTGTGGCACCCAGGCCTTTTCCTAAAACTCCTAGAGAGTGGAATAGGAGGAAAAACCTATGATGTCATCAAGAGTTCATATACTGGGAACCAATGCAGTGTGAAAGTAGATGGGAAGAGAAGTGCGTTCTTCAAGCAGGGTCGAGGAGTCAGGCAGGGCTGCAGTCTGAGCCCAACACTCTTTAACATATACATTAACCAACTGGCTGTAGCCCTGGAATCCTTCCCAGCTCCAGGCCTCCTCCTGCATGACCGTGAGGTGAAGTTCCTGCTGTATGCAGATGACCTTGTGCTGCTCTCCCCAACAGAGAAAGGACTACAGGACAGCCTGTCAGTATTGGAGACTTTCTGTACCACATGGGCACTGCCCATCAACCCAAAGAAAACAAAAGTGATGGTGTTCCAGAGGAAGAATGGAAATAAAACCCCTACCTCCTCATTTATATTAAATGGCTCCCCACTGGTGTCCACTAACAGCTACACCTACCTGGGGCTGGAGATCAACCAATCAGGAAGCTTTAAACCAGCAGTACAGGCCCTGAAAGACAAAGCCCGCAGAACATTTTATGCCATCAGAAGACAGCTTTACCACCTAAAACCACCAGTGAGAGTGTGGGCAAAGATATTCGACAGCATCATCACCCCAATCCTGCTCTATAGCAGTGAGGTATGGGGCCCGGTCACCTACCCTGACCAATCAAAATGGGACTCCAGCCCAACAGAAATCTTCCATCTAGAGTTCTGCAAGTATCTCCTCCAAGTCCATCGAAGCACTTCAAACTCAGCTTGCCGGGCAGAGCTAGGCAGGTTCCCACTATGGCTTACTATCCAGCAGAGGGCACTCTCATACTGGGCGCATATACAGAGCAGCAACCCCAGCACTTACCACCATAAAGCCTCACTGAGCCAGGGGGGCGAGGCCATACCACGCGCTCTCAAGCAAAGCATCAGCAGCCAGCCCAGCCAAGGCCACCAACACAGGCTGACAAAAGCCCAAATAAAACAGACTATAGAAAGCTGCAAGGAACGATACATAGAGGAATGGAGAAGTGACATAAAGAATTCCAAGAAACTCGCTGTCTATCAATCACTACAGAGGGAGTACACAATGGCTCCATATCTGGGGAGGCTACATCACCACAAAGACAGACAGGTCTTGAGTTTGTACCGTCTGAGTGCCCACAGCCTGGAGATAGAGACAGGGCGGCACAGACAGACATGGAAGCCCCGGGAGGAGAGACTGTGCAGACAATGCGACCAGGAGGTCTTGGAGGATGAGGCCCACTTCCTGCTACACTGCAGCAAATACGCACCTGTGAGGACCGCCCACTTCCAGAGACTCTCCGCCCACATCCAGGATTTTACCTCCACAGATGAGGAGCGGAAACTCTACATCCTACTGGGGGAGGAGGAAACAACCGTGCAAATAGCTGCCCGATATGTCACAGCCTGCCACCAACTGAGAGGAACATGATACCACATGGACTGTATTCCCCCCCAATACCCCCCTATGGACTGTATATCCCAGTCCCCCATGCTGCCCCTTACATCATCCACACACCTATGGACTATATACCCCAACTCCCTATATCCTTCCCTATTCCCACAACCCCCCCCCCCCCCCCCCCCCCCCATGTTAATGTTTTGTCTTGTTTTGCTTTGGCAATGCTAAATGTATTTGGTCCTGCCAATAAAGCTTTTTTTGGATAGAGAGAGAGAGAGAGAGAGAGAGAGAGAGAGAGAGAGAGAGAGAGAGAGAGAGAATAATGGAAGGATCACTTTATTGAACATTGTGGGTCTGGTCAGCTCATTAGAATACACAGAGTCTGTGTGGTTCTGCAGCCTGGTAATTCATATAGGTACAGCATATAATTAGATGACTGATTTGGATGTTTGCTCTGTGTGTGGTCTGATTCCAGGCTACCACCCAAGGACATGCACACAGGAAGGGGCCCGGAACAATAACCTCCTCATCCCCAGCCTGCCACTCACGTATGACTGAGAGGAGATGAGTAAGATCTGTGAAATAACCGATAACACTGATCACAGCTTTAAACAAATATCAGAGAACTGCAAATTATTTTCTATAACTTCTAATAATAATTCATATTATGTATTTATATAGCACTGACATCCTCCACAGCACATTTACAGAGTTTATATTCATGCCTGGTTCACACATATCTACACATTTCCGTCCTGTCAGTTTTCTACCAGTTTTACCTGATTAGACCGGAAATGTACATCTTTAATGTGTGAACACAGCTATAGAAGCACATACAAAACTGATGACAACTGTTAAAAACTGACAGGACTGGATACATTTTTATGTGTGAACCAAGCCTAACTGTTTCTTGTAGGAGTTCACCGTCTAATCCCTACCATAGTAATAGTCTAGGGTCCCTTTCATTGTCTGAGGGTGCATACACACACAATTTTGATTGTCCAATGATTGGCCAATTTTACTACTTCCATGTAGTATGAGGGCCAACAGATTGTGAATACTATAACAGTAGTATAGTATAGGTGTGCTCTCATGCTACACGGGAGGTTGTCCAATCAAAATTGGATGTATGCACACACTATAAGGCTAATCATCGGTGGATCCAATTAACTTACCAGTATATTTTTGGATATGGGAAAAAACCACAGTACCCAGAGTAAGGCCCGGTTCACATTAGCGTTCCCTGTCCGGATCTGCCTGATCGGATCCAGACCGTATACTGTACACACGGAACGTACATTCCGCATAGCAATGCAAAGGCTATGCAGACGTTCACATGCGTCCGTTCCGTACAGTACTTTTCCAACATGTGCTATTTTTTTGGTCCGGCTCATCCGGCGCCCACGCACCCGGACCGGAGCCTGACTGCACCATCCGGAAACAGAAAACCAATGGGAAACGGAAGCACAGAACACACTGGCTACAAACACCTGACGTTCTACCCCACTTCCTATGCGTATTCTAGCGGCGATTTTGGATGAGGACACATGGGCAAGCCTTTTGGAGAGGAGCAGCAGTGACTTTTAACGTGCTGGAGCTGTTGGCAGTATGTCGGAGGTGAGGCCTATACAGTGGAGGACCTGATTCCACAGGTGCACCTTCTGCTGACCTCCCAGACCCCCCAATTTTTTTTTATTTCTACTCTCTTTTGCCAAACGGATCCGGATCACATCCTGATGTACACCTGATGTAACCTGGCCGGATCCGGATCGGATCCTGATCAGAACCGTACGGTTCCGATCCGGATCCGATCCGGATCCGGTCAGGTCATCCGGTCCGTTTGGCAGAGAAACGCAAGTGTGAACGGGGCCTAAACTCAGGCAAGTTTGTGTTAAGCTCTTTTATTTAAAGGGAACACCCAAGCTAGAAAAAAAAAACAAAATCCACTTACCTGGGGCTTCCTCCAGCCCCTGGCTGCCGTCTTGTGCCCTCGCCGCAGCTCAAGGGGCTGACGTCATCAGTTCTGTACTGCGCAGGCGCAGTAGTTCTGCGCCTGCGCAGTACAGACCTAATGACGTCAGCTGGACCACGTGACCCATGCCGTGGAGCGCACAGTAAGCTGACCAGGAAGCCAACCTGGTGAGGTCGGTTTCTGCAGCACAGGACACCGGGAGACCCTTGAGCTGCGGCGAGGGCACAGGACGGCAGCCAGGGGCTGGAGGAAGCCCTAGGTAAGTGGATTTTGTTTTGTTTTTTGCCAGCTTGGACCTTCCCTTTAGGCTGCTTTCACAGTGGGACATTAAATTCCCACGTTACAGCAGCCAGTAACGCAGCCCAACTCACAGCAATGAAAAATCAATGGGCTGGTTCACAGTGCCCACTTTGCGTTTGAGTATAATGCTGCACGTTAAGGCTTCTTGCACACCAAGACGTTGTGTTAGGTGCCACGTTAAGGTCGCATAACGTGCACCTAACACAACGTATGGTGCTGCAAAAGCCGACGGTAGAGTGAGCCGCGTTCGGCGGCTCGATTCCTATAATGTCTCCCAGAGTGGCGCTGATTGGCCAGCGGGACCACGTGATGCGGAGCGAGACACTCCGCATCACGTGGTCCCGCCGGCCAATCAGCTGCCGCCAGTGCAGTGAATATTAAGTAGCCATGTGCGCGGCTACTGTAGCTGGCTCTCCCCGCCTCCTCTCCGCCCCCCACTGCGCATGTGCAAACAGTCTAACGCGGCTATAGCCGCTCCAACGCCGTAGCATGCTGCACTTTGCACCGAACGTGCAGCATTACATGTAACGCAACGTGGGCTGTGTGAACAGCCCACTTGTGTTACATTGCTGTGCGTTCGGGGAGCGTTACAGGCGCACTAACGTGCGCCTGTAACGTCTTGGTGTGTAAGCAGCCTAAATGAAAGTGCAGCATGCTGTGCGTTATACTCGTATGTAGCTGTGTTAGACTGTTTGCACATGCTCAGTAATGTTTGTTTGTTTTTTAAAAAATGTGCCGCATGCGCTGTTTTCGTTCGATCCGTACGCATCACGTACGCATCAAAAGACGCATAACGCAGTGCAATGTAACATCCAACTTCAAAGCTAACATGCGTTGCGTTAGGAGGCACGTTATGCGACCTTAACGTTGCATCAAACGCAACGTCTTAGTGTGAAAGAGCCCTTAAGGCATAAAGCAGGATACAGCAAATAGGGCAGGCAACGACGACATTTAGAGAGGAGCTCCTCTCTTTATCAAGTCCACATGCCCTCTGAATATGAACCCGCACAGCAGCCTTATGGTGCCCATACATGGTACGGAACGTTCGATTTTCCCGTTTATTCGACTAAAATGATCAAATCTAAAATAAAAGTCAAAAAGAATCCTTTTTTTCAATGAAGAAAAACGAACGATTATCCCGTTTTTTCAATAAAAATCTGATCGGACATGTTGGAAAAATCTTTATATTCGATCTAATGGAATAATCGAACAAAATTATCTAATCGAAAAACATGAAAAAATTGTACCATGTATGGGCACTATTAGGCCCGGTTCACATCTGCGTTTTTTTACGGAACGTAAACTATACAAACGGAACGGATGTGAAAGGATCCAATGTTAACCTATTGGACCGTTCACATGCGTCCGTTGGTTCAGATACGTTCCATTCCCCGGACCAAAAAAATGCTACAAGCCCCAATTTTCCAGACCGTTCTACCCAGTGGAATGAAACCAGATAACAAATGCTGCTGCATTAGGGCAATGGAAAACTGAGCGTTTCTTCACACTAGTGAAGAAACGGACCGTTCCACGGGTGATGGGAGGATGTGGGGACGCGAACCTGAGCGGCGGGAGGGTGAGGGAGAGTGCAGCAGCCGGGTGGTTGGGTGAGTGAGGGTAACCGGGCCTTAAATAAATACCTAAACGCTGGCGGTAGAGGCTTCCGTCTTCTTTCACATCATGTGACTAGTCACATGACGCCCTGTGTAATCACAGTGCAAGAAGAGGAAGCCTCTGCCGCTGCCATTAAGTATGTACTTGCTGGCAAATGGAGTGAAAACCGATCCGATCCATTGGTGATCAGATCAGTTTTCACAATCCGTTTGCCAATGTGCACAGAGCCATCCAGATCCGGTGAAGCGGAGACCAGATCCGCTCACCGGATCCGTTTGGCTCATATTTTCTAATGTGAACCGAGCCTTATATAGGGGTACAATTAAAAATGGCGCGGAGTGAATAATGGCGCACCGTTCCGCCGATCATAAAACGCTATTTACTGTTTTAATGTAAATACATTAAAACGGTAAATAACTATTATAAAACATTTATTGGCAGAATGGTGCGCCATTTGCAGGGGGGCTAGTGAGGCAGCGGGGGTCGGGGGGAGATACAGCGGGCAGGACAGGCAGCGGCGGGGAGGAGGGAGTAGGATTAGCCGGAGGATGTGTGCAGAGGGATACATTACCTACGGCTTCGGTTTCCGCATGGTGATTGGCTGGATGAGGACTACTGTAAACTAACAGAAGAAGTGAAGGAGCGATCGCTGGCTGGGACTAGGTAATGTATCTGATTTACAACCATGCAGTGTCATCTGCCTATGACGCCCTCGCTCCAGTTCGCATCAAACGATCTACACCACTTCACCATGCACGGTGGTTTGACAGCTCACTAAAGGACCTAAAGAAAGAAGTGCGCAGACTAGAAAGGAAGTGGCGAAAATCTCAGAATTCAAAAGATAAACACACCCTTGTCTCTCACCGGGAAAGCTACCAAAATGCGATCACCAAGAAAAAATCCTCCTACCTATCACAGGAGATCGCAAAGGCCGCCAACAGACCAGCCCAACTATTCCGCACAGTTGATAGACTATGTAATCCATCCTGTCTAAAACCCACTATAACTCCCTCAAAGGAGCTATGTGAGAAATTTGCCTGCTACTTTGCTGACAAAGTATCTTCTATTCGGTCTCTCATTCAGTCCACAGCACCCAAGACTCATGCAACTAATGGAAATAGCTGCAAAAACAACCTAACACCCTGGACTGATTTCAAAAGTATTAGTGAGGAAGAGATCTCAGACACCCTCTGCCGTCTCCACCAGACAACCTGCGACCTGGACCCTGGACCAACTAAACATATGCTGAAATGCCCTGACCTGCTTGGTCCAGCATTTCACAAAATAGTAAATTGCTCTCTGCAAGCAGGGAGGTTTCCTACCTCTCTAAAAGAAGGAATCATCAAGCCCCTTCTCAAAAAACCTTCCATGGATCCAGATGCTATGAGCAGCTACAGACCTGTCTCCAACCTCCCCTTCTTAGGTAAAGTTATTGAAAAGGCTGTCTATCTGCAACTTGAAACCAGGCTGTCAGTAAACAACATCCTGGACCCTCTACAATCTGGCTTTAAGAAACACCACAGCTGTGAAACAGCCCTCATCCAAGTCTGCAACGATCTGCTCATGGCAAGGGACAGAGGGGAATGCTCCATCCTAATCCTGTTGGATCTCTCAGCTGCTTTTGATACAGTTGACCATGAAATCCTGCTTAACAGACTGCAGGAGTACTGTGGCATCAGTGGATCAGTCCTCCAGTGGTTCAGATCATTCCTGACTGACAGAACACAGAGAGTATCCCTAGGACCTATAATGTCCAAACCTGCACCTCTACAATTCGGAGTGCCACAAGGATCAATCCTATCCCCTCTGCTGTTTGCAATCTACATGTTGCCACTCGGTACACTTATCCAACGACATGGCCTGACGTACCACTGCTACGCCGATGACACACAGCTATACCTGTCCTTCAAACCTGGTGGAACAGACCCTACCCCAAAAATAAACTCTTGCTTAGCCGAGCTTCAGGCATGGATGAATGATAACTGGTTGAAACTGAATGCTGACAAAACTGAGGTCCTGTTTGTCCAAAGCCAGTGCTCGCCATCAAAACAGCTCTATCCTAAAGCAACACCAATCAGGATTGGGAATTCAGACATAAACAGCTCCAACCTTGTGCGCAGCCTTGGCGTACTAATCGATGGGGAATTGAGTTTCAGAAACCAAATTTCATCTGTAGTTAAATCTTCCTTCTTTCATCTGAAGAACATTGCAAAGATTAAACATCTGATTCCCCCAGAGGATCTTCAAACCCTAGTCCACGCCTTCATCACATCACGGCTGGACTACTGCAATGCCCTTTATGCTGGCCTCCCCAAAAAAGACTTGCGTCGCCTGCAATTAGTGCAGAATGCTGCTGCCAGATTGCTAACAAACCAGCCTCGCCACTGTCACATTACACTGATCCTTCGCTCACTGCACTGGCTACCAGTACAATGGAGAATACTCTTCAAGATTGGACTGCTGACATTCAAATCCCTGCACAATCTGGGCCCTGGATACATGAAGGACTTGCTGAAGCTGCACCACACCTCTCACAACCTCAGATCAGCAAGTTCTATAAACTTGGTCACTCCCAGAGTGCACCTCAAAAAATCTGGAGACAGAGCCTTCTGTCATGCTGCCCCTACTCTTTGGAACTCCCTACCACACCCAGTAAAGACAGCACCATCCCTGGAGCTATTCAAATCCAGACTGAAAAGCCACCTGTTTAGCCTGGCATTTCCAGATTTATAAAATTCTTCCCCTGTACCACGATGGTCGGAGCCATGCTTATGCGCTTTGAGTCCCACGGGAGAAAAGCGCTTTACAAATGTTATTTGTTGTTGTTGTTGTTGTTGTTGTATCCCTCTGCACACATCCTCCACCTAATCCTACTCCCTCCACCCCGCTGCCTGTCCTGCCCGCTGCATCTCCCCCCAACCCCCGCTGCCTAAATTAGTGTAAGATATAAAACGATAAATATTGTTTTATGTTCATTACTGCTCTGCCTTTTTTATACCCTTGGCGCTGTGCGCCATTTTTGCCTGTTCCGTTATATAGTGGTTGCTCCAATAGGGAGCCAATCAAAATGACCAGGACGCCCTGTTGCCAACCAATCCCATGAGAGTCAGCCTCCAAAAACACTCTTACTTGCAAGAGGACCTGATGGGGAACTACTCCTACTCAGGAGCACCAATCCCCATCAAGGAAACATACAAACGCAGACCAATGGTCAAAAAGGATCAGCCCACAGTCAAAAACGTCAGATGCATGACATATGCGTCAATTAATGCTTTGGTTGGAAACAGGGCATCCTGGTCATTTTGACTGGCCCCCTAGTGGAGCAACCACTATATAAGGGTGCTGTGAGTGTTCTTATTCAGAGGGCATGTGGACTTGATAAAGAGAGGAGCTTCTCTCAAAACATTGTCGTTACCTGCCCTATTTGCTGTATCCTGCTTTATGCCTTAAAGGAGTTATCAGGGCAAAATGTACAAAATAAGCATTACTCACCTGGGGCTTTCTTCAGCCCCTTGCAGCAGACTGCCCCACGCTGACCGCTCCGCTCCCCGCCGCTGTCCCGGTCTCCGCGCTTGGTATGTAGGTCGGCCTTACTGCGGCTGCGCAAAGCGTCGCTGTCAGTCATGGCCACGTGAGCCGCGGTGAACTGCGCAGGGGCAAAACTACTGCGCAGTTCGCTGTGGCCCACGTGGCCATGATTGACAGCGGCGCTTCGCGCAGCCGAAGGCCGGCCCTGCAGTTGGCCTGCATACGGAGCACGGAGACCAGGACAGCAGCAGGAAACAGAGGTCACAGCGTGGGACAGTCGGCTGCAAGGGGCTGCAGAAAGCCCCAGGTGAGTAAGGGCCCTTTTCCACCAGCGCGTTTGCGCTGGCTGAATTGCAAAGTCGCAAACCGCTAGCGATTTTACAATCGCTACGGTTTGCTTTTTAACATAGGAATCGTGGTAGGTCATTTCCACTACCGCGATTCGTTTTTTACCCGAACGCGAACGCGCGGCGGAGCGATATTTGCCGCGATTTTGCTATGCAGTGCATAGCATAGCAAAATCGCGGCCGCAAAACGTCGGGGAATCGCCGGTTTTGCGATTCAGCAATCGCTAGCGTTCAGCGTAAACGCTAGCGACTGCAGGTGGAAAAGGGCCCTAAAGCTTATTTTGTACATTTTGCCCTGATAACTCTTTGCCCTGATGAACAAACTTTAAGATGGTGCTGGGTCTCTTCTCTTCCCATTCCTGCTGTTCCTGGGGACAGAGGGACACTGACCTGAGCACACACTTGGATGGTTGGGTGCTGCCTGCTACTCCATTGCCTGCTTGTAGTGATCAGACACTACTGCAGCCAAATAAGATCAGCAGGGCTGCCAGGCAACTGGTATTGTTAAAAAAGGAATACATATGGCAGCCTCCATATTCTTCTCACTTCACTTTGCTTTGATTGCTAGGGGGAGTGCTCTGTGAGCAGTAGGTACTGTCACTGTCCCTTTCAACCATCTGTCTAAATTGTCCTATAGTATTAAGAGTCAGCAAACTATCAGTAAAAACACAGTATAACCGCTTCTACTGCACAAACTGGGCTGACATAACAAGCGCCCGGGCCGGTGCTATAGAGCAGCAGAGAGGCAGTCAATTCACCACCTGTCAGTTGCCCATCTAAAAAAGGTCTAAGGGCTGGGGCACACAGAGCGGCTTTCTGAGCGTTTCTGCAGCCGCTAGCGGCTGCGGATACGCTAGGGTAATGCATTTCAATGGGGGTGTGCACACCACAGCGGGAGGCATTTTGCAGAAACGAATCCTCCTGGGGTGAGGCATTTTTTGGATTGCGAAGGCGTTTCTGTATCAATGTTAAGTATAGGAAAAACGTAAACCGCTCTGAAAAACGGCAGATCAGAGAGGTTTGCTTGGCGGTTTTGTTACAGAAGCTGTTCAGTAACAGCTTTACTGTAACAATACATGAAATGTACTACACTGAAATCCGCAGCAGCAAAACGCCTCATAAAAATAAAAAAAAAGCGTTTAAAAATCTGCTAGCATTTTGCGGATCTGCTAGCGGGTTTTGGTGTGCACCGGGCCTTAGGACTAGTGCACACCAAAGCGGTTCGGCAGCGTTTTCAGATCCGATTGCGGATGTGGAAACGCTAGGGTAATGTATTTCAATGGGCTGGTGCACACCAGAGCGGGAGGCGTTTTGCAGAAATGCATACTCCTGGGCTGCTGCAGATTTTGGATTGCGGAGGCATTTATGCCTCATTGTAAAGTATAGGAAAAACGCAAACCGCTCTGAAAAATGCTACATCAGGCCTGGTGCACACCAAAAACCGCTAGCAGATCCGCAAAATGCTAGCAGATTTTGAAACGCTTTTTGTTATTTTTCTATGGCGTTTTGCTAGCGTTTTGCGGATTGTTGCAGCGGATTTCAGTATAGTACATTTCATATATTGTTACAGGGAGTAACAAAAACACCGGCAAAACCGCTCTGAACAGTTGTTTTTCAGAGCGGTTTGCGTTTTTCCTATACTTAACATTGAGGCAGAAACGCACCAGCAATCCAAAAAATGCCTCACCCCGGCATTTTTCATTTCTGCAAAACGCCTCCCGCTCTGGTGTGCACCACCCCATTGAGATACATTGACCAAGCGGATCCGCAGCCGCAAGCGGCTGCAGAAACGCTGAAAAAGCCGCTCGGTGTGCACCAGCCCTCAGAGCGGTTTGCCAGGCGTTTTTGTTACAGAAGCTGTTCAGTAACAGCTTTACTGTAACAATATCTGTAATCTGATGTACCAAAAACCGCAGCACAAAACCGCAAAACGCTTCAAAATAAGAATAAACGCAGCTAAAAAACGCTAGCGTTTTGCGGATCTGCTTATGGTTTTTGGTGTGCACCAGGCCTTTGTTCTATAAATTGTTTATTGCATCAGTTTATTTTTTCATGTACCTCAAGCATTTATCAATATGATGAACTGAATAACAGAAATATTGCACCAACAAACGCACTTAGGTTCCGATTGTCTGACAGGATTTGTTGGGCTTGGCATTGACTTGACCCGCGCAGATATATTCACTAAACCTATCCTGCTGTATTATATATTGTACATTGCATTGACTTTAATATGGGTTTTATGCCTCTTCCTTCCTGGGCACTGTGTACATCCTGCAGACTGTCGGGCGCTTATGGCTTCCTCCACTAATGTACATCTGACAAGTAATCCCCCCAAATCCCTCTTCCTTTCTTGTGTGTTTGAGCTGTCTGCCGGCTGACACACCCCTCCTTTTAACGAGTTGAACTTCACAGGGTGAAGCCATGCCAGCTGCAGCAGCTTCCTCCTCATCAGAGAGGTGAGCGGGAGGAGGAGCTGGCTGGGAGAAAGGCAGAGGTGCAGCCAGGAGAGTGGAGGTGTGAGAGAGGAGTAACTTGGATGGGAAAGCATTGCAGGCGCTGGATGTCGAAGAGAGCAGATGCTGCTGCTGGATCGGCACTCATAACACCAGCTCTTCTTCGGATGTCCTGAATAGAATTCCTACAGGTGTGTTCAGAGGACGCACTGAAGGACTCCTATGCAAGATCCAGGGACAGACCAATAGTTACATTCCCTCAGGCTGCCGCTGCGGAAGTTCACATCTGTGGACCTAAGTAAATAGATCATCATCTCATAATCTGTAAAACGCAGGGAGGTGTTATATTCATATCTCCTCTTGATGGTTTCATTCTGAACAGCTTCAACACACAGATGGACTAGTGATGCTTTTCAGAGGTCTATGATCGCGTGGAGGGTCCATCCTGCTGACCTCTCAGCATCTTCAGAATAATCTGTGCAGTGAAGTGTCTGGATTGTTAGGGTGAGTACTTAATCACTTGTGCTTTCATTTCCCTGGGAGGAGTATTTCCCTTCTGATTTATAGTGTTTTCTCGTGTATTTTTAACTTTTTTTTTTTTACGCTTGGTGGAGGTTAGGATTTACGGAACCTCGTGCAACAGCTTATTTGCATTCTGATAAGTTACTGTCAAAACCTAATGCCAGGAAAAACTTTTTACAGTTGAAAAGTGTAGCAAGGGTTTAGGACCTCCTTTGGGATTTTTATTGGTGTTCTTGCTGGAATGAGAACATTCTCCCTCTTCCTGTCTCTTTGACCTCAGCAGACCTAGCAAGAACCTTAGTGAGCTAGATAGATAGCTAGATAGATAGCATTTGTGGGGTAAATCTGTAAACTTCAATATAAAATACTAAGATTATTGAAGATGCACTTATCTCAATGAGGTAAACAGGAAAACTACACATAAATAGCAGCATGGTGTTGTAGTGGTTAGCACTCTTGCCTTGCAGCGCTGGGTCCCCGGATCGATTCCCAGCCAGGGCAACATCTGGACAGGTTTTTTTTTGTTTTGTTTTTTTATGGTCTCGCCATGTCTGCGTGGGTTTCCTCCAGGCACTCAGAGTTCCTCCCACATCCCCAAAACCTAAAGATAAGTTTATTGGCTTATACTTAAAATTCAACCTAGACTATGATACATACACAACACATACATACATATGACTATTAGGACTGTGAGCCCCTCTGAGGGACAGTTAAGTGACAAGACTATATACTCTGTACAGCGCTGTGAAAGATTTCAGCGCTATATAAATACTGAAGAATAGTATATAAAGGCAGCTGGAAGTGAGGGATATGGATGCCACTATTGTTATCTTCTATAAATGGCTAGCTGTGTGTCTGTTATGAAGATCTTTTGCCCTTGGTGTCTGAGTCACCCACATGCAACGTGTGCAGCTAGTGTCAGGGCACAACTAACACTGAGAATGGCAAGGGATGAGTGTGGGAACCAGGCAAGTAAGATGTTTAGAAAGCAAACTATCAATAATGCCATGAAAAGGGGAAAAGTAGACCAGCAGAATATAATAGCAAAAGGCATATAGGAAAATTTGGAAACTGGAAAATCCATATTTCCCCCCCCTGAGGCTAGTAGAGTCTCGCTACAGAAGTGGCCAATTTGGGATTTGTAGTTTGCTTTATTAAGATGGAAATACATTCCGGCTGGAATCTTTAAGTCTTAGGGCCCACGTGCTGGTGTAAAATTGAGCATGTATCCTTCCATCACCCCTGTGCCCTGTCTTGTCCATTCTGGCTGCTGCAGTTCACTCAAAGCACAGTATGGTTTTTCGACGGTGTGAGTACAAATATCCTCGTGTCTATTAAAGAACACCTGAAGTAAGGGGAATATGAAGGCTGATAAAGTTATTTCCTTTAATCAATGCAAATTGCCTGGCTGTCCTGCTGACCATAGACCCCCTGAACAAGCATGCACATCATGCTGTTTCTAACCCAGGTGTGACCCCATTAGCGGCATGCTTGTTTCAAGTGTGTGATTTTAGGCTAGGTTGCCAGTGGGTGGTGTGTTCCCTGTAACAGGTACGCGCCGGATCAGGAAAGTGGCGCTGCATGTTATCTATACGTTGCGTCGTATGTGTTTAATGAAAAGCATGCTTAACAGTTACATTGCATACAGTGCATTACGATGCAGCACGCCGTTATTCCACAACTTGAGTGGGGCCAAACCTCAGATTTTCGGTTCGCGAACCTTCGCGGAAAGTTCGGTTCGCCGAAAAGTTTGCGAACCGCAATAGACTTCAAGGGGGATGCGAACTTTGAAAAAAAAAAAAAAAATTATGCTGGCCACAAAAGTGATGGAAAAGATGTTTCAAGGGGTCTAACACCTGGACCCCCAGGTGGAGGAGTGGGATACATGCCAAAAGTCCCCGGGAAAAATCTGGATTTGACGCAAAGCAGCGTTTTAAGGGCAGAAATCACATTGAATGCTAAATGACAGGCCTAAAGTGCTTTAAAACATCTTGCATGTGTATACATCAATCAGGTAGTGTAATTAAGGTACTGCTTCACACTGACACACTAAACTCACCGTGTAACGCACCGCAAACAGCTGTTTGTGTAGTGACGGCCGTGTTGGACTGGTGCGCACCATGGCGAGAGTGCAGGTTTTGGTGGCTTTACAGCCCATATGGTCGCCTGGCTGATGTGGCGGGTTCACTGAACAGGTATGCAGTGGCGGGTTCACTGAACAGGTATGCAGTGGCGGGTTCACTGAACAGGTATGCAGTGGCGGGTTCACTGAACAGGTATGCAGCCAGGAACAAGCTAAGCCCAACTAATCTTTCCCTATGAGAGACAGTCTGCAGCAGCTCGCCCTACTCTCACTAACGCAGGCACACGAGTGAGCGTAATGGCCGCCGCTGCCTGCCTTTTATTAGGGGGGGGAGTGGCTCCAGGGGCTAGTGTAGCCTAATTGGCTACACTGGGCCTGCTGACTGTGATGTAGAGGGTCAAAGTTGACCCTCATGGTGCATTATGGGGCGAACCGAACTTCCGCAAAAGTTCGCCTGCGGGACGCGAACGCGAACCACTGAAGTTCGCATGGAACCGTTCGCAGGCGAACCGTTCGGCCCAACTCTATCCACAACTCACCAGCCACAATGTGAACTCCACATGTGGTGCATTGCAGATCGGCAAGCCATGTTGGTATGTGGCCATTATGCTACATGGCAATGCACCACTGTGAATCAAGCCTTAGGCACTACTGCAGCCAAATAGATCAGCAGGACTGCCATGCAGCTGGAATTGTTTAAAATAAATGTGGCAGCTACCATGCTTCTCACTCCAGGTTCCCTTTTAACCTTTGGAACTAGGGAGTTATGCACTTTGTGCTCTCAACCTCGAAAGTTGCAGCATTTCCTGGGTACCAAAGTTTGTCAGCTGTTTGGGTTAATGTTATGCATGATTTGGGGCTAGGTGTCAGGAGTAGAGGGGCTTAGAAGGTGTAATTAAAGTGAACCCGAGGTGAGTGTGCCATATTTTTTTTTTTTTTTTTTTTTTTATTTTTATTTTTTTTTTTTTTTAAGCAATACCACTTGCCCGGCAGTCCTTCTGATCCTCTGCCTCTAATACTTTTAGCCATAGATGCTGATCGCTTGATCAGGTATTTCTGGCATTGACAGATCTGACAAGATTAGCTGCATGCTTGTTTCTCATGTCGGTTAAACACCGCTGCAGACTAATAGATCAGCAGGGCTGCCAGGCAACTGGTATTGTTTAAATGGAAACAAATATGGCAGCCTCCATATCACTCACTTTGGGGTCACTTCTCTCGTAGTTGTGCTGTTGCCTTTTTTTCAGCTGAACTTGTTAGTAAGTTCAAACCTAGAGTCTGTTACATTAGAAACTTGTCTGAATACGCAAAAATTGCTTTGTAACAACGGCACAGAGTATAGATAAAATCACGATCCCCTCGCATTTGAGAGCAATTTCAAGTAAAAAATGTCCTTATCCTGCATAGAAACCCCATCCATGTAGTACATTAATGGGGTGTAGGGATTGGGCATAACAAATAAACTGCTATAGCTGTACCAAGCTTTGGTGCCATGCGGTGGAAATGACATAGGTGCCTCCCAAAAGATAAGACCGTGTACCAGAGGAATCATTGTGGAAAAACATTTTTCAGCTTTTATTTACATTTGAGCAAAAAGTGTCCAGTCGAAAATTATTCATACCCTTCATAAACTGTCAGTCTGTGGGAAAACCCAAAGTTCTATACCATTCCAAATAGTCCAAAGAACTGTTCTAAAGGAGCTCAGTGAGGACCTGCGGCCAGGGGCGCCTCTAGCCTTCTTGTCACTCCAGGCAAGAAATCCTGTGCCCCCCCCCCCCCCATAAAAAAATAAAACAAAAATCATATACATTATAGAACACTTCACCCATGATATAAACTATCAGAGAGGGATAACTATGAAATGGGGCCCTAGGCAAGATAACACTTTGCCCTCCACTGATGGTCACCTGGCTTATTTAGTTAGATTTGGTGAGGGCTAGCAACCACCAGGCCCCTAAACTCTCTAGACCCTAGGCAGCTGCCTAAGTTTGCCTTGTGGATGATCAACATTGTATGCCATACAGCACATGCTGCCAGTATGCACCTCAAATAAATACAGCATCCACACTACAAGTTCCAATGGCAGTCACATTGCAAGATTGGAATATCAAGCAAGACATTCTTACTTTCAAAATAATTTTTCACAAACATTATGAGATATGCAAATATGTTACCACCTGTTAGGGTAGGACTAGAGTGGGTATATCATGACATTGAAGGGCTGATATGGTAAGGTGGTTTAAGGCCCAGTGCACACCGAGCGGTTTTAGCAGCGATTACGCCAACCGCATCTGTCTGTGAAAATGCTTGGCTAATGTATTTCCATGGGATGGTGCACACCAGCGGTTTGAGGTTTTCCGCAAACTGCAAACGTGCCTCCTGCTGCACATTTGCGGTTTGCAGAAGCGATTCTGCCTCAATATAAAGTATAGGAAAAATGCAAACCGCTCTGAAAAACGCTAGATCAGAGCAGTTTTCCAGGCATTTTTGTTACAGAAGCTGTTCAGTAACAGCTTTTACTGTAACAGTATTTGTAATCTGCTTCACAAAACCGCTCGGCATGTTTAGAAAATGTCTCTAAACATGCCTAGAATCGCTCTGAAATCTTCTCCAAAAACCGCTAGCGTTTTGAGGATCTGCTAGCGGTTTTGGTGTGCACTGGGCCTAATAGTTTGATTCATAATCCATTCTGGAGATAAGCAAAGTGTGTTTGTAGTGTAAGTGATACAAGAGAAGAGAAGTAGAATGGAGGGAGGAAGGGTAGTAGAGGGTCAGAATTGATGACATGGATGAGCAGATATCTATGAGTAGAATAGAGGCTCAGTGGGTAGCACTACTGCATTTTAGTGCTGAGTCCTAGGCTTGAACATTGGCCAGGGCAAAATCTGCATGGAGTTTCTGTCTTCAGACACTTCAGACATTTCCTGCATCCTAAAAAACATACTAAGTGAACTGGTTTACCCCAAAACAATCCTATATTGAAAATATTAGATTATAACTGTGGTAGGGATTAGATTGTGAGCTCCTCTGAGGACAGTCAGTGACATGACATGACTATGTACTCTGTAAAGTACTGCAGAAGATGTCAGTGCTATATAAATACATGATAATAATATGGTCGGACATTACAGTTTGACTATGGTAGGGATGAAATTGTAAGCTCCAGTGAGCAGTCAGTGACATGACTATGTACTCTGTAAAGTGCTGAAGATGTCAGTGCTACATAAATACACAATAATAGTTCCTAATGCTACTGGCTCCCCTGAAGAGTGCTCAGACTAGTGTACATAGTTGTGCACATTGTTCCCCAAGTAGCAGTTGTTTGGTCAGAGAGACAGTGGGAGAGGGAGCATGAGCAGAGGGTGAGGGCGAGCAAAGTTAAGCTCCACACTCACCACAGTGATTGCAACAACACAGGAAGATGGATCCAGCGAGGTGTCCCTCATGACGAGCGTCCAGCGATTCATCTTCCTGCAAGCGGGTATGCGAGATGTCACGTGACATTACAGGACGGGCGCGAACGAGAAGTCAAGCGACCGCAGTACTTTACGGGGTGTCGTCAAGGATCTTAAAGATCCGATCCTCAGTGACGGTCACTTTTCACCACACAACGCTAAGCGATGTCACGACATCGTGTAAATGACTACTTGTCGCTCAAAAAAAAAATTGATGGACATCAGGAAAATCGTTGGAAAAATTGTGAGGTGGTACATAGCATTAGAGAGAGGGCAAACAGACAGCATTAATGGAAATACATTGTTATGCCATCTTCAATTATAAGTAGTGATGGATGTAATTACACACATTGCTTACATGTCCATTATCATTGTTTGAGCTTTAGATGCTGCCCTCCTATTCACTGTCTCACAATAAAAGACAAAACCTGCAACCCCCACTGTGTCCATTACACACTTCAAACACTGTCCTTGTGAATTCGGGGAGAAGTGCAGGCTGTGTGTCCCAGAGGGGAGAGGATCAGATGATCCTACCACTCCATAGTTAGTCATGGCTGGCGAGCGCCCTGACATCTAGACATGCCAGACATTCTAGCAGAGCACTGTGCACAGGGCTATCTGAAAAGTTTACTGTTTGTTTGTCTCGCTCACTCTGCAGACTCAGTAACATTTGGGGGTAGGGCGCTGTCACCTCTGTACACTGAATAGTGAGGGACTGTCTCAAATCATTCTAAGAATCCTTATTAGATGCATTCCTAAACACTTTTGAGAGTAGAAAACTTTCACTACATACCCTGAGGCCTGGAACCCACTGAAAACCGCAAACGCAAAACGCAACCGCTAGCGTTTTGTCTGAGCGGTTTGCAAGCGGATTCATGCGCGTTTTGGGTTGTGTTTTGCAACATTGTATTTTTTTCCCCAGCGGGTGCCTAGCGTTTTGCGTTTTGCGTTTTTATCCTGATTGGTCCTGTGAATTATTTTTAATTTTGTTAGTGTGCTGAACCGCAAAACGCTAGCAAAACCGCTCAGTTTAGGTTTTGCTGAGCGTTTCTGCTAGCGTTTCAATACTTTACATTGAAGCGCTAACGCTCCCAAAATGCTGCAGGTCCTGCGTTTGCGTTTCTGGGAAACGCAAACGCTCCTGTGGAAGTTGCCCCATCCATTAACATTAGCCCAGCGTTTTGGCAAACTGCTAGCGTATCGCAGTGCTGCCAAAACGCTGCCAAAAGCGCTCCTGTGGGTTCCAGCCCTTAGGCCTCGTTCACATCAGGGCCGTTTCTGTGCGCTTTCCACAGCGCACTGCCCTGTGCGATCAGCAAGGTATTGATTTTTCCATGTAACTAAATGTAGCTGGTTCACATCTATGCGCTGCGCTGAGCAGCGTTACAGAAACGTAGTGTTGCAGGCATTTCTGTGCGTTGAGCTGGAAAGCGCACAGCAATGCAAGTGAATGGGTCCGCTTTTTTAGCGCATAGAAGCGCGTACAAGCGCATAGAAGCGCATGCGTTTTTTACCCCTAATTGGAGAAAAAAATACATTTACATACAAAAACAAAGTTTTATTGACAACTGCTGCTGCTACAGTAAGCAAAACGTGCTTTAAAGAAGCGCAGCGCAACGCATAGAAACGCGGACTAAAGCGCGCACAAGCGCATGCGTTTTTTACCACGCGCTTTCACACGTTTTTCAGCGCAGCAGATGTGAACGAGGCCTAAAATGTCAGTCAGGCTCAGGGTGGACTCATGGAGGGGCAGAGAACAGCTATAAACCAGACACCTTCTTCTTAGGGAGTATCTATAAATATGAACTCTAAATGATTTTTTTATCAGTGACTTAGCAGAAGGCTATTTGTGAAAAGAGCAGAGTAACCAAGCAGCTCAGGGTGACCCAAGCTACTAGGAATGTATAGGGGGATAAAAGGAACCAAATGCCCTCCTACTAAAAAAGCAAAGCTTGGTGTAATTTGCCTTCTTAAAACAGAAGGAAATCTTTTTCTCTCCAGTCCCTTACAACGGTCTTTCAGGACAGGAATTTTTATTTCCCCTTGGACTGACAGTAATTTATTGCGCCTTCCCCATCAAAGCCGCTCCAAGCCGCTGCCTGGGTGGTCAGTAGGTTCAGGCGCCCCTGCCTGCGGCTGCGCATTGTGGCTGCTCACAAGTCAGGAAAGGGCTACAAGGCCATTTTAAAAGCTTTTCAAGTACCAGTGGCTACAGTGCAAAGTGTTATTCAAAAACACAAAATGTTCCACACTGTGGAAAATGTCACAGGACGTGGTCGGAAGCCAAAAGTGACACCTTTGCTGGCCAGGAGGATAGTGAGAGAGGTGAAAAAGAATCCAAGGGTCACCACCAAGGCCATCCTGGTGAATCCAAGGAGGTCATCACTTCTCCAGATAAGGCACACAAAAGCTTGCTTGGCCTTTGCAAATGCTCATCTGGACAAAGCAGAATACTTCTGTTCTTACGTGTTATGGTCAGATAAAACAAAAATGTAATTGTTTTGTCAAAATGTTTCTTTCATTTGGTGTTTAAAAAAGAGCTATACACAAGGATTCTCAACAACATCAGGCAGTCTGCAGAGAAACTTGGCCTTGGGTATCAGTGCTCAGTGCACATTTCAACATGACAATGACCCAAAACACGCAGCAAAAGTGGTGAAGAAATGGTTAGCTGATGACAACATTACCATTTTGGAGTGGCCCAGCCAGTGTCCTGACTTGAATCCAATTTGAGAATCTGTGGAAGGAGCTAAAGATCAGGGTGATGGCAAGAAGACTCTCCAACCTGAAAGATTTGGAGCTCATTGCTATGAATGAGCAAACATACCTGTGGAGAAATGCAAAAAGCTGGTCTGCAATTATAGGAAGCATTTGATTGCTGTAATAGCCAATAAAGGATTTTCTATTGATTGAGAAGGGTATGACTAATTTTGGACTGAAATCAAATGTAAATAAAAGCTGATGTTTTCTATTTCCACAATAATGCCTCTTGTACATCATCTTTAATATCTTTTAGGAGACTCCTACCGGTATATCTTCCCGTCAAAATTACTTGCTGGTTTGATAAAAGTAACTTTGTCAAAATTTGCTAGGGGTATGAATAATTATGGCCAGCACTGTGCATACGCCTAGAAAGGGAAACTGTTCCTGATAAAAGGGACAATGGAAACCAGACCTAAATAAGTACATTTATAAAAATTTAGTTGCATCTATTTTTATATAATTGTATTTTTACTTGGTTGTAACCTACCTATCATTATTTTGGGTGGATGTTGTAAAGGAGGTGTGGTAAAGAGCAGTGAAGGTTCACTGTGTTCACCTGAAACATCCAGTTTATGGACAGACAGTCTCCCGTGTTTGTTTTCTGCATCAGATGTTTGAAGTGAACACATCTTCCCTAAGCAGATCAGTGCTTACTGAGAACATGGCTAGTCAGATCCTAAGAATGCCACAAATTTTTTTTTTTCTTTTCCTTAGGGCTGGTTCAGACGGACGCTTGCAGAGCGTTTACAGCCAGCGTTCAGGGCTTGGTGTTAAACGCTCCCATTCAAGTGAATGGGAGCGTTTGTACCAAGCTTTCAAGCGCGTTTACACAAACGCGGCGTTTGGGTCCCGATTTTCCCTGGCGTTCAAGGAGCCCCTGGAAGCTACATGTAGCTTCCAGGGGCGGCTAACCGCGACGGCTAATGTACCCCTAGGGGAAGAAAAAACGCGACCGCATCCAAACGCACACGAACGCTGCTGAACGCGATGCCAGCAAACGCAACGCCTCCAAACGTCCGTCTGAACCAGCCCTAAGCCCTAATGAGGCACACAGTGGGCATTGCATTCCCTGCAACAGAGCAGTAAAGTTGCGCCAGGTTTTCTACGCGTTGCGTCGCATACAGTCAATGAAAAGTATGCTTTGCAGTCAACGCATGCTTTTTGCAGCAACACACTGCATGCAGTGTGTTTGGGATGCCACATACTGTTATACCGCATTGCACATAGAGGTATCCTTGCAGTGCAAAAAAAATAGTGATTACAAATTTTTTTTTTTTTCCTTCTTTCAGAAACCAGAAAAATGGTTTGGTTTGAGTTTAAGGCTTCTTGCACACAGGGACGTTACAGGCGCACGTTAGTGCAGCCTGTAACGCTCCCCCAATGCACAGCAATTTAACACAAGTGGGCTGTTCACACTGCCCACGTTCCGTTACATTGTAACGCAGCAAAGTGCTGCATGCTGTGCGTTCTACGCGGCTAAGCCGCGTTAGACTGTTTGCACATGCTCAGTCATGTTGGGGAGGAGGGGAGAGCGGCCGGGCACATGGCTAATATTCACTGCACTCAGTGACGTGCAGCGTTTACTTCCTGGAGCGGCCGCTCTGTGCGGCGATTGGCTGGGCGGGACCACGTGATGCAACATGCGTCCAAGAGTAGGCATCACGGACGCCAGAGTGAGCTGCACAACGTGGCTCACTCCGATGTCCACACCAGAGAGCACCAGGCGTTGCGTTAGGGGCACGTTATGTGCCCTATAATGTCCCCTAAACGCAATGTCCTGGTTTGTAACTAGCCTAAACGTTGGGTAGAAGCCCAGCCCACACTTTTTAACATAACCACCCCTATTGCTCATCTGGTGGTCCTAATACCCAATACAGAGTTCCCTGGTGTCTAGCGGACTGCTCCTCCTTTCATACAGCATACCTGGTGTCTAGTGGTTCCCTGCTTCATACAGTGCTCCTTGTGTGTAGTGGACATGCATACATAATTATTCTAACACTAATAATATCAAGGCTGGTGCACACCTAAAAAGTGCTAGCGTAATCACAAACTCCTTTTGAAGCGTTTTTTTGTTCAAAGCGATTCCAGGCATGTGCCTGGCTATTTTCTAGGTATGCCTAGTGATTTTGGTGTGTGTGTTTCTCCCCTCCCCCAGGGACTCACGTTTCTGTAAAAACCACATCACTCTGGTGTGACCCAACCCATAGAGCAGAAGACCCTTGAGGATGAAAGCCACTTCCTGCTGCACTGCCCCAAATATACTGCAACCAGGGACACTAACATTAAGAAATTGATGGAACTATTCCCAGACTTTCTCACATCAGAAGATGAGAGAGAAAAACCTATCTTAGGGCTGGTGCACACCAAGCGGCTTTTTGGGCGTTTTCAGATCCGCTTGCGGCTGCGGATCTGCTTGGTCAATGTATCTCAATGGGGTGGTGCACACCAGAGCGGCAGGCGTTTTGCAGAAACGAAAAATGCCTGGGTGAGGCATTTTTTGGATTGCGGGTGCGTTTCTGCCTCAATGTTAAGTATAGGAAAAACGCAAACCGCTCTGAAAAACGGCACTTCAGAGCGGTTTTGCAGGCGTTTTTGTTACAGAAGCTGTTCAGTAACAGCTTTACTGTAACAATATATGAAATCTACTATACTGAAAACCGCAGCAGCAATCCGCAAAACGCTAGCAAAACGCCTCATAAAAATAAAAAAAAGCGTTTAAAAATCTGCTAGCATTTTGCGGATCTGCTAGCGGGTTTTGGTGTGCACCAGCCCTTACTGGGAGAAGAGGAATCCAGTGACAATCGCTGCACACTGTCACAGCATGCCACAGACTGAGAGGAGCATAACGGAACTGTAAACTTAAAAATGTCCACAGACTGCTTAGCCATTGTTCCCGCCCCCCCCCCCCCCCCCCAGCACCTCATTCCCTCCCCATGTCCCCCTTTTCCCCTTGCTTTGGCAATACCGGTATGAATCCTGGTCATGCCAATAAAGCTATCTTTTGATTTGATAAACATCAGCCTAGCACTTTTCAAATCGCTAGCCTTTTGAAAAGTGCTCAGAAGTGCTATAGGTGTGCACCAGCCCTCACTTACTTTTTCTGCAGCACTTTACAAAATACAAAGTACGTAGTCAAGCCTCTGACTGTCCCTTAGGGGAGCTCTGGAGTCCTTAACAAATGGTCTATAAGGCAGGGGTGCCCACACTTTTTCGGCTCGCAAGCTACTTTAAAATTCGCTGAGGCCAGGAGATCAACCGATGTTTCAAAGGTTAGCCGGGTATAGGTCCCTTCAGTATACGTTAGCCGGGTATAGGGCCCTTCAGTATAGGTTAGCTGGGTATAGGTCCCTTCAGTATAGGGCCGGGCACACTTTTTAAACTGGCTTCCCGCGGTGGCGTCCAGGTCTTCACTCCCTCAGCCGCGGCTGAGGGAGGCTCCGGTGGGCAGCGTGAGTGGAGTCGGAACTCGGAAGTTTTTGTTCTCTCCTCCCCTGATTGGCCAGGCTCTCTCCACCAGATAGGCTTCGCGATCAGCGGCCAGCAGCAGAAACTGCGTTCTACAGCTGATGGCTGCTAAATTTAATGGGATGCGGCCAAGTGGCCGCGATCTACCGATCAGGCAGTCGTGATCTACCGGTAGATCGCGATCGACCTATTGGGCACCCCTGGTCTAAGGCCATGTGTGTTTTTGTTTTTTATTTTATTTTTTTATTTTTTTGGGGGGGGGGAGGTGCAAGTATAAAATCAATACAGACTACATTTTTAAGACTTTGTAACCTCATCTTAGTATGTTAATGCTTCAATGACATATTCAGTTAGGGAATTGTTAAGTGTTCTTTCTTTTATGAGCAGTTGTGCAGCCTTGGAATAGATAGTTGATTAGCAGAGATGGAAATAGACTAGGTTGCTGATAACCTTCCACCTCCCCTCAGCGATTGCTACATTTTGTCCAATATTGTATTCTCCTAAAGCATAAAAAGGCTTTTGTGTGAAATGGTGGTTCCAGGTTTTCTTGGCAAGTGCCACCACTTCTGACTGATTCACATGTATATATCACGGTGGGACATTCTTCTGCATCTGCCACATAATTTAATCAACTAGAGGGCATGGACAGATTGCTATTTATCTGTCAGGTGCAGAAGATGCCTCACTCAGGTGTTTGTTGGAATGTCATTCATATATAGCAGCTGTGTGTACTGTGAGGTAGACAGGGACACTACTACAATTTATGGAGCTTCCAGGAAATGTTTTTGCTTCTCCTCCCCCCCCCCCCCCCCATACAGATGTATAGCTCCAGAAGTGCCATCTCTTGCTTCACCATTACAGCATGTTCCCCCAGCAGTGCCATTACCCCCATATAGAGCACATATGGGAAGCACTGGCCCCAATGATATGTTTGCTTTTCACAGCATGCAGTAGTCTTTTCCTACCATCTGCCTTGCTCTCCCACTCCTCAGATCCACACGGGTCAAGTGCTGATGTGATGTCATGAGCACTGGCCAACATCAGGCGGCTGTGAGGAAAGGGAGAGCAAGGCAGACGGGACTATATGCTATGAGAGGTAAGTATATATTTGGTTCTAGTGCTGTCCTAAGCAATCTGAATAGCAGCTACCGGGGAAGGCTAATGGGCCTGTTCTGGTTATGAGCCTCCCAATGCACTCGGGGCCTATGGGAGTGGAGGACTGAATCACTTTTCTAATTGAGAGATGAGCCCACAATGGGATTGCAGTGTTGTACACACAAATGCCCTGAACTGTTATGCTAGGTACAAACAAATGAGATTTTCTGGCAGATTCTTTCCAACTTGTCTGATTTCTGATTGATTTTTTTCCGTTCACAGACCATAAATCTACCAGAAAATCTCATTTTGTGTGTGTGTGTGTACTGATAAGATTGAGATCTAGATATGTTAAACATAGGGCTTGGGTTTCCTCTGGGCACTCCGGTTTCCTCCCACTTCACAAAAACATGCACAGAACAGGGCCGGCTTTAGGGGGGGCGAGAGGGGGCAGAGCCCCCTCAAACAGACTCGTTGCCCCCTCAAATCAGAGCGGCTCTCGCTCTGCCGCTGCGGCTGCTTCCTGGTCCTGCGTGGAGTGCAGAGCGGTCATGTGATCAGTCACATGACCGCTTCTTCCTCGGACGGCTCTCCGAGACGAGTCTCTGCTGTGACTCAGGCAGTGGCGACATTAAGAGCCGCCCCGCATAGAGGAGGAGTCGACTCTCTCAGAGAAAGAGGAATTCTCCTCCTCTGAGAGAGTCGACTCCTCCTCTATGCAGGGCGGCCTCTTAAGGTCCCGCTCCCGCCACTGTGCCTGCGTCAGAGCTGAGACTCCTCTCGGAGAGAGCAGAGTCAGCAGCACTCGGCAAACTTTTTCAGCCAGCATATTTGTCCGCCCGCCTTCTGCTACCCGCCGCCATCTGCCACTTGCCTCTCCAGACACTGGCTGTGGCTGCGCAGTGTGCTGTGCCAATTGCATTGGCATTTGGCAAATTAATCGATCAGAGTGCTGCAGGTCTGGTGTGCTGTGCCAGTTCAGCCAGTGACCAGTCCAATAGTCAGCCTGGCTGGCAAATCAGATAATTGCTTCATTTAAGGCTGTCAGTCAGTGTCACTGCCAGAGTGCACTGCAGCCTTTCTGGCAAATCAATAGTTCAGAGTGCCTCATTTATTTTGTGTGCGTTCTTTGCCATCTGCTGCCACCTCAGGCCCTCTGCACAGCACTGTAATTGTGCTAAAAATAAAAAACACGCAGCATATTAGCATTTGAAGAAAATTATTTCTGTTACACCTGAGAACATTTTTTTCAATAATCTGCAGTGCGTGGCAGAACTGTATTTGTGGTAAAAAACACCACGCAATATCAGTATATTAGCATTTGACGAAAAATATTTCTGGGTTACACCTGAGAACATTTTTTTTGATAATCTGCAGTGCGCAGAACTGTATTTGTGGTAAAAAACACCACGCAATATCAGCTTCACTAACCTGGAACACCTGTCTAGAGTCTCTACAAACAACTTGATCTATTCATCTGGAAAGCCTCAACCTCTAAGACCTCAGATGACTGTCATTACATATATACATATACAGTATGTAATCTGACAGCATTTCACCAAAAATACATGTAATCTGGCAGAGGTTCCTTGCAAGACAATTCTGGGCACAGTGGTAATATATGTATATGTAATGACAGTCATTGAAGGTTTGTCCAAACTTTTGGTCTGTGCTGTAAATTTTTGGGGGATACACTACAGCAGAGCTCAAACTTCTCCGGCAGACCTTTAACACCACTGTAAGGTCATGACATGTATATTTGGCCCCACCCATGACCACGCCCACGGTCTGTTGCATGACCACGCCCATTTTTCGGCGCAGGGTTTTTTCATGCCCCCTGCAAATTTCTGTCTGCCCCCTCATATATGCCTGTCTAGAGCCGGCCCTGGCACAGAAGTTCCTTGGCTTCCCCAAAATTGGCCCTATACTGTGGTGCACACAACACGATGCATACACAAACATATGACTGTGTTAGGGATTAGATTGTGAGCCCATCTGAGGGACAGTCAAATGACAAGACCTTATACTCTGTACAGCGCTGCAGATGTCGGCACTATAAAAATACTAAATGGGGTTGATTATGAAAGTTGCATAACAGTAGAGAATAGGAGGGAACCAGATGAACCGTACTTCTCTGAAAGGTGAGGGAATAAGGATGGTCCATGAGATGCAACCAGTTCGGTGCTGAAGCAAATTTAATGCTAATTTTATCCATGTATGCAGCTTAGAAATGGGGCGGTCAAATACAGCAATTGCCAAATCTGATTTGGTCAGATTTCCAAACTGGATACATTTATAAAAATGTTATGCAAACTCAATGTTTGACAGTGAAATGCAAATAATTCAATTACTAAATTAGTTTGTCCCATTGTAGTAACATGCGGCACCCACAACAAAAACCTGTCTTTCCTTACCATGACTGAAACTTTGACAATAAGGATTGCTGTCAGGAGAGCAGCCAGTCAAGTCACGTGACTGCGATGGTAAGCCAATAACCTACATCACGTATGTTATTGGCTTACAATCGCAGTCATGTGACTTGACTGGCTGCTCTCCTGACAGCAATCCTTATTGTCAAAGTTTGTCATAGACATTTAACCTTAAATATGACAGGCAGCGATGTACAGAAGCGCCAGTAGGATAAAAGTCACTAAAATGTTTAAACCGTTTGGGATGCGGTGGTGGACCAGCCAACCCAAGACAGACACAAGTACTGTCAATTTAAAGTAGTAAACAATTTCTTCATCTACTCCCAAGTTGCAACGCGTTTCGCAGGCAAAGTCCTGCTTCTTCAGGCAATAAACAGGAGTGATACACAGCACGGAGTCCAGAAATCGCTTGGCATCTCTGTACCAAGCGATTTCTGGACTCCGTGCTGTGTATCACTCCTGTTTATTGCCTGAAGAAGCAGGACTTTGCCTGCGAAACGCGTTGCAACTTGGGAGTATATGAAGAAATTGTTTACTACTTTAAATTGACAGTACTTGTGTCTGTCTTGGGTTGGCTGGTCCACCACCGCATCCCAAACGGTTTAAACATTTTTTTTTTTAGTGACTTTTATCCTACTGGCGCTTCTGTACATCTCTGCGTATCAAGAATTCCACCCTTGGTGGAAGGGTGTTATACCCTCTTCTTTCCTCTTATCCACAGAGAGCAACGTCTTAATCCTGAGTGGGGACAGGCTTGTTTCTCCCCACCTGCCTTTTCAGTGGTTGCCTTGGATGTGACCCTGGTTTGTAAGTATAATACTTACGTTTCACATTATTTCTTCCCTCCTCCTATACATACTACACTATATATTGGGCTCTCGGTTTTCTACTTTTTATATTAAATTTTACAGATTTACACAAAATGCAACACTCTTGACACATTTTTATGGGACCTAACGGGGGCAGGGGTGGAGGAGGAGGGTTAAGTGAGGAAGTAGGAGCAGCAGGAAAAATTAGGGGGCAGGTTGGATGTGTGGGGGGAAAAAGGAAAGGGTAAACATGGGAAAAACCTCACAAGTTTAGATTGGAACATCTCTGGTCTGCTACACCAGTTAAAAACCAGCTGCGCTTATGTTTCTAATCGCCTCCAATACCAAAGTACCCCAGGACACCCTGAGATCAATCAATTAAAAAACACACATGGTGCCAAGTATTGCCAGTATCCGATCACTGCTTACACCTTGCACCCCAGCGGGATGTGCCACCACCAGGGAAATTGCTGGCATATATACCTCCTGGATTGTTTGCAAATACTATTCCTCTGCCTTCCAACAGGAACAGTCCCAGGAAGATTCTCACAGGCTTTATTAAAATTGTTTATAAAGCTTGGCAAACGTTTTACAGTCTGGCGGCTCCAGAATCAGGACAGCGTGTCTATAGCTAATATGCTGCTTCCTCCACTGGTGCCCCCGCATCCCCAGGCTAACTCCTAGGCGTTTCATTATGCTGTGAATGGGTTAAATGTACCAGGCTAAGCAGGTAAGGTTTAAGAGGAATGTGTAGAAGGGTCCTCCCAAGCCCACAATAACAAGGGTAGGGGCTTATTGTCCCATCTCATTAAAGGTGGCCATTAACGATGTGATTCTTCTTACGATCAATTCTCCAATTCAATCTTAATATTGATCGAATCAAACTGCTTTTTGGATTGATTCCATGAATCTGATCTAATTCGATAGCCGCTTACTTCTGAATTGATTGTACAAAGAATCGTATCGTTAATGGCCACCTTAAGACCCCTGGCAAGGCTACCATGTGGTAGTCTGTGGGGTCTCTGTTTCATTTTAAACAATGCAGATTGCCTGGCTGTCCTGCTAAATCCTCTGCCTCTAATTCGTTTAGCCATAGACCCAGAACCAGCATGCAGATCAGACGTTTGACTGGATTTTGCCACATGTTAGTTTCAGGTGTGTAATTGACACTACTGAAGCCAACAATACATAGTTACATAGTTATTTTGGTTGAAAAAAGACATACGTCCATCGAGTTCAACCAGTACAAAGTACAACTCCAGCCCATCCCCCACATACCCCTGTTGATCCAGAGGAAGGCGAAAAAACCCCCACAAGGCATGGTCCAATTAGCCCCAAAAGGGAAAAATTCCTTCCTGACTCCAGATGGCAATCAGATAAAATCCCTGGATCAACATCATTAGGCATAACCTAGTAATTGTAGCCATGGATGTCTTTCAACGCAAGGAAAGCATCTAAGCCCCCTTTAAATGCAGGTATAGAGTTTGCCATAACTACTTCCTGTGGCAATGCATTCCACATCTTAATCACTCTTACTGTAAAGAACCAGTTGCCTGGCAGTCCTGCAGAAGGGAATAAATATATAGGCCTCCATATTCCTCTCACTTCAGGTGTTTTTTTTTTATTGCCTCGTTGGGTAAGTTGGCAGAGTAGGGCAAAAATGCTGTCACAGTGATCCTTGTGCATAATGCTGGCATCACTAGCAAGATGGCAATTCCACATGCTAGCAAGGAGCGAGACACTCAATTAGCTATGGAGAACTAAATGATACTTGATTAGTAAAAAAAATGGACTCCTAAGGGCAAAGCCACTCCACTAATTAATCCTGAATTTGCATACAATATCTGTAGAAAATTAGGTCAGTAAAGTTCACATCATGCATAAAGTTGGCCAGCAGCTCTGATTCTGGGTTTGCAGGACCATGCGCACAGATGTGCCAGACTTAAGGTTCGTATACACGTCCGATAAAGATCGTTCGTTACGAACGATTCGTGACGTTTACACGATATTCAAATTAGACGGAAAAGATCGTTCGTAATGAACGATTGTGTACACATGTGAACGATATAAGTATAAAGTACTGAACGACGAACGATTAAAAAATGCGTGCGCAAACGGAAGTGACGTTATGACAGGCAATAAGAACATGCGTTATCGGACGATCTTTGTACACACTGCAACGATTGAACGATTATCTTTCGAAAAAATCCGCCGGGTTGGATCGGTCGGATTGAACGATAACGGTCGTTATCGTCCCAAAAAACGATCGTTGGAAAATTTGGAGTGCACGATTATCGGTCCAATTGTCGTTATCGTTCGTTTTTGAACGATCGTTATCGTACGTGTGTACTCAGCATTAGACTGTCTCCAGGTGGGCTGAAGGTTAGACACCCAGAGATGCCATTTGGCTGTCATGTGACCCAGGGTATGATACAGTTTGCTCCAAGCCCAGTGAATAGCAGCAACCAATGAACTCACTGTTTCTAATGCTAGGTACACACAATGCATTTTTTAACTCAATTTTCCGTTAAATCGATTTTTTGATTCGATTTTTCTGGTCGATTTCCTGCTCGATTCTCATCTTTTCTTACCCATTTCCATTCACTTTGATATTTTCAATCGTGTTTGTGGACGATTTCTCATAGATGGTTCGATAATTTCTGTCATGTCCTAACACAATTGTATGTTGTGTACGTAGCATAAGTATTTGTGGAGAGTAGCTGGTGATTCTTTAATTGGGACTTGATGCTAGGTACACACCATACAATTTTGTGTTAGATGGTTAGATAGATCATTTCCGTCATGTCCGATCTTATTTTTGATCGGGGTGTTTGTTTTTTTTTTTTTTTTTGTATTTCTCATAGAAGTGAATGGAAATGGATAAGAGAATAGAGCAGGAAGTTGACTGGAAAATCGATATGAACAGAAAATCGACAAACACATCGTGTCTACCTAACATGACAGCCAAAGGAAAGGGTATGGGGGGGGGGGGGGGGGGACTGCAGTCTATGGGCTTGATTCACTCATACAAATAGCACGCCTTATCAGAGAACACGCATTATCAGAGTAGCATTGCGAACTTATGCCTGCTAATTGGCAATGACGAGAGCTCCACTCGTCCTGCCCTGAGCCCCTACGGGTTCGTAGCGCTCGCTATGCCACGCTGATAAGGCTTGTTAACTTTGATAAGGCATTCTATTTGTCTTAGTGAATCAAGCCCTATAGCTTTAGGATCCTTGCCTTATGCTGAGAATACACAGGTCAATTCTGGCGCTCGATTCTGCGCCCGTTCGTTCTTCCCGTTCGATTCTCTTATCTTCCGCTAGTTTTTCTTGGATCTTTTTTTTCATGGTGGTTCGATCGGAAAAACTATCGACCGGTGATCGGACATGATGAAAATTATCTATCGAGCCATCTTAATGGCTCAGAATCAAGCCTTGTATTGCCAACATTAGACTTTTCCATACATAATCTTCCTGATGTCACTGTGAGTCTTTGACCTTCATTCCTTGTTATACTTTATTCTTCTCTGTACCTCATCCACTGCTTTCCTTCTACTACTAAGCATGTCCTCCCTGCCTGTGCTGTCCCCTCACCATACAATTGCTATTGTAGCATGATTCTTAACAGCTGTTCACTATGCATCATAACCATTCAAGGATTAAAATGTTTGTGGCTGCAGTAGCAACCGCAAGCTAGTTTTAAAATTTGCAGACAAGAAAGTTGGGTTGAAATTACCCATAGCAGTGGAGTTTATTGGGGGTGTAACTATATGATAAACACCATGTGAATCCCATCATGTAAACTTATTTTTAATTCACTTTTTTTTTTATTTTTTATTTTTTATTATTATACTTGAATTAAGACAGTTCCTCCATACAATATTGTTGTTGAGAACATAGTGCATACAACCTAACAAATTTTAGAACCTGAGTAGATTAAGGCCATGTCGGGTAATCCAGTACCCATAGGCCCCCGTTCAGTGGAGTGTTGCCGTGTGGCACTGCAGTGCTCCATCTATAGCGATCTTTACAGTGCGGTGGGGATGTTTCATTATAATGGCGGGAGGCATGGTAATGCATTGCATGCAGTGCGTTACTGCTAAATGTGTGCGGTACCAATGGAAGTGAAGCATACTTTTCACTGAACTGTATGATTCACTGTACCCAATAGAATGCATGGGTAACGTGATGTCGCTTTCTCTAACACTGAGTTCCTTTCTGCTGTCACAGGATCACTGAAGTGAAAACCAACTTAGTTTTGATATCTATTTAACCTCCTTAGCAATAATCCCGAGTCAGGCTTGGGATGGAAATCCACAGCTCAGAGAGGTAATCCTGTGCCTGAGTGAGTTATATACAGAAGCTGCTGCAGGTGTGTTTGTGTGTGTGTGTGTGTTTTTTTTTTTTTTTTTTTTTTTGTCTAAAAATTGCACGGCTTTTAGATCCTAAATCTGGAAATGATCATAATGCCAGGGAGGTTAAGGCTTATACAAAGTACCCTTATTCACGTAAAGCCATAGCTTAGTTGTGCAAGTTTACTAAAAAAAAAAATTCTTGGTAATGCCTTGCATATTTGCAGTTTTTTGAGAGATCTATGTGTGTATGTATGTATGGATGGATGGATGGATGGATGTATCTAGACAGAGATATAGATACAGTGGGATTTGAAAGTTCGGGCAACCTTGTTAAGGTGGCCATACACTGGTCAATTTGCCATCAGATTCGACCAACAGATAGATCCCTCTCTGATCAGAGAGGGATCGTATGGCCACCTTTACTACAAACAGATTGTGAACCGATTTTCAGCCTGAAACCGTTCACAATCAGTGGTGCTGCCGCCGCTCCCCCGATTTCCCCCCCCCCCCCCGCATACATTACTTGCTCCGCCGGCGCGAGTCCCGCTTTCACCGCTGTCCTCTCTGGTTTGGTCTCCGGCATGCTTCACTACTTCCTGCCCGGCAGGAAGTTTAAACAGTAGAGCGCCCTCTACTGTTTAAACTTCCTGCCGGGCAGGAAGAAGTGAAGCATGCCGCGGAGAAGACAGCGGGACTCGCGCCGGCGGAACAGGTAATGTATTGCCGCTGTATTGCGTCGGGCATTCGAACGCCTCTATCGACACACTCCCAACCCGAGAAATCTTCCGCACGGATGGAATGATGGATTTTGGACGGAAATCCATCGTTCTGTCAGTGGTGTGTGTGTAGCGATTTCTTAACCGTTTCGATCACTGTGATCGAAACTACTGTATATCGGCGGGAAAATCGTTAGGTGTATGGGCCCCTTTAATCGTCATGATTTTCCTGTATAAATCATTGGTTGTTATGATAAAAAAAGTCAAATAGATCATATAGGAGACACGCACAGTAATATTTGAGAAGTGAAATGAAGTTTATTGGATTTACAGAAAGTGTGCAATAATAGTTTAAATAAAAATTAGGCAGGTGCATAAATTTGGGCACTGTTATTTTATTGATTCCACAACCTTTAGAGCTAATTATTGAAACTCTCTGACCTACATACACAGGTAAATCCAATTATGAGAAAGGGTATTTGAGGGGGTAAATTGTAAGTTTCCCTCTTTTTACTTTTCTCTGAAGAGTAGCAACATGGGGGTCTCAAAATAACTCTCAAATGACCTGAAGATAAAGATTGTTCACCATCATGGTTTAGGGAAAGGCTACAGAAAGCTGTCTCAGAGATTTCAGCTGTCTGTTTCCACAGTTAGGAACATATTGAGGCAATGGAAGATCACAGGCTCAGTTCAAATTAAGGCTCGAAGTGGCAGACCAAGAAAAATCTCGGATAGACAGTCACAGAAGCGACGAATGGTGAGAACAGTTTGGTTTGGTTTTTGGGGTCAAATTTTATAGCTAAAATATTTAAATGGTACCAAACACATTAATGACCACAAGTTTCCCCTTTTTGGCCCCCTAGAAGCTGCTATGGATTGTTATACATCTGCTTCCTTCTATCAATGCTTTGCATGAATGTAGACAATAGACTGAGCCCTCCCCTAGTGACCATGAAATCTGTAACCTGAAGAAGACTGATGTAGATTCAAGGAGTCTCAAGCTCATCACATGTAGGAAGTTCAAACCCAAAACAAAATGATCTGTAGTAAGATAATCACCTAATTACTGATACAGCAAAACATAATTAATCTTGTATCTAGGTCAATGGAGATTCTATTGTTCCCAAGATCAAGGATGTGGATCTGAAGGCATGCAAATGTGCTGCATTAGATTATCAGATGGAAATGTAAGTCCTTTTCTTGTAGCTTATGCAAGGTCATCAGTGATGCAGCTACAGGAAGGGCAACAACAATTCATAGTGTGAATACTGATTGCATCCTGATCACTGAATGCTGGATTGTAGATTATCATATGTAGTATGTTCCTAGTACTGCTATCTTGCAATTAGAGGAGGCAGTGGTGGACTTGCCTCCTCCAAGCAAACACAGCACGACTGTACATTCAGTCTAGTTATTAACGAACTCCAGATAAAACAAAGCAACGCGTTTCACGGGTCAGCGCCCGCTTCCTCAGGCAATAGAAATAGGAGTTACAGCTGCAAATGACAGAGATTAGAGGGTATATTGTTTCTGCTATGATACATCCTACATTTAAAGCTTTGATCAATGAGTGACAAACCTGGTATATTGGCAGTAAAGGTACAGTATTTTGTATTATAGAATTGTTATGTCGGTGGGTTGTGTTGGTGGGGAGGGGGGGGGGAAGAATTTGATAGAGAAAGGGAGGGGAGGAGAACCACACGGCTGGGGGATGGGGGAAACCTGGGGGAGGGGGAGAGGCCAAGGGAAAGTTGTGTATCAGGAGGGGGGGGAGGGGTTTGTCAATTATAGCCATGGGACGTGCAAGTTATAGAGCAAGTAGCAAATGAGATGACTGTAGATCATAGGTAGTAAGAGTGTGAATGTGTAACGATCGGTGTCAGCACACAGAGAGAATCTGATTATTGGTGATCTGCAGTATCACCAAGAATACAGATATCTGTCTGATGATGATCTGCAGAATCACTGATAATCCAAGTATAGCTAACCTCTGGACACCTGTGTAATGTGAGTGTTTTGGTGCAACAGTAATGACTTTGAGTGAGATCACCCGAGGAGCAGGTGGTCTTTGGCAGTATCGGCAATACTGCTTTTAGAGAAGAGCAAAAACCTTCCAGCAGCCTGAAACCTCCAAAAGGGGTAGAGTCCCAGGCTGAAGGTAGGAAGGACCTATGATTGAGTGACACCTGAAAGGTGGATGTCACTAGCAGGCCTGGAGACTATCTCTTAAGGAGAGCGATGGCTCTCGAGGTCGGGCAAGCCAGGTCGGCAACACACGGACAGACAAGGTACAGAGACAGAAGGCTGATTCGGTATCCAAAGGCAGGCAGGGTTGGCAACAGATAATCAGATATGCGAAGGAACCGAATCAGAAAGCAGAGAGATAGCCAGGAAAGCAGTAGGTCATAACAGATATCAACAATGCCTAGTCTTGGGTGTGAGGTCCGTGGTCTCTACACCCTGGAACTAGTCTGAATAATAACACAATAATAAACAGAAGTAATCTGGCTCACTGTGATTTCCCAGATCCTCCTGGTTCAAACACACTGTAGGATCTGACTAAGGTCTGAGTGCTTCCACGTAGTGTTCGCAACGGCAGACCACTTGAGACTGAGCAGAAGTAACAATATATAGAGCAGCACTCTCCGGCGCCACCCATGATTGACCAATAGTCACTTGTTCTGAGGTCAGCTGACCCGCTTGGTCAGCTGATCCCTCCTTGGCTTGTCATAAAAGTTCTGCCTCTCAGAGCACGCGCGTGTATTCCTGAACTTCTGTGAACTAACAGACGCACACTGCTGCATGCAAACCGCCGCGCTGGACGCGGACTCAGCCGCCTTGCTGTCAGTACACGCGGCGGCTTTTCCGCGTTCCCTTACAGAATGGCAGCAAAACATACCCCAGTATGGGGTTAAAAAATACAGATGGCAGCAGTAAAGACAAAATGTAAGTGGGTGAACGCACCAGGACTTACCATCTAGCAAAACACACTCGGCACCTCTGTAATGGCAGAGAGTGTCTGAGCATGCTAAGTAGTGTACAGGATGTGACATCAACTGGGGAGAGGAAGTGCATCATCAGTGGGTGGAGCCTACAAGGACTTACCTTTTTTAAAGAGTCAGGCTGCCATCTTGGAAGAGGCATGCCTGGTTCTCAGTACTGATGGGCCACCATGTTGGAGGTGGCCCAGATACACAGCAGTAACTACATTTGCCAAAAAAAGTGTGGAATAAAACGTTTATGAAAAATAGGTCTGACCTATTTTTCATATTCGTTATATTCCACACTTTTTTTAATATTGTTGGCTATATGCTGCTTTGACTGTTGTACCTAATAAATTAACTGTCAATCTTTGTTGAAAACAGAACCCCCCCCCCCCCCCCCCCCCCATACAAATCAGATCCGGCAACGTTCCCATAACAAATTTTTTTTTAAGCATACCATGGATCTACCATAAGTTTAAAAGTGAATTTTTCAACCAACATCAGACCACTTTTTTTTAATACAAATGTGACATAGACCTTTTACTCTGTACTTTTAATATTATAAGCTATATGTTGTATGTATATGCTTTTTATCAAGACCCTGGTTAATCTCTGCTATTATATCTTTTTGGCAAATGTTGTAGTTACTGCTGTGTATCTGGGCCACCTCCAACATGGTGGCCCATCAATACTAAGAACCAGGCATGCCTCTTCCAAGATGGCAGCCTGACTCTCTTAAAAAGGGTAAGTCCTTGTAGGCTCCGCCCACTGATGATGCACTTCCTCTCCCCAGTTGATGTCACATCCTGTACACTACTTAGCATGCTCAGACACTCTCTGCCATTACAGAGGTGCCGAGTGTTTGTTTTGCTAGATGGTAAGTCCTGGTGGGTTCACCCACTTACATTTTGTCTTTACTGCTGCCATCTGTATTTTTTTAACTCCATACTGGGGTATGTTTTGCTGCCATTCACACTTTTACTACCTTTGATCTACAATCGCCTCTTTTGCTACTTGCTCCTATAACTTGCACGTCCCATGGCTATAATTGATAAACCCCTCCCTTCCACCACACCCCCCCACTCCGTCCTCCTGATACACAACTTTCCCTTGGCCTCTCCCCCTCCCCCCCCAGGTTTACCCCTGTGTGGTTCTCCCCTCCCTTTCTCTTTATCAAATTCCCCCCCCCCCCACCAACACAACCCACCAACATAACAATTCTATAATACAAAATACTGTACCTTTACTGCCAATATACCATATTATGTGCACATGTTTGTCACTCATTGATCAAAGCTTTTTTTTTTTTTTTTTTTTTTTTAAAGAATCTTTATTTTTGAATTTTTCCAAAAGATAACAAGTATTAGTAGCTGTTTACAGTATCTTATCTGTATATTACAAACGTTCCATAAATACAAGGAAAACAGACAGTGTATAAACATATATTACACGGTCAACCAGTACCGTGAAAGAACGCCCATATCTGCTATAGAAGCTAATTGCAGGAAAGACAAAAACGGTTTCTCCGGGACAACTGTGAGAATCATTTACCCATGATCCGAGTCATGGGATAGCATATTAGCACTTTAATCTATTTGCAGTAATATGATAAAAGAAAAAACTCAAGATAGTAAGATTATGACCTTGTGCTGAAGTCCAGATTGTAGCCTATGTTAGTGATAAGGAGGGGGACTCAGGGCCCAGAGGGATCATTTCCCCGAGTTCCAACGCCATGGAGAAGATTATAGTACAATCTGGGGGCAATTATACGAAACCTAATCTGGGATGTTCCCGGGAAACCGCTAATACCCTAGATACCTAATATGATTACTGTGCCCTTTAAGGGCATAGGAGACAGAAATAGAGAGAAAGGAGAATGACAGGACAGGTAGAAGAGAGGTAGGTGGGAAGAAAAGAGAGAGATCAGGGACCGGTGTTCAGGGAACCAAGTTCAAGGGCTGCAAATGCATGGAAAAGACTACTGTCCTCTCCATGGTGCAATGAGTTATGGCCTCACTACACCCACATCAGGGGGGGGGGGGGGGGGGATCTAGGTAATACTCATGTTTATGAGACTAGGCCATCAACTGCTTAAACTCCTCAGACTCCTCATATTCATGCCACAGCGCCCAAGTACAGCTGAATTGTTCTTCTCGCTTATGCATTGTGTGGGTTAAATTTTCCATCAATTTTTATTTGTTTGATCTCCCTGATCCATTCTGTCACAGGGGGTATCTGGGTAGTTTTCCAGTGACTCACGATTAGCAACCTTGCTGCATTAATCAAATGCTTAGAGAGAGACCTCTTATATTTTCCAAGCCGTCTTGGAGTGTTATGCAAAAGATAATGAGGGGTTGTCAGAGGAACTTTTGAGATTATGGCTTTAATTTTATCCCAAAAAGGGGCCAATTTAGAGCATTCCCAAAACACATGTACTAAGGTGCCCCTATGTGTTGAGCAGCGCCAGCAATTGGGATTGGAAGATGGGAACATTTTTTGCAGTCTGTCAGGTGTGTAATACCACTGTGTGAGTATCTTATAGCCAGATTCTTGCAATTTTGCTGAAATAGAGGCTTTTTGTGATAATATAGGGATCTTTCGCCACTGTTCGTCAGAGAAGGTTTTATGCAGAGCCTGCTCCCATTTAAGCTTCAGGGAATCAGACAGGTCTAGATCAACAACAAGCAGAGAGTACAGCTGAGAAATTCCTTTAGATGCAAACCCCTCCCCATTGCATAATCTTTCGAATTGAGTTAGGGCTGGTTAAGACGGGCGTTTTTGTGGCGTTTAACGCAGCGTTTCAGACGCAGCGTTTTTTGGGATCTGCCATCCCATGCAAGTGAATGGGAGCGTTTAGAGCTGGCTTTTGCAGGCGTTGCGTCTAGTCTCAAAAGCAACATGCTGCTTTCAGAGGCAGTAAACGCGAGGAAACAATAGCAGAGACCAGAACTGCTAGCCTTGAACGCTTTTCAAAAGCTAGCTTTTAAACGCTGGCGTTTGAACGCAATGCCAAGCAAAAGCTCAGCAGATGCCCGTGTGAACCAGCCCTTAGATTCCTGCTCAAGGAGTTCCTGGGGGCTAGGCTAAGAAGGTAATGTTTAAATTGCAAGTAAGACCAGTGGTCTAGAGTTGGGGCTTGTAAGAGGGTGCGTAAGGTAGAGATGTCTTTCCACTCACCGTTATTTAGCAGATGATATGCCCTTAAAGGGGGGGATATCCTCCACTGACCATATGCCTCTTTTCGTGTTCCTAGGGGAAATCCGGGATTGTCTAATAGTGGGATCATTGGAGAAGGCCATGGGGAGAGTTGGAGGGACCCATTAAGTCTATGAAAAAGTTTGAGTATCACCAATCATAGGGTGTACTGTACCCTGTGGAACGGTTAGTTTCCCAATCCATGGCAAGTGCATTAATTGAGGGCCAGCCAAGTCTCCCTCCATTTCCACCCACCTTTTGTATGGGCCATGACGGTGCCAGTCCACTATTCGTAACAGTACAGCAGCAGCATGGTATAATGCCATGTCCGGCACCGCCATGCCCCCCATATTTTTTGGTTGTGTTGTCAGGGCGTGTTTAAGCCTAGGTGGCTTACCTCGCCAGATGAACCTCCTGAAGCATGATCTTATTTCCTTGAAGTATGATGCGGGGGCCGGGATAGGTAATGTCTGAAAGATATAGAGGAGCCGGGGGAGCACATTCATTTTGATAATATTGACTCTGCCGAACCAAGTAAACTTGGCCACATCCCACCTTTTTGAGATCCGATTTGATCTTGGTTAGTAGGGGGGTATAGTTATGGGAGAAAAGCTCCGTAGGGTCACTTTTATTTTAGTACCTAAGTATGTAATAGCCTTAGGGGCCCACTTGAATGCAAAGTTATTTTCTATTAATGATTGTTGGAGGGGGGTCAGACCTACATTTAGAGCCTCACTTTTCTCATAATTGATCCTAAGGCCAGCCAAATCGCCATATGTAGCAAAATCTTGTACTAGGTTAGCGACCGTAATATGGGGATTGGTGATAAAGAAAAGATCATCAGCATAGGCTGCAATATTATGCTGTGATGTAGGTAGTTGTAGACCCATGATGTCTGGGTTGGCCCGGATAGTACATAAATGTGGCTCCAACGAGAGGGCGAAGATGAATGGGGACAGGGGGCACCCCTGACGTGTGCCATTATAAATGCGTAAAGATTCAGAAAGTTCCCCATTTTTCTTGATCTTGGCAGATGGTGCCCCATATAATGCCATGATGTGAGTTAGTAGGCACCGGGGGAGCCCGATATGGCTTAGTGTGCCCTCTATAAATTCCCACCGGACACGATCAAAGGCCTTTTCCGCGTCTGTAGATAATAGCATCATCGGTGAGGCCTTCAACTGTGCCCAGTGGACTGCCATCAAAGTCCTCAGGGTATTGTCCCTGGCCTCTCTCGTTGGAATAAATCCCACTTGATCGTAGTGTACTAATTGAGAAATGAAGGGGGATAAACGATTCGCCAGTATTTTAGCGTAGGCCTTAAGATCAATGTTAAGCAGTGAGATTGGTCTATAGTTTGCACAGGAGGAGATGTCCTTTCCAGGTTTTGGGAGTACAGAAATATGGGAGGTCAGCATGTCGTCTGGAAAAGTTGTTGGGTTGTCAGGGTACGCAATAGAATTCAGTGCCTTAAGCAGGGGAGTCTGAAGTGTCGGCAGGTATAATTTATAGTAGTCAAGAGCAAAACCGTCAGGCCCAGGGGCCTTACCAGTGGGCATCTGCGAAAAGGCTAATTGTAATTCAGACAGTGAAATAGGCTCCCCCAGCTCCTCCAGCCCTGCCTCAGGGATAGTGGGCATTCCTGATTTTTGTATGTACTCCCTTATACGCTGGGGTAGAGAGGGGTCTGCTTGTTTGAGAGTACGTACGTCTTATAACTTTTCATAGAAACTCTTGAATATGCGTGCTATTGCTGGAGTATCATAGTGTTTCCTAGCGCAAGTATCATTAATATATGGAATATAATTTGTAGCCTGCTGAATTCGGAGTGCTCGTGCCAAAAGGCGCCCGCACTTATTGCCATATTCATAATAATGGCGCTGGCATCTAGTGGCTGCATAACGAGCTTTAAAGAACAGCAGGGCTTTGAGTTTCTCACGCTCAGCAGTAAGTGCAACGAGGTCCGAATCCAGCAGTGTGCCCTTATGTAGTAATTGTAGTCTATGTATCTCGCTAAGTGAATTCTCAATGGCCTCATTTCGCTCTTGTTTAATTCTGCTACCTTCTTTAATCAGAACCCCTCGGATGACACACTTGTGAGCAGCCCATATAGACATTGGGGAAACCCCCTCAACCTCATTATTCTCAAAATAGTTTTCCAGTGCACTCCTCACCCTTCCTCCACCACCTTGTCCTTTAGTAGGGAGGTGTTTAGCCGCCATGAGAAGGGACCCCGTCTGCCCTCTAATATCTCCAGGGATGCCGAGACCGCAGAGTGGTCCGATAGTACACCCGGGTGTATCTCGGCTCTAAATGTTCGTGGGATCAAGTTATGCGAAATGAAGATATGGTCGATGCGGGAGTAAGTTCCGTGCACTGCTGAAAAGTATGTGTACTCTGCCTGTCGGGTCCCGTATCCGCCAAATATCCACAAGCTGCCTAGCTCTCAGTGCCAATTTGCATTTCAGGAGGATTCTGTGGGGAATTGCTGATCTACCTGAAGAGGAGTCGAGGGGAGGCTCGAGTGCCACATTCAAGTCTCCACCCAGGATCAATGACCTTTCTGCAAAAGCGTCTATTTCGTTTAAAACCTTTTCCAAGAAGGTGTACTGACCCATATTAGGCGCGTAGTAAGTACCGAAAGTGTACATTTGATTATTAATCAGACCTTTAACTAGGAAAAAGCGTCCTTCCGTATCAGACATATGCTGAATTTGGGTCATGTGCACCCTCCTAGAAAACAAGATGGCAACCCCCTTCGTTTTTGAATCTGGAGCGTTACTATAATATGTTATAGGAAAGTGTTTATTATCCATTCTAGGGTGGTCAGTTCCCTTAAGGTGGGTTTCCTGAAGGAACGCCACATGCACATTAGATCTTTTTAGCTCAGCCAGCAGCGATGACCTTTTCTCCGGCTTATTCAGCCCCCTGATGTTGAGTGTTCTAACATTAAGTGATGCCATCTATCATAATGTGAAAGCTAGGCGAACCCAGCCCCTCTGCCAAACACCCCACAGCAGTCCCCGTAGAAGGAAAACAAAGAGGAAAGTGAAAGAAAGATAGAGAAAAAACAAAACAAAGGAGAAAAAAAGGAAGAAAATACTTCCATTGGTGTGACTCCTGGGGGAAAACTTCCCCCCCCCCCCCCCGGTGCACACCCCTCCAGTTAGGCCAGCCCTCTCATTCAAACTTGAGAGGGGGAAATTATTAGTGCACTGGCCCATATGGGAGAGGGAAAGAAACCAAAACATGAACCGTAACCTCCTAGAACTTCCGGCTCTTACATTATACACTTTAGTCAGAAAACCATTACATTTTAACCCCATTTTCTAACCCGTTGGTGGTTTTAGACCATAACGCTAGGCTAATACAATCAAATATAATGCACGTATACACTGACATCTGACCAAGGCATAACATGTTTTGTATCCTATGACCCACCAACCCCACCACCCAGCCCACTCCAATCCCCACCAGCCCAGCAGACCCCCTGCATAGCATTCTCACCCCCGTAACACTGCATTCATGCGAGAGTGAATAACGTTCAGATGGCTGTCCTGCGGAGATGAGGATCCCATCACATTTTAGTGCAATAGGTCGTAATCTGCATACCCCCTGGTTTGCTTTATGCATAAGAAATATACATGAGGGAGAATAATGCTCCTGGACCATGCCATAATAATAATGAAAGGTGCTCAGAGATTCAAGTCATGCGACATATCCGTTCGTCAGCCATCAGCTTCCGCCAGTAACAGTGTTGAGAGGGGGGCCAATCACCACGGCAAGGGGGGATCCACTCGACCGCCAAGCAGGGAGGGGGGGGGGCACATCAGGATCGCCTCAGGAAAAGTCAAATGCCACCTCATAGAAAGAATAAAGATATGTTAAGAGTACTTCTCTCAGGTGTCCCTGGAAGTGGAACTTCTCGGCCTTCTTTCTCGCTGAGGGCGGGCAAACTCCACCGAGTCCGGCTCCCATTCCGGCGCTGCGACTGTTGCGATCCCCAGGGTGTTAAAGACGTCAGGTAGATCCCTTGGGTGCTTGAGGGTAGCTGATTTGGAGCCTAGTGTCACATAAAGTTGAAACGGAAAGCCCCACTTGTACTCTGCTCCAGCCTGTTGTAGCGCCTGCAGGATTGGTTTCAGCGCCCTTCTTTGTGCCAGCGTGGAGGGGGCGAGGTCTTGGTAGAAGGTTATAGTGGCACCATCAAAATCATAAGACCCCACCGATCTGGCTGCGGACATGATAGCCTCTTTGAGGGGATAGTCATGGATCCTGCATATTACATCCCGCGGGGGTTCAGCTCCTTTGGGTATTGCGCATGGTGGGCTCTGTCCATCTTCACTGGAGGGCCCACTGGTCTATCAAGCAGCCCATTAAAGATGTCTTGTAGAGTGGCTGAGAGATCATTTGTTCTGGTGGCCTCAGGAAGCCCCCGTACCCGCACATTGTTCCTCCGGCTCCTATTTTGTAGATCCTCCATCTGTGAGCGTGTCTGACTTTGCCGGAGCTCCATCCTCTCTCTGCTTTCTTTTAGCGCTGCGATTTCAGTCTGAAGTGCTACTACATCTGCCTCCAGGCTGCTTACCCTCTGTGTCGCAGAGGTTATATCCGCCCTCAACGCGGACATTTCTTCTTTTGTAGAGCTGACAATTTGTTTCGTCTGCTGCTGCATGTCGGCCTTAGTGGGCATTTCCCTCAAGTATGCCCATAGCTCCTCCATCGCTCGTGCTTTCCCTGTGGAGCCAGGAGAACTTGCCGGGGAAGTACCCGAGGCCGGCGTGTCCGCCATCTTGGACGTCTTGCTGCGGGTAGCTCTGGGAGAGAAATGGCTATCTAGTGTCTCTTTTGCTCTCCTTGGAGTCTTACTGCGGGATAGTCTACCTTTAGAGCGATTTGCCATACCATTCCGGGCAGAAATGGAGTAAGTTATCCGGGGTATTAGTGCGGATTAGGCAACATGTAGCCGGGAGCTCTTCTTCTAAACATCCTCACGCGGCCATGCTTAGCTCCGCCATTGATCGAAGCTTTAACCTTCTTGCTGGTTATCCTGAGCTCAGCTCTGGGTAACCTGCGCAGAAGGATTTCTCCGGCCCCGCTGGGCCGATTTTTCTAAATTTTTTTTTTTTTTTTTTTTTTTTTTTTATTTATTCACTTATATTTTTTACTGCACACAGCTAGCACTTTGCTAGCTGCGTGCATATTCCGATCACCGCCGATTCGCCGCACCCACCTCCAGACCCCTTGCGCAGCCTGGCCAATCAGTGCCAGGCAGCGCTGAGGGGTGGATCGGGATTCCCTGTGATGTCCCGACATCCATGACGTCATCCCGCCCCGTCGCCATGGCGACCGGGGAAACCCAGCAGGAAATCCCATTCTGAACGGGATTTCCTGCTTACTCTGATCACCAAAGGCGATCGGAGTGGGTAGGGGGATGCCGCTTGTCAGCGGCTATCATGTAGCGAACCCTGGGCTCGCTACATGATTAAATAAATTTAAAAAAAAAAGTGCTGCGCTACACCTTTGCCGTCAGAATTGGACCGGCAAGGGGGTTAAATGTAGGATGTATCATAGCAGAAACAATATACCCTCTGATCTGTCATTTGCAGCTGTAACTCCTTTTTCTATTGCCTGAGGAAGCGGGCGCTGACCCGTGAAACGTGTTGCTTTGTTTTTATCTGGATTTCGTTAATAAATAGACTGAATGTACAGTCGAGTTGTCTGCTTGGAGGAGGTAAGTCCACCACTGCCTCCTAATTACCACATTTTTGGCTTTTAAGCTCTTTTAAAAACCCTTTTATCCTTTTGGCGCCTCTGTTCTCTCCTATATAATATTGTATCCACCCTGGGTGGAGGGTTGCGACCCTTTTCTACTATCTACAGGCACAGACTAACCAGCAAGCTCATGGTGACCCAGAACTCATTGGGGTGTGTAAGGGACTACAATGGTCCTAAAAGCCCCCTTACTAAGATGTTAAGAAAAACTATCTACAGAGAGCGACTTCTTATTCCTGAGTGGGGTCAGGATAATCTCCCCACCTGCCTTTACAGTGGTTGCCTATTGGTGACCCATGCTTGTGAGTATAACAACTATTACTCTTTGTCATTATCCCCTTTGTCAATACATACTACACTATTGGAGCTCTTGGTGTTCCTCTGTTTATCTCGTTTGCTATCTTGCAATGCTCAGAATGCACCATTTAGAATGGCCAGATGTTACCCCTTCCTCTGTTAGGTTTGATGTCATGCTCCAGCAATGATTGAGCTATGGTGGGTATCCTAGGGAGGAACAAACTGTCCTGGTCATCACTCCATTATGAGTTATCACTGAGAAACGTGGATGGTTCACAGTAGAATGTTCTTGGTTTACTTGTCTATAGCAATTTTTAGATGTCGCACAGTGATAAAGGCTCTTTACTAGTACAAGAAACTGTACAAGCCCTTCCAAGATACTGTATGTATAGAAACACACTACTGCAGCCAAGATATCCTATTCCACACAATGGAACTCTAAAAAATCCAAAGTCTGCCTCCGCGCAAGCATAAACTTCTCCTTCCTCCTATAGAAGAGTTTGTACAAATCTCCTGCAAACACCCAAACTAACCAAACGCGGTGACCATCACCACATATGATTGGAACACTATTTGTGTAGGAAAGAGCAGAAGCAATATATTGAATAAAATGAACAATAAAACTGTGTACTCATCGTGGGAGGGTTAAATGGCATCTGGAGTGACTACACTTTTCAAAATCGGGAGGTGAAGCAATTTTCCAGGATTTATCTTTTTTACTGTATTGATCAGCAGTGGTTAGATAGTGGGGATAGTGTAATATGAGCTAAATTTACCATGAAATGACAAAATAAGGGGGAGAATACTCAGATCATTTTGCGATATAGTGAGGATTGCTGAAGGGTTGATCAATTAAATCCTGGTTATCCTGGATGAAGCAATAGATAGCCCTACCAATTATTAAAGCGGTTTGTGACTGCAACCCGTGCTGTTTCAGTCCTGGGGAGTCTCCATAGATAGGAACCCAACGATGGACTCCACTACTAACTATCCAGGTGGAGGTACAAAATGATAAGCCTGAGTATATGCTCTTGATGGCCACTGACAAAGTTGTGTATCATGTGGTACACTCAGACCGATCACTTTGAACCTCCACCAGGACAGTTAGTGGTTATCGGCCTGACAGCGTTTCACAGGCTATGCAGCTTCGTCAGAGTATATACGCATGCTGATCATTTTGTACCTCCACCTGGATTCTAGTGCTTTTAACCACTAGTGTATGATACATTGCACAAGTTGTATTGGTGCCAGGAAGGGCTGTGGAGTTGGGAGACAGATGATTTTTGTACCTTATCCACATCCCAGGTAAGTATTAGACTAATGAGTCTGAGCCATTTTGGGAACCTGGAGTCGGTGGTTTGATAAACTTCGGATGATATTTGTACTGACTCCACAGCCCTGGTTCCAGGGGCGTAGCAATAGCCCTTGGAGCAGAGGGGCCCAGGTTGTACTTTATGTGTTCACTATTTAACTTTCATTTGTTTCTCCACCCTCACAAGTTGTCTCTTGGCCCAAGGGCTATACATAGTGTAAATTACTTATATCCATAGGGTAGGGGCAGGTGGCATTGCTCAAGAGTTTGAGGGCCCCATGAAAATGTTATGGGGCCCCATAATTTCTAGCTACATCACTGATTGGTGCCCGGCTACTGCTCTTTGCTTACTGGAATTGCTTGTCTATGGAGCACAACGGATATCCAGTGAGTCTGCTAGGCATACATTTAGTGCCAGCCTCTTTTCTACTGCTTCTGCTAATATGAATCCCCCTTTTTGAAAAATTCTAAATTTTCAGATCAAATCTGCATTTCTTTTTTTGTACTATGTCACAGATCATTTAAATTGGTTCGTGCAGGAACGGGAATGCCCTTGGGCAGCAGGATAAGGCCCACCCATAGCAGAAAGGAAATGGTTCTATAATTATAGTAAATCACTTTTTACATATTTCACCTGTTAAAATCCACACAGCATTAATTGCTCACATTGGAATATTGTACATAATCCCATGCTCATTTGTGACAGACTACTTTTGCATTCACTGATTGACGTGTTGATTACAACTCATACATATTTTATACTTTTATACTACAGCACATATAATAATAGTAATGCCTGGAAGTGGGTGGGGCTTGGTTACAGAATTCACACGACTAAATGAACACAGATGTTACTACTATCCATTCATAAAATGTCTAAACTGCAACCGACCAGAATGGTAATTCTAAACCTTGTTGAAATGATGTGACACTTGCACTTACAGTGAAGCAAATACCAATGATTCAAATACCAGTAATTCAAACTTACTCATTTTCAAGACCAACCACTGTGTACGTTTTTGTTTACAGGTCCAAGAACTTACACTTTTTACTAAACTGACACATCTGCGCTCCTCATTGTGGAAATTGACTTCCTTTTTTTTTTTTTTTTTTTTTTTTTTTTTAACCTTTTAAGCCTTTCTTAACAAGTCTACGGAGGGAACAAAAAAAAGTAGTGTATTGGGCTACATATGCACAATTTCAGACAAATTTGTGTCGCCTGCTAGGGCCTAAGGCTGTACAGACATGCGCCCAGGCAACAGCCTGGACACAGGTACTGTCTCCATGGAAGAGATGACGATGCTGTGCATGATAGCAGCTTCCATAGGTGGGATACAAAGGGGAACAATTGACTTAGGCCACAGCAGCTTCCATAGGTGGGATACAAAGGGGAACAATTGACTTAGGCCACTGATTGGCACACTGGAGCATAAGTGACCTCAGTGGACACTCATGCTAATGCTAGATTGGCCTTCCTCCTCTCCCAGTGCTGGAATGTATTCTGACTTACACCGCCAGCTCATGGGATCACTAAGGGCATCGGGAGATGACTGCAAAAGAGGAAGGAGTGCGCCAGCTGGAGAGGTGAGTGAAAGAGTGCTTCACTGCACTAATAGTCTACATAAGGACATGTTGCCGCCCCCACATAGATACTGCCACACCCCCACTGTGCCCCCAATCAGCCAACAACAAAAAAAATCCTATATTGGCTGATTTCTGCTAGGAATCATTTGTAATTATGATCCGGCAACAATCTTCAGAAGATTTAATCTGTGATCAGGTATTTCTGACATTACTGTCAGATCTGACAAGATTAGCTGCATGCTTGTTTCTTGTGTTATTCAGACACTACTGCAGCCAAAAGACCAGCAGGGCTGCTAAGTAACTGGTATTGTTTAAAAGGAAATATGGCAGCCTCCCTATCCCTCATTTCAGTCGTCCTTTAGGCTACTTTCCCACCAAGACGTTGCGTTTTAGGGAACATTATGGTTGCATAACGTGCCCCTAACGCAACGCATGGTGATGTTAAAGTTGGACGTCAGATTGAGCTGCGTTATGCAGCTCTCAAAGCAGCTGCTCCAGGTTGGTGATAGGAAGTCCGGATCTTTTTAAGGATTCGGATAATTTGAATCGGATCATTGAAAAGATCTGGATCTTTGAACCGAATCATTTGAATCATTTTACTAGGGAAGCAGACTGGGTGAAATGACTAGCAGGACAGGACTTTCCCTGCACTGTACATTCTGTATGTTCCTGTTTCTTCCAGACAGACATCCACTGTGAACCGAATCTTTCTTTGTGGTGATCCAGATGATTCGACTCACAAAAAAGATCCGGATCAAATGAACGATTGTTCATGATCCGGACAACACTACAGTCCTACCACGAGTCTCTGCAGTGCAGTGAATATTAATTAGCCATGTGGCTGGCTGCTGAGGAGGAGGGGAGACCTCCTGCTCCAACATTACTGAGCATGTGCAAATAGTCTAACGCTGCTTAGCCCAGTATAACGTACAGCATGCAGCACTTTAAACGTGCTGCATTACTATGTAACGCAACGTGTGCACTGTGAATGAGCACATTGATTTTACAGTGCTGTGAGTTAGGCTGCGGTACTGGCTGCTGTAACGTGGGACTTTAACGGCCCACTGTGAAACCAGCCTAAAGGGAAGGAGGGGAGTTCCAGGGCTCAGAGCTGCTGTGGTAGCCATGAAGCCCTGACGAGAAGTACATTTTCAAAGACTAAGATGCACACATTAATACGCACGCACACAATACCTAGCTGTGGCCATTGGCTACGTGGAAGTTACCACAGGCTTAAAGGAAAGGTCCAAGCAAAAAAAAAAATGAGTTTTACTTACCTGGGGCTTCTACTAGCCCCATGTAGCCATCCTGTGCCCTTGTAGTCACTCTCTGCTGCTCCAGTCCCCCGCTGGCAGCTTTCTGACCTCGGAGGTCAGGGCCACATTGCGTACATTTTTACGCATTCCAGCTAGTGCAGGAACAAAAATTTACTCGTTGCACCACTAACGCGTAAAAATGTATGCGTTAATGTTCCTGCACTAGCGGGAATGTGTAAAAATGTACGCAATTCGGCCCTGACCTCCGAGGTCAGAAAGCTGCCAGCGGGGGACTGGAGCAGCAGTGAGTGACTACGAGGGCACAGGATGGCTGCATGGGGCTGGTAGAAGCCCCAGGTAAGTGAAACTCATTTTTTTTTTTTTTGCTTGGACCTTCCCTTTAAGGCTCATACACACATCAGACTACAGTCTTTGGAAAATGAAAGATCACAGACCAATTTTACCCCCTTCCATGTAGTATGAGAGCCATACCTACACAGTCTTTTCTATGGAGCTGAACTCCACATCAGAAATAAATCTTTGCAAGATTCTGCACACACAGATGCTGTACAGACACAAAAGATCAGTATCTGCAAAAGATCTGTTCCTGCCAAAAATCCATTCCTGCAAATTGCAATGATAGTCTATGAGATCTGCAAATCATCATACACACGATTTAACTGACATTCATCTGCAGATCAGATCCACCAGGATGGATTTTCAGATCTGCAGATGATTGCTTGATCTGCAGATGAATGTCAGTTAAATCATGTGTGTATGATGATCTGCAGATCTCATAGACTTTCATTGCAATTTGCAGGAATGGATTTTTGGCAGGAACAGATCTTTTGCAGATACTGATCTTTTGTGTCTGTACAGCATCTGTGTGTGCAGCATCTTGCAAAGATTTCTATCTGATGGGGTGTTCAGCTCCATAGAAAAGACTGTGTAGAGTATGGCTCTCATACTACATGAAGGGTGGTAAGATTCGTCTGTGATCTTTCATTTTCCAAAGACTATAGTCTGTGTGTATGAGCCTTTAGTTGGGCCTCATCCGTTTTGCTGGGGGCTTCACATTTTTTCCTAGGTGATATTTTCACATTTTACCTTTTTTAAGCAGCCAGCAAGCGAGAGAATACTCAAGGTGTCCACATACTCATCGCTTTTTTTTTAAATTTTTTTATTTTCTCATTTTGATTCCTTGCAGATTCCATTAATCTGCTGGAATCTACCATTCGGGTCTCTCTTCACATCCTCCAAAACAAACGGGACTCTCTACTGTGTAAAAATAGACACCCCTTTGTTTTTGTGGTGGGAGAAGTGGAATGGAAAGCCACTGACTGGGATGAAATTTGCTGGGTATGTGGTTGGATCTTAAATGAGTCTCTTGAAGAAACGTGATTTCAACCTTTTCCCTGCGCATGAGATCAAAGAGCATGGATCTTTTCTCGGGGTTATTAATCCCATTAACATTAAGTGACTCGATCTTCCAGGTCTCCCAACCAAAGGTAGATTTGGTGTCGTTAGAAAGGGAGTGTGACATAGCTGGATGGGTCTGGTCGTGTCTTAGGCGTGGAATCGGGAGAGAAACCGCTCCAGATAATAATAAAGAATAGGTCAAGAAAGGTATTGACACATGAAAGAGGCAGGTTAATATCCTAGCAAAGGTGAATTGTTTACTAAACCCACTCAGGAACGACTTGGATGGTCACTCCTGAAACCTCAGTGGGATAAGAAATGTCAGTGTATACAAGTATACACTGTGTGGGGGCTTCAACCGATATGATGGCAGGTAATCCACAGCCCGCTAAACCCACCATATATTAACATATAAATAAATGTTCTATTCCTAGTATAAAACTAAGGAAGATAAAGAACTGAGAAACCTAACTTAAACAATCTATAAACCTTTCCATCAGATCTGAGAAACCGGACTGGAAAAAAGTTATCAACTCTAATTCAAGTTATGCTATATTGCTCCAATAGCCAGAATACATGACTGAACCACTACCTCCGTATATGCACACACTAGGATGGTTTTAAGGTGGGAAGGAATGGAGGGAGGAGGGGGTAGATAGGAGTTGAATATTGTATAGGGGGGGGGGGGGGGGGGGGAGTATGATACAGACTAGAGGGTTAGTAAGTGCACTATACAGAGGTATAGGGTAAAGATGTCACATTTCAGCCTATTCAACCCATACAAACAGGATTACACTGATCTTAACGTATCTCAAAAAGTCATAGTAACGAACAGTATTAGCATTCAGAGGGTGCCATTAATACTCATATTACAATAGTACAGTTAAATAAGTTCCATTTGCAGGGTATCTGGTTATACTAAACCCAATATGTAGGTCTATATCCCCCCCCCCCCCCCCCAAATCTTGTTATCTGAACAATTGAAGTCAAAACAAGCACATCCAGAGGGAAAACTGCCTGCGGGAGGGTCATTATCTTCTGACATAAGAAGCCTGAGGGCTTGGATGACGTAGAGACAAAATCGAACATGGTCAGGTCTGTTTCCTACAGAAAATCCAAAAAGGGGGAAAAAAGGGGGGGGGGGAAAGAGATGTCAGTCCTCGTCCGAGGAGTCTGAATTAGCATTTGCAGTGTGGTGTTTCTCGGTAGTAACCAATTCTCCAGTACACGGTTGTGAGCATTTTGGTGCAGATTTATGAGATTGCTGAGTCGCCACAGAGTTAAGATCATGTATCCTGGGTCTCTCGAAGATCGTTAGATGGCCATTAGAGCCGTTTTAATCTGCTCAGTGGCCACTGATTCGGGGGCCCCTCTGACCTGTATATTGCAGCGTCTTCCCCTATTATCCAGATCCTCCAGATGAGAGGAGTGTGCTAGTAGAAGTTCATTGTGTGATACAGCCGCTTTATGGAGCATGTTTTAATTTGGGCATCTCTCTTGGATCCTGCGGCCTCTAAAGTATGCAGGTGATTCCCAATGGCGGCCACGTCTGACCGTACTTCGGCTATAGCAGCATGGAGAGAGCTTTTAATGTCCTCCGCCATAGCGCGGATATCTGCCAAGGTAGGGGCTTTATGTTGAGTCTCCTTTCCGAGGCTTGAAAATCTCTGGTACTGTTCTCCCGGAATGAGCAAGTGGGAGCCCAGGGTCGGCTGAGGTGTTCTGCAAGCTCCGGGTGCTTCTCATGCCAGACTGGGGATAGAACGAGGCTGGTTACAAGGTGCTTTTGGTGGATACAGCGCGGGAGCTCCACATCAAGCGGCCATCTTCCGTCAGCGCCAAGCCACGCCCCACCCCACATCCACTTTTGATGTGGATACACGTTACGCATAGGTGTTTTTATCTGAAAATATACGTTGTGATTTGTAAACTGCCCAGCAACAAACCGTCACTTGTGCAAGCGGATTTACCCAGCAAGCACAACGCCAATTTGTGCGTTTTACATTAGCTGCAACAAAAATTAGCTGCAATTCGCGTAGAGATCCCACCAAAATGTGGAAGAATACAGCATACCATTCAGATTTTTTTTTTACGCAGTGCATAATGTCCAAAAATTTGCAAATGGAAATGGCTCCATTCACTGTGTTGCACTTTGGTTATGAAAAAATGTGCACGCGGAAACCACATGTGGTGGAAATAGGCCCTAAGTGTATGGCCAGCATCAGAATAATTTTGACAGTACTTTTTCACCTACTTTTATGGATGTTTTCAACTGCAGATTGCTGAAAAGTTATTGTAAATAGAAGAAAAAAAAAATTATCTCCTAGGAGAAAAAGGGAATTGCATAAGGGCCCTGTTCTGAGCTCACTGAATAAAATGATGAATGTGCACCTAAAAAAGGTGTTCACCTAGTTCATCTATGCTGAAACTAATGTTTATATGATGCTGAATTGCAGACAAAGATCAGTCTACTCAACCCCTTAAAGAGAATCTGTATTGTTAAAATCGCACAAAAGTAAACATACCAGTGCGTTAGGGGACATCTCCTATTACCCTCTGACACAATTTCGCCGCTCCTCGCCGCATTAAAAGTGGTTAAAAACAGTTTTAAAAAGTTTGTTTATAAACAAACTGGCCACCAAAACAGGAAGTAGGTTGATGTACAGTATGTCCACACATAGAAAATACATCCATACACAAGCAGGCTGTATACAGCCTTCCTTTTGAATCTCAAGAGATCATTTGTGTGTTTCTTTCCCCCTGTTCTCATGCACTGAAGTTTCAGGCTGCTCATTTCTTCCTGCAAACAGCTTTGCCCTTGTCTGTAATTCTTCAGTATGTGAAAGCCCAGCCAGCTCAGAGGACGATTTATCCAGCTTGTAAAAGAGAAGAGAGAAGCTGCCCTAATATAAATAATACACAGGCAGTGTGCATAGAGGGGCCTGGAAGGGGGAGTTCATAGCAGAACCACAACACTGAAGAACTTGGCAGCCTTCCAGACACAGGCCGACAAGTCTGACAGGGGAAAGATACATTGATTTATTACAGAGACTGTGACAGTAGAAAGTGCTGCAGTAAGCCAGAACACATTAGAATAGCTTTTGGAACTTGTAGGATGATAAAAAATAGGATGCAATTTTTGTTACGGAGTCTCTTTAAGTTTCAATGAAAGGGAATCTGAAGCGTAATTAAAATAAAAAAAAAAGATACTTGCCTGAGAGGGAAGGCTCTGGGTCCTATAGAACCTTCCCGTTCCTCTCCACCTCTCCTTGTTCTCCTGCAGGCTCCCCCGTTTAATTCTCTCGCAGTGGGAGGTTTCGGGAGCCAGAGTGCCCCCGAAGACGGTTGGCTCTATATACTGCACGCGAGAGAGGGTGCATGCGCAGGCTTCTGAAGCCCCACCCGCAGTAAAGAGCAGTCTCCGACTAATTGGTCAGACTGCTAGTGGGGAGCCGGCAGGGGGAGCAGGAGAGTAATGGGAAAGCTCTATAGGACCCAGAGCCTTCCACTCCTTAGGTAAGTATCTATTTTATTTATTATTATTATTATTATTATTATTATTATTATTATTATTATTATTATTATTATTATTATTCAGACTCCCTTTTTTTAAATGGGCTATAATAATAGTTATCAGGACATCTTGGATAGTATCTTGAAATCATCCAGACTTCTCAACCTGTGTGGCCATTTTATCTGTAATAAAGGTGCATCCGTTTCTAGATAAGGATGTTCCTTGTATGGCCTTCTTTGCCTGTTTAATCTTGCATGGACAACATTTTTCCTTCTTTCTAGTGTCTGGATAAGAATGCAGTAAATTGCAGGGGAAGCAGCAGTCCTGACAGATAAATGGCCCCTGTTTTAGCCTCTCATTGATGTATATGTTAATAAAGTAGAAATCTATCCTGAGTGGAATTCCATTCACATTCTGACACTCCCAAAAATGAGTTACAATCATTCAGGAAGCCAAACTTTGCAAGTTAATTTTTTTTTCTTATTATAAGTAAAGGATTGTTCAAAGGGAACCTAAACTGAGAAGGTTATGGATTTTTCCTTTTTAAAATACCAGTTGCCTGACTCTCCTGCTGATCCTTTGTCTCTAATACTTTTAGCCACAGCCCCTCAACAAGCATGCAGACCAGGTGCTCTGATTAAAGAGACTCTGAAGTGAGGAGAAATCTCGCTTCAGAGCTTGTATTCAGCAGGGCCCTGCTAAAATGCTGCTATCCTGCAGCTGAACGGGGGTCCCTTACCACCCCCAAATCCCCCCCCCCCCCCCCCTTGCAAAATGTACGACCAGCTTGGTCGTAGATTTTGCTGCTGTTAAGGCAGGGCTAACGGCTGAAGCCCTGCCTCTCAGCGATGTCTATCAGCGGCGCATTGCCGCCTCTCCCCCGCCCCACTCAGTGAAGGAAGACTGAGAGTAGCGGGGGAGAGGCAGAGATATGTGCTGATAGACGCGTGTGAAGCAGGGCTGCGTGCATTAGCCCTGCCTCAAACAGGAAGAAATCCCCGTGAGTAGACGAGGGGATTTGGGGGGTAAGGGACCCCCGTTCAGCCGCGGGATAGCTGCATTTTAGCAGGGGCACACATGCCCCTGCTCAATATAAGAGCTGAAGCGAGTTTTTTATACTCGCTTCAGTCTCTCTTTAAAGTAAGACTGGATTAGCTGCATGCTTGTTTCAGGTGTGTGATTCAGCCTCTACTCCAGGCAAAGAGATCAACAGGACTGCCAGGCAACTGGTATTATTTAAAAGGAAACATTCATATCCCTCTCAGTTTAGGTTCCCTTTAAAGAAGTGCTGTCAGCCATACTATCTCAGAAAAAAAAACACATAGAAGTAGATAAATACTTGCTCTACTTAACATATGTATTGCACTGTCCACATTTTAATTTTAGTGGTTTTTCTACAATAAAAAATCCTTCTTAGCATTTCCATTTTAACTGTGGCTATTTTGAAGCCGATACTGATGTCATTTCCTCCCTTACACTCCTCTGCCTGATTTGCCCGCCCTTCACTATAGAAAGTGCATTGTCTCCGCATGAAAAATATTGGCCAATCAGAGAGGAAAAGAAGTGTGGGAGGGAAACACCGGAGGTAAAGAGGCTTCAGCAAATCAGTCAGCATTAGTTACGGTAAGTCTGAGGGAAAGTAGAGAACCAAGAAGGACAACCCAGCATGCCCTGCAACTTCCTTTTTGTGTACCAAATTTTGTGTGTACCAAATAAGTCAGGTAAACTGGGGAATGATCATTTATCGACAAGAAAAGTAATACAGTGTAGAGATTTTAACTTTTGGATTGCCTGGATAGCATCCTTATTACTTGTTTACCTGATACAAATAAATAACTGATTTTTGATTTTATGCTAGCAATTGCACTTCATATTCAGTTAACTGACTCTCAACCTCTGCATTTGATCTACACCTCTACATTGTCATAAAACGATATAAAGCCAAATGGCACACGTTTTCCTAGATCTGTGTAGGCTGTGAGCTTGTTGGTGTGAAGTAGTAGTTTTTTTTTTTTTTTTTTTTAGTTTCAACATGACTTTATTGAAAGCAGTACATTATAAGCCTAAAGCTGGCCATACACTAGGCCGATTCCCGCCAGATCGACAGCAGATTCGATCACTGGGATCGAATCTGCTGTCACATCGTTCCCGCTACACGCCAAATTTTGATCTATCCCTCCGTGCGTAAAATTACTGTCGATCGCCCGCGGGTAGGGAGCACGTCGCTAGCGGCGTTCGAGTGCCCGACGACCGACTCAATAGAGCCCGCATACATTACCTGCTCCGCCAGCATGACTGCCCCCGGTCACCGCTGCTCCGTCTCCGCGCTGGTCTGGTCTCCGGCATGCTTCACTTCTTCCTGCCCGGCATGAAGTTTAAACAGAGGGCGCTCTACTGTTTAAACTTCCTGCCGGGCAGGAAGAAGTGAAGCATGCTAGAGACCAGAGCGGAGACGAAGCAGCGGTGACCGGGGGCAGTCGCGCCGGCGGAGCAGGTAATTTATGCGGGGGGGGGGGGGGGCGGCGGCACCACCACCACAGATTGTGAACCGATTTCAGCCTGAAACCGTTCACAATCTGTTTGCAGTAAAGGTAGCCGTACGATCCCTCTCTGATCAGATTCAATCAGAGAGGGATCTATCTGTTGGTCGAATCTGATGGCAAATCGACCAGTGTATGGCTACCTTTACAGTATTGCTTGAGATATATTAAACAAAAAAACCTTTCAACAAAAGGGTGAACAAATAAACAAAAATAAAGTACAACAGTTAAGGGTAAAAAATATTTTTCATATGTGAAGTGATGGAGTACATTATTTAGCTGATATTACATCATTACATAATAATGCAAGTGATTTAGCTTCCATATAACCTTTTTTTTTTTTTTTATTCACAAGTTTTTTTTTGTTTTTTTTTAATCTTAAATTACACAAGAAAACAAGAGACAAACTGTACAAAGATTTTAAGTTGCCCACATGATTATTTTTTTTTTTTTTTTTTTTTTTTTTTTTTTTTTTTTACGATTGGACAAAAAATGGCATAATTAGTGGACAACTTAAAGGGAAGGTTCAGGGAGGGTGGAGGAAAAATAAAAATCAATTTCCACTTACCTGGGGCTTCCTCCAGCCCGTGGCAGGCAGGAGGTGCCCTCGCCGCCGCTCCGCAGGCTCCCGGTGGTCTCCGGTGGCCGACCTGGCCAGGCCGGCTGCCAGGTCGGGCTCTTCTGCGCTCCAAGTCCTGGTACTTCTGCGTCCCACGCCGGCGCTCTGACGTCATCGGACGTCCGCCGGGCTGTACTGCGCATGCGCAGTACAGCCCGGCGGACGTCCGATGACGTCAGCGCGCCCGCGTGGGACGCAGAAGTACCAGGACTTGGAGCGCAGAAGAGCCCGACCTGGCAGCCGGCCTGGCCAGGTCGGGTCGGCCACCGGAGACCACCGGGAGCCTGCGGAGCGGCGGCGAGGGCACCTCCTGCCTGCCACGGGCTGGAGGAAGCCCCAGGTAAGTGGAAATTGATTTTTATTTTTCCTCCACCCTCCCTGAACCTTTCCTTTAAGTCTTTGTACGGTTATACTTTCATTGGATACTGTGGGGTAGTCCCTCAGATTAAATAGAAATGGTCAGTTTGTACATTAGTGGGCACCAATAGACCTACCTCAAACACAACTAGGTATAGCATTTCATACACCCAGTGAAAATTAATTGTTCTATTGTAACATCCATGGAAGCAGCGTCTGCGGGCACGCAGGGTGTCTCCGCGGCCGCCTCGCTTCCTTGCTCTGGGACTTTGCCCGTTCCTCTGGCATCTAGTACGCCGAGGACTGGGTAGTCCATTGCTCATAGGGTTGCTGTATCGCACGGGACCTTTATGCGGGGAGGAGGCGCGTCAGCTGACCAGCCGGTCGGCTGACGTCAGAGGAGACTCACGGCGCTCCGGATTGGCTGATTGGAGGTGGGCGCGGCGTGGGGGGTCTCCTCTGCTTAAAAAGCCTTCAGTCTTCACTCGCAACCTGTCTGCTGTTGCGAATACTTATGTGTTAGCGCTCAGACCTTAGATAGTATCCGGTGTGCTTTGATCTGGGAGGAAACCAGGGATTTTACACAAGACTAGGATTATTGTATTACTGTATATTTGATATTCTGTGTATGACTCTGGCTATCCTCTGACCCTGCTCTTGCTAATCGATTCTGTACTTCTGCCCATCTGACTCTGTTGCTGAACTCTGCCTGATATCTCACTACTCTCTTGCCTGTCGATTTTGTACTGTACCTGTCCGCCTGTTGCCGATCCTAGCCTGTCTGACCATTCTACTCACCAGTGAGCCCTGTCACTGGTGAGGTGCTCTTTGCTAGTACTCATCAGCTCCTCTGGTGAGATCTAGTGTACTATTCTATTACTGTGTACTATAGCAGTGTTTCTCAACATTTTATCGGTGTGTACCCCTTTTAAAACGCTGTACTCATCAAGTACCCCCTAGCATAGTAAACATTATCACAAGTACCCCTTGACAAATCTAAAAAAAAATCTATATTTAAATCATAGCACATAATTGGTTCTAAACAATTTCCAAGCATTTACTATTGCTTTTAATTAGCTAAAATACTAATTTGGTGTTATTGAAATAAGATTTATCATTATCTAAAACTCTAAATTTGTTATATTTGGTTAAGTAAATCAAGCCCGAGTACCCCCTGTAACCATCAGAAGTACCCCCTGGGGTACGCGTACCACATGTTGAGAACCTAGGTACTATAGTACCCACCAGCTCCTCTGGTGAGGTTTAGCAAAACTATTCAGTTAGGGCTGGTGCACACCAAAACCCGCTAGCAGATCCGCAAAATGCTAGCAGATTTTTAAACGCTTTTTTTTATTTTTATGAGGCGTTTTGCTAGCGTTTTGCGGATTGCTGCTGCGGTTTTCAGTATAGTAGATTTCATATATTGTTACAGTAAAGCTGTTACTGAACAGCTTCTGTAACAAAAACGCCTGCAAAACCGCTCTGAACAGGCGTTTTTCAGAGCGGTTTGCGTTTTTCCTATACTTAACATTGAGGCAGAAACGCATCCGAAATCCAAAAAATGCCTCACCCAGGCATTTTTCGTTTCTGCAAAACGCCTGCCGCTCTGGTGTGCACCACCCCATTGAGATACATTGACCAAGCAGATCCGCAGCCGCAAGCGGATCTGAAAACGCCCAAAAAGCCGCTCGGTGTGCACCAGCCCTTACTGTGTATCAATAGTGCCCACCAGCTCCTCTGGTGAGGTCTAGTTAAACTATTCAGTTACTGTTGCACCAAACACTATACACCTTGCTATTCTGCTAGCTATACTTTGATTATGTGGTGATCTGCAGAATCACCAATAATGCGACGTCTGTGTCTATCAAATGTAAGCACATCAAGCATTGATTATTCCTTCACATTCCTTATGCTTTTATTTCAAGTATGTATGTAGCATAGTGTGTATGTAGCATAAGTATCACACTTCACACAGTTACAAAGTATAATAATCCAATCACAAACTAGGCACAAACTTTCCACAAAAAAATAAATACTTTGATGTAGTACCCAAAAAGAGCTGATCAACCCGCCTTTAAATAACAAACTGGGCCGGTTCACATCACAAATGCGGATGGCCATGCGTGCGGAACGCGTGCGGACCACAACACGTACGAACGCACGCCATCCGCGTTTGTGTGCGTTGCGTGGCTGATCACTGAAAAGTGAATGGGACCAGGGCCGGGCCGAGGCATAGGCTGGAGAGGCTCCAGCCTTAGGGCGCAGTGTAGGAGGGGGCGCAGAATTCATTTAGCTGTCATTCCTAATTGTGTTTGAAGCAGAAAGAAATAAGAAAAGGGGATACATGGCAGTGACTGCAAGCCAGATAACAAGATATTAAGGTGTTGGGGAGGTTGTGGGCCCTGTGGCACCTCTTAGTCTAATAGCAATCAGTGTGTGATGGCTGGGGTGGGAGGGATGGAAGGGCGCACTTTGGTGTCTCAGCCTTGGGTGCTGGAGGACCTTGTCCCGGCTCTGAATGGGACAGCCGCGCGTTTTTGTAAAATCTGCGTGCAGCATGCGTTCCCGGACCGCACAGGTCCAGAACGCATGCAGTGTGAACATCAGACAGTGCACTCTATGCACTGTCTGATGTCGTGCGTGTCGGCCTCCTGCACGCGTTTCCAAAACGCGGCTGGAAACTCATGCAGTCTGAACGGGCCCTAATTGACTTTCCTTGTCAATTACTTAAAGATGGGCAATTTTCAATTATTTATATGTGAATTTGCAGAGGAATAGGGTCTGGGACCCACTTGCAATCACTCAATTTTTTTACTAGCATTTTGTAAAGCATTTTGATCAGTGATTTTTCCAGAGGGTTTTTTTTTTTTTTTTTTTTTTTTTTTTTTTTAAGGGAACTAAGATGGCTTTTCTACAGTGATATTGAAAGCGATTTTTGCAGCGATCCTTTATTTTGTAGTGGAGTGCAAACACTGCAAAAATGCTGCAGGCAGGGCAATTGTGATTTGGTCTAATTGATTCAGTGATTTTTCTCACAAACTTTCATTGGCAGATCGCTTTTTGAATCCCTGGTGATGGCAATCAAAAGTGCTCAAATGGGCCCCAGGCCTAAAGCAGTATTTACGCGTCCAGTGAAAAATGGTGCGGGTTAAATAATGGCGCCCCCTTCTGCCCGATATTTGTTTAAAACGATATTTATCGTTTTAATGGCGCAAAGGCCCCTTACATCCTAGCAACACCAAATTTGCAGGATATGTTAAAAAGATAGTGGGAAACAATATTTAAAAAAAAAAAAAAAAACATTTTTGGGGAATGTTCTGTGTGGGAAATCTGAAAAAAATGGCATGTACCCCCCCCCCCCCCTTCCTGAGCCTCTGTAACCCCTTGTCACCCATGCAGGCTGGGATAGCCAGAATGCGGAGCCTCGGCTGACTGGGGCTTCGTACCCTGAGCTATACCAGCCCGCATGGTCCATGGTATGGGGGGGGGGGGGGGCTCCGGGGGAAGGGGGTGGGTTGGGAAGGGGTGGCCAAACCCATTTCCACAAAGGGTTAAATGAAATTAAAACACAACTATGAGAAAAGTATTTTAATCTTAATTAACCAGAAGTACTTACCTGTACTTTTTTTTTTTTTTTTTTTTTTTTTTTCCTTTAAAAAAAAAAAAATTCCCATGCCATTATCCTCGGTAAACTATCCAACGTATACAGTATCCTCCAATCTTGTGATCTTCAATTAAGTTGATTGAAGATCTCTGCCGCTCCCCACGTAGCAGAGAATGCGTCCTGTGTGATGCATAGCTGCCGGCTCCCGCTGTCCTCCCCGCCTCCTCACCTGTCACCTCACCTAGCCTGGCACCTAGCAGCACCCATGGGCAGGTGGGGAGGAGAGCCAGGAGCCAGCAGCTACGCGTCCACACAGGATACATTCTAAGCTATACTAACCGGCTCATAAATGAGCCGGTTCTTTTTTGTATTGAATCGAATGAGCAGATTCATTCGGTTCAATACAAAAAGAACCAGCTCATTCGATTCAATACAAAAAAAACCGGCTCATTGATGATTACGCTGGCATAATCGCTTGTCAAATCCTACACAGAGGGATTTTGCTAGCGTTTTGAAATTACTGCACACTGCAAAAAAAAATTAAAATTAATTGAAAGGACCGATCAGAATTAAAAATGCTAATCGCTACACAATCACTGGCAAAACACTTACACTTTTTTTTAAAATCGCTACCAAAGTCGCCAGAAAACTCATGAAATTGCTTAAACGCTAGCTATTGCGATTAGCGATAGCGTTTTGTAGTCGGTTCCAGGCCTGATGGTCAGGGAAGCTCGGTAACCAAAATATCAAACATTTCCATGTCTTAAATTCACGTTAGTCTCTTGAATAAGAAATTTTATTTTATAAACTTCATAATAATATACAGTACATTCCACTGAAGTAATTTCCTGTCTTTCTATAGAAAAGTAGGGCATATTTGTGACTCTTCAGTCTTGCGTATGAGCATTGAGCCAAAATAATTAATTTAAAAGTGTGTGTGTGTGTATATATAACTTTTTTTTTTTCGTTTTACACTTTTGGTTGTAATTAAACTTTATTTTCATTTTCAGTAAGGCTAGGTTCCCAGTGGTCCGTTGCACAACTCAAGCGTTATGACTGTGAACTGCATTGGAGACTAACGATAGACTTTTTAATACAAAGCCTGCAATCAGCAAGTTAGAATAACGCGATCCGTTACTGTGCACAGCCCCATAGAATTATATGGGCAGTGAGTTAACATGCAGAATTTTTCTGCAATTCAATCGCCCAATGTGAACAGGGCCTCTAGCTTCTTTCAACAGCACCTTCCCGATTAAATGTAATTCAGTTGAATGGTAGCATTTGTAACACAAGTGTCATTGTTTGTCGCAAAAAATGGACACGTCATGTAGGACAGCCACCGCCACACTCTGATATAACTCCATTGGGGGGTCACCTTTTGAACACCTGTGCCAAGCGCTACCAAGAGGTGGAGGGGAGCAGCTGGCACATGGTGAGTGAAAAGGGGACCAAGTCAGATTTCAGGCTCTGTAGGTGGTGCTTCTGCAGTTGCCTGCATTGCAAGGAGAAAGGCTCAAGCTGAATTTGCAGAAGAAAATTGCAGCCTGTTACACAGTATGGTCGTACAAAGCGGTGACCCTATCTGTGATTCTGACCAAATATTTTACAAATTATTATTATTATTTTTTTTCACATTACCCTCATAGGCATATTAAAGCGTACCTGAGGCAATAAGTGACCCGATGAGATAAGTGTATGTACAGTACAAAACCTTAATAACCAGGCTGTTGCACTTGTTGTATTTTGCTGCCTGAAAGAGTTAATTTCTTGGCATGGAAGTGACCGCTTCTGTCTTGTGGTACTTTGTTGGGAATATAGTAAGCATCACTGATAAGCAAATTACAGCCATAAAAAGTTTTTTTTTCTGGCAGAATTCAACTTAGGAGGGCAGGGGGGATAAAATACATGAACTATTGACCTTTTTTCTAACTCTGGAACACTTAATAAGCTGCCACTGTTTAGAGACAGTAAAACATTCAACCTGCTTTGTAAATGTTTAAATATAAAAGAAAACCATGGGATACATAAAAGGGTAATTTTTAGGAGTAGGAGGATGCACATAATTGTTTATCTCATCACTTTAAAAGAAGCACTTAGATCTAAGGAAATGTTATGCCTAGAATGAAGCTTTACGTAACTACTTTGTTCTGTGAAGCATGCAATAAGAGCTGGTGTGGGTATCCCAGAACCCCTTGCCACAGGCACCTTTTGAATGTTGTCTTATGAAAGATAGTACTCAAAGGGAAGGACTTGGTGGAATCAACATGCCAACTGGTTTAATCTCCTTGGCCTCAAAAAGAGGAAGATTTTTTTTTTTTTTTCCCTTAGTTTTTATTAAGCAAGACAGGATAATTAAGCAATACAGAAAAATGTACTGTGAAGATTACAGATAAAAAAAAAAAAACTCCTACAAAGCAAGCAATATTATTACTGTGACGAAAGAGTGGAAGCATTGTCATCTAGTAACACCATAATCAATTGAGGTTGTTATGTGATCTAGCAGACCACGCATCACCAAGAGGCATGACCTCTGGCAGGAAAAAAGGTGAAAGCACGAAAGAAAAATGCAAAGGATGGAAGTCTTTGAAAATCAACTTTGTGTTAAGCTGCCGGACATTGTCCAACAACGGAAAACTTGGCTGCCACTAGGGGAGCCATTGCCGGATTCTTGTCTGGCATGGCATCAGCCCTTTAGGGCCCGTTTCCACTGTAGCGTTACGAAATCGCCGGCGAATCACCGCAGGCAAATCGCATGCGGGTGCGATTCCGCATGCGTTTTTTGCCGCGATTTCGCATAGGTAAGGCTGTATGCGATTTTAACCATGTCACTGCCTGTGTGAATTAACATGGGTACCTATGCGAAATCGCTGCAAAAACCGCATGGGGAAAACGCATGCGATTTCCCTATTAAATACATTGTGTGCGATTCGCCTGCATTCCACACGCAGGCGAATTCTGAGGCCCCTACCCTGCAGATTTTTTCTGCACAGAAAAACGTGCGGGGAAACGCACAAGTGGAAACAGTCCCATCCACTTCTACTGACTGTGCGGATCCGCATGCGTTGCCCGCATGCGGATTCGCGATAGTGGAAACGGGCCCTTAGTTCGAAGTCCGACACACCACTGGCCCCATGCTCTGCCACATAATTTAGCTCTTTCCAATCCATTTTATCGCTTTTTAATATTTCAGATAATTTTCGGTTTGTTTTTCATCTAAAATCACCAAACCACGTTTTTTAGTTAAAAATGATTTTTTTTTCTTTTATTCCCCTGAACTTGATTGGGTATTTGAAAGGATGAGTGAAAGTTTCTTTCTGTATCACCATGGCCAGTGAGCCCATCATATAACCAGACACACTTACGCATACAGCGGTTCCCAGTTTATAATTTAGGCGCTGGAGGCTCAGCTTATAAAAATATTTGCCGGCGAGAAATGTCAGTGAAAGGCTATGCACATACTGTTGGTAGAGGGAGGTTTAGTGTGAGAAGAGGATTAGTTGAAGTGATCGTAAAATACACATTCCCAAACCTCTACTCGATCAGTATTTTATTTCTACTTGCTGGATTGTGTTGGGCAGGATCTGTGAGTCTTCCAGGAGCTGGCCTGCCTTAGCAAATCTGCAGCAGAAAATCTGCAGATTTGCTGAGATTTTAAGAGGAGTCCTTTTGAAAACAAAAACCTTAAAATCCACAAACTTATTTTACCTTGGCATAGGCCGTTGCTTATTACTGCAGAATTAATAAAGCAATCAAGAAAAACACCTTTATGTGCCTTGACAAGTCCCTCGTCTATTGCAGAATGGAGATTCAATCTAGATAAAATTAGTGTAGCCACCTTCAAAGTCCAAAAGAATCCTTTTTATCAAAAATCTAATTAAAAAGCATTACCTGTTTGTGCATCCTTTGCCAGTGAACTCCAATAACATTAACTGTATGTTCGGCAGAACGCTGTTACCCATAATAATCCTTGTAAATTTTTTTTTTTTTTAAATCTGCTGCAGAGACCTTTTTTGTATGTAGTATAACTTTTAATTTTCTGTAGTGGGTTTTACATCAGTTTGTCAGTTTTATTTAAAATGTCTGAGGAATGTGTGGCTTTATAAAGTAAGACTGATTTAGAAAGTGCATATGGTACGGCCACAACCCGAAGTTTGGCCACTTTGCGTTGTAGCTGGCCACTTTGGGTCCCGGCCGGTCAATGAGCGACTTGAGCCGAATCCTGGCGGCTCCGATCATTTTCCCCGACGCTGGCTCCGCTCCCTGCTATCGGCTTTTGATGGCCGGGGGACACTTGTACTCCGCCCCTCGCCCCCCCCCCCCCCCCCCCCCCCCCCCCCAAGTCATTCGTGGCTGCAGGAAGGCAGAGGCAGGAAAGCAGGAATTTGTTCATCCCTTGGGTGCTGACAGAAGCAATGTCTGCAGTGCTTCCAGATCTGTTTTCCTGCAGCCACGAACGACTCTGGGGGGGAGGGTGGTTAACTCGTGTCTCCGGCTGACTGAAAGCTGATGGCAGGGGGCGGAGCCAGTGCCAGGGAAAATGATCGGATGCCAGGATTTGGCTCATTTCGGACATTGGCCGCAGCGCTGCGCCCACTTCGCACATTGACCGCCCAGAACCCAAAGTGGCCAAACTTCGGGTTCTGGCCGTGACACATGTATTGGCAAGTAGTTGTCCGGATCATGAACGATTCGGATCTTTGATCCGAATCTTTTTTGTGAGTCGAATCATCCGAATCATCAAAATGAGTGATTCGGATCGCAAAGGGGGCGGGCCAGGAGCGACACGCCCCCCTCGCAGCGGGGTCCTGGAAGCAGAGCAGAGATGGATAGCTCTGTTGAAGGGGAGGCAGCCTTGCACAGCGACAGGTAGATGAGAGAGGACACGGGTGCCACTGCCAGATATGTGTAGAGCACACATACTGGCTGCAATGTGCTGCTCATTTTAGGCTGTCTGCCATTTGTTCACTATGCAAAACTATGGAACAGTTTTGGCTCAGAAGCACAGCTTAGTAACTTTGCAGACAGTGCTGGGCTAGAATGACAGGGCAGGCACTGTGATTGCAGGGCAATATCATCCTCCTGCATTGCTCTAAACAGCTGCACTTCACTTCTGGGAATGCTTTCTTTCACTGTGCGAGGTTTGCATTTAAAGTATACAGATGACCATATAGGTGAAATATATGTAAATCTATTGTATGATTTCAGCTTGTGGGTATTGTGTGCTAACAAACATTTCTGCTCTCTGCTCGTCCCTCCTCTGTCCACTCCCTGCCCATCTCTGTGTGTCCACCCCCCCCCCCCCCTTCCCTTCTCTATCTACCGCAGGGAAAGTCCTCTCCTGCTAGTCATTCCACCCCCAAATGCTTCCCTAGTAAAATGATCCGAGATTCGGATCAAAGATCCGGATCTTATTATTATTTATTATTATTTTTTATTTATATAGCGCCAACATATTCCGCAGCGCTTTACAAAGCACAATAAAACGACAAGGGGAACATAGATACAACTAACAAATATACAGCAGAGTTCCAAGCAGCACAAATATTGTTACAAAAACAGTAAACATTAGGAGGATGACCCTGCCCTTGCGAGCTTACAATCTAATGGGTAGTGGGGGACACACTAGGTAAGGGGGTGGAGGATGGATGAGGCAGTGATTCTTTGCCTCTGATTACATTGTGACAAGTAAATAAAGGGCTATAGAATGTTATAAGCTTGTCTGAAAAGGTGTGTTTTAAGAGTGCGTTTGAAGATGTCCAGGTTTGGAGCATGACGTACAGGCTGTGGAAGAGAGTTCCAGATAAGGGCTGATGCTCGTGTAAAGTCCTGGATGCGAGCATGAGAGGAGGTGATCAGCTTAGAGGCCAGGAGAATTTCTTGGGAGGAGCGAAGGTTGCGGGAGGGACAATATCTTGAGATTAGTGAGGAGATGTATGGAGGAGACAACTCGTGGAGGGCTTTGTATGTTAGAGTCAGGAGTTTGAACTGGATCCTCTGGGTAATGGGTAACCAGTGGAGAGAATGGCACAGTGGGGCTGCATCAGAAGAGCGTGTGGAAAGGTGAATGAGGCGGGCCGCTGCATTGAGAAGGGATTGGAGAGGAGCTAGCCTGTTTTTTGGTAGGCCACAGAGTAGGGTGTTGCAGTAGTCTAGGCGGGAGATGATTAAGGCATGAACAAGCATTTTGGTGGCCTCTTGTGTGAGGAAGGGACGGATACGGAATATATTTTTGAGCTGGAAATAGCAGGTGGTGGTTAGAGGCAATGTGAGGTTTAAAGGAGAGCTCTGAGTCAAGTATAACCCCCAAGCAGCGGGCCTTAGTGGTTGAGGTTATTGGGGTGTTGTCTACCGTTATGGTTGCAATTGGTGGGGGTGTAGATAGCAATGGTGGAAAAATCACAATTTCCGTTTTAGTCATGTTGAGTTTGAGGAAGCGGGAGGACATGAATGCAGAAACGGCACGTAGACAGTCGGGGACTCTGGATAGTAGTGAGGACAGGTCAGGAGCTGAGAGATAGATTTGGGTGTCATCCGCATAGAGGTGATACTGGAAGCCAAAAGAGTTAATTAGTTGTCCCAGGCCACGGGTGTAGATTGAGAAAAGAAGTGGCCCAAGAACAGAGCCTTGAGGTACACCAACAGACAGTGGGTGTGGAGAGGACTTGGTGTTAGAGAAGGAGACAGTGTAAGAGCGTCCAGAGAGATAAGAGGAGATCCAGGAATGTGCTTGTCCCTTGATTCCTAAAGATGACAGTGTCTGCAGAAGCAGAGCATGATCAACCGTGTCAAAGGCAGAGGAAAGGTCAAGGAGTATTAGAATGGAGAACTGGCCTTTGGATTTAGCTACCAGTAGGTCATTAGCAACTTTCGTGAGGGCAGTTTCAGTGGAATGGTGTGTGCGGAATCCAGATTGAAAGGGGTCAATGATCCGATTCGAATCATCCGAATCATTGAAAAGATCCGAACTTCCCATCTCTATTGGCAAGTGTGATTTGTCTTCTAACCGAAGGTATTCGTGATAATTCAGTTAAGTGAACATCTGTGGCTACCCACAATGCACCGCTAATATGCAAATTCTCTTTATATCCCTGAAGCCAGGCTTGCATCCAGAACCGATGCTGTATAACAAGCCTATAGCTTTAAATTGTACAGACCATAATCTATAATTAGCCTGGTCTACAGCCATATTACCCCATGCAGCTTCTATGGGTGCAAAGGGTAGGAGAACTGATTGATCAGCACTTTTCTAAGAAGGTGGTGATAAAGCAGACGATGCTGATGGCAAGGCTGAGTCTAGGCGTCTCTTATGCCAGGCATTACTTGTTGTTTTAAACATGACTTGGCTTGCCTTAAATATGAGTATAGCAACGTTGTTTTAAGTATGGTTTTAAAAATGGAACCCTGAACAAGCAAGCAAGTTACTTACACTATAAAGCCTAGTTTTTATACTGGGAAAAAAAGTAATGCACAGCATGCTGTCCATTTCTCAGACAACTGCCTCAATTCGCTAAGCTTATCAGGTCCTGATGAAGAGCCCCAATAGCGGGTGCGAAACAGCTGTTGACTGAATCTGCTTATACTTTCCTCCCTTTCCTACTTTGCCTATGCTTTGATGGAATTGGAATTTTAAAGTGCCATTGAAATTGTGTTTGAATCTGGATGTGACTAGCTGCTGTTACTATATACTTTAACTACAGAGGAGGTAACATGAGGAATATGCCTATACTGACTTAAGACAACCGAAGTGAGAAGAATGTGGAGCCTGCCATATCTCATTTTTCAACAATGTAGTTTAATGAATGTGGTCATGTGGCAATAGTTATAGATAGTTTGGTTGAAAAAAGACCTTCGTCCATCAAGTCCACATATCCCAGTTGATCCAGGGGAAGGCAAAAAACCTTACATGGCCTGGGAGTGGCTGTGCATTGTGGTAAGTTATGGCTACATACCCCTGATGTAAACAAGCCCAAAACCTTTTTTTGGCCACTAAAACATTTAAAGGACATCCGAGGTGGAAAAAAAAACTGATGAGAAAAACAATTATGGGATATCTTAAAGTCCTTTTTAGGAGACAGAGGATAGATACAGTTTTTTTTATTTTATACCTAAATCTAGTTTTTACGTTTTTTACTGTTTCAATGTCTCTGCTCAATGACACCATTGAAGTATGCTAGAGCACAAATCTATGAATTATTGACCCTTTTTCTCTTTCCTGCTCTCAAAAGCCATTTACTGACAGGAAAGTATTTTATGGCTGTAATTACTTATCAGTAAGGGTTATGCTATAGTCTGACCCAGTCAGACCCGGACAGAAACTGTCACTTACATACCTGATGTTTAACTCTTTCAGGCAGAGAAAGGAAAAAAGGTACACAGCCTAGTTATTTGTGTGCTTGGCACTATACATACACATGTCTATCTCATCATGTCACATGTCACCTGAGTTGTCCTTTAAGATTTAGAAATCTACATTGTAGGAAGGTATCAATTTCTGGATTTTTTAACTACATGTACTCTGTGCCTACAAAACATCATTCTCACAGCTGACAATGTCTGGCATGGTACAGGTTAATTCTATTCTCCAGACTTTCTGACCCTAATATCCTTGGGGTCTCTGTCGGCCTCCACATCTTGTTAGAGCTCAGACAATAATTACTGTAATTTCCATCCAGCAGCCCTTTATTACAGTTGCTGGCTCCTGGGATCTTTAGGATGTAGCATAAACTGTATTTACATTTCCTTTGCATGTTTGAAAACCTCTAATCAGGTTGGTTGACGTGGACCCTCAGCCTGGAACTATTGGCTACAGCTCATCACAGCAGAAACGTCCTTTGTGTAAGCTTATAAGAATATTTTCTATCTCTGGCTAATGGGAATACAGTAGTTTAATGCACTGTGCAGTTAAAAGTCGGGGATGCTTTGATAAATCTGGCCCATATTATTTATTTATTTTTTTTCCTTCTTAAACAGTTTTTCTTAAACAGCAAAAGATGTCAGCACTATATAAACTATTACACTTAAATTGCAAAAAAAAAAAAAAAAAAAAATACAAAAAAAGCCTGCCAGTGCTGATCAGCACTGGCAGGCTGATCACTGGGGCCCGCTGTGTACTGTGATGGGAGCTTGCGCTCGTGCAAGAGCGAGTTTCCGTACAATCTCGATCCCTTGAAAGATAACACGTGTCACAGAGGAACGAGAGAGCCAATCTTCCGCCGCCATCTTGCGTTAGGTGGTCGGGAAGCAGTTATGTGGCACATTGCTGCATATGCACATCATCCTGGTCTTTACTCTGCTGTTAATGGCAGAAAATGGCGCTACAGCCATTAACTCCATATTTGGTCACCTGAATCTCACATCCTTTATAGACTGGAATTTCAACGCTTGATTGAATGTTTTAAGTAAAATCTGTGAATTTTTTCATTGTAGTATTGTAATAACTCAACTGCCCTGCCACCCTGCTCCATCCATGCTCTGTCTTCCTCTTATCCATGTAGTGCATGATGTGTAAATAACCTCCGCTGGGTCTTTAAGAAGAGGCAGGCAGCAGGGATGAAGACTGAGTACGGATGGAGCAGCTGCCAGGAGAGCTGAGTGATTAGGGACAGTACCTATTCAGTAAGGAGTTTAAGGCAAGACTCCCTAACACTGCAGGATGGCCTCTTGAGCGTGTCCCAGTGGCTGTGGCTCTTGAGTGCTTTGAGTCGACAGGAGAAATGCGCTATACAAATGTTATTTATTATTCTTATTCTTATTACAATGCAGATACAAATTATGTAGGGGACTCTGGAGCAATGGGGGAGGAATGGGGGGTTAGACCATCGCAGGGGCCCAGCACCAATTGCCTCCTTTTTTGCCTCAATGGCAGTGCTGGCCCTGCTCAGATGTATGCCAAAAGAGGAATTTGATATTAAAGGGAACCAAGTATAAGACATCAAGAGGCTGACCTATTTCTTTCTAAATATTGCCTGGCTGTCCTGCTAATCTTCTGCTTCTAATACTTAGACATAGATACTTTGCCATAGACCCTGAACAAGCATGCAAATCAGATGCTTCTAACAAAAATCTGACAAGGTTAACTGCATATTTGTTTCAGGTGTATATTACTAGTATTGTATAAAAATAAATATGGCAGCCTCCATATGTGACTCTCTTCGGGTTCCTTTTGTTGGATTTAGCAACATTATAACTTAAAACTGCAGTATATTAAAGCAAACACAAGATGTCACTGTCTGTAAAGTGGGGTGATGATCTCTATGGTATTTCTCTGTTCTAAGTAAGCTGCATTAACTGATAGTTGCGTATGATTTATCTCAGAACTTTTAACTGAAGAAAACGTGTAAACTTGTTATACTGCCTATCTGCATGTACCTACCACTCGATCACCTCTGCAAGATCACTTATTTTTTTTTTTCCCAACCAAAACCTCAATTTAATAAGGTAAGTTCTACTGGCAATCAAGTTTCCCTCTAAGGGGAGCACCCATTTGGGGCAATCTTCACCTCACACCCCACATGTACTTTAACTCACTTTTGTAATATGTCGATTCATATTTAAATATAAATAATAATTCGATAAGTTCAGATCACTAAATCACAAGACCTTTTCATACATTACAGTAGTAGGAAGACCGTGGTTGCAGAATATCCCAGGAATTAACCTATCTGGAGTGCCGGCACCTAACCTCGTTTAGGGCACCCCCCAAATTCTCATCAGAGGAAGCCCCCTACCTGCCACTTTGGCCAAGAACCTTCTAGCATGTGTGCAAGACAATGCCTTCTTACAAGCCAAATGTCAACTGTATTGATCTAGGTGTACTTCAGGGTTGCAATGCAATTTGCTGCAGGAAGAGGGAAGTTCCTGGGAGGTTTATTGAACAGTCTGTATTTTATGTAGAGCACCAAAATGATTAGTTTTCATGCTTGTAAAATATTGCTGTTTGAGAATCCAAGCCCTCTAGGGCATCTACAGGAAGCTGCAAACTAAAATGCTCCCGCCCATAGCAGTCTACTGATGCTAGTTTCTGATGCACAGTAGATTTTACTGCAGCAGTCTTGAGTGCTCAGACAACTGACATCATCTGGAAGGAATTGGGGGCAAAGCTGATTGGTTCCTGACCACGTGATCACTAAGGCTGGGTTCACACCAAGGCCCTGTTTGAAAATCCGTTTTCTTTCAGTTATAACTGAGAGCAACTGATTAAGTGTAAAGTAATGCCCATGTTTTCCTATGGCACCTTTCACACTTAACGTGTTTTAACTGAAATGTTTTTCACAATGCACTGCTATGGAAAAAAAGTGTACCAATGCATACCAACGTACGCCAACTGATTAAGTGTAAATGGGCCCTGAGGGCTTTATTCACTAAACCCTGATAACTAATATCACGGTCGCGCTAGTGTTTTGCGCGCGTTGTAACACGCATAACAGCTTTTGTGCAAAATTTGCGATTGCGCACGAAAATCGTTATGCACATTATAGCGCTAGTGCAACCGTAATATCAGTTATCACGGTTTAGTGAATCAAGCCCTAGGTGTGTTGTATAATGCACATGTTTTGTGGTCCGGGAAGGAATGGTGGCTGCACTTGTTAATATGAGCCCTGGCCTATGTCCCTCCTGGCTGTGGAGTTTACAATGGCTGTAGGGGTAAGACAGTGTAAGTATGTGTATCAAAGTTTTAGTGTGGGGCTGTTTCATGACTTGGAATGAACACTTTAAATTGTACCAGAATAGTGTTGTGTCCGGCTTTTTCAAATTCGGAATTCTTCTGCTCAGAACCTACATCCGGCAGGTGGTGTTAAAGTAAACCTTTCATCTTATATAAAGGAAAAGTTAGATACTTGCCTCGGGAGAGGGAAGCCTCTGGATCTAGCTGGTTTAGTGGAGGACAGAGCTGGAATGGGTCAGAGGAAGAGGACGGGGAAGCCTCTGGTGGTTTATCCTGAGTCTTCACTCTAGTAAGGGGAACACCCATTTGGGGCACTTTTTTTTTTTTTTTTTTTCTCTCGCTACAGGTACTTTAACTCCCTCTTGTTGCCACATCATTCCATGTTGCGTTCCTGCTTTCCAACACTTCCTTCCTAAAAGCCAGAAGGAGGAAGTCTTGGAGGGTTGTGAAATGCAGGGTGGAGCCTGTGAGATGGGTGAGTTGACACCCCCTGCTGCTCTCTGCATGCATGTTATCTCAAACATAACCACCTCTGCCGAGAATCCAGCTTGTGTAAAGCAGACCCTGACCCCATTTTTCTCCCTTCTGACCGTCCCGAGGCATGATGGTCGCTCCTCTTGTGTGGCTCAATCGCCCATCCACTCCTTGTTACAGGTGTGTGATTCAGATACTACTGATGCACATAAGATCTGTGGGATTTCCAGGCAAATGGTATTGTAGGGCTGCCTACATATCCCTCTTACTTCATGAGAGGAGAAGGGCTGATGGAGCAGTGAACAAGGAGTCACAATGCAGGTGGGGTGAGTGAACAGTGCCCCCAGTGGATCACTTGGCAATGTGCAGAAGGGGATCTTTGGCAGCTGTACACACTTTCTACAATCCAGTGTGTATACAAGTATTAAGAGGGAACTATTTTTAGTCAGAAAATAAGTGTCAGATGCAGCTAACCCGAGTTTTAGGATTTGCAGGGAGCTCGATCGCAGCCCCCATGAGATAGTTCTGGGCCTCAAACCCCCCTAAAAAATAAAAAATAAAAAAGCTATATAAATTAAAAAAAAAAAACATTTATAACCCCAGTTCCTCAGGAAATCGGCAGAATTGTCCTAGATGCAGATCTGATAGCAGCAATAACCTAAATTTCTGTTACACACTGACTAACCTAAGTGTAAAAAAAAAAAAAAACACACAAACTATTTCCTGGAATTTCTTTGGAGTTTCCTACCGAACTTATTGGGGTTGTTTTGCCAAGCGTTGAGAACTGAAGCGGTCCATCTAACATGGTATTTTGTTTTTAAATGTGTCTGCTATGTAGTGTCAAAAGTTTACAACTCTCACCTGGGCCATATCAACACAGAATGGTAGGTGACGACAAGTTTGCAGGTCAGGAATCGTAAAACAGTTAGTTTAAAAGCTTTTCACCTAACCAATGTTCTGATCTGAAACTGTAAATGTTTGAAGCTTAATTGCAGACTTATGATTTGTTGGATCAGTTATGTTCTCAATTTTTTAATAATCATCCCCATAGCCACAGCTTGGCAGATAGTCATTGTTTCACAGTGGCTGGATAATCTGCAGACAGCTTTTACTTTCAGTATTTTAATCCCATTAATATATTACTGACCACAAGAGAGAATACAGCAGTGAAAGTAAAATACATCTGTTAGTTGTTTTGAAAGATTACTTAATTTCTGAATTCTTTCTCATTTCTACAGGTCCTCTCGTCTGGACGACCATCTCTGCAATGCTGACGACTGTATGTAGTTCTCTGGGTAACCAACCATCAGAGCCACCTGGATCTCCATCCACCTCTGAGCTCCCCCTTAAACCATATACTATCACTACAGAATCAGAGTCTGGACTGCAACTTCAAGAAGAATCTTCTGAAGACTCACCTTATTCTTCTGAAAGATACACATCACTTTCATCTGTGAGACTTCCATTCCAAACATTTGCAGGACGAGACTCTTCAGAAGGCACATCATTTAGTAAGTTTCTACACCCAACTCTTGAGATGTCTCATCCATATGAGTCATGGATGAGGCCTCCAGCGCCAGGAGTCCCTGGGGAGGAAAGTGGAGTTCCATCATGGTGGGATATTCATGCTGGGTCTAGCTGGATGGATATGCAGTCTAGTGCAGGGGGCTTCACAACTCCTTCACCTCACCAGGCCTCTTTAGGAGGATATGGCTCGGAGCTCTGTATTCCGCCTACACACATGCTGCCTCCGGCACCTCATCTCATGGGAAGCTTGGATGCCACAATGGAATCTCATGGTACTGAGCAAAATTCTGATGGATCTCCACGTGCTAAAGGTAGTAGGAGAGCTGTACCACGCAGTTCAGCTCAAGCTGCTTGCCGTTGCCCCAACTGCCAAGAGGCGGAACGGGTTGGCTCAGGTGGAGATCTAGGCAAGAGGAAAATCATGCATAACTGCCACATACCTGGTTGTGGAAAAGCATACGCCAAGACATCTCATCTAAAGGCTCACTTGCGTTGGCATAGTGGAGATCGTCCCTTTGTCTGCAACTGGTTGTTCTGTGGAAAGAGATTCACTCGGAGTGATGAGCTACAAAGGCATCTTCAGACCCATACTGGGGCAAAAAAATACCCTTGCCCATCTTGTAGCCGCGTCTTTATGCGGAATGATCATCTCACCAAGCATATGAAGACCCATGAAGGGGAAATGAGGGGGACTACAGACAATGTTGGCAAGGCCAAGCGGGAGCCAGATGAAAGTAGCACTAGCCATACAAACTGAGAGGTGCCCTGTTGAAGATCCATAGTCGAGCAGGGCTTTTAAAAGCTGCAATAGCATCTCCTCCATTCCAGGAACAGTAGTGTGGATTAGATCAATTGTTCTCCAGTCTCATGCATAAGGTCACCTAATGCTTTGGGCAAAGTAATCAGTGGTGTTTTCTTACGCATGGTACTCAAAGAATTGTGCCCTTACCCAGTTGTGAGAGGTTAGTGAGCCTTCAGGACTGGGGTTGCAATCTAATTAGCTTCTGTTATGTATTAATTTATTTGTAGATAGACCATTGCCTCTAGTGCACACCATGGTGTATCAGTAGAGCGATACGTGGGAGATGGGCCAGTAAATGCGGGCGTGTAACTGAACAATATAAGAATAAACGTATAGGGCAAGAAAACAAGGATACAACAGTGTAAAGTATTAAATGTAATGTTTTGTGTGAACATTTTCAGTGGGTGATTTCTGCCAGAATTTCTTAGCTGAAAGTCTTGTCTACAGGCCTAGCAAATAACCAGCCCCCCTCCCTGTTCTCCTCCCCAGCCTACACCTCTCTGACACTGCAGCTGCCCTTAGCAGGTTCTGGTGCTCCATATCTATGTATAGAGCGCTTGAGGGAGCCCAATGTAACACTCGCACTGGGGCCCAGAGCTCCTTAGCTACACTACTGGCTTGGCTTCCATTGTGCTTTGATGTGCATACAATGACAGACACTAGGTATAGTCAATGGGATACAAAAACGAGCTGATGCAGGATTATGCAAATTCTATATGCAAATATATGTAGCCTGAAAATAAATCAATACTATCCTGGAAAGGTACCTTTCCATTTGTCCATTTTCAAGCTGCATACATTTGCAGAATTCTGCATGAATTTATTTGCACCTCATGCACTATCCCTAACAGACCCCACCTAATTTCCTGTGCTATTGATTTCCTATAATTTTTCTGATCCATTTTCCATGCAAAAATCGAATCGGGCCTGTCTAATTGATTCGACGTGTTGATGTAACATGGTGTGTAGCATGCATTAGGGCCCGTTTCCACTGGAGCGTAAACCGCTCTGAAACCCCAGTTTCCCCGCAGGCAAATCACTTGAGGGAACTCTGTCATAGGAAACTATGGTGCTGCCGGCCGAATCGCTTGCCCTAGCGATTCGTCCGACACTGGCCACAGTTTTTGCGTGGGAGGCTGCGAATCCCATAGCCGTGCATGGCACGGCTTCTGGGATTTGCCTGCGATCCCGCACACCCGGAAATGCCGCCGTGCGTCTCACTGACGTGTGTGGCAACAAGTTGAAATGGGCCCTTACTCACAGGAGATGATTCAAAAAGCAGTATTTTAACGGCAAGCCTTGCACATGACAGGCATGTCACATGGTGGGGATTGGGAACGGATCATTCTGGTGACATTGCAGGGCTAAGACTGTACAGATCCCTCACTAGCCTGCAGCCCAGTGACTAGTTATGTTGCTATGCGGGGTGGGGGGAGAGTGATGACGGAGAGGTGCATGGGTTATGTAATTTCCTCTAAATTTTTTTTTTTATAGCTCTGAGCAATTTTTATACAATGATTTACAATTCATAGAACTATTCACATCACTTTTTCTCAATCTAATGTCCCCATCACACACCACAGCCAGTTGTGGACTAAAGGTGGCCACTAATGATCCAATTTCTAGCGAAAAATCGTTCACTACACCATCAACGAACCAATCTTTGTTTCCTATCTATCACAACCAACTAGAAAATCCAAATTTTGGTTTGACCAAAATCCAATCCAAAAACCAAATTTTGGTTTGACCACAATTTATAATCGTTAAACTCCATTAATGGGCACAATCGATTATGATTTACAGCCAAGCCGATCAATTTCTAGTGAAAAATCGTTCGAGCGATCAGAAATTCTGAACAGTTGGTGGCCACCTTAAGAACACTGTACTAGGAAATGTTAAAATCCGTACTTTAAAGTACACCTGAAATAGACCAAAAAGTAGATTTTTACTTATCTGGACCTTTTCCAGACCCTCAAGTCTTTCAGGTCCCTCAAAGTCCTCTAGGTACCCTTTAATGTACCGCTGCCCCCTCCGAAAGATCTGCGCATGCATGGTGCAATACTTTAGAGAACCGCACATGCATGGAACTCTCCCGGCAGTGGGATAATGGGAGGAGGTGCACAGATGGGTCCACAGTAGTAGCAACTAGTCACAGATCTTTCAGAGTAGGAAGCGGCACAACAGCGGGTACCCGGAGGACATTGATGGACCTGAAAGAATACGGGGCTGAAAAAAGCCCCAGATAAGAAAAAAAGATTATTTCTTCCCCTAACCTTCTGGTCCGATTTAGGTTTTCTATAAAAAAATGTTGAAATCCTATGGGATGTCTGTAAACAAACCTACCAGGTAAGAATTTTTTCTAAAACTGCTTATACTGATGGCACCACAACTATCCAGGGGCTAGTGTCTGTCTCCTGGGGTATTGCACCCTAGAGATGGTCAACACAACATTAAAAAAAATCTGGCTTACTTGCAAATTTAATTCATATTGAATCGAATACAATTTGCATACCATAGCTGCATTTGATTGGTCTGTTTGATGTTGCCTCACTGGGATTAGGACCTGATCCCTTGGGCATCATCACTGGGTCAAAGGGGTACAGACGCATAGTCAGCCTACAGAGCAGACAGAACAGCGTAAACATGACCTCACGGGAGATATGGGATGTCACTTTGCGGAGTTGACCTGCCTGGCAGCTCGCTGGCTGGGTGGCAACCAGGGGCTGCTGTACACATTGTGGCTTATTGGCAGTGGTGGTGGTTGTTGTTTGCCTCAGTTGACTCAGTTTTAATCTAGCTTGTGTATTGACCTTTAGGCGGGGATCACAGTTGAGTAGATTGCCTGCAGAATCGCACCAAATGTCACAGCCCATATTAATAAATAGGTTTATTTACATCTAATGAGCAAAGTTTGGTTATTATTTACGCCGTGCTGGACAATAAATACATACAATGGTACAAAGGATGACAGACACAACATAACAAGGTTATACAAAATAGGACAAAGCATACACATAACTAGACTGTGCAAGGGGAAAGAGGTGCCCAGGGTATGTTAAAACTAAGTTAACCTCCCTGGCGTTATAATTATTTCCAGATTAAGGCCTCTTTCACAGTGTGACGTAAAGATACAATACAATAACATTTGTAAAGCGCTTTTCTCCCATAGGACTCAAAGCGCACGTTAAAACATTTATCGCAGAATAACTCACTGCAATGAAAAATCAATGCCCTGTTCACAGTGCACACGTTGCGTTGGTGTCTAGCGCTGCACGTTAAAAGTGAAAGTACTGCATGCTGTGCATTATACACGTTATTAGTTGCGTAGTGCTGGGGATACACTGGTCGACCGGCGGCTTGATTAGCTGCCGGATCGACCCCAGCCGTGTCCCCGCTCGTCTGCACGGATTGATTACCGCTCGCCCCCGCCGGCGCTTTCTTATCAGCGCTCGATTCCCTGCCATTGTCCGTAGGCGGGAATCGAGCGGACGGGGGTTGAGCGGCTTGATCGGGCCAGCTGAATATTATCAGCTGGCCGGATCAGCTGGTCGATACACGGTACAGAAACGTACCGTGTATCCCCAGCATTAGACTGTTTGCCCATGCTCAACTCCACCAGCGTTACATCTTTCCCTACTATCCATGGCGGCCTGGATGGGGAATAGTAATTAACGCCACCTAATGGTTGTGATCGGCTAACGGAATAGTACCAAATTTTTTCACAAGCAAGAACAAGAAAACACACATGGGATCCGCAGGAGCTCCTGCATATAACTCACTCAGTCACAGGATTACCGCTCAGGGCTGTGGATTTCCATCCCCAGTCTGACTTGGGATTACCGCTAAGGAGGTTAAAACCAGTTAAAAAGTAAAGGATGAGGGGTGTTACCTCAAATGAAGACACAATCTTATGATTACTGAATTTTAATGTGCACTGGCCAGCACACATTAAAAGTCATTAAAGAGAACCCGAGGTGTGTTTAAAGAATGTTATCTGCATACAGAGGCTGGGTAGGCTTATATTGCCCAGCCTCTGTTGCTGTCCCAAACCTCCCTAAGGTCCCACTGCACTCTGCAATCCCTCATAAATCACAGCCGCGCTGTGCGGGCTGTGTTTACATCTGTAGTGTCAGTCTCGGCTGCTCCCCCGCCTCCTGCATAGCTCCGGTCCCTGCCCCCATCCCTTCCCTCCAATCAGCAGGGAGGGAAGGAACGCAGGTGGGGACCGGAGCTCTGCAGGAGGTGGGGAGAGCAGCAGACTGACACTATAGAGATAAACACAGCCAGCTCTGACAAGCTGTGTCAGCAGCGTGGCTGTGATTTATGAGGGATTGCAGAGTGCAGGGGGACCTTAGGGGGGTTTGGGATAGCAACAGAGGCTGGGCTGTATAGGCAGATCCAGCCTCTGTATGCAGATAACATTCTTCAAACCCACCTCGGGTTCTCTTTAATCGTATGACTGTGTCTTAATTTGAGTTAAACCACCTCATCCTTTACTTTTTAACTGGTTTTAACTCAGTTTTACCATATCCTGGGCGCCTCTTTCCCCTTTTGCCATTTATTCTCCTTTGGAGGAGTATACCGCCTGGGTCTTGCATGGCTTAGCCACCCCTAAGCCCATCTGGTTGTTTTTAAATGTATAGTGTGACCACACCCAGCTTGCCTGGACACCCGAGTGAAGTCAGGTTTATAGATCTTATCTGCATACAGAAGTTGGTTGCCCTTCTGCAACCTTCCTGTGAGTACACATTTTGTTTTGCCTTCCTTTTTCTTGTTGTAACTTACTGCACCATCGGGGCTCCCGGTGTCTGTGTGTTTTTTTTTTTTTCTCTTTCCCTCCAGGTGTTTTTTCTTGACCCCCATACCTGCACATAACTAGATTGTGCTTCTTTTTTCTGCCAGAAAGTTAGGCCCCATTCACACTTGAGCGGTTTGCCTGCGATTTCAGCAAACCGCTCAAAGGCTAGCGCTTTTGAAAGCGCTAGTGTAATTAAACCCTATGGGCCTGTTGTTACTTGGGCGATTTGCGCTAATCGCTGCAAAGGGCCCTCAAAATCGTGAAACGCAACGTCGCCTGCACCATTTTCTGGTGATTTCCTGGCGATCGCGTTTCAGTGCTATAGAAGCGCTAAATGCGATCGAGGTAAAATCTCCTCATTGTTCAGTGATTTTTTTTTTTTTTTTTTTTTATTTTTTTTTTCCCCGCTGAAAAATCACTCATGCAAAACGCCGACAGTAAGCGTCGGCGTTTTGCGCTTTCAAGTGTGAATGGGGCCTTATGCTGGGAATACCCGGCTTGATTCCGAGCCATTTAGATGGCTCGCTAGATAATTTCCGTCACGTCCGACCTCCCGTCCGATCGTTTTGCTGCTTGATTCTGCATTGAGGGCAATGCAAAAAGATAAGAAAAATGAGCGGAAGATAAGAGAATTGCCTGCGGAATTGAGCGGCGAAACGATCGAGCGGCGAAATCGAGCAGTGTATGCCCAGCATTAGGCCTTTTTCCAAGGACATCTGAACTGCTGGTTCCACGTACATCTTCCTCCACGACTGCCATTCTAATGCAGTTAAAATGCAGCTGAATGGCAACTGTTGTAACCTCATGCGTGTCGAGCACTAGCACGAGGGAGGCTTACAATATGATGAAAAAGTCTGTCGCATTGTTTTTTTTTTTTTTTTATGCGGATACACAGAAAATAATACTGGGATTCTAAGTCATTTTTAGAATCAGGAGGATATATATAATTGCTGTAAATCTCATCAGTTTATATTCACCTTGGGTTTCCTTTTAAAGGGGAACTGAAGAGTTTTATATGGAGGCTGCCATGTGCATTTCCTTTTAAACAATACCAGTTGCCTGGCAGCCCTGCTGATCCTCTGCCTCTAATACTATTAGCCATAGTCCCTGAACAAGCATGCAGCAGATCAGGTGTTTCAGACTTAAAAGTCAGATCTGACAAGACTAGCTGCATGCTTGTTTCTGGTGTTATTCAGATACTACTGCAGAGAAATAGACCAGCAGGGCTGCCAGGCAACTGGTATTGATTAAAAGGAAATAAATATGGCAGCCTCTGTATACCTTACTTCAATTCCCCTTTAAACTCTGCTAAAGACCTCCTCAGGATAGAATCTAGTGTGTGTATGGCAGCACTGATTGGTTGCCAAGAGATCTGGCATGCCAGATCAAGCCTGATGATATTGTTCTCTTTGCTCCGCCTCCTCCAAAGTGTTCCAGAGCCCCTATAGTGACAGAACACGGTTCTACCGGTAGTCTGCAGACTAGTGGTGCGTCTGTACAGCCTCGGCACCTGAACTGACACCTGAGGGATCGTGTCCCACACCCAGCCGGGTACCAGTATTCTGAAGTGTGTAGTACCCAGTTTAATGTTAAGGATTTCCCATTTGATGCAGTGGAAGCTTAGACATGAATATGTAAGCAATGGCAATATGCAATTTTAATATACTATCTGTATTGTCACACAACTGGAATTTACATTCCCGCTCAAATTAAGCACACTTCATTGCACTAAGCTACACTGACTAACACTGCCAAAGGGAAGACAACATTAAAATGGCTCCATAGGGCTCAGTCTTACAAGCCGGTTGCCATACAGCACAGTTGAAAACATTCAACATGTTTGTGCGGCATTAGATAGACACCTTTCGTAATTGCATAGCAAGCCATAGTGACACATGGCATGTAGTTTCCATGAGCTCTGTCTTTTATCATGTTAATAAAGAATGCAAAAAAAGGGGAGGGAAATAAGTTTTCTGGCCTGCTACAATTGCTTGAGTAAATCTGCAATGAATTTCTTCAATAAATGACTGCTTCTTTTAACGCTTGCTTATCCAGCTTGTGCAAATCAGATTAAACCGTCTCTGATCTTTGTTGTTGTTAACCTGTGAGGGGCTGCCCCTCCCGCGTTCAGACTCTCCTGATGTTATGGGGGTAATGTGTCTATAAAACAGGGTGTGGAGGGATATGGGCAGAGAGAACAGCTCCACACCCAGCGAGGCAACGGCTGCACCCAGGGGACCTGTAGGGAGCTGTGTTAACTCTGTGATTGCTGCTAAGAGCCCAAATTCTAGAAGGGAGGAAGAACATTTTTGTGTGATGCTGTGCCTGGGCCAGATTTCTGATAAGGCCTCAGAGGCTACGGCTTAGGGGGACTGCTGCACTTCGGAGAGGGGGCTCTGTGTCCCAGGGATAAAAAGTTGTTTGCTGTACAGCATGGGAAGTATGCCACACATGTAGTAGTTGTATTCACCACAAATTTCCTCTTCTATATGCAAGACCAGCTTCTGTAAATGAAAGTCGTGGTGATAAATAAGATTCAAATATTATGACTTTGCTTGTAAACTCAAGTATTTGTATCTCATCGGAGATAAAATCATCAGGCCACCCCTAGCTTTTTGCCAATCAATATAGTACAAAGCACTGCGCAGCACACACGGTGGGAAGTTAATTGCATTGGCAGTAATTTCTCTATAGGGGAAAAAAAAAAATGGTATAACAGACCTTAAGGCTAGTTACACACCAGGACGTTGCGTTTAGGGGACGTTATAGGGCACATAAAGTGCCCCTAACGCAACGCCTGGTGTTCTTTGGTGTGGACGTCTGAGTGAGCTGTGTTGTGCAGCTCACTCTGGCGTCCTTGATGCGTACTCTTGGACGCATGCGGCATCACGTGGTCCTGCCCGGCCAATCGCTGCACAGAGCAGCCTCTCCAGGAAGTAAACACTGCACGTCACTGAGTGCAGTGAATATTAATTAGCCATATGCCTGACCGCTCTCCCCTCCTCCCCAACATGACTGAGCATGTGCAAACAGTCTAACGCAGCTTAGCCGCGTAGAACGCACAGCATGCAGCACTTTGCTGCGTTACAATGTAACGCAACGTGAGCAGTGTGAACAGCCCACTTGTGTTACATTGCTGTGCGTTGGGGGAGCGTTACAGGCTGCACTAACGTGCGCCTGTAATGTCCCTGTGTGCAAGAAGCCTAATGCTTTATTTTATGCAAAACTGCATGGCATTATTCCACTCAAATGGATAACCTGCATCACACAGTGCACATCGTGTGAATTTTAGGGCCCTTTTTCAGTAAGAAATTTGATTCAATGCAATCGTGTTTCTTTCCATTTCCACTATCTCGATTCGTCGGGTGTATGATGTGATTACGGTCACGTTTGATGTATGTTGCAGGAAAAAAAAATCCTGCGGGAAAATAGATCTGAATCACGTGGAAAATAGTATAGCGGTACTATTGCTATGGCATGTACCTGTGCTCCTATACTATGATTCTATGGCTATGGGATGTACCTGTGCGCCTATACTATGATTCTATGGCTATGGGATGTACCTGTGCTCCTATACTATGATTCTATGGCTATGGGATGTACCTGCGCTCCTATACTATGATTCTATGGCTATGGGATGTACCTGCGCTCCTATACGATGTGATTCTATGGCTATGGGATGTACCTGCGCTCCTATACGATGTGATTCTGTCAAAAAAAAATAAATTTGCACTTATTGAAAAAACAGCACCGTGATTACATTAGTTTTAGATAATAGCGTTGCTATTGCAATCCGCAAAACTCAAGTGATCTGATTTTCAGATCGAAATGCAGTAAGTGACAAAGGGCCCTTAAAGTGAACCTCCGGACTAAAAATCTACTCAGCGTCACTGAAAAGGCTTGGTGTTTAACAGTTTTACAGCATCAGAGCTTTGTTTTTCTTACCCAAGCCTTAGCTGCACATAAGCTAAGCTCTGCCCCATCAAAGAAAAAACCTTTCAACCAAAAAGATGAAATCACAAAGATTTGCATGTTCTTTTAAAACGGGGTGGGTAAGAGACTATTTTACCTATCTATTTTAATGAACATAGCTAATGTAACTATGACAGTATGTTTAGGCTGATGTTCCTCTTTAAAAACCTCTGATTGCAATGGCAGCAGCTTAGTGCAGGTGAATTTCAGCATTTATAACCACACTTGATATGAGGTGCGGTTGCCCAGCAGCACAGAACTGTGTCATGTCTGAAAGTGGATGTGCTCACATGTGATGCCATGGAATGTACATCTATCCACTGCCCGTGCCCAGCTGGTGCATGGGAACAGCTGACAAGTGATGATGGTGTTATAATTTCCCTTAATTTTCTTCTGTATTTATAACCTAATTTATGCTTTTGTCACAGTAGCCTTAATCATGGGTATGTGTTGTGAATGGGTCTTGTCTAAACTCTGCCCCATACAGTCTGAACAGTATGATGATGCAAGCAGCAGTCCTGCCACAAAGCCTGCTATTAAAGGAGTCATCAGGTGATTATAAGGAAAATATATGCTACTTACTCGGGGCTTCCTCCAGCCCCAAGCTCCCAGCATGTCCCTAGCTGCAGGTCCGCGGTGAGGCGTTCGCCTATGAAGCTTCCCTATCCCGACGTCAGGCCGACCTAGAGGTCGGCCTGTACTGCGCCTGCGTGAGCGGCGCTGTCAATCGCCGCCACGTGATTTGGAGCACAGGCGCAGTAGTCCACGTGGTGATTGACAGCTCCACTCGCGCAGTGAGAGGGATATGGAGGCTGCCATATTTTTATTTTTTTTTCCTTGCTGTCCTGCTGATCTCCTGCCTCGAATACTTTTAGCCATAGACCCTTAACAAGCATGCAGCAGATCGGGTGTTTCTGAGATTGTCAGATCTGACAAGATTAGCTGCATGCTTGTTTCTGGGCCAAATAGATCAGTAGGTCTGCCAGGAAACCAGTATTGTTTAATGGGAAATAAATATGGCAGCCTCCATGTACCTCTAACTATAGTTGTCCTTTAAGTGTAGTTGTATCACATGCATGTTGGATAGTTCCTTTTCATCTTATCCATCTAATGTTTTTGGCATCTCAAGATAAGTTACCTTATTTCTGCTGATCCACAGCACATGAATGAAGTATGCTATGCAAAATACCATAAATGCTGTTATCCATATCTCATTTTATGTTTTGTGTGTGTGTGTAACATAAGCAAAATCACAATAAGAGGACATTTCTGGTATGGCACCAACTATATTCCTTGTTTAAAAAGTGTGTAATTTATTGGGGTGGGGGTAGAATTGGGTATGGCCAGTAATTAATCACCTGTAATTAATTTATGACTTTTATGTTTTGAAGAGTGAATTATGTATGTGAAAGATGCTGAACAGTAGGCATGTTGGTGACTATGGTATCACACTACTTACTGACATTTCCAATAAAATATTAAGATGAACCCACCAAGCAACTGCCCACATTCCTAACTTCTGCTCTCCTAGTTGAGAGGAACTCTGCTATGCTCATAGTGGCTATTGTACTCCCTGTAACAGCCGGAACACAACAGATCAAGTAAGCGGTGCTGCGTATTACCATGCGTTAAGTCGCATACAGTGAAGCATAAAGTCAATGAAAAATATACTTGCCTGTCACAGACCCCTGCGGTACAATGCTACACGCCGCACTGTGAAGGTCACTTTAGGTGGTGCATGGCTGTGTGGAAGTAGCATTACAAAGTGCCCATTGTACCGCAATGCACCACTGTGATCAGGCTGAGCACGCTGTTTAAAGGACATCTGTCGCGAAAATCTTAAAATTTAAAATACATGTTAACATATACAAATAAGTACGTTTCTTTCAGGAGTTACCGTATATACTCGACTACAAGTCGAGAAATTTAGGACTGACTCACAATGTAAAAGTGGGGGGGTTGACTTATAGTCGCGTCAGACCTAAATTTCCAAACTTATAGCCAGGGTCGGGGTGCCACTTTCTCCTCATTAGGCTACACTGCACTGCCCCCTCACTAGCTCTCCCTCCCTCCTGTCTCCTCCTAATCATAACTGTTGCCAGTTTTACCTACAAACCTCCTCTCCCAGCCGCTATGGTGCCTTCCGCTCTCTCCCCTGGTGGCCGCCTCTCTCCCCCGTGTTCAGTGACAACAGCGTAGCAGAGCTGACATACGTTACCTAATCCACCGCTGCTCGCTGTGTCCTTTGATCTCCTCCTTGTTCATGCCGGCGAGCATACTATAGCGTCTCTCCCGCTTCCAGTACCATGTGACATCGGGAGTCACATGGTACTGAAGCGGGAGAGACGCTATAGTATGCTCGCCGGCATGAACGAGGAGGAGATCAAAGGACACAGCGCGCAGCGGTGGATTAGGTAACGTATGTCAGCTCTGCTACGCTGTTGTCACTGAACACGGGGGAGAGAGGCGGCCACCCGGGGGAGAGAGCGGAAGGCACCATAGCGGCTGGGAGGGGAGGTTTGCAGTTGAAAAGGAATAGGTCACGTATGACAGCTCTGCTACATTGTTTTCACAGAACACGGGGTTGGGAGGCGAGGGGGCCACCCGGGGGAGAGAGTGGAAGGCATCGCAGCTGCTGGGAGGGGAAGTTTGTAGGGAAAACTGCCCATAGTACTCGATGCCTAAATATATGCATATATCCGCTCTGCATATGTGAAAAGCTGAAGCAGCACCTGGGGACCAGGAGGAGTTAATGGCCGCAGAGTTTTATGCACTACAGCCATTAACTTCTCCTGGTCCCTAAGTGCAGACATTACTTCTCCTGGACCGCAAGTGCAAAACCAGTAACCCCTCCTAGTCCCCACCTGCAGCTATCAACTCTACTAGGCCGACTTATACTTGAGACTTTGAAAAATACCAGCTTTTGGGGGTCGGCTTATACACGGTGTCGACTTGTATCCGAGTATATACGGTAAATGAGCTATAAATGACTTTTCTTCTATGTTGCTGTCACTTAAAGTAGTAGAAATCTGGCATTACCAACAGATTTTGGACTAGCCCATCTTCTCATAGGGGGTTCTCAGGGTTTTATTTTTTTTTTAAAAGCACTTAGTGAATGGCAGTTGCTCTGTCCAACTGCCAAAAAAAGTGTAAGGTGAGCAGGAAGGCCAGGAATGTCTTTATAAAGAATAAAGGCCATGCTGAGAATCCCCCATGAAGAGATGGACTTACCTAAAACCTGTCGGTAATTTCAGATTTCTACTACTTCTGTAAGTGACAGCAACATTGGAGAAAAATAATTTATAGCTCATTTTACTCTGGAAGAAATGTACTTCTTATTTGTATGTGTTTCAAATTTTAAGATTTTCGCGACACTTCCTCTTTAAGGCCTCTCTTACACGGACTGATGAGCTGTGTGCTCAGCAAGCAGATACCAGGCAGCAACAAGGCATTTTACTGCCTATCAACAGTCCATGGAAAAGAGGCCTAACTGAGTGGAGGATATGATTTTAAGCAGGTTTGAGCGAGATAACTTGCCTAAAATCACTTCAAAGGTCCTAATTGATTACAAATATGACTAGGCACGCTGAACATCAGTCATTAATGGAAACCTGAACTGAGTAACATTATTTAAAATAAACACATGATGTAGCTGCAAATGAATATTACATACTTACCTCACTGTCAGTTCCTCTCAGAAGCTCACCATTTTCTTCTTACAGTAATCCCTTACAGTTCTGATAATATTTTTGGCAGAACTGAAATATACCAGTTGCTGTCAGTTACAACTGAATGTGCAAGGTAATGTCCATGTTTCCCTATGGCTCAAGTAGGCGATATTACAGTTTAACGCTGTGCTGATCAGGAAGCTGTTATGGGGTAATGGCCATTTTCAAAATGGAGGATGGAGAATCCCATTGATCACAGTGGACAAACAAGACGCAGTAGAGGAGAAAGAGATCGATGGGTAGACTACATGGGAGGCAAGTATGACCATGTTTATTTTGACTTTAAAGAGAACCTGAACTGAAAATAAAAAGAGAACCTGAACTGAAAATTAAAAGGCAAAATAATCATACACAGGTCATACTAACCTTCTGTGTAGTCTACTCCTCAATCTCTTTCTTCTCTCCTGCATCCCATTTGATTAATGGATTTCTCCGACCTCCATATCAATATATTGTCAGAACTGGGAGGCATCACTGGAAGAAGAAAATGGTGAGCTTCTGAGAGGAATGGACGATGAGGTTAGTATGTAATGTTAGTTTACAGCTACTTCATGTGTTTACTTCAAATAATTTTCCTCGCTTCAGGTTCCCTTTTTAAGGCCACTTTTACCTCAGACTGTTGATAGGCAGTGAAATGCCTCTCAAACTCTCACAACTGCTCACTGCTGCCTAGTAACTGCTTGCTGAGCAGACAGCTCAACAGTCCGTGGAAAAGAGGCCTAACTGATCTCAGAGATTGGAATGTGTAGGACCAGCTTTAGGCCTCTTTTTCCACGTGCAGTTGAAATGTGTGCTCAGCAAGTATTTACCAGGCAGCAGTGAGCAGTGGTCTGAGTTTGAGAGGTATTTCATTGCCTAACAGGCCATGGAAAAGAGGCCTAATTCACATGCATGGCTGATTTGCATGCTCAACGCACAATTCAGCCATTGATCTGCTGTCCACTGGGCATCTTCCAACTGAAATGTAATACAGTAGAATCTTGTTTATAGTAAACTCTGATATAATTAACCCATGGATATAGTAATCTCAGTCCTTGGGTCCCAGCAACTGGGTATGTATAAATATACAATGTATGAACAATTCTGATATTGTAAACTTCTGATATAGTAAACGACTTTTCCTGATCCTTTTGTGTTTACTATAAAGGGATTCTACTGTACAGCCAAATGGCAGTAACCACACGTGCATCTGCACTTTACATGGGTAGCACAAACTGCCTTATGTCACATATGAATGTGGATGGGACCTGGCTCAAATGTGCCTCCATGAGATGAAAGTCTCTCTACTGCCTGTACCAAGAGCTGCCCAAGGGCTGTACAGGAAAAGATGAGATCACCTCCTGTTGCTGCTCGAGTGAAACTGGTCCCATTACACCACAGTACTCAAAGAAAATGAAGGCAGTAGTTCCTTACCTGGTTGTCAAGATGATCTTTTGGCTTTGCTATCTTGGGTATGTTACGGTTTATTCAGGACTGTAACAGAATACTGAAGAACATAGGAAATCTGGCATACCTACATTAAGGATATGTTCACAGTGGAATGTTGGGTTCCCTGTATAGCAGGAATGCAAAGGAGGGAATAAGTACTACAGCACGTTATGGCTGTATCGCACCCCATACAGTCAATGAAAAGTATGCTTTGCTGTACCTGTTAACGCCAGCTTTTAGCAGTAACGCCCAAAGAGTCAGATCTGAGCATGGAGGGGATATGTTGCAGTCCTCTGCCACCAGGTAACACCACCGTGTGTCAGCACTTGACATGCGTAATGTGACTACAGCTGCAATTGGGCTGCATTTAAATTGCACTCGCGGGTGGAAGTTCTCCCATCTGAAAGAGGCATAAGGGGTCAAAACCACTAAGAGCCTTTTCTAAGTGCTAATGATTTGAAAAGCTCTTGCTAATGCAAAGCAATGTAATGGTGCCCATACATGGTACAATAAAAACGTTCAATTTTACAGTTTATTCGACCAAAACGATTGAATTGCATGTAAGTCTAAATTCTTTTTTTCAATAAGAAAAATGAATGATTCTCCTATTTTTATTTTATAAAAATTCAATCGGACATGTTGGAACAATCTTTATATTTAAGCTAACGGAATAAACAAACAAAATTATCTAATTGAAAAAAAATTCTACCACGTATGGGCACCATAAGGGTGATTTTTATTAAATCACTTTGCTCGAGTGGGATCACACCCATAGCATTACAGGAGCAAGAGCTTTTCAAATCACAAGCGCTTAGAAATGGCTTAGTAATGTACGGCTAGTGGGTTCCAGGCCTACGTAGTGTTGAAACAAGCATCACATTTGTATTTTCAATGAAGCAGCATACACTGTGGTGAAAGCAGCAATCAGGAGCTTTCAGGGTGGTTGTATTAATTCTATGCAATTAGCTGCACTAAACAGGTTTTAATTTGATGGTATTTAAAGTGACCTTTCCAATGGTCTACAGTTACATCCTTCATTTGTGCCTCCATGAACCTGGGACAAAAGTACATTGTGGAACTGATGTAGTGATATCCTACTATTGTGAGAATCGTTGGACAGAAGTGACCCCTGGAAAGAGCACTGGATTTATTTAAGCGGGGGGGGGGGGGGGGGGGAGAGATGATTCCTGTGGTTGATGGGAGGAGTATCAATGGCTCATAGGCTGGATACACTCACACTCTACCGAATGGAAAACTGAACCTGTAAAAAACTGATCTGTTTAAATGGATCAGTTTCTTACATTGGGCTTTCATCTGTATTTTCTTCGATTAGCCACCCACTATGTACCTGTCCCTGTGCTTTCTCCACCGCCACCATCCATTTGGGTCCTTGCATGCTTGGAACATCAGTATACCGATTCCAGAGCGCCAGCAGAAGCATCTCAGGCTCCCATTGGTTTGCAATAGGCAAATGTGAATCGGCACTCCCCAGGGAGGATTTTCATTGGTCCACTGGTCAGTGACCCTATGAGAATTCTCACTGGGGAGAGAGGATGCCCATTGGTGTATTGCAAGGCGATGAGAGCCTGACATGCTTTCTGCTAGTCCTCTGGTATCAATATACCAGCGTTTCTTCATGCATGCAGGGACCTGAATGGATAGTGGCAGGTGTGAGTATCTTACAAAATGTATGTGGCAAGCAGCCCAGTCCATAGACTAGCATTGATTCTGTCAGCCTCCATTGCTATCCGAATCATCTGGCGGATCCAAAGAAATTGTGCAGGACCCAAACTTGTTCTGCTTGTCGTAATGTACCGAACAGATTCTATTGCTTTGCATAGGCTCGGGTCCGTTCAGTTCCCATAAACAGAATGTCTTTTCCCAGACTTGGGTATGGGCACTTGACTACAGCTTTTCAGCAGATCGCAAAGGTCAATGAAATGCACATAAGTCTGAGTTTATGCAAATTTAATGCAAAAGTATGCAGCTTGGACATAAAATGTAGAAGCGACTCCCATTCCAAGCTGCTAGCTTTACCATAAAATTAGCATCATCTCAATTTATTATGTATTTATTTATTGTATTTATAAAGCGCCAACATATTACGCAGCGCTGGACATTAGTTTAGGTTACAGACAATATTTAGGGGTGACATACAGCAAAATGACAATACAGGAATACAAGAAAGACCAGATCATGCAGCACAGTATGAGTACAAGGTAATGCTTAGTCAGTCACTGGATGGGAGCATCGAGATTATGCAAGTTAGGTTCACTCAGATGCATAGCATGGGTTCTCCGTAATGGAGGTGCATGATCAGGTTGGACACAAAAGGAGGAGGACCCTGCCCAAAGGCTTACAATCTAGAGGGAGAGGTAAGGACACAAAAGGTAGGGGACCAGAGTTCAGCTGTGGGTTTAGAGCACTTGGGAGTGGTAGTAGGCCAGAGTGAAAAGGTGAGTTTTGAGGGCCTTGTTGAAAGAGGGGGCTGCCCTAATGGGTGGAGGTAGGGAGTTTGGTAGTGTTGGAGCAGCTCTTGAGAAGTCCTGGAGGCGTGCATGGGACTGGGTGATGTGGGGGGAGGTCAGGCGAAGTTCATTGGAAGAGCGGAGTGAGCAGCTAGGTGTGTACCGCTGAGTAAGATCGGTAATGTAGGTTGGACAGGTTTTGTGGACAGATTTGTAGGTCAGACCCAGTATCTTGAATCTGACTTTGGACTGGATAGGAAGCCAATGGAGGGATTCAAGGAGGGAATCCGCCGTGGTGGAGCTATGGGAGCAGTGGATAATTCTGGCTGCCGCATTCGTGATGGACTGCGGTGGGGCTATTCGGGTCATATGGAGACCAGACAGAAGGGCATTGCAGTAATCAAGGCAGGAAATTGAGGGCATGGATGAGGAGTTTGGTGGTGGCAAAGGTCAGATAAGGGCGAATTCTTACAAATGCTATGAAGGTGGAAGTTGCAGGACTCTGTGAGGTTTTGGATGTGGGAAGTGAAGGAGAGTGCGGAGTCCAGGGTGACACCCAGACAGCAGGCTTGAGAAGTAGGGCGAATGGTAGTGTGGTTAACAGTGACATGCACATGGGAGGTTCATAGATGGCCGGGGTGGGAAGATCATAAATTCCGTTTTGTCTAGATTTAGTTTCAGGAACCTAGCGGACATCCAGGAGGAGATGGCTGATAGGCAGGAGGAGACCTTGTCCATGGTAGTGGTGGATATGTCAGGGGTGTGGAGGTAGATCTGGGTGTCTTCTGCATACAGATGATAGTTAAACCCATGGAGGAGATAACCTTGCCAATGCAGGATATGTATAGGGTGAACAGTAGGGGGCCAAGGACCGAGCCTTGGGGACTCCCACCGAGAGGTGGTTGGGGGTGGACGAGGTCTCATTGAAGGTGGTCGTGAAGGAGCGGTTGGAGAGGTAGGATGAAAGCCAGGTCAGGGTGAGGTTGTGAATGCCCAAGGACTGGAGAAGTAGGGGATAAACTACTGTGTCAAAAGCTGCTTAAAGGTCAAGGAGGGGGAGAATGGAGTATTTACCTTCAGCTTTAGCTAAGGCAAGGTCATTGACCACTTTGGTGAGAGCAGTTTCGGTGGAGTGGGCAGGCTGAGGGTGGAAAGGGTGAGATGTCAAGGTCTGCAATGGTGGTGGATTTAGTGAATATAAGGTCGAGAGTGTGACCTGCAGTGTGAGTTAGGGTGTTGGTGTGTTGTACTAGGCCAAGTGAGTTGGCAATGGGGAGTAGCTGGGTCACAACGGAGTTCTGGGCTTCATCGATGGAAATATTGAAATCCCCGAGGATGATGGTGGGGAGGTCAGAGGAGAGGATGTGTGGGAGCCAGGAGGCAAGGTCCTTCGAGAAAAGGTGGGGTGTAGCCCAGTGGGCGGTATAAGACCGCAATAATGGCAGGGTGGGGGTGGTAGAGGCGGATAGTGTGGGCCTCGAATGATGTGAATTGTAGGGAGGTAGGTGAGGTGAGGACACGGAAGGTGCAGGATGGGGAGAAGACCAGACCCACCCCTCCCCCATTCCTGTTGTCTGGTCTGGGGGTGTGACTGAGGTGAAGCCCACCATAGGAGAGGGCAGCCTCTGCGGCAGATTCAGAGTGGGTGAGCCATGTCTCAGTGAGTGCAAGGATGGTGAGGGATTTGGAGAGGAAGAGGTTGTGTACTGCTGTAAGTTTATTGCGGACGGATCTGGCATTCCAGAGACCGCAGGGTAGGGGGAGCGTGTGTGTGTGTGGGTGGGATGGATGGAAATAAGGTTGGGGCAAGGATGGATGTTTACGTTATTTGTGGACAGAGGGCTGTAAAGTGTGTGAAGCAGGTCAGCAGGGGATGCTTGTGTGTCAGCAGGCTGTGGCCCAGTATTGGGTGATATATCACCAGCTGCAAGTAAGAGTAGGAAGGAGAGAGTAAGTAAATGTGAATGGAATTTAAATGTTTGTGAGGTTTTTGAGCTGCTGGGGCGAGAGAAAGATTTCAGGAGAGCTAACAGTTCATGAGAAGGTTAGGAAAGCAGAGCAGGTGAAATGAATATGGAGTGTGGTACACTGGGAGGATGCATGTAGCAATGCAACTTGTAGACAGGCAGAACATAAGAAAAGGCGCAGTAAACATGTTAATGGTCTGATTATAACCAGAAAATTTCCAACCACTAAAAAGTTTATATGAGTATGCAGTTAGTGCAAGCAAACCTGTGTAAATAAAGAAGCAGAGTCTACTTGGCTGTGCAACATGTGTCCAGCTGTGGCATTTTTAGCAATAGCATTGGAGGCAGTTCTGGATGCAGAGTAGTAGTTTTCAGCAGAGTCCTGTGGCTGTTGAATCCTGTTTGAATTCCTAAATTCAATAAGTTGTAAAGCACTTTGAATTATAGCATCTCACTGGCCATCCCTAGAGGTATGATTCTTTAGGATGACACCTTGTCCAGCATTGCTTCTCCTACTTCTATGTACAGATCAGCCAACCAGAGCTGGGACAAGGTCCTCCAGCACCCAAGGCTGAGACACCAAAGTGCACCCCTCCATCCTTCCTACCCCAGCTGTCACACACTGATTGCTATTCGAGTAGGAGGCGCCGCAGGGCCCCCAACACGTTAATCTCTAGTTATGTGGATTATAGTCACTGCCATGTATCCCCTTTTCTTATTTCTCTCTGCTTCAAACACAATAGGAGAATGATAGCTGAGTGAGTTGTGCACCCCCTCCTACACTGCGCCCTGAGGCTGGAGCCTCTCTGCCTCTGCTCGGCCCTGCAGCCATCTACTTGATACATCTCTCCATGATGCAGGAGTAATAAACATTGTAGATGTGTAATGTGTTTGATTTGAGGCAGACATAAGGAGGGGGCTAGGCTGGTCTCTGTTTTCTCCTCAGCAGGCGTCTTGAAGGTGAGCACTTTGAATAAAGCATGAATCAGCGTCTCCTGCGGGATTTGTGGTCTGTGTTGGTGTAATGAAGCCTGGGCTGGGAAGTACTGCAGAATGATGAACATTACATGGAGCTACAACATGAGACAAGTCATGTAACCAGGGAAATGAGACCCAAAAAATAAACATCCATCCATCCATTCATCCATCCATCGTCTTGCTTTATCCTGTATTATTTTTGTGGTTCTCACACATCCTTTCTTCTTACCTGTGTCACAGCTCACAAATGGTCTAAGGTGTGGCCGTCCTCCATTTGTCAGCACAACAGATCTTACGTCGTACAGAGCACCACCTATACAGAATGGCACATATAACAAAATGTGGTGCTAGCAGAGTCCACCTGGCCACTTTAATATCCCTTTTTACAGTAGTCCCCTAAACAGATGGGAATATATGTTTTGGGTAGCAAATGAATGTTCTATATTTCCTGTGTACATTTACATTATGCAGTGAAGCCAAAGTAACCTGACATCAAGCCAAAACAGGAGCAAGGCCAGATTTAGTTTATTTTATCAGCAACTTCTACAGTAAAAAAAAAAAAAAAGCATCAGAGATGGTCAGTGAAGTACTACGGATATTTATTCTCAATGACCATCTTTTACCATTGCTTTCTAAAATATGATACTTAGAATGCCTTAAAGGACACACAAGGTAAGAATAAAGTAATGAAATAAACAATTGTATCAATCCTCCTCCTCCTCATAAAAAAAAAGACTTTTTAAGATATTCCACAATTTTATTTTATATTTAAATTTACTTTTTATGATTTTACTGTTTTGTTTTTGCTCAATGACACATTCATTGAAGTATGCCAGAGCTAAAATCTATAAACTATTGAACCTTTTTTATCTCTTTCCTGCTATTGGAAGCTAGTTTCTGATTGGAAAATGTTCTATAGTTGTAATTTCTTATCAGTAGCCATGGGCTTTCGAGTAGTAACCTACTCAAATTCGAAATTCAATTAAGTCTAATGACTTCAGGTGTGACTGCGAGATAAGGGGGGTTAACGTACCCAGAAGTCTTCAGGCCGCCTGCGTTCCGTTACGCGTGATAGGCATAATGAAAGCCGCGTTCCACCATTCACTTCCACACTTCCGGCTTGAAAGAGGAAACCCGGTAGTCAGTAATACAACTCGGTTTTCGTTATGGCTATCACGCGTAATGGAGCGCAGATGGCCCGAAGATTTCTGGGTAAGTTAACCACCCTTATCCCGCGGTCACAGGTAAAGTCATTAGACTTCATTTGAAATTCAAATTCGAGTAGGTTACTACTCAAAAGCCTATCCCTGCTTCTCAGTGAGGGTCACACTGTAGTCTGACCCAGTCCTTAACTGCCACTCATACCTGATGTTTAACTCTTTCAGGCAGAGAAAGAAAAAAAAAAGGAACAGAGCATAGTTATTTGTGTGCTAGGCATTGTACATACACATATCTATCTCATCATGTCACATGTCACCTCGGGTATCCTTTAAAGCACACCTAATGAGAAAAGAGATATGGATGCTTCTATATTTATTTCCTTTAAAAAAAAATGCTTGGCTGTCCTACTGATAATCTGCCACTAATACTTTGTCACAGACCCTGAAGAAGCATGCTGATCAGATGTTTGACTGGATTTGCTGCATGCTTGTTTCAGGTGTGATTCAGACACAAAGAGATCATCAGGATGTCAGGCACTTGGTGTTGTTTAAAAGGAAATACATATGGTAGTCTCCATATTCCTCTCACTTCAGTTGTCCTTCAAGCCAGGTATCACTCTCACACAAACATGCTTCTGGACACTTTCCATTGTATGGTGACAGGCAGAATTCTCCTTTAAAGTGAATGTTAAAGAGAGTCTGAAGCGAGAATAAATATCGCTTCAGACCTCATAGATAGCAGGGGCATGTGTGCCCCTGCTAAACCGCCGCTATCCCGCGGCTTAACGGGGGTCCCTGATCCCCCAAATCCCCTCGTTTCAGAGGGGGAGCGCTTCCTGGTTGGGGCAGGGCTAACCGCCGCAGCCCTGCCCCACGTACGTCTGTCAGCGCGTATCTCCGCCTCTCCCCCGCCCCTCTCAGTCTTCCTTCACTGAGAGGGGTGGGGGAGAGGCGGCGATGCGCCGCTGATAGACGCGACTGGAGGCAGGGCTGCAGCCGTTAGCCCTGCCTCCAGGAGCGACCAAGTCTGTGACCAAGTGTCGCAGTGGGGGGTTTGGGGGTGAAGAGACCCCCGTTTAGCGGCGCTATAGCGGCGTTTTAGCAGGGGCACACATGCCCCTGCTAACTATGAGCTCTGAAGCGAGATTTATTCTCGCTTCAGAGTCTCTTAAGTGAAATATAATGTGGTCAGTTACTTTCCTGGGGCTTCTTCCAGCCCCCTGAAGTACTCTTGGTCCCTCGTCGTCTTCCCTACTGCTCCGCTCCTTGTTGCCAGCTACTGCGCATCCCCATCGATTGCACTCCCATTGCGAGGAGTGTCCTGCACATGCACAGTACCAAATGTTACTTCTTGCGCAAGCGTATAACACTTCGGGGAGCGGGATCGTGAAGGAGGAGGTGCACAGCACGGGCTGCGTATGCAGGAGGCGTGCAGTGCGAATGATGGGGAGGAACCAGGATGACATCAGGGAGCTGGAAGAAGCCCCAAGTAAGTAAGTAAGTAACTCGCCACAGTATTTCGCTTGAGATTTCCTTTGTGTCAAAAAGAATTTTCTACCAGTCCGTTGATTGTATGCAGAAAGTTTAGATCCCTCCTAACTGGGCTACGATAAAAAAATAGTAATTTCTGCATGGGAACTGAACCAATGTAAATGTGGTCTTATGTGTGTACAGTCTGCTTCAAAAACTTCTTTGAGCAGAGTGTACTTTGAGCACAAACATTGACTCATCTTACACAGGAGTTAATGCCGCCTTCTTCTGACTACAGGCATTGATTAATCCCCGTATCTAATAGTTTGGATGCCTGAAATCGAAATGGAATGAGAGCCAATCCCCTGAATTACATAAATACATAAAAAGGCATTGTGCTACGCAGCTAATGCATAATGGATGAGAAAACCATATTTAAATCCAACATACATAATGGAAGGTGATGGAATCCAGCTACCTACACATATTTACAGACAAATATTATGAATTACACCCAACATAGAGAACATGAGACGCTGCATTGTGTAGTGCCCATAACCAAAGAATAAAATATGGCAATGATTACATCCAACATACAGAACAGGAGAATCAGGTCTGCCCAGTGCATACATATTATTATAATACATTTATATAGTGCCAGCATCTTCCATAGTGCTCATATACAGCTGTTTACATATTGAGGAAGGGCTGGTTCACACTGCAAGAGCTTTTTCTAAGCACTTGTGATTTTAAAGGCTCTTACTAGTGTATTGCTATGTGTGTTCTCACTTGAGCAATATGATTTTACAAAAATCACCTATAGCATTGCATTAGCAAGAGCTTTTCAAATCACTAGTGCTCAGGGCCGGATTTGTACTCTTCACCGCCCAAGGCCACTGTCAGCAGCTGCCCCCTTCAATATGGGTAGCCAGAATACCCTTCCCTCCAGTATAGCTAGCCAGATAACCCTCCCCCCCTCAAGTTAAGATTGATGACATAGGTAGCTTGATGACCCCTCCCCCCTTCCCTCTGGTATAAGAAGCCAGATGACCCTTCTCCTTTCATATAGATAACATGATTACCCCCTTCCTTCAGTATAAGTAGCCAGGTAACAATCCCCTCCAGTATAGCCTGCCTCCCACCCGCTCTTGATCCTGTGGTGCCCTAGGCCATGGCCTATGTAGCCTTGGCTTAAATCCGGCCCTGCTAGTGCTTAAAAGGAACCTAAAGTAAATACAAAAGCCGCTTAAAATGACCTGGGGCTTCTACCAGCCTCCTGCTGCCATCCTGTGCCCACGCCGGCACTGAGCGATCTTCCTGACACCCGCAGCGCCCCTCTTTCTTGTGAAATGTGCGGGCCCATAGACAGGAGTGCTCTGCGAATGCATAGTGGAAGAAAATCTCTTACGCATGTGCATGATGCTCCCGGCGACATGCGTGGCCAGGGCCATGCAGGCACTTTGGCCATCAACTCGCTGAGTCATCCTCATTTTTTTCAATTACTTTAAGTTCCTGTTAAAAAGCTTTTGTAGTTTGAACCACCCCAAAAGAAATCAAGAGCCCACAACAGTGTAGTATGTCAGAGTAATGTGGGTATAGGTTCTTTGTGTTAAATAATACTCACAGGCCTGGAACCCACTACAAATAAGTAGCGTTTTGTAAGTGATTTCATGAGTGTTTTCTGGAAATTTTGGTAGCAATTTAAAAAAGTGTAAGCTTTTGGGCAGTGATTGTGATAGCGATTTGTGATTATTGATTTTAATTCTGATTGGTCCTTTCAAATTATTATTTTTTTATAGTTTGCAGTAATTTAAAATCGCACACAAATCGCTATGTGTAGCGATTCATGAGCGATTTGCTAGTGCTTAAATACTTTACATTGAAGAGCAAACACTCCCAAAATGCTGCATGTCCTGGTATTATTGCGATTTTGCTAATCGCAATCGCTACTGTGGAATTAGTTACATTTATTTACAATGGCAGAGCGTTTAGGGAGCACTTTAAATCGCCAGCGATTTCCCTTAACGCTCAAAAAAGCGCTCTGAAGGGTTCCAGTCCTCACGGAGGTAGGATACCAAACAGGAAACCATTGTATAGGCAGGGACATGAACCTGACATAGCTCAGGCTCAGAAGTCTCTCGCTGTAGATCCAAAGAAAGTGGCACCAAGGGTGGACACAGTATGAAATACAGTAGTAGTACATCAAAGCCGCCAAGAAGATTAATATACACTGAGGGCTAGTTCACAGTGCTCAGTTACGTTGCTAAATATTTCTACATGTCGACTCACTGCCCATACAATTTTATGGCCCTGTTCACAGTACTTTGTTGTAACTGATCACTTTGTTATAACTCTCTGTATGCAGGCTTTGTATTAAAGTCTAGTCTCAGTCTCTATTGCAGTTCACACTCATAACAAATGCGTATTGCTAAATGCACAGCATGCAGCACTTTCAAAATATTGCTACACGTTACACACAACGCAACGTGTGCACTGTGAATGTCGCACAGACTTTGTATTGCTGTGCGTTAGTCTGCGTTATAATTTTTTATAACGTGCGACTTTAACGTCCCACTGTGAAAGAGGCCTTAGTGTATATAAATCTTCTTGGCGCCTCTGTTGTACTACTATTTCAAAAGTAGTAATTATGTGCAGTTTATACACACCTATGCACTAAGAGGAAATAACAATGGTGAGCTTATACAACTCGGTTGCTTAGCAGTTATGGATCAGATATTATTCACTTGCTACATGTGCAACTAAATGGGGTAATTCACATGGGCGTCTAGATTGGCTGCGATCAACACGTTTCACACACTGATGCCCACCCACTCAGTAGTGGATTGGGTGTGTCACCAATTAAGCACCATAGCGCTGCCATTCTTAGATGCCTCCAGTTGCCCACAAATGCTAGCTAGGCTGTCACTCTACTAGAGTGGCTGACATATGCTGTGAGCTATACCTGTGAACTTCACAGGCATTACATTCAGCATATATGAGAGTCATACTAGTGTGAAGAGTGATGTTACACACAAAAGACACTAGGCTTGATTCATCAAGTGACAGGCAGCCTATTGGGCCAGTCAAAGGGCCGGAATCACATCCTAGAAAGCCACTGGACCCGCTGGAGCTCAGGGCGGGTTCAGTGGAGCGGCCATTAGTTACAAGGAGCACGCATAAGAAACAAGTGCACGCTACGTTGCCAAGATTTAGCAGCGCAGCTTGATGAATCAAGCCCACTGACACCCAGCACATGCAAGGGACATATTAAGATGCACAGAATTCATTCATTTAAAGCAATACTGAATCCAGTAAGCAACTATCAAAAAAAAGCCCAATACTGATCTATGGAGAGGAAAGTCTTTGGATCTCATAGAGCCTTCCCATTCCTCTTTCAGTGTCCTTGTTCCATTGCTGTCCCCCGTTCAAATGTGCTGCCTTCAGGAGCACTCAGAAGCAAATCAGGTCATCTGGGCACATGCTGTCGGCCGTATATCGCCAGATGACGGCGCAGCTATAGCAGTAATACCATAGTATGCGCCCCGCGCACAAATAATTCGAGGATCTAGTGATCGCTGTACCCTGAATTACTTCTCCCTCCGAGTTGCTACGACTTGGAGCGCTAATGGTATTTAACACCGACCGGTGATTGAGCGGCAGCAGGGTGAGCCGCCCTGTGCCCAGCTGACTGGTGGCCAAATAATACGTATACCCTAGAAGGCTTCAGAAGCGCGTGTCTCTGAGTGCTTCCCAAGATGGGTGGCTTCATATGGCACATGCAGGAGAGCACAGCCATCTGTCTTCAAAAGCATTCGAGGACACAAGTGCTTCCAAAGTCTTCCAAGGATCCGAGGTGTATTTGACTAGCTGGTTGAGTAACTTCAACGGGGTGACCGAGCTGGAACGAGGCCACTGAAAGAGGACTGGGAAGGCTCTATCCAAAACCTTCCCTCTCCATAGGTGACTTTTTTCCCCAATCCCTTCAGTATCACTTTAAATAAAGTAGCAGCTGATGCTGGGTGTAAGGTGCTCTCCGTAGTAGTCCGATATGGAACAATCGTCCCTACACTGGACATCTAGATAGACCCATTAAAACATGTGTCAACCTGTCTGCTCTTTCTGGTCTGTGTTGAGATGATGGAAAGCACAGCATGATTTGTTTGGACAGAAGTCAGGCAGGTGATCGATAGCATGCTGTCTATGACATGTCCCACTCAACTGAACTTACGTGCTTTGAATCCATGCGATGTTACCATTAATGGCATGATCCCGCCATAGGCTGAAGCAAGCCTAAGACCGGCTTCACACTCGATATTGGCGTCAGCAGTGCGGTGACCGCATCACACTGCACTGCCAAAAACAGGACTTCTGGGAATACCACGTTACTATGCAGTATTCCCTGTCTGGCATCCATCCAAGCAGGAAGTGACGCACACTTGCGGTCACTTCCTGTTTCTGGTATAAGGAAGTGCAAGGAAGCGGATTGCAAAAAAACACTTCCGCACAGGAGCTTTGCAACGTCACAGCACCTCCGCTGCCAACATTTTAAAAACCCCTGCGTCGCCATTGACTGACATGACTTCTGGTCCGCCGAACGTCCACGCAGATACATGCGGTAACGTCATTTTGGAAGTGCATCAGATTGAGCCCTAAGGGTCCTTTCACACTTTGTCCCTTGCGTCTCAATGGACAAATTCATCGTATAGAGTTGTAAATGCAATGATAGTCCTATGGGGTCATCACATTGATCGCGGTGCCACGGGTTTCATCTGTGTAATTCAGTGGATGCAGTGCGTTTACAGAATAATGTGCACATTTAGTTTGTCAGTATACTTTCATGGTGCTGTATGCCTCATTTTATAGTCACACAGCAGCATTAACGTGCAATGTGACATTTCTAAAACATCGCAGCGCAACTGAAGAATAATCGCATTGCAACATTCTCTTCATAGTGTGAAAGGAACCTTAAGTATGTATAGGTGTCCTCTGATGCCCATGACCACCTTGTCTGCAATCTTGATCACCTCACCCACTACATGTTCTGATCTGAAGAAACTTTAAAAGAAGTGCTGCTCATATCTACTCCCCTGAGAGCTGAACAGCGTGTCTGTACAGCAATCACTCAAAAACTGCTACCAGAAATCTTTACAGATTGTTGAAGAAGTCTACATCGTGTACCAGACTTTACATCCAGCTGCTACTTTACAAAAAATTGCCATAATCTACATCCATAAAAATAGACAAAAATCATACTGAAATTTATATCCAATATCTGTTGAATCTGTATTTGCAATACATAAGTGAGTGTCTGGGAACTGTTTGATAAAAATTTAATTTTGAGGAGATGATAAACTGATGTCCACAGGGCTGTAAACAAGGATCGCAGATCAGATACTGAAGATGCTTGTCACACAGTTATATGGTAAAAAAAAAAAGATCCTGAAAATGCAGATTTATATTTTGCAGGAACTGGGAATTTACATACAACTAACCAGATTTGGGATGTGTACATTTCTGATTCTACAAATACAAGAGGTGGTTCCTATTTAATCGGGATATTTGTTAAATAAGATGCAATGAGATGCAGAAGCAGCATTTGGTCCAATTTCAGGCTGCATGCATTTACATAAAATAAGCATAAAAATCTGCATCAATTCAGAATTATTTGCACCTCATTGGACCATCTGCGATGCCTGGGAATTCCAATCACAAGCTGTAATCCCATATCAGCTAAGGCCATCAGAGAAGCTTGCCTAGGCCCAGGCAGGTGTTTGTATCAGGAGTAGGGAAAGGAAGTGCAGGAGTGGAGTACTGTGACTGGGTCATGCATTGCACCAAATACAATAATGCACCAAACACAGTATCATAATATAATTATAAAGAACACAGCAGTTTTCCTCTATTTCCAATACTCCACCTGCGAATGGCTAAAAAGTCTCTCAGCACTAAACTAATCAGTGTATATAAATTTGGTCATGATGGACATGCAGAGGCCACTAGACACGATCTATCATTTCTTAGATTTGGTGCAGATTTTGCTGTACAGGGGCAAACCCAGTATTTTCAAGGGTGGGGGGATTCCTGAAAGGTCTCCCTCAGCCACACACAATACAGTATAATAATATGGTAGGACATCATACTGGGTACACATAATGCAATTTACCAACAGACTGACTGACTGATAATAATATGAGGACAGCGGACATTGGTAATGAAGGGGAAAGTGACGCATTCACAGAGCAGGGCACAGGGCTGTGCTCATACCTGACTCTTTTAAGTTCCCCAGAGCTGCTCCATGCTCTGTACACATGCTGCTGCTCCATGCTCTGTACCAGGGGCGTTCCTAGGGTCCTTGGAGATCGGGGGCACCTGTGGGCACTAGGTGGGGGGTATATGGGAGTGGCCATGCAGTGAGTGGGCGTGGCCATGGGTGGGGCCAAATGAACATGAACTTAGCAGCGGTGTAAGCTACAGATAACGTGCCTGCCCATCGAAATATTGGATGGGGCCCCCTGTCCTTTATTTAGATCAATAACAATCAGTATAGGCATAGATCAAAGATGTATACGCACATACAATTTTGATGTCAATCACTGACCAATTTTACCACCCCCATGCAGAAAGCGGGCCAACAGACAATGAATTTGATGAACAGAGCTAAAATTGGCTAATCAAAATTGTATGTGTGTACCAGGCTTTACAGCTAATACTGTACATACTGAAAGTAGTGGGGATCAGCATACAATATAGCTGGTTTACAATCAGTAAAGGTACAGTAGACACTGGAGGTAGATCAGCACACAGTGCAGGCACTAGAGAACAGCTTATACTGTACATACTGTAGGCAGCAGAGATCAGCACACTGCAGCTAGCATGCCGAAAAATATGAGGGTTACGTTGTGCGGCCATGGAAAAGAATGTGGGTGTGGTCACGGGTGGAGACAAATTTACATGACCTTAGCAATGGTGGGACATTAGATTAGGACAGTGGTGACGAACCTTTTGGAGGCCGAGTGCCCAAACTGCAACCCAAAAGTCACTTATCTATCGCAAAGTGGCAACAGCAATTTAAAGTAAATACCGTACAAACGTTTTAACTCATACATGAACATTATGGAAAAACAATTTCATCCATCCTACTCCTGAAAAAATTTATTCATTTTTTTTTAGAACCTCCCAGTTTTATTTTCTGTTTTAAAAAGCTAAAAAAGTAGGTTAAATGCTGATGTCTCATATGATGATGATTCAGCTTTTCCCATAGTCTCGCAGTTAGCAATCATGTGACCCCCAACAAGACAAATTCAGCAATCATGAGGCCCCCAACAAGACAAATTCAGCAATCATGAGGCCCCCAACAAATCATGAGGCCCCCAACAAGACACATTCAGCAATCATGATGCCCCCAACAAGACAAATTTAGCAATCATGAGGCCCCCAACAAGACACATTCAGCAATCATGATGCCCCCAACAAGACAAATTCAGCAATCATGAGGCCCCCAACAAGACAAATTCAGCAATCATGAGGCCCCCAACAAATCATGAGGCCCTCAACAAGACAAATTCAGCAATCTTGAGGCCCCCAATAAATCATGAGGCCCCCACCAAGACAAATTCAGCAATCATGAGGCCCCCAACAAGACAAATTCAGCAGTCATGTGTGGGCTGAAAGGCCTGGCAGTGATGCTGTGGCTGGGCTGGCTGGCGGTGATGCTGTGGCCAATGCTGTGGCTGGGTTGGCTGGCGGTGATGCTGTGACCTGGCTGGCGGTAATGCTGGGCTGTGCTTGGCTGGTTGAAGTAAATGCTTGCCTGAATGGTGATGATGCTGAAGCATTTGTGACAGTGATTCTGGGCTGGTTGGCCTGGATAGTTTAGGTAGAGACAGGTGCCCCCTAGTTAAGGTAGCACCAGGAGTTCCCCAGTTTAGGTAGTGACAGGAGCCCCCCAGTTCAGGTAGTGACAGGAGCCCCCCCAGCTCATTTAGTGACAGGAGCCCCCCAGTGTATGTAGTGACAGGTGCCCCCCAGTTCAGGTAGTGACAGGGACCCCCCAGTGTATGTAGTGACAGCAGCCATAGCTCTTACAGCCATAGGGAAAGCGATCAAGGTCTGGGTAGAGAAGATTGAGCAGGCTATCCTTGATGATGTAGATAAAGAAGAATTAGGCCTCTTACACAGTAAGACGTTGCATTCGATGCGACATTAAGGTCGCATAACGTGCCCCCAATGCAACGCATTGAAAGTCTATAACTTTGACGTTATTTAGCCCTGCGTTTGGTGCGCTGTTTTCGTCGCACAGTGATAGAACGAAAACGGCGCATGCGTTAAAAAAAAACATTACTGAGCATGTGCAAACAGTCTAACGCAGCTAAAAACGTGTATAACGCATAGCATGCAGCACTTTCATTTAATGCGCAGCGTTAGACACCAACGCAACGTCTGCACTGTGAACATTGATTTTTTTGCTGTAAGTTACTGTGTGTTACATGTTGTTGTAACGTGCGACTTTAACTTTGCACTGTGAAAGAGCCCCTAATTCTAAAATTGGAAGATCTTAAAGTTTCAGCGGACTTTGTTGGCGAAGCAGCTATAGATGTAATTAGAGGAACGGCAAGATCTATGCTGTACTCGGTAACTGGTAAAAGGGCATTATGGCTAAAATCCTGGTCGGCAGACCCTACTTCCCGTCAGTTATGGTGCAAGATCCCTTTTGACGGGAAAGCACTCTTTGGAGAGAAATTGGATTCAGCTATATCAAGAGTAACTGGAGGGAAGTCGGGTCTGCTACCTCAGGACAGACGTCCTAAAAAACAGACTAACTCTTCACAACCGAGATTGCAGAATTCAAGATATAGGAATGCCAAGTCCTATCATCCAGGCCATAATTATAGAAATAATTGGCAGTCAACCCAAGCTTCAGTGAATACATTTTCAAAACAGAAAGGCTCCCAACCTATCCAGGGAAACAAGAAGTCTTTTTGACAACTCGCTCGTCCAAAAGGGCCCTGTAGGAGGCAGACTGAAAGAGTTTAGTGACATTTAAAGACAACACATAAAGTCATCTTGGATACTAAGAACTGTAAGTTCAGGGCACTTTTGGACATTCGACAAAAACCCTCCAGAAGATTACTTCAGGTCAACAAACATTCCAGCCAGTCAGGAAAAGAGAGACATTCTTGGTAGATATCTGCAAGACCTGGTCAACATACAAGCTATAGTTTCAGTTCCCCCTTCGGAAAGGTATCAGGGATTCTACTCCAAGCTCTTCTTCGTGCAGAAAAAGTCGGGCGATCTGTGCCCAGTTTAGATCTAAAGAAACTAAACTCATGTATTCTCCTCGAAAGATTCAAGATGGAATCCATAAACACCATAATAATGGCGATAAAACCGCACGACTTCATGCTTTCCATCGACTTAGAAGATGCATATTTACCGTATTTTTCGGACCATAAGACGCACTTTTCCTCCCCCAAAAGTGGGGATAAAAAGTCCCTGCGTCTTATGGTCCAAATGTAGCCTGAACACATGCTGAAAAAAAAAATGTTTCTCATTAGATCGGGTCTGTGCGGTCTTTCTATTGTCCGCTGCAGCCACTGCTACATGCCTGGTGTCCCTGGCCGTGCTCTGCCCGGCGCTAGCAGTAACCCCTTCACCTCCGGCGCCAATCAACTTTACTGTGTCCCGCAAAGCCTATGAGGCAATCTTACCTTTTTCTGTGTCCCCCTGCAGGCATACCTCTGATCCGATGTCCACTGTGTCCCCCTGCAGGCATACCTCTGATCCGATGTCCACTCAGCCCATCTAACACTAAATGCGGCAATCCACTCAACAGTCTTTCCAGCCACAGGGCACTTTCGTCTATTTCCCCGCTGCCACAGCACGGCTGTAATCCCATCCAGCTCCTCGGTCTTTCCCGCCGCAGCCACTTTCATCTATGTCCCTGCCGCCGCAGTCACTTTCATCTACGGTATGTCCCCGCCGCCACAGCTGTGATCCATCGGTCTTTCCCGCCGCCATGCCTGGTCCGGACCTCCCAGCAGTAAAATTTGCGCTGAAGAGGGATCTTCTGATTGGCCGGCAGAAGTACAGATGATCCACGCCCAGCACTAGTCATCGCTGAAACTCCGCCCACCGCTGGATGCCCTACTAGCGTGATGGGCAGAAGTAGATCTCCGCCCAGCCCTACGTCATTCAGCATTGCTGTACGAGTGTACGTGTACGGGCGGTAGCTGACAGGTATAGTGTTATCTAATGAGCCGGATGTCGATGCCCATAAAATGATAAAGATGCCCAGAGACTGTAATAGAGACGTTCTGCTATACATGTATTGTCACATACTGTAAAACAGTCTCCAGTCTCACCAGGCTAAAAGCTGTCAACAAAGTTTAGTGTTAAAACTATGATGTGTGGATATCCATAAATCATTCAGAGAGAGTATCCATGCATCATAGTGGTAACACTGAACTTTGCTGACAGCTTTCAGCCTGGTGAGAGAAGAGGCTGGAGACTGTTTTACATCATGTGGCAGTACATGTATTGCTGGATAGCAGAATGTCTCTACATGAACTAAGGTCACTGTTTTTGGGACACTGTCCTTGCCCCCCGGTACATTGAATACACCAGTTTCCACACAACTGTTTTCTGATTGTAATAAAATGGATGGCGATGAGAGGGTATGAGAGCACCTGATGGAATATGTGGGGTAATGAGAGCACCTGATGGAATATGTGGGGTAATGAGAGCACCTGATGGAATATGTGGGGCATATGAGAGCACGTGATGGAATATGGGGCATATGAGAGCACCTGGTGGAATATGGGGGTAATGAGAGCACCTGATGGAATATGGGGCATATTAGAGCACCTGGTGGAATATGGGGGCATATGAGAGCACCTGATGGAATATGGGGGCATATGAGAGCACCTGATGGAATATGGGGCATATGAGAGCACCTGATGGAATATGGGGCATATGAGAGCACCTGGTGAAATATGGGGGTAATGAGAGCACCTGATGGAATATGGGGCATATGAGAGCACCTGATGGAATATGGGGGTAATGAGAGCACCTGATGGAATATGTGGGGTAATGAGAGCACCTGATGGAATATGGGGGCATATGAGAGCACCTGGTGGAATATGGGGGCATATGAGAGCACCTGGTGGAATATGGGGCATATGAGAGCACCTGGTGGAATATGGGGCATATGAGAGCACCTGGTGGAATATGGGGCATATGAGAGCACCTGATGGAATATGGGGGTAATGAGAGCACCTGATGGAATATGGGGGCATATGAGAGCACCTGGTGGAATATGGGGGCATATGAGAGCACCTGGTGGAATATGGGGGCATATGAGAGCACCTGGTGGAATATGGGGCATATTAGAGCACCTGGTGGAATATGGGGCATATGAGAGCACCTGGTGGAATATGGGGGCATATGAGAGCACCTGATGGGATATGGGGGAATATAAGAGCACCTGATGAAATATGGGGTTAGGGACTGAAATTACTGACAGATATTTCTGTATTTTGATGCAGAATCAAACATGTCAAAGCAGAAGAGACTGGCATATAAAGTTGGATACAAATTAGAGGTGATAAAATATGCCAAGGAGCATGGAAACCGAGCAGCAGAGAGACACTTTGGACCACCTCCCACTGAAAAGATGATACGAGAGTGGAGGAAACAGGAGGATCAGCTGCAGAAGTTGGAGAAAAGTAAGCACACTTTACGTGGGCATGCAGCAAAGTGGCCAGAATTAGAGGTGGACATGAAGGAGTGGATCACTCGACACCGAGAGAATGGCTTATGCGTGTCAACCAAAATGATAATATTTGAAGCCAAACGCATTGCTGTGGAGAAAGGCATTCAAGATTTCAGTGGCTCACCATCATGGTGCTACCGCTTTATGAAGCGATCTGGCCTTGCTATGCGCACCAAGACGAGAATTGCTCAGAAAATGCCCAAAGAGTATGAAGACAAGATCCTGTCTTCCCATAAATTTGTCATTGATTCCAGAAAAAGGAATAATTATGAAATGAGCCAGATTGGCAATATGGATGAAGTGCCGCTAACCTTTGATGTCCCATCCAATCGGACCGTAGATCATAAAGGAGCAAAAACTATCACTGTTAAAACCTCAGGACACGAAAAAACACACTACACAGTTGTCTTGTCCTGCTGTGCAGATGGCACCAAACTGCCACCGATGCTCATATTTAAAAGGAAGACTCTTCCTAAAGAAGCGATTCCTAGGGGAGTTGTGGTGCATGTCCATGACAAGGGCTGGATGGACGAAAAAGGAATGAGGCTCTGGGTTGAAAAGGTGTGGTCGAAACGTCCTGGTGGGCTTCTGAAAAAAAACCTCTTTATTAGTGCTTGACCAATTTAGAGCACACCTCACTGACACTACAAAAAAGAACTTTAAAGACGTCAAGACTCATCTAGTGGTTATACCCGGCGGACTTACCAGCCAGCTACAACCACTCGATGTGTCGATCAACAAACCCTTTAAGGTGTTTATGAGAGAAGAGTGGAATCGTTGGATGAGTGCTGGCAATCATGATCTTACACCGACAGGGAGAATGAAGAGGCCCACTATTACCCAAGTCTGTGAGTGGGTAAAAAATTCATGGGACTTGGTAAAGGAGGAGACCATTATACGGTCCTTCAAGAAATGCGGCATCAGCAATGCCCTAGATGGGTCAGAGGATGACCTGTTATTTGAGAATGCCAGCAGCAGTGATGAAACTACCAGCAATGCTAGTGACTGTGAGGACATGAACTTTCTTGATTCCGACACTGATGAGGAGGAGTTCTTCGGATTCCAATAAAAAAAAAACCTTGAAGTTTAACGTTTTTGGTTTTATTACTACTGTCTCTTCTTGGTAATGTTATTTTACTGATGTTATTGTTAATAATGGTTCTATGCTGCTAATGGTTCTATGCTGCTGTTCAGTTTTGTTTACATGTGTCCATGGTATTGCTGCATAAAATATTTGAGGACACTATTTGGCTCAGAATCTTTTTTTTCTTGAATTCCCTCCTCAAAAAATAGGTGCGTCTTATGGTCCGGTGCGTCTTATAGTCCGAAAAATACGGTACATGTTCCGATACAGAAAAATCTTCAAAGATACCTCAGATTTGTGGTAGGAGAACTACATTTCCAATTAGTATGTCTGCCTTTCGGCATCTGCACGGCACCCAGAACCTTTTCGAAGCTGCTTCTAGAGATAATAGCTCGTGTAAGACTACAGAACATTCGGGCTCACCACTATCTGGACGATGTCCTACTTCTTGCAGATACGGTGGAGGAGTGCCTACAACACAGGGACACTCTATTACATGCACTGACAAGTTTTGGTTGGTTAATAAACTACAAGAAAAGTAACCTCCAGCCAACGCAGGACCTGGTTTATCTAGGAGCCAGATTTAAAACCAAAACCAACAAAGTATGTCTTCCTCCAGAGAAAATTCCAACTATAAAGGAGAGAGTTTTTCAACTACTTCTTTTATCTCGGGTCTGGGCGAAAGTATGTCTACAGGTACTAGGCACCATGTCTTCCACAATCCCTGTGATTCCGTGGGCCCACTGGCATCTCAGATGCCTGCAGCAAGGTTTCCTAGCCCAATGGGATGGAGAAGATCTGTATCAGCCCATTACAATGACTTCTCTGATGAAGAAACAGCTTCATTGGTGGCTAACGACCTCGAACTTGAAAAAAAGTCTTCCAATAGTGATCAACACGGATGCCAGTACTAAAGGTTGGGGAGCAGTGTGCGGATCTCAGATTATACAGGGGACCTGGGCACCATTCGTGAGAGACTGGCCTGCCAACAAACTGGAAATGAGAGCGGCCTTCTGCGCTCTTCGACATTTTCAGGATCTGATAATTAAAAAACCTGTTCTTCTAAAGATGGACAACAAAAGGGCGGTGGCCAATATTCAAAACCAGGGTGGGTCTCACAGTCGATCTCTGATGGAGGAGGCAAGCCTGCTCTTTTCGTTGACAATACCAAGGGTGGAGTCCCTTTACATCCCGGGAAGTATGAACTTAGTTCCGGATTATCTCAGCAGGACAACGTTGTCAAACAACGAATGGGAGCTGGAAGAGTCTGCATTCCAGACAATATGTGCACACTGGCAAATACCGGAATTGGACCTAATGGCTACCAGAAGAAACAGAAAATGCCAAAGATATATCAGTCGTTACCCCAAGAGGGAAGCAGAGGCATGCGATGCCTTGACGGCCCAATGGACGTTTCAAACAGCTTATTTTTTTCCTCCTATCCCGCTCATTATGAGACTTCTGAAAAGACTGACATCAGAGCCAGTAACTCTGATAGCAATCCTCCCTTGGTGGCCCAAAAGGCCTTGGTTTGCTATGATTCATCAGATGGCGACAGCTCAGCCATTGCTGATCCCAGTCACCAGAACATTACTATCTCAAGGACCAGTACTACATCCAAACCCCTCTCGCCTCAAGCTAATGGCATGGAGGTTGAGAGGAGGAGACTCCAGGATTTAGGATGTTCAGATTCAGTAACTACCACACTTCGAAGTTCCAGGAAGTCGACCACAAATTTAACCTATCACAGGATTTGGAGAGTCTTTTTAGGGTTTGCTGAAGCAAATAACTTTGACCCAGTGAAGCCACCAGTTCATCAAATTTTAGCCTTTCTACAATCTGGAGTGGATAAAGGATTAACAATCCATTCTATTAAAGTACAGATATTGGCAATCTCCTCCCTCTCTGGACATAAGTGGGCGGTCGATCCTCTAGTCAAGCAGTTTGTCGCGGGGGTCATGAGAGTACGACAACCTTCAAGATCAATATTCCTGAAATGGGAACTTCCTTTAGTTTTGGACTACTTGTCGGGAGCTCCTTTTGAGCCTACTCAGGAGTGTTCGCTATGGTTTAAAACTCTGAAAGTAGTCTTTCTGGTGGCGATAACCTCAGCCAGGAGGGCATCCGAACTGCAGGCCTTAAGTCATAAGGAGCCTTATCTGACTTTTTTTCAAGATAGAGTACAAATATGGCTTGTTCAAGGATTCTTACCCAAAGTTCCTTTCTTATGGTGCGTACAGACATGCGACTATAGTCGTTTAAAACGATCGTTACCGACGGCATTGCCCGACGATCGTTCGTAAAAAGTGCACGAACGATCGTTAAAACGACCGACCAACGAGATATGTCGTTGGTAAAGAACGATCCATTCTGCCAGATCTTTTCCAACGACCATCGTTCAAAAAGTAATGTCTGTACAACGATCGGTCGTTGATCGTTCGTTCTCAAAGCTTTGCACATGCTCAAACAGTTCTTTTTGACACTTGTGTTTGAAATCAGTTTATAAATCATTTTGCGCACGCAACGCTCGTTCCAAGATCGTTCGTACACGAACGATGTTCAAAGTAGCCTTTCTTCAAACGATCATCGGCCGATACCTCCTTTAACATCGTTCGTCGTTCAGAACGAACGATCGTTATCGTATGTCTGTACGTACCCTTACACATTAATCAAGACTGGTCCTTACCTGTGTTTAATCAACAGGACTCTGGAACTCTACATTCATTGGATGTTGCGAGGTCTCTTAAGGATTACATTGATGCAACTAAGGATATCAGGAAGTCTAATAGGCTGTTTATAGTCCCAGCGGGGTATCTGAAGGGAGAGGCAGCTTCCTCAAGGACGATAGCCGCTTGGCTAACCAGGACTATTCAAAACGCTTATAAAGCGAAACATCAGGAGCCCCCGAAGAATATCAATGAGCATTCCACTAGAGGTCTGGCAACTTCGTGGGAAGCACATGCCAATGTCTCAGCAGCCAAAATATGTCAAGCTGCTAATTGGAGCACTATAAATACGTTTATCAAACATTATCAAGTAGATACTTCTAGTTTAACCAGTCTAGAGTTCGAAAGAGCAGTATTATCTTCATGTTCCTCATCTTCTGTTATTTGATTGGTATAATTGAAAAGATTTGAATATATTTTACCTGCTCCAGTTGCCCTCCCGTCTCTTTTTGCTCTAGTTAGATCCCGTTGTGCTGCCATGGAGGCATAGGGGAAGCGGAAAATTGAATACTCACTCACGGTAATTTTCCTTTCCCGATGCATCCATGGCAGCACAAGGGACCCACCCAAAGTTCGGTGAGGTACTAGTTACAAGACAGTGATGGGAGGGTCAGTTAGAACTTTATAGATAATTGTCCTGTGGGGTATTGGGGCTGGGGCCAATACCCATTGTGCAACCATGGATGCATCGGGAAAGGAAAATTACCGTTAGGTGTGTATTCAATTTTCCGCTATTGTGAGTAGAGCCCTATGAGTATATCCAAGGAAGAGTGCATCCCTACTACGCATCTGCTCATCTTCCAAACTACTTGGCCAGATTCCCGCAACCCTGTCATCAAGGCCCACCATCAGTACATGTTTTTCAGAAAACCACAAACATGCACAGGTGGGGTAATCAGTGTCTCAGCAGAGCTGATTAACTATCTCTGTGGATTTCCACAAAACATGTACTGTTGGTGGGCCTTGAGGACAGGGTTGGGGAACACTGTTTTGAGGACACGAGGGGGAAAAGTTCTTTAACCCAGCGAGACTAATAGGTTGGTTCCTGCATGTTTGGCAGGAAGCCACACGCAATCACATGATGTGGAGTAAGTAGTGTTGCAGCAGAGATGATTAATTACCTCTGGATTGATATGAAATATGCACTGTTGCTGGGCTGTGAGGGTAGGGTTGGGGAACACTAGAGAACAGTGCTGGAACAACAGGCAGGATGGAGTACCTGGAATATCTGGAAAGCTCTATGCTATCCTGAACCTTCCCTCTGCTAACATAAGTATTAAACCTGAAGAGAGTTTTCTCACTTCAGGTTTACTTTAAGGTCACGTTCACAGTGGTGCGTTGCAGTGCGGCATAACAATCACTATGTAACGCAGCTTGCTGCACCGCACTGCGATCTTCACAGTGAAGCAGGTGTGTTGTGGTATTATGGAGTCTGGCATGATAAAGTACTGTGTGCAGTGTGTTACTGCTAAATATGTGCATTCATGGTTACAGTGAAGCATAATTTTCATTGACTGTATGCTTTACTGTATGTGACACTATGTCAGTTTTCTATCAGTTTTGCCTAACTGGACAGGAAATGTACATCTTTCATGTGTAAACACAGCTATAGAAGCACATACAAAACTGATACAAAACTGACAGGACTGAACTGGACTGGAAATGTACACCTTATGTGTGAACACAGCCATAGAAGCACATACAAAACTACACAGCCATAGAAGTACATACAAAACCACACAGCCATAGAAGCACATACAAAATCACACAGCCATAGAAGCACATACAAAACCGACAGGAATGGACTTGGGATGTACAGATTTGTGTGTAAACACATCCATAGAAACACATACAAAGTTTATGCCAACTGTCAAAAACTGACAGGACAGGACTGGACACCTTTTTATGTATGAACCAAACCGTTTTTTCCCCTAAACGCTCAGCTAATGTTAATGGATGGGCCAAATTCCACTGGAGCGATTGCGATTACCAAATTGCAAAACGCAGGACATGCTGCATTTTTCGCGTTTAGCATTTCTGCAATGTAAAGTATATAAACGCTGGCGTAATCGCTCATCAAAACCTGCACAGAGCAATTTTGCTAGCGTTTTGAAGTTACTGCACACTGTAAAAAAATAAAAGTTAATTGAAAGACCAATCAGAGTTAAAAACGCTAATCGCTAAACAATCGCTGGCAAAACGCTTACACTTTTTAAAGGGAACCAGAGGTGGGTTTTAAGAATCCTATTAGCACACAGAGGCTGGTTCTGCATATAATCACCAGCCTCTGTTACTATACTGTTTGCCGCTCCCCGCCTGTGTCCCTTCCCTGCAATCAGCTGACAGAGGCAGGGAGAGAAGGGACGCAGACGGGGAATGGCAATATAGAGGAGGCGGGGGAGCGGCGGAGAGTGACACTCTGCATGTAAACAGCCTGCTAGCGACACAATGCGTGTCGCTAGCATGGCTGTTTGATTTATGGGGACAGCAGAGCTCAGGGGGGGCCTGGGGGGGGAACAGTATAGTAACAGAGGCTGGTGATTATATGCAGAACCAGCCTCTGTGTGTTAATAGGATTCTTAAAACCCACCTTGGGTTCTTTTTAAAATCGCTACCTAAAATCGGCAGAAAACGCTCAGGAAATCGCTTACAAAACGTTCATACAAAACGCTAGCGATTAGCGATAGCGATTTGTAGTGGGTTCCAGGCCTCATTGATATCTATACAGGCTATTTCAAACACGTTGTTGGACTCTGGAGCAATTCTAGTTGCAACCACTGGGGGCAGAGGATGTCTTTGCGGCCTACTCTGGTTTCAGACAGTAGCTTACAGAGGTCAGCTGTCAGCTCTGATAAACAGGAAAACACAGGAATAAAACAAGTACAGGACAGAGTCTGGTCTGGAGAAGCTGTGTACACTCAGGTGAGAACGTGCAAATAAATTGTAGCTCAAATTACAAATGAAACCCTATTTGTGTAATCTTTGGAGTGGGAAGGTGCTTTTCCTCTGCAACTGACTTCCTTGAACTGAAAAAAGTTTGGTCACTGTTGAAAGTTACAATGTAATTCTATAGTCATAGGAACTGCTACCGTGTTATAAATATCTCTTGTGCGTTCCTATTGGTTAAGATGTGACACATAAGAACGTCAGAAGTGCATACACAGCACTTTTGACGTTCAGATTATATGCTCTGCACAGCAGTGAGGTGTGATATTGCACTGCTGCATGCATTTGTTGGCAAAGTGCAACACTGTCCCATTCACTGTAGTAAATAGAATCAGCAGCACAGATGGCATGTGTTCATACGTGTTGCGTTCTGCTCGCAAGGCCATTCTGCGTTTAACAATGTGAATGAGGTCTAACTGTTTGATTAGGGCCTGAGCCCACTAATGCAGTTGTGTCCGCTTTTCAGCATCTTTAAGGCCACGTTCACATAATTGATGCAGACTGGCCATGCTTCTGTGCGCCGCATGCTGATCCCATTCACTACATTAAATGGGTCAGTGCTGCACTTAGGCAAAAAAAAAGAGATAAGCCATGCTGTACAGTGGCCATTACACTGCACTGCACCATTGTGAACGAGGACAAAGGGAGGGTTCACTCTGAACATTTTTTCTGATTTCAAATTTGAGTTCGTATGCAAATTTTTACATGTAATTTTTCAGCACGGCTAATAAAGGTCAATGGGAAAAGCTGCAAGAAGGCATACATTTGAAATCGGCACCGGTAAACTTGGGCGCTGGATACACCCGGGCCCTGATAATTACTATTCCCCCTCCAGGCCGCCATGGATAGTGGGGGAATGATATAATTCGGCTTCCAGCGATTGCTGGAGGCCGAATTATTGTGTGTTTTTAAAGAAAACCTGAGCTGAAATTGAAAAGTCAAAATAAACATACACAGGCCATACTTACCTCCCGTGTAGTATACGCCTCAATCTCAATCTCTTTCTCCTCTCCCGCGTCCTGTTTGTCCACTGTGATCAAGGGAATTCTCTGTCCTCCATTTTGAAAATGGCCATTACCCCATAACAGCTTTCTGGTCAGCACACTGTTAAACTGTGACATCACCCACTTGAGCCATAGGGAAACATGGACATTACCGGCCACATCAGTTGTCCTCTCAGCTATAACTGACAGCAATTGATATATAACTGACAGCCACTGATATATTTCAGTTCTGACAAAATGTTGTCAGAACTGGAAAGGATCATTGTCAGAAGAAAATGGTGAGTTTCTGAGAGGAACTGATGGCAAGGTAACTATGTAATGTTCATTTCAAGTTACCTCATTTGTTTATTTTAAATAATTTTACTCAGTACAGGTTCCCTTTAACTTCCCTGGCGGTAAGCCCGACCTCAGGTCGGGCTACGCGCGCAGGAGGATTTCTGAGGCCCTGCTGGGCCGATCTGCATAATTTTTTTTCTGTACACGCAGCTAGCACTTTGCTAGCTGCGTGTACTTTCCGATGGCCGCCGCTCCGCGCCGATTCGCCGCTATCCGCTGTGCCGCCCCCCCTCCAGACCTCCGCTGATCACAGGAGGCAATCGCAGTAGGTAGGGGGGTGCGCTAGGCTAGCTACATGACTTAAAAAAATTAAATAAAATAGTGCTGCGCTGCCCCCTGGCGGTTCTAATTAACCGCCAGGGAGGTTAAGCAACGTCGGCTCCGTCTTCTGACGCTGCCGACGTTAATCACTGAGCACCGCTGTAGATGTGATTCCCTTTATAGTCTATGGTGTCGCCGACTGCGCCCAAATCTAGCAGCGCTGAAAAGCACTGCTCTGGCAAGAAGTACATTTTTTGGTAACTTTTCGATAGCCGGGCGCATCCACTAGGTGGCGATAAATCTCCACCAGAATTACATCTTTCCCTACTATCCATGGCGGCCTTGAGGGGGCATAGTAATTAACGCCACCTAGTGGATGCACCCGGCTAACAGAAAAGTACCCATTTTTTTTTTCACACATGTGAAAATGCAAATGTGAAAACCTGAATTTTAGCATAAACGATTTTCCATTGACTTTCATTAGATCTGTGGCAAATGCAGTTTGCGTGCATTCGGAAAAGACGCACAATCTTTAATAAGTGTGAACTCAGCCTAATGCCACTTTTTAGGCAACACTTTTATCATTTCAGGCCCCCCTATTTTTTCAGCAGAACATTAGTAAAGGATTCGGGAAGTTTAATCTAAGGGCCTGTTCACATGGGAATTGAACATGTTTTAATTGCTTTGTTTGTCATTTGTCACTCAAGCGCTGTCTATTCAGATGAATGGAAAGTGATTTTTTAAAATATCGGTACCAGCTTCTCCCTTAATTCCTGCAAACGCTGCACTTGAACCCATAATCTCCGGTCATCACATTTGATGATTGGCTAAGCATGGCATTTCCGTGCCCCTCCACTGTGCTAAAAACTCAATCCGTTTGCCAAATAACAGAAACCTATGCCAAACGCTTCTCTACTCGTTTGCAGAGAAATGTTTAGCATTGGCTAGACGCGACACCGATATAAGCCCGTGTGAACTGGGTCTATGTTATACGACGTTATGACCTATCACACAAAGAACCTTATTCACATAGGAACAACTAATCAAATTGTCCAAGAACTGGATGTGAATCCTGCTGCATATAATTTAGGAGCAACCGATAACTGAAACTTCAACCCCCTTGGTGGTATTATTCTTTCCAGATTTTAGGGTCAAAAAGCAGTGCAACTTTTTGCACCCTTTCAGACCCTACCAGGAAAAAAAAATCATGCTGCTAGGGAGATCTGCAGGAGCTCAGCATTTACTCACCACCATGGGATCCAGCGCTGCAGTTTTCCCTCAGCCCTGTGGGTGGCACTGTAACTCTATAGTGAGATTGCCGTTGTCGTCATGGCTACAGACAGCGATCTCACCAGGCGGAAGCAGAGCCTCGGAGGAGAGGAAAAAGAATGGCAGCCAACATCGGGATCCCCCGGGAAATGAGTGCGCGCATTGCTCTGCATAGACCTCTGACGACTACCACGAGTTCAGCTCGGGGGTTACCGCTTCTGGCATGTTTTTTCCCACCCCGAGATGTACTCGTGATTACCACTAAGGAGGTTAATCATACAAGATATGCTGGTAAAATTTTGATTGAATGTGTCATACCCAGAGATGGAGTAAGATGTAATGGGGCCCTCGGCAGGGTGGTAGATTTGGGGCCCCCTTGTGGTCCTTTTGGTAAGCTGAAGTGGAGAGAGGTCAGTGAAGGTGGCAGGTGGGCTCCTTGACACCCACTAGGCCCCAAGCACCTGCCTAGGTTGCCTGGTGGATACTCATGCTCTGGTCATACCTTGTGTAAGAAATAGTAGTACAACAGAGGCGCCAAGAAGATTAATACACACTAAAAGCAGTTTAAAAAGGGAGGTAGTGGTGGATTTACCTCCCCATAGATGAGTTAATTTGGTCGATTTCAGATTTCTGTGGCAGTTGGCTTGTTAAAGAGCTTGTTTCAGTTACGCATTGATTTGATGATGAAACTGGTTCTACCTGCGAAACGCATCACACATTGGAGTATATAATAAAGTGCTTTTTGTTTAAAATTTACCACATTGGGGAGGTAAGTCCACCACTACCTCCCTTTTTAAACTGCTTTTAGGCCTGGTGCACACCAAAAACCGCTAGCAGATCCGCAAAATGCGAGCAGATTTTGAAACGCTTTTTCTTCTTTTTCTGTAGCGTTTCAGCTAGCATTTTGCGGTTTTGCGAAGCGTTTTTGGTGTAGTAGATTTCATGTATTGTTACAGTAAAGCTGTTACTGAACAGCTACTGTAACAAAAAACGCCTGGCAAACCGCTCTGAAGTGCCGTTTTTCAGAGCGTTTTGCGTTTTTCCTATACTTAACATTGAGGCAGAAACGCATCCACAATCCAAAATCTGCAGCAGCCCGGGAGTATGCGTTTCTGCAAAACGCCTCCCACTCTGGTGTGCACCAGCCCATTGAAATACATTACCCTAGCGGATCCGCACCCGCAAGCGGATCGCAAACCGCAGCAGAACCGCTCTGGTGTGCACTAGGCCTTAGTGTATATGAATCTTCTTGGTGCCTCTGTTGTGCTACTATTTCATACTGCGTCCATCCTTGGTGGAGGGGTGGTTGCTATTTTCTTCGGATCTCTAGAGAGTGACTTCTTAACCTTAGTGGGGTCAGGTGCATGTTCCTCACCTGCCTATACTGTAGTTTCCTGTGTGGTCACTTACCTTTGTGAGTATTATTAAACACAAAGTACCTATACCCACATTACTTTGACATACTACACTATCGTGTGCTCTTGGTTTCTTCTTTTGTCTTTCTATAAGCATACCTTCTGTAGGGATGGGAAAAAATCTGACTTTCTGGGTTAGCCCCGCATTGTGCAATGTGTAGGGCCTGACTTCTGAAAAGGCCACATAGACCCAGGCCTTGGGTAGCTGCTGCCCAAGGGGTGACTGGACATAGAAAAGAGGTTGCTGAATATGGTAAAAGAGCCTGCACATGAAGAGGGGAAGCTGGAAATGGGGAGCAACACTTTGAAGAGGGAAGCTTATGCCAAGGGAAATGTACAAAAAAAGAGATGGGCTGCTGTACATGGATGTTACGCATGGAAGAGGGGGCTGCACATAGAATGTGAGGGTGCTGGCTACACGTATTAGGCTTCTTTTCCACGGGCAGTTGAACTGTGTGCTCAGCAAGCAGTTGCCAGGCAACAGTGAGCAGTTACCAGGCAGCAGTAAGCAGTTGTGTGAGTTTGAGAGGCATTTCACTGCCTATCAACAGTCCATGGAAAAGAGGCTTTAGGGAAGCCACAAGAAAGATGTCTTAGGGGCAAAAAAATATATATAAATCCAGCCGTGACAGAGCCGGATCATCCATAAGGTTTCATTAACCACCCTGGCGTTCTGATTAAATCGCCAGGGTGGCTGCGGGAGGGTTTTTTTTAAATAAAAAAAAAACTATTTCATGCAGCCAACTGAAAGTTGGCTGCATGAAAGCCCACTAGAGGGCGCTCCGGAGGCGATCTTCCGATCGCCTCCGGCGGCAAGAGATAACACGGAAGGCCGCAATGAGCGGCCCTCCGTGTTTCGCTTCCCTCGTCGCCATGGCGACGAGCGGAGTGACGTCATGGACGTCAGCCGACGTCTTGACGTCAGCCGCCTCCGATCCAGCCCTTAGCGCTGGCCGGAACTGTTTGTTCCGGCTACGCTGGGCTCGGGCGGCTGGGGGGACCCTCTTTCGCCGCTGCACGCGGCGGATCGCCGCGCTGCAGCGGCGATCAGGCAGCACACGCGGCTGGCAAAGTGCCGGCTGCGTGTGCTGCTTTTTATTTCGTGCAAATCGGCCCAGCAGGGCCTGAGCGGCAGCCTCTGGCGGTGTTGGACGAGCTGAGCTCGTCCAGACCGCTCAGCAGGTTAACTGCTTGGTGCTGCCTGGTAACTGCTTGCTGAGGACACAGCTCAACAGTCCGTGGAAAAGAGGCCTGAGGCCTCTTTTCCACACACTGTTAAACTGTGTGCTCAGCAAGCAGTTACCAGGCAGCAGTGAGCAGATCCCAGGCAGCAGTGAGCAGATACCAGGCAGCAACAAGCAGTTACCAGGCAGCAACAAGCAGTTACCAGGCAGCAGTGAGCAGTTGTGAGAGTATGAGAGGCATTTCACTGCCTTTCAACAGTCCATAGAAAAGAGGCATAAGGCAACTAGGGACAGTGATGTCGCGAACTGTTCGCCGCGAACAGGCCATGGGGAATGTCCTCTGGGTCATTTCCGCATTCATCATACTACGCATTACTCTGCAATTGCTTTCCAGGCGGCCACGCTGTCTTGATTGTGTGCCTGCAGCTGGAAGCGCTCTGTGCATGGGCACGACGTCACTCAGAGCACGTCACTCAAGGACGCGCGGCCACCGGGAAAGTGTCTGCGCAGTAATGCGTAGTATGATGAATGCGGAAATTACCCGAGGTCATTCCCCATGACCTGTTCGCCGCAAACAGTTCGGGCCATCTCTAACTAGGGATGGTCAATGAGATGCAAATAATTTTGGGTTGATGCAGCATAATGCAAATTTTGTATGCAAATTTATGCAGCTTCACATGAACCAACCAAATCCTGCTGGGGTAAAATTCGATTGGTCCATTTTAAAGCTGCATTAATGTGCATACAATATTTGCATAATCCTGCATCAACTCGAAATTATTTGCAGCTCACTGACCATCCGCAAAGGTAACTTAGACCCCTTTTTCCATGAGCAGTTGATAGGCAGTGAAAAGCTTCCCAAACTCTCACAACTGATGGCTGTTGCCTGGTAACTGCTTGCTGAGCACACAGTTCAACTGTCCGTGGAAAAGAGGCCCACTTTTCCAGGGACAGTTGAACTGTGTGCTCAGCAAGCAGTTACCAGGCTGCAGCATGCAGTTACCAGGCAGCAGTAAGCAGTTCTGAGAGTTTAAGGGCCTGTTCATACTTGCTGCGTTTGTAGAACGCGTATAAATTCAAAGAAACGCAAGTTGAAAAAACGCATGCGTTTTTCTTGCGTTTGAATGCGTTTTCTATTGCGTTTTGCACAAACACGTGACCCAGGGGAAAAAAAAGAATTATGGGAACCGCAGAGGAAAACGGACGCTAAAAACGCAATAGTACGCGTTTTTGATACGCGTCCATAGACTTTCATTGCGTCCGTTTCTATGCGTATCGCACAGAACTGCGTGCAGCAATGCGGATGAGAAACGTATGCGTCTCATACGCATACATGTGAACTAGCCCATTCAAAAGCATTAGGAGCCGTTTCTATGCGTTTTTTGTTCCAGTACGCGTTCCCTGAAAACGGCTAGGAACGCATATAGTGTGAACAGGCCCTAAGAGGCATTGCCTATCAACAGTAAGGGCTCTTTCACATGGGCAGATGAACTGTGTGCTCAGCAGGCAGTTACCAGGCAGCAGTAAGCAGTTACCAAGCAGTAACGACCATTTACCAGGCAGCAGCAAGCAGTTGTGAGAGTTCAACAGGCTTTTCACTGCCTATCAACTGCTCGTGTGAAAGGGCCCTAAGGCTTCTTTTCCACGGACTGTTGATAGGCAGTGAAATGCCTCTCAAACTCTCACAACTGCTCACTGCTGCCTGGTAATTTTTTGCTGAGCACGCAGCTCAACAATCCGTGGAAAAGGGGCCTTAGGCAGTTGCATGGAGAGAGAATAGGGGCTTAGTTGATGCTGGCCTCCATCAACTCTTACCAAAAAAGCCAGGTGGCCATCAATCACCTTAAAGGGAACCAGAGACGAACAGTATTGTAAAAAGGAAAAAGCTTTTATACATACCTGGGGCTTCCTCCAGCGCCATAATCCTGGATCGCTCCCACGCTGCCGCCCTCCGCCGCCTCTATCGCCGCTACCGGGTCCCGTCACTTCTGGCGGATGCGGCCAATTGTACGCAAGAACAGGGACTCCCTACATATCATTACGCATACGCCTGCGTAGTATGGAGGCGCATGCGTAAGGATATGGAGAGAGTCCCTGTTCTTGCATACAATTGGCCACGTCCGCCGGTAGTGACGCACTGCGCTTGCGTCAACTGGCCGAAAGTACGGGACCAGGTACCGGCGGATAGAGGCAGCGGAGGACGGCGGTGTGGGAGCGATCCAGGCTTATAGGGTTGGAGGAAGCCGCAGGTATATATAAAAGTTTTTTGCAACGTCTCTGGTTCTCTTTAATCCGTCTCTGCCATCTATGCTTTCATTTCTCAACTGGGTCTTGTAAAATATGGCCTCTTTTCCACGGACTGTTCATAGGCAGTGAAATGCCTCTCAAACTCTCACAACTGCTCGCTGCTGCCTGGTAACTGCTCACTGCTGCCTGGCAACTGCTTGCTGAGAACACAGTTCAACAGTCCATGGAAAAGAGGCCTTACATTTGTTGCAAGAGGCTTCTACATTCTAGAGTTTGAACTTGTGCTTGGAAATGTTTTACTTGACCTGAATTTTATATTAACTCAAAAGCTAGTTGGACTGTTGGTTTTCAGAGTTCATCTGCCACATTTGGAACTGAAGGGAAGGCTGCATTCCATCTGACACAGCACCATGTCTGATCCAGAGTACCCAAACTCATGTGACTGCTTTGTGTCCCTTCCTCCGGCCTCCAGCTCCCCTGCTGTTATCTTTGCCAAGAACTCAGATCGCCCTAGTGCGGAGGTCCAGGAGGTGGTATACTATCCATCAGCCACATATCCTTCAGGGGCAATGGTCAAGGTGAGATTTTCTGACTTTGGCTTATTTTTTTTTTAAAGTTGTATATATATATGTCCTTCTTAAACATAACTTGATCACTACTTAGTGTACATACATAGAAGTGGAGCAGGTTCCAAAGACATTGGCTGTGCTCCTGAGTCGTCCTGCCTGGCTTTGGGGAGCTGAAATGGGTGCCAACGAGATGGGCGTCTGTGTTGGCAATGAAGCTGTGTGGACCAAGGAACCAGTTGCAGACTGTGATGCTCTGCTGGGCATGGATCTGGTCAGGTGAGTGGTGCAAACATTGTGTGTAGTTACCGAACCGTGGCCTCTCTATTCACTAAGAACTACTTTCTTTCTTCTGCGTGAGCTGGTTAAACTGTCAGTCCACCCAGAACAAATAGTTAAATTTTCTTGAAAAACAAAGCAGATGGAGAACCCCAATAGTGCAATATGTCAAACCAATTGGTCAAAAGAGTAAATACATTATAATTTACTCACAAAGGTGGGTTACCTCTGGTAACCACTCAGAGTCGGTAGGCAGGTGTTAAAAATGTCGCTCTCCGTAGAAGAAAAGGAGGTAACACCCCTCCACCAAGGCTCGACACTCAGGATAAATGTTCAAAACGGAGGTGCCAGATAAGGGTAAAATAGTTAAAAACCTTTTAAAAAGGGGGAGGTAGTGGTGGACTTACCTCCCACAAGTAGACACACGATCAGTTATTCACTGAAAAATATCTTTATTCAAAAAGACTCGAGTAATAGCAACACATTTTACGGGTAACATCCCGCTTCATCAGGCAGTATATGGAGCTAGGAGGAACAAATATACATGCAAGGAACTTATATAATATCATATATAATATCAAAAATGAGGTTCTGCATAAAAAATCCTAATATTCTATAAATTTATATACAACGGTACACAATCGATTGTATGTTTATGGTCAATCTGAACAATTACACATGATTATAACACTACAATAAAAAGCTGCCTCAGTATTAAATAAATTAGAAATACAACTTATTAAATACCTATATATATATATATATATATATATATATATATATATATATATATATATATTCATTATAAATTGGTAGAATGTTAAACCTGTATCTATTCACTATTTTAAGTGCATTTGCCAATTTGCCAATAATCAATTTAGATCCTCTAGTCTGTGAAGCATTAAGATAAGTGCTAAGACAAAGTATCAGTAAAATATCACTCAACTAGCAACGGGTTAAAAGAGAATGAGTACTCTGGCAGAATGCCAGTAAAACAGCAAGTGTATGTTGCCTTGTAAAGATCAAGGTCAGGTATGGGCGCCTCCGTGAGGTGTGCTGGTTCTTTAACCTATATATACTGCTATTCAAGATTGGGGCAGCCAATGAGGAAGCTGATTGTCATAATCAGTGGATGTGTCTGCAGACGGCGTCTGATTAGCATAGCGAACAGCCAATGTGCAAACAGCCAACGACACTGGAAGAAGAAAGACATTCTCTCTCAGTGTGTAGGGAGGGGGGACGACGACAATTATTGGCATGGGGGGGGGGGCAGAGAGCGGCGGTGGGGGGACACAGAGGCATGTCATGAGGCAGGGAACAAGCCTCTGTGTCCCATCTGCCCCCCACCTCACCAAGACAAGACAAGACAAATAACATTTATATCGCGCTTTTCTCCTGGCGGACTCAAAGCGCCACAGCAGCAGCCTCTATAGGCAGTAGCTGTGTTAGGGAGACTTGCCAAAGGTCTCCTACTGAATAGGTGGTGGCTTACTGAACAGGCAGAGCCGAGATTCGAACCCAGGTCTCCTGTGTCAGAGGCAGAGCCCTTAACCATTACACCTTCCAGCCACCGCCTCGGGTTCTCTTTAAATTGTATCTGAGCCGAAGCTTGAGTACAAAATTAGATATTTACCTAAAGAGAGGGAAGCTTCAGGATTCTTTTGAGGCTTCCCTCCAAGCTCCGATGCCCCTCCCCCCTCCTTGCTGAGTGTCACCTTCCCCCAGAAGATTGGCGACAAGGCATTGTCACCAATCATATCAGGGCCGTGTGCCTCCTCTCCCATCAGCGCAGCCACAAGCGTCTCTATGCTACTGTACATGCGCAGCCATAATCACGCAGATACTGCACAGGCGTGCTCGTAACAGTGGAAAAGAGCAGGTACACTGATTAAGGGAGGACATCAGAGCACGGAGGGAAGCCTCAATAGAATCCTGAGGCTTCTTTCTCTTTAAGTAAATAACTCTTTTTTATAATCTGAACTTCGGCTTGGGTTCCCTCTAAAGGCTCATACACACATTAGACCATAGTCTTTTGAAAATGAAAGCTCACAGACCAATCTTACCACCCTTCATGTAGTATGAGAGCCATACTCTACACAGTCTTTTCTATGGAGCTGAACTCAACATCAGAAAAACATCTTTGCTAGATGCTGCACACACAGATGCTGTACAGACACAAAAGATCAGTATCTGCAAAAGATCTGTTCCTGCCAAAAATCCATTCCTGCAAATTGCAATGATAGTCTATGAGATCTGCCGATCATCATACACACATGATTTAACTGACATTCATCTGCAGATCAAGCAATCATCTGCAGATCTGAAAATCCGTCCTGGTGGATCTGATCTGCAAATAAATGTCAGTTAAATCATGCTTGTTTCTGGTGGTATTCAGACACTACTGCAGCCAAATAAATCAGCAGGGCTGCCAGGCAACTGGTATTGTTGAAAAGTAGGTGTAATGCTCGCATACAGTAGATAACGGATCAGCTGCTCCTGTTTCATTGCATTTAGTGGCGTATGCTATGAAAGAATATTTTTTAAACGTTTATCTTGTGGAATCTTCTATGGGGAGGTGAGTACCTCTTCTCTTATTTTTTATTCGAACATTGTTTTATCTTTTTGGCGTCTCTGTGTTTTTGATATCAGTATCACTAGTCCATCTTTGGTGGAGGGGTCTACACCCGTTCTTCCTGCCTACAGCGAGCGACATCTTAACCACTTCAGCCTAACTGGCCGAAAATTTTCGTCCAGTTAGGCTGCGCGCACTCCCACAGGTCGCGCACGCTCCCGCGCCCCCCCCCCCCTGTGCGCGCTCCCACTGGCAGCCGTTAGCCCAGCGATCAATGAAAGGGATTATAAATCTCTTCAGACGCTGCGGCTTTTCTGAGATCAAAAATTTCCCCGTCTTCATACTTCTTCCTGGGAGCGAGATCGATCGCTCCCAGGACTTTTTGACTGTGGCCATCTTGTGGCCAAATAACAAACTACACCAAAAAACACTTTGCACTGAATAAATACATTTTGAAACATTTAAAATCCCCTGTTTACCTCCCAAACCAAAAAATACCCACATACAAGTTTTAATAAAAAATAAAATTACAATAATAAAAAAAAAACATAAATAGTTACCTAAGGGTCTAAACTTTTTAAATATTCATGTCAAAGGAGTATATCAATATGATTTATTAAATTATGGGCTTCTAAATAGTGATGGACGCAAATTGAAAAAATGCATCTTTATTTTCAAATAAAATATTGGCACCATACATTGTGATAGGGACATAATTTAAATGGTGTAATAAGCGGGACAAATGGGCAAATGAAATACATGGGTTTTAATTATGGTAACATATATTAATTTCAAACTATAATGGCCAAAAGCTGAGCAATAATTATTTTTTTCCATTTCTTTCTCAATATTCCTGTTAAAATGGATTTAGAATAAATTAATTCTCAGCAAAATGTATCACCCACAGAAAGCCTAATTGGTGGTGGAAAAAACAAGATATAGATCAGTTCATTGTGATGAGTAGTGCTAAAGTTATTGGCAAATGAATGGGAGGTGAAAGTTGCTAAGATGTAAAAAAATTATTCCTGTTAAAAAATTATTCCTGTTAAAATGGATTTAGAATAAATTAATTCTCAGCAAAATGTATCACCCACAGAAAGCCTAATTGGTGGCGGAAAAAACAAGATATAGATCAGTTCATTGTGATGAGTAGTGCTAAAGTTATTGGCAAATGAATGGGAGGTGAAAGTTGCTCAGATGTAAAAAAATCTCAACCCTGTAGGCTGAAGTGGTTAATCTACCCCGAGGGGACAGGTAAAGTTCACCTAACGCCTTTAAAGTGGTTGCTAGTCAGCAACTTACTGTTGTGAGTATATCTTTTATTTATATCTATTATTTTCTTTTTACCATATTGGGAGAAAATACTACGCTATGGTGGGCTCTCGATTTCTCTATTGTTTTTACAAATTATTGTCAGAACTGACAAGATTAGCTGCATGCTTGTTTCTGGTATTAATCAGTCACTACTGCAGTGAAATAGATCAGCAGGGCTGCCAGGCAACTGGTATTGTTTAAAAAGAAATAAATATGTCGGCCTCCATATACCTCTCAGTTCAGGTGTCCTTAAAGAGACTCCGTAACAAAAATGTTAGCAGTATTTCTCCTATCCTACAAGTTCCTAAGGCTGTTCCATTGTGCTCTGGCTTACTGCAGCACTTTCTACTTGCACAGTCTTTGTAATAAATCAACTTTATCTTTCCCCTGTCGGACTTGTTGGCTGTGTCTGGAAGGCTGCCAACTCTTCAGTAATGTGAACAACTTAACTCCTTCCAAGCCCCTCCAGTGCTCCTGTGACTATTCCTCACAGACAATGTCCCTGCTCTCACTGTCAGCTTGTCTGCTATCTGTGAGGCTGATAAACACAGACTGATAAACTGAACAAAGAATAGCTGGCTGATGAGGAAGCTGCCTGTCAGGCTGACACGAGTGCAGACCCGAGACTACAGGCTCTAAAGACACAGCTTGTCATGCTTCACTGACACAGAGCTCTTTCAAAACTTGCACATAACCTCTGGAGACTGAATTCAATGTGTAACCCACTGAATTCTCTGTGTACTCACTGTGTATCACCTGAGTTCACTGCTCTGCTGATGTACTTCCTGTTTTGGTGGCCATCTTTTCTGTTTACAAAACAGTTTATAAAACGGTTTTTTTACCCTCTTTATTGCAGCGGAGAGCAGCAAAAATAATACAGAGGGGGCTAGGAGATGACCCCAAACAGGCAGGGATGTTTGTTTATACTTCATTTTGTGAATACAGATTCTCTTTAAAGAGAACCCGAGGTGGGTTTGAAGAATATTATCTGCATACAGAGGCTGGATCTGCCTATACAGCCCAGCCTCTGTTGCTATCCCAAACCCCACTAAGGTCCCCCTGCACTCTGCAATCCCTCATAAATCACAGCCACGCTGCTGACAAACAGCTTGTCAGAGCTGGCTGTGTTTATCTCTATACTGTCAGTCTGCTGCTCTCCCCGCCTCCAGCAGAACTCCAGTCCCCGCCTGCATCCCTTCCCTCCCTGCTGATTGGAGGGAAGGGAGGGGGGCAGGGACCGGAGCTATGCAGGAGGCGGGGGAGCAGCTGAGACTGACACTACAGATGTAAACACAGCCTCACAGCACTGCTGTGATTTATGAGGGATTGCAGAGTGCAGGGGGACCTTAGGGGGGTTTGGGATAGCAACAGAGGCTGGGCTGTATAGGCAGATCCAGCCTCTGTATGCAGATAACATTCTTTAAACACACCTTGGGTTCTCTTTAAGGCTGTAATATAATGCAGGAGAAAAACCATGTTTGTAGCCCCACATGTGTCAACGTGGTAGAGTTACTCAGCAGCAAAAAAAAGGTGACATGTTGCTTCTAAGTGTGGCTGCTGTATTCTCGATATTGCATAAGACTTGATTGTTAACTTTATGAAAATGGTTTTCATGTAATAAAACTACCGTATATTCCGGCATATAAGACGACTGGGCATGTAAGACGACCCCCAAACTTTTCCAGTTAAAATATAGAGTTTGGGATATACTCGCAGCATAAGACTACCCTTCTTCCAATGCACACCAAATGAAAATTGAAAAAACATCATATACTGGTCCTGTGTATGAACAGATACAGGTGCTGTACTGTATGTGGTACCCAGCATATAACAGTGTATAGGGAATTGACTAGTTGGATTAGTCCCTCTCCCTAGTGGATTGATCAGCTCTCCTTGTCTACCTGTTTCAGAGCGTTATAGAAGAATAGATTGCGCTATGCCCATAAAACATGCCTCTTTCACCCTTCTGGCCCACCCTTGTATCCTATTTTCCTCCTTCTCTGCCTCTCAGATCTCGCACATGTGCGCCTGCGCCGCTTCACTACAGTCCTCAGCAGCGAGATCTGAGAGGCAGTAACAGGATAGGGTGTATCACCCAGCATCAATGACACCTGGTGTATAAGACGACCCCTGTCTCTTCAGGAGATTTTCAAGGCTTAAAAAGTAGTCTTATACGCCAGAATATACAGTAGTTGAAAAAAATTTCAAAGCACCTGTGTACAAGAGGCATAGTACAAGGCAATGCTCAGAAGCCAGTCACAGGCTGTATTAAGCTTCCTCAAACTGATCCCTGGTATATTTGGTTACAGTGATGAGCTTAAAAATGTGATGAACATGGCAAATTCAAATTCCAGGTCAAGAGGAACCAGAATTCTCATAAAGATGGAACTGGAAATGTGTATGTACTAATCCAATATAAGAACTGCCTATTAAGTAACTGCAAGTTTTTCTTGATGGGCAGTTTTTGAACAGGATGAGCACTATCACATTTTCTGTTTTGGGCTAGTTGAATTTTAGGATCCTCATCATCTGTTTGGCCTCTGCCTGATGCATTTGTATTCTGTTCTGTAGGCTGGCACTAGAGCGCTCCACATCTGCCAAAATTGCATTGGAGACAATAACTGGACTCCTGGCAGATTATGGTCAGGGTGGCCACTGTCGGGAAGATTCTCAACCCGAGCGATTTGTGTATCAAAACACCTTCCTTCTGTGTGACCGCCAAGAAGCTTATGTGCTTGAGACTGCTGGGACATACTGGGCAGCAGAGAGAATCACTGGTAAGTTACAGATTATTGCAAAATGCTTCTATGGCTAAAGAGGCTAAAGAGAATCTGCAGGGGCAGCTGGAAAAATCCCCTTTTACCCTCCGTTTAGTAAAACAGAGGCTGGGTTTTCTGACAACAGAGTATGGCAGCTTCAAACAGTAAACAAACGATGTGCAGAGCAGCACTTGCCAGGAGTAAATATGTCACCACCTGTGATACATTTCAGAATGTAAATCAGGGTGAGAAAAGGTCTTACAAACGGCAAACAATCATCTAATAACTTATAATTAAATATTGTCAACAAAGAAACCATTTTATTTATTACGGTATTTTCAGTACTGTTCCTATTTAACCTCCTGAGCGGTATGGACGAGCTCAGCTCGTCCATCACCGCCGGAGGCTGCCGCTCAGGCCCTGCTGGGCCGATTTGCTTCAGATAAAAAGCAGCACACGCAGCCGGCACTTTGCCAGCCGCGTGTGCTGCCTGATCGCCGCCGTTCTGCGGCGATCCGCCGCGAGCAGCGGCGAAAGAGGGTCCCCCCAGCCGCCCGAGCCCTGCGCAGCCGGACCAATCAGTTCCGGCCAGCGCTAAGGGCTGGATCGGAGGCGGCTGACGTCAGGACGTCGGCTGATGTCCATGACGTCACTCCGCTCGTCGCCATGGCGACGAGGAAAGCCAAACAAGGAAGGCTGCTCATTGCGGCCTTCCTTGTTTGTTCTGGGCGCCGGAGGCGATCGGAAGAACGCCTCCGGAGCGCCCTCTAGTGGGCTTTCATGCAGCCAACTTTCAGTTGGCTGCATGAAATAGTTTTTTTTTTAATTGAAAAAAAACCCTCCCGCAGCCTCCCTGGCGATCTCAATAGAACGCCGGGGAGGTTAAAGAGGAGCTGTTAGCCATTCTATCTCAGAAATCTCCCCACATATATTAGATAAATACTTGCTCTACTTGCATTACGTATGTATTACACTGTCCACATTCTGATTTCAGTGAGTTTTATCTAGTAAATAAAGAGAATTCAGTTTCAGTTTTACAATCCCTGTGTCTGAAGCCAATCCTGATGTCATTTTCTCCCTGAAGGTGGCCACACACGATACAATAAAATGATCAGATTTTACAGCAATTCGATAAATAAGATTGGATTTCGAGAAAAATTAAAAGCTTTTTTTTCATTCGAGCAAGAAATCAGATCGGATTTTCCGTTTTTATTCGATAAAAGTTGATCGGGAGTGCTGGATTTTACTGATCAATTTTTATGAAAATTGAATGGTGTGTGGTAGATTGTCAGTTTATTAATACATACACCCAAGCAATTTTCTCAGAGTTTCCAATCATTTTTATCATAATTGAGGAAAAATTGAACATAGGTGTGTGGTACATTGGTCAGATTTGTGAAATGTTACAATCAGAGAAATTGATTGCAATTCTTGAATTGAACAGATATTTAAAAAATTGTATGGTGTGTGGCCTTTGCCTGATTGTGTATGCATTGCCCCCCCCCCCCCCCCCCTTCCCCTCAGACACTCCCACACAACTGTGCGCATCCTCACGTCTCATTGTGTGACTTTGCAGACCTGGCTTATTTGTATGGATCAGATTTCAGCTGAGTCACTTTCTCAGCTTCTTAACACAAGAAATATTGGCCAATCAGAGAGGAACAGAGGTGTGGGAGGGGAAAACAGGAGTGAAAGAAACTTCAGCCAATCAGGCTGCATTAGGGCCAGTACACACCAAAAACCTCTAGCAGATCCGCAGATTCGCAGAATGCTAGAGGTTTTTGAAGCAGATTTTCAGAGCGATTCTAGGCATGTTTAGAGAGCTTTCTAAACATGCTTAGCTTTTTTTAATAAAATCCAGGGGATCTGGAAAATGATATTCTATTGAGAAGAAATTTTAAGAGAGATTTTTAACGTTTAGATTGCCTGGTTAGCATCCTTATTATTTGTTTACCATATAAAAATAGAGAATTGATTTTTGCCAAACAGGCCCGATTCACATTTGCGGTTTCAGCCAAACTGATCCACTCTCCGCTTCACCGGATCCGGATGACTCGTCCGTGGCCCTGTTCACATTAGTGAAAACGGATCTGATCAATGATTGATCGGATCCGTTTTTACTTGTCAATACATACCTTATCTTCATAGGCAGCCGGCGGTAGAGGCTTCCTCCTCTTCCGCTGTGACTACACAGCGCGTCATGTAACTAGTCACGACGCGTCATGTAGTCACATGACGTGGAAGAAGACGGAAGCCTCTACCGCCGGCTGCCTATGAAGATAAGGTATGTATTAAGCCTCCCTAGCCCACCCGCCCGGCTGCGCACCCTCCCCTTACCCTCCTGGCACATGCCCCCATCCCCCGTGGAACAGTCCATTTCTTCACTAGTGTGAAGAAACGTTCCGATTCCCATTGCCCCAATGCTGCAATATTTTTTGTCCGGATCCGTTCCGCTAAGCAGAACGGTCTGGAAAATTAGGGCCTGCTGCATTTTTTGGATTCGGGGGCCGGAACGTACCAACGGACGCATGTGAATGGATCCATAGGTTAACATTGGATCCATTCACATCCGTTCCGTTTGTACAGTATACGTTCCGGTTATGTTCCAGAAAAAAACGCAAATGTGAACCGGGCCTAACTCTTTAAAGGGACACTTAAAGAGAATCTGTACTCTAATATTCTTCCAATAAAAAGCATACCATTCTATTCCTTATGTTCCCGTTTGTGCCCCTCTGTGCTGTTTCTGTCACTCCCTGCTGCAATCCTGGCTTGTAATTAACAGTTTTAGGCAGTGTTTACAAACAAATGACTGGCTTCTAACCAGGGTATCATAGGCTGAGAACAGCTTACTGTGTGATTCATGCAGAGCTTGGAGGGGGTGTGTAAAGCTTCTGCCAATGACAAGCAGTGCTGCACATTCCACACATTCCAGCCTCTTGCCCACAGACACGACAGAGGAAAGAAGATAAGATTTATTACAGAGACAGTGCACCTAGAAAAGGTTGCAGTAAGACAGACCACATCAGAACAGGTATAGGAACTTATAGAATAGAAATAATAAGGCTCAATATTTTGTTACAGAGTCTCTTTAACTCACTATAAAAAATGAGTTTTACTCACCTGGGGCTTCCAGCAGCCCCCTGCAGCTGTATCGTGCCCACACCGACTCCATCAGATGCTTCTGGCGGCAGCCACTTCCGGTTTCGGCGACAGGAGCCAACCGGCCGGGAAAGCGAGTGATTCTTCGCATTCCAGGCCACAATAGCGCCCTCTATGCTGCTATAGCATCTAGCATATAGCAGCATAGAGGGCGCTATTGTGGCCGGGAATGCGAAGAATCACTCGCGTTCCCAGCCTGTCGTCTCCTGTCGCCGAAACTGGAAGTAACTGCCGGCGGGGCAAGGAGCATCTGATGGAGTCGGCGTGGGCACGATACAGCTGCAGGGGGCTGCTGGAAGCCCCAGGTGAGTAAAACTCATTTTTTTAGAGTGACTTAAGTGTCCCTTTAAGTAAGACAAACATTTAGTCCAGGATTGTTATAGTGACTCAGCAACTTGTGTAGGGAACAGCAGTCCAGAGAAAATGCTTACACCAGAAAATGGGCCACAGTGTGTTATCCAGCTGTGGAATTTATTTCAAAGACCTACCTGGTGGGTCCTTAACCACTTCCTGACCGCCTAACGCACAGGGGCGGCCAGGAAGTGGAGCCCGCAAGGACCAGCTTATGCCCAAAGGCGGCGGTCCTTGTAAGGGCATGGGCGGAGCGATCGCGTCATCCGTGATGCGATCCGGCGCCTGTCTCCGCTCACCCACCGCAACATCCCGCCGGCCATACGGAAGCGCCGGCGGGATGTTAACCCCGCGATCGCTGCATACAAAGTGTATAATACACTTTGTAATGTTTACAAAGTGTATTATACAGGCTGCCTCCTGCCCTGGTGGTCCCAATGTCCGAGGGACCACCAGGAAAGGCTGCAGCCACCCTATGTCGCACCCAAGCACACTGATTTCTCCCCCCCGTGCCCCAGATCACCCACAGCACCCCTCAGATCCCCCCCCCCTGCCCACCCCCCAGACCCCTGTTTGCACCCAATCACCCCCCTAATCACCCATCAATCACTCCCTGTCACTATCTGTAAACGCTATTTTTTTTTATCCCCCCCCTGCCCCCTCCTGATCACCCCCCCACTCCTCAGATTCTCCCCAGACCCCCCCCCCCCCCTGTGTACTGTATGCATCTATCCCCCTGATCACCTGTCAATCACCCATCAATCACCCATCAATCACCCCCTGTCACTGCCACCCATCAATCAGCCCCTAACCTGCCCCTTGCGGGCAATCTGATCACCCACCCACACCAATAGATCGCCCGCAGATCCAACGTCAGATCACCTCCCAAGTGCAGTGTTTACATCTGTTATCTACCCTAAACACCCACTAATTACCCATCAATCACCCCCAATCACCACCTGTCACTGTTACCCATCAGATCAGACCTTAATCTGCCCCTTGCGGGCACCCAATCACCCGCCCACACGCTCAGATTGCCCTCAGACCCCCCTTATCAATTCGCCAGTGCAATATTTACATCTGTGCTTCCCTGTAATAACCCACTGATCACCTGTCAATCACCCATCAATCACTCCCTGTCACTGCCACCCATCAATCAGCCCCTAACCTGCCCCTTGCGGGCAATCTGATCGCCCACATCCTCAGAATGCCCTCAGGCCCCAGCCCTGATCACCTCGCCAGTGCATTGCTTGCATCTATTCCCCCCTCTAATCACACCTTGAGACACCCATCAATCACCTCCTGTCACCCCCTGGCACACCTACCCATCAGATCAGGCCCTAATTTGCCCCGTGTGGGCTCCTGATCACTCGGCCAAACCCTCAGATCCCCCTCAGACCCCCTTCCGATCACCTCCCCAGTGCATTGATTGCATCTATTTTCCCCTCTAACCACCCCCTGAGACACCCATCAATCACCTCCTGTCACCCCCCTAGCACTCCTATCCATCAGATCAGGCCCAATACAACCTGTCATCTAAAAGGCCACCCTGCATATGACCGGTTCCACAAAATTCGCCCCCTCATAGACCACCTGTCATCAAAATTTGCAGATGCTTATACCCCTGAACAGTCATTTTTAGACATTTGGTTTCCAGACTACTCACGGTTTTGGGCCCGTAAAATGCCAGGGCGGTATAGGAACCCCACAAACTGACCCCATTTTAGAAAAAAGACACCCCAATGTATTCTGTTAGGTGTATGACGAGTTCATAGAAGATTTTATTTTTTGTCAGAAGTTAGCGGAAATTGATTTTTGTTTTGTTTTCACAAAGTGTAATTTTTCACTAACTTGTGACAAAAAATAAAATCTTCTATGAACTCGCCATACACCTAACGGAATACCTTGGGGTGTCTTCTTTCTAAAATGGGGTCACTTGTGGGGTTCCTATACTGCCCTGGCATTTTAGGGGCCCTAAACCGTGAGGAGTAGTCTAGAAAACAAATGCCTCAAAATGACCTGTGATTAGGACGTTGGGCCCCTTAGCGCACCTAGGCTGCAAAAAAGTGTCACACATGTGGTATCGCCGTACTCAGGAGAAGTAATATAATGTGTTTTGGGGTGTATTTTTACACATACCCATGCTGGGTGGGAGAAATCTCTCTGTAAATGGACAATTGTGTGTAAAAAAATCAAACAATTGTCATTTACAGAGATATTTCTCCCACCCAGCATGGGTATGTGTAAAAATATTTCATTCTAGAAAGAAGACACCCAAACGTATTCCGTTAGGAGTATGGTGAGTTCATAGAAGATTTTATTTTTTGTCACAAGTTAGCGGAAAATGACACTTTGTGAAAAAAAAACAATTAAAATCAATTTCCGCTAACTTGTGACAAAAAAATAAAAACTTCTATGAACTCACCATCTAGGTTGCCAACCGTCCGTAAAAAGACGGACTGTCAGTAAAAATCCTCTTAAAAAACAGCTGTCCGTACTGCCCGTATTTCCTGCCTGCTCGTCCGTCCAAATGCCCATAAATTAATCAAATCTCTTTTGCGCATGCGCGCCATGCTCGCTCTGTTCCAATCCACACTCCCTCAGTCTCTCTCCTCCTCTCCTGAGTCCTGTCCAATGACAGATCGCCTTTTTAGCATCAGCGCCTCTGCTGCCCAATAAGAGAGGAGCAGCTACGTGATGCAGGCAGCCTGGCCCAGCCAGTCACAGACATGGACGGAGCCGCTGCCGCCAGGGAAACAAACGGCCACACCACACCGTATCACTAGTCTCTGTGAGAGAGGCACCGCCACGGCGCCACCATTATACTGAGGTGAGTGAACGGGGCAACCTGGAGCTGGGGAGCTGTGGGGGACTTGTCACTTGTTGTAGTGCCAGAGACAGGCAGTCAGACAGAGGAACATGCTGCTGGGACTTGCCTTGTACGGACCCCATCCCCCCCAAATCATTCTAACAGTGCAAGACAGTCACAAAGCATGGCATGCTGGTCCACCACCATTATACTAAGGTGAGGGACAGTGAGTGAACGGGGCAACCTGGAGCTGGGGAGCTGTGTGGGACTTGTCACTTGTTGTAGTGCCAGAGACAGGAAGTCAGACAGAGGAACATGCTGCTGGGACTTGCCTTGTACGGACCCCATCCCCCCCAAATCATTCTAACAGTGCAAGACAGTCACAAAGCATGGCATGCTGGTCCACCACCATTATACTGAGGTGAGGGACAGTGAGTGAACGGGGCAAGCCGGGGCTTTCTGTGTCACTAAACTGCTCAGTGCTCCCCCTTCTATAAACAACACAGGCACACTGCTGGAACTTAAAGTGGACCTGAACTCTTGCACAGGACAGAAGGAAAACAGAGAGAAATGCACCCTGTATGTGTTTAGAGAGTTCATCCTGTCTAATTCCCCCTCATTGTGTCTAATCACAAGTTGTAATCTGATCTCTCCCCTGTGTCACATGACAGCCAGAGTCCAACTCCACAGCCCTGGCTATATAAATACTAAAAATAATGATGGTGCCCAGAGCTTAGCGCTACCCACAACTCTACTTAAAACTGCGCTTTTTACTCCGCCCCCAACTCCGCCTCCGTCCGTCCAAAATTTTGGGTGTCCTGCTTTTTTGGACCTTTTGTCCGTATAAAAATAGAAATTAGGTTGGCAACCCTGCTCACCATACTCCTAACGGAATACCTTGGGGTGTCTTCCTTCTAAAATGGGGTCATTAGTGGGGTTCCTATACTGCCCTGGCATTTTAGGGGCCCTAAACCGTGAGGAGTAGTCTTGAAACAAAAATGACCTGTGAAATCCTAAAGGTACTCATTGGACTATGGGCCCCTTAGCGCAGTTAGGCTGCAAAAAAGTGCCAATCATGTGGTATCGCCGTACTCGGGAGAAGTAGTGTAATGTGTTTTGGGGTGTATTTTTACACATACCCATGCTGGGTGGGAGAAATACCTCTGTAAATGACAATCTTTTGATTTTTTTTACACACAATTGTCCATTTACAGAGTTATTAGTAGTAGTACGGTGAGTTCATAGAAGATTTTATTTTTTGTCACAAGTTAGCGGAAATTGATTTTTATTGGTTTTTTTCACAAAGTGTCATTTTCCGCTAACTTGTGACAAAAAATAAAATCTTCTATGAACTCACCGTACTACTAACGGAATACCTTGGGGTGTTTTCTTTCTAAAATGGGGTCACTTGTGGGGTTCCTATACTGTCCTGGCATTTTAGGGGCCCTAAACCGTGAGGAGTAGTCTTGACACAAAATTTCTCAAAATGACCTGTGAAATCCTAAAGGTACTCATTGGACTTTGGGCCCCTTAGCGCAGTGAGGGTGCAAAAAAGTGCCACACATGTGGTATCGCCGTACTCAGGAGAAGTAGTATAATGTGTTTTGGGGTGTATTTTTACACATACCCATGCTGAGTTGGAGAAAGATCTCTGTAAATGGACAATTGTGTGTAAAAAAAATTAGAAAATTGTCATTTACAGAGATATTTCTCCCACCCAGCATCGGTATGTGTAAAAATACACCCCAAAACACATTATACTACTTCTCCTGAGTACGGCAATACCACATGTGTGGCACTTTTTTGCAGCCTAACTGCGCTAAGGGGCCCAAAGTCCAATGAGCACCTTTAGGCTTTACAGGGATGCTTACTTTTAGCACCCCCCAAAATGCGAGGACAGTAAACACACCCCACAAATGACCCCATTTTGGAAAGTAGACACTTCAAGGTATTCAGAGAGGGGCATGGTGAGTCCGTGGCAGATTTCATTTTTTTTTGTCGCAAGTTAGAAGAAATAAAAACTTTTTTTTTTTTTGTCACAAAGTGTCATTTACCGCTTACTTGTGACAAAAATTAATATCTTCTATGAACTCACTATGCCTCTCAGTGAATACTTTGGGATGTCTTCTTTCCAAAATGGGGTCATTTGGGGAGTATTTATACTATCCTGGAATTCTAGCCCCTCATGAAACATGTCAGGTGGTCAGAAAAGTCATAGATGCTTGAAAATGGGAAAATTCACTTTTTGCACCATAGTTTGTAAACGCTATAACTTTTACCCAAACCAATAAATATACACTGAATGGGTTTTTTTTTAATCAAAAACATGTTTGTCCACATTTTTCGCGCTGCATGTATACAGAAATTTTACTTTATTTGAAAAATGTCAGCACAGAAAGTTAAAAAAATCATTTTTTTGCCAAAATTCATGTCTTTTTTGATGAATATAATAAAAAGTAAAAATCGCAGGAGCAATCAAATAGCACCAAAAGAAAGCTTTATTAGTGACAAGAAAAGGAGCCAAAATTCATTTAGGTGGTAGGTTGTATGAGCGAGCAATAAACCGTGAAAGCTGCAGTGGTCTGAATGGAAAAAAAGTGGCCAGTCCTTAAGGGGTAGAAAGCCCACGGTCATCAAGTGGTTAAAGCAGACCTGAACTCAGAGCATCCTCTCTGCTCTAAAAGAAATGCAATAGCATAATAACCTTTAAAGAAAAACATTTATTTGTTACAACTGCTACAAATCCTGAAACCGGCACTGTTTCTACTTCCTGCTTTCATGGAAGCAGACCTATAGTTAACAGCCTGTGGTTTCAAATGAGCTTTTCTGCCATGCCAGTCAGGTGACACAGGGAAGAGATCAAATTACAACTTGTGATTAGACACAAATTAGGGGGAATTAGGCTAAACTCTCTAAATACATACAGGGTGCATTTCTATGTTTTCCTTCTGTCCTGTGCAAGAGTTCAGGTCCACATTAAACCCAAAACTGAACATGGCATATTCTAACAGCAATCAGGATGATCTGTGAATACTGTACAAACAGTGTACGGAACAGAAGCAAAGTGCTGGCTCATATTGGAACTGCAATGCAACTTTTTTTCTCTCCCCTTTGGCTGAAGCTGGTGGGCAGGTCAGTCAGGTGTGACACACAAAGAACAACAGATGCCTGTCTACATTTCCCAGAATCCTAGGATTTCCGTGTTGTCCTGGAGACCACCACCACTGCCTGGGACCCCCTTTTAAATCGCAAGTGTGCTCCTCCTTGTGCAGGAGTGTCTGTTCGTACTGTGCCTGCCCAGTAGCCATTCATATACAAGCAACTTCAGTTTATTGCACAGGCAAGGTCATATTGCCCCTGCAAGAGTTTGGCCACGGCAGAGAGCGTGGCCATGATAACCTATCTGACGATCTCTTTTCGAATATGTTTGGGGGGTCCAAGCACAACCTTAGTGATCTCCAGGAGGATATGGGAAGGATATGAAGGATCCAGAGGCTTTCCTCTTCTTAGGCAAGTATCTTTTTTATTTTATTTGCGCCTCGGGCACATTTTAAGTGTGCATGGAGAGGTGCACAGCAGAAGGCATAGACAATTTTACAAGATAATTTTTCAATTTGAAAAAGTTAAATTGCAAAGATAATAAAAATGTATGTAAATGTGTTACAGAAGGTGCACGGAACATCTCTAACCAGCTTACTGTGGGCACAGCTATATGGAAGAAGCACCCACAGCTCTGTGAACACGCCAAAGAGAAGGGATGGTGGGACGGAACTGAGGAGTTCAGTTTCTGTAAAGCCTATTCTCTAGAGATACAGCCAGTACGTATGGAGGCGGCAAAGGTGCGGTACAGAGGTGGGCAAGAACTTCTCCGGAGAGACGAAGGTGAGCAATGGGGTGTTCTGCTGTACATCTATGGCACAATAATCTAATGCAGCCTTCGATGAGAACACAAGATAAAGCCCTGTGCTTTTAGGATTCATAGAATCCACTCACTTATCAAATGAAAACTCCTGCGTAAGGAGGTGGAAACATTTATTCTTCACCAATGGCATGCCCCGGTACAGTAGGCAGACAGGATCAGAGCTGTTGGTGTGATCAGCGCAGGCGAGGGGCACGGTGAGTACCAGCACCGGCCACCCACTATCACTGAGGGAGGAAGGGACGAGAGAGGCAGACAGAGATGCATGCCGCTGCAAGGGGGAATCATTGCAGGCGCTATTGCTACAGAGGGAGTGGGGGGGGGGGGAGAAATCACCAGGGGGGAGATCACTGAGGGGCCAATACCGATCCTGGGGCACTCATAGTTAGCTAACATGTGCTAGTCCATTTATAGTTAGCTAACTTACTTTGGGTGCCCATAGTTTATTAGAAAATCTCCTGAGCATACGGCTTTTAGCAAGTTTTTCTTGCCCGACACAGTGTCGGGCATACCACCCAGGAGGTTAAACAGATGATTGTCAGGAGTGCCTTGAATAGGCCAGAACAGAATGGAACATTCTCCTGCTGACAGAAAAGATGTGGGACCTGTAAACACATCCATTCCACCGACCGTATACCAATACCAGGTCAACAACAGGAATACAAAGTACAAGGCCATTTTACCTGTGATTCCTCTCACGTGGTATAAACGGGGCTTCCCTGCAGCGATCCTTCCATCCTCCCCCCCCCGCCCCCCCGCAGTGAGCTCCCCTCCCTCCTTGAGATCCCCCGCCCGAGCGATCTCCCCTCCCTCCTTCCTACCCTCCCTGCAGCAATCAACCCACCCTCCCACCCACCCACTGTGACCCCCTCTCCTCATGTGTGCAAAATGCCCAAAAGTAATTTATGTCGGAAAAACAAGACAAACTCTACATGAGCATTTGAACCATTGCAGGTTCACCATTAACACAGGAAAAAAACCAAAAACGAATATGCTGATCTCCCGGTGCCCATACACTTCTGCTCACGTGGCCACAGTTTAACCACTTCACCACTGAGGGGTTTTACCCCTTGAGCACCAGAGCAATTTTCACCTTTCAGCGCTCCTTCCATTCATTCGTCTATAACTTTATCATTACTTATCACAATGAAATGAACTATATCTTGTTTTTTCCGCCACCAATTAGGCTTTCTTTAGGTGGGACATTATGCCAAGAATTATTTTAGTCTAAATATGTTTTAATTGGAAAACAGGAAAAATGTGGGAAAAAATTCATTATTTTTCATTTTTCGGGCATTATAGTTTTTAAATAATGCATGCTACTGTAATTAAAACCCATGAAATGTATTTGCCCATTTGCCCCGGTTATAAAACCGTTTAAATTATGTCCCTATCACAATGTTTGGCGCCAATATTTTATTTGGAAATAAAGATGCATTTTTTTCAGTTTTGCGTCCATCCCTAATTACAAGCCCATCGTTTATAAAGGAACAGTGTTGTACCCTCCTGACATAAATATTTAAACATTTCAGTCCCTAAGGCAACTGTTTATCTATCTTTTTTAATTGTAATTTTTTTTATATTACAAAAAAAATAATAATTGGGGAGTGTGGGAGGTAATGAGTTAATTTTTTTGTGAAAAACTAATGTATTTGTATGTGAAAAATGCTTTAGGGTGTATTTTTACTATTTGGCCACAAGATGGCCACAGTAACATTTTGTTTATACGACCTGCAAGCGCCTGGAAGGACGCTTGCAGGAAGTGCTATGAGGCTGGGAATGTTAACAGGAATGGTTTTTCCCGTTCATTGCTCTCCGGGCGAGCGGGCGGCGTGGTGCATGCGAGCGGGAGTGCGCGCATGAGTGAGCGGGAGCGCGGGCAGCGGCGGGAGCGCGGGAAGTACGGATTTCTCCATCCCTGGTGGTAAAAGGATGGAAAAAGGGACGGAGAAATCTGTACGGCTGAGGGTAAAGTGGTTAAAGGACCACTTTTGCAAAAATCATAACATTTAAAATACATGTAAACACATACAAATAAGAGATACGTTTTTTCCAGAGTAAATTGAGCCACATATTACTATTCTCCTATGTTGCTGTCATTAGTAGAAATCTGACAGAACTGACAGGTTTTTGGACTAACCCATCTCCTCACAGAGATTCTCAAGGTTTTGTTTATTTTCAAAAGCACTTAGAGAATGGCAGTTGCTGTGTCCAACAGCAAGCAGGGATGCTGGCCAGCATTATTGTATAAATCCTTTTCATGGAATGCCTTTAAAAAAAATAAAAGCCTTGCTGACAATCCCCCATGAAGAGATGGACTAGTCCAAAACCTGTCGGGTCAGTTCTTTCTTATTTCTACTACCCAGGGCCGGATTTCGTCAAAGGCCCCCTAGGCCATGGCCTAGGGCACCACAGGAGCAAGGGCACCAAGGCAGCAGACTAAACTGGTGCAGCATTTGCAAGCTTGCAAATACTGCAATGCAGGGAGATCAGGCGAGCGCCTGAGGCGGTACTCTGCTGCTAGCCTCCTGTGCAGCAGCCATCTTGCTCTCTGTGCACATTTGCATTTTGGCCGGTGGCTATAGACTTGGGCAGCATTGGAGACTGAAAGGAAGAGGAAGCTTCTCCACTGGAGATGAGTGGAGAAACGAGTGACACTAATGACTGTTGTGGTGTGAAGGTGAGCTGCCTACCTATACTGAAGGGGGGTGGGAAAGGAGGGATTAAGGGAGTCATCTGGCTACCCTTACTGGAGGGAAAGGGGGAAGCAGCCATAAGGCTACCTATACTAGAAGGAAGGAGGGAGGGGCCATCTCACTACCTATAACGAGGGGGGGGGGTGGCTGGTGCCAGTGGCCTTGGGCAGTAAAAAGTACAAATCCAGCCCTGCTACTACCTACTGCAAGTGACAGCAACATAGGAGAAAAGTAATTTATGGCTCATTTTACTCTGGAAGAAACATACCGTATTTCCCGCATGTAAGACGCAAAAATGGGGAGAAAAAGTCCCTGCGTCTTCTACGGCAAATGAAGGGAATCCCCGACTTATGTTCGCCCACCAATACAAACCGCCGACCCGCCGCAACATCGGGGAGTCCCTGCTTAGTACCAGCCGCTGTCTCTCCGTGTGGCCGCTCTGTCCCGCCCCCTAGTATGTGCCTCCTCTTCCGTGTATTAATGTCCCCCTTCCACCGCATGTGGCCGCTCTTTCCCTAGTCTGTCTCCGTGTATTAATGTCGCCCTTCAGTCCTGTGTGGACGCTCTGTCCCGCCCCCTTGTGTCTCTGCTCCCCGTGCATATTAAATGAAGTGGCAATCAGCGCGTCTTACTGAATCCATGCCACCCGGGATCACCGACGTCCTGACTTCCCCCTCTAGTGAACGGCACATGTGTAGATGACGCCACAGAGGGACACACAGAGGACACACAGAGGACAGAATCGGACACCTGGGGACAGAAGGGGATACACAGGGGACAGGAGAGGGCAGAAGGGGACACACAGGGGACATAATAGAGGACAGAAGGGGAGGACATCAGTTGGGGGGGAAATTATAAGATGATGCTGGAATATGGACGCACCAGGTTTAGTATATATATTTTTACCCTGGTTTTTGCCTTCTACACCTAGGTGCATCTTATATTCCAGAGTGTCTTATGCCAGCAAATACAGTACTTCTTATTTGTATATGTTTACATGTATTTAACATTTTACAATTTTTCGTGATAGTGGTCCTTTAAGTGATCTTCTCGTCACTGTATTGATGGGTGGCTATAAATCGCACAAAGAAAGACCAATAAGAGAGAGAAAGTTAATAGATCAGTTCAAAACTATAGATGAAGGTTTAAAATAAGGATTATAATTTCTTGTGCAGATATTATGGGTTTTAAAATACCACTATCCTTTTATTTTTTTATTTCTTGTGCCATCATTCCTTTTTAATTCTTGTGCTGGTAAGAAGGGTTTTTAAATTCTACAGTTTGCTTTAGCCTATAATAAACATTGTATGTAGCCTGACCAAGTTATGTCTGAATGAGTTACGATGTCTCCTCATCACACTAAGTCCATGGAATGTGATGTTCAAGCTGACAAGTGGTCTTATCTTTTTTGCCATAAATTAGCTAGCATTCCTGTGGGACCCTCTTGATGTTGTAATTAGGCATCCAATGACAGTTATTGCAGAACAATGTATCTCCTTTTCAATGTCCAGTGTATATAAGCTGTGTTCTAAATCATTCTGACAAAGGCTTCATAGCCGAAAGCTTACTGCTTTTCTTCTAAGTTAGCCAATAAATGGTATAATTCTGATTCAAAACGTCTCACTTTTACTAGATCGAGTAGCCTCTTTTTCTCAGTTAAAGGGATACTTAAAGGGATACTGTAGGGGGTCAGGGGAAAATGAGTTGAACTTACCTGGGGCTTCTAACGGTCCCCCGCAGACATCCTGTGTTGGCGCAGCCACTCACCGATGCTCCGGCCCCGCCTCCGGTTCACTTCTGGAATTTCAGACTTTAAAGTCTGAAAACCACTGCGCCTGCGTTGCCGTGTCCTCGATCCCGCTGATGTCATCAAGAGCGCACAACGCAGGCCCAGTATGGTCTGTGTCTGCGCAGTACACTCCTGGTGACATCAGCGGGAGCGAGGACACGGGCGTGCAGGCGCAGTGGTTTTCTGACTTTAAAGTCAGAAATTCCAGAAGTGAACTGGAGGCGGGGCCGGAGCATCGGTGAGTGGCTGCGCCAACACAGGATGTCTGCGGGGGACCATTAGAAGCCCCAGGTAAGTTCAGCTCATTTTCCCCCGACCCCCCTACAGTATCCCTTTAAGTAAAAAAAAATAATGATTTTTACTCACCTGGGGCATCCCTCAGGCCCCTGAAGCTGTATGGTGCACTCGCAGCCTCGCTCCGATCCTCCTGTCCCCACCGGCGGCTACTTCCGGGTTCGGCGACAGGCTGGGAACGCGAGTGATTCTCCTCGTTCCCAGCCGCTATATCACCCTCTATGCTGCTATAGCGTATATGTTATACGCTATAGCAGCATAGAGGGTGATATAGCGGCTGGGGACGCGGATAATCACTCGCGTTCCCAGCCTGTCGGCGGCTGTCGCCGAACCCGGAAGTAGCCGCCGGCGGGGACAGGAGGATCGGAGCAAGGCTGCGAGGGCACAATACAGCTTCAGGGGGCTGAGGGATGCCCCAGGTGAGTAAAAATCTTTTTTTTTTTTCTTGACTTAAGTATCCCTTTAACCACTTTTCCCTCCCGTGGCAGTATATTTTACGTACCGCAGGACTTCAGTTCCCGCACAGGGGCGTAGATATATGGCCTTCGCCGTGATAGCTGCTGGGCTTGCTCCCATGCGTGCGCTCGTGCATGTTCTCATCGCTGCCCTTTAGCCCGGAGATCAGTGAATGGGATCAAAGATCCCATTCACTGATCTAAGTGTCCCTGTCATTGATTCCCGGCATCAATGAGATGTCTACAATCAATGTAAGAAAGCGAAATTACACTTACACACATTACTTTCTGTGCGTGTGCTATTAAAACGCGGCAGAAAGAAAATGTGTGAGGACATCTTGTGGCCAAATATAAAATTAAACCTACATACATTTTATTTAACAAAAAATAAATCAACCCCTTACCTCTCACAGTTACCCCCCCCCCCCCCCCCCCCCCAAAAAAAATGCATATATAATAAAACAATTAAAAAAAATATACAAATAGTTACCTTAGGGACTGAACTTTTTTTTAAAAAATATACTGTATACTGTACAAATATAATGTACTGTATGTCCTGAGAGGTATAAAACTGTTCTTTTTGAAAATTTGGGATTTTAATTAATAGTGGATGCAAAACGGGAAAAAATGCACCTTTATTTCCAAATAAAATATTTTCACCATACATTGCACTAGGGAAATATTTTAAACATTGTAATAACTGGTACAAATGGGCAAATAAAATGTGTAGGTTTTATTCACAGTAGAATGTGAATTTTTTTTTTCTTTTTCTTACTAGTCCCGTTAAAATGCATTCAGAATAAAATTATTCTTAGCAAAATGTACCAGCCAAAGAAGGTAGAACGCTTAATTTTAAAACTATAATGACCAAGAACGGAGAAATAATGAACTTTTTTTCACCATTAAAATGCATTTGGAATAAAATAATTCTTAGCAAAATGTACCACCCAAAGAAAGCCTAATAGGTGGTGAAAAAAACAAGATCTAGATTATTTCATTGTGATAAGTAGCTATAAAATTATTGGCAAATGAATGGGAGGAGCGCTGACAGGTGAAAATTGCTCTGGTCCAGAAGGGGAAAAACCCCTCAGTGGTTAAAGTGTACCCGAGGCGATATGTGACATGAGATAAACATGTATATGTACAGTACAAAACATACATTTTTTTTATTTTGCTGCATGAAAGAGTTAATTTCTAGGCATGGAAGTGACAGCTTCTGTCTTGTGGTACCTTGTTGGGAATATAGTAAACATCACTGATAAACAAATTACAGCCAAAAAAAGTTTTCCTGGCAGAATGTAACTTATGAGGGCAGGAAGAGAAAAAAAAAATGAACTATTGACCCTTTTCTAACTCTGGGACACTTAATAAGCTGCCACTGATTAGAGACAGTAAAATATTCAAACTACGTTGTAAATGTTTAAATATAAAAGAAAACCATGGGATACATAAGTCATTCTTCGGAGTAGGAGGTTAAATATAATTGTTTATCTCATCAGTTTATTTTCACCTCTGGTCCACTTTAAAAGACGCACTTCCTTAGATCTAAGGAAATGTTATGCGTAGAATGAGGCTTTAACATATACGTAATTTACTTTGTTCTGTGAAACATATAATAAGAGCTGGTGCTGGTATCCCAGATCCTTTTGCCACAGGAATGTTTGAATGTTGTTGTCTTGTGAAAGATATTACTCAGAGGGAACTATTTGGTGGAATCTACATGGTTATCAAACTGAAATGTAACATTACTGCCAATTGTTTAATCTCCTTGGCCGCAATAAGAGGAAGTATTTTTAAAGTTGTTTTTTTCGGTTTTTTTGCGGCAGTAGAGAGGTGAGACTTTTAAACCTTCTGATTCCATGATTCTCTTCCGATTCCTTAATTTTATCGGCTGATTAGGCTGCAATATTGAGTGATATATGTTCACCTCACCTGGCTGGACCTAAGCTAACAGATCATGATTTTAGTCTTGCTGCACAGAGATAATATGGAAAAAAAATTCCCCTAAACCAACGGTGTCCAACTGGTGGCCCGCGGGCCAGACCAGGCCACCTGCTGCAGCCCGCTCTTCTCCCCGAGATTCCTTAATGCAGAGGGCCAGCGGAGCGATCGTGTCCAACACTGAGCCCTATCTTAAGGGATGCAGGCATGGTTCGTGCTATGGGCTCCATGCCTGCTCCCTCATATAGTGCCCGCCAATGCTCTCTCCTATGTCCCTGCTGGGCTGGCGCTGCTTCACAGCTCAGACCTCACAGATTGCGGCAACTGAAGCAAGCAGAGTGCGCATGGTACCCGCATACACGGAGTACGTCACATGCGGAAGTGACATCATTAGTCACGTCCGCATGTGAAGTTCAGCCGCGCGAGTACTATGCGCATTCTGCTTGCTTCAGTCGCCGCGATCTGTGAGGTCTGAGCTGTGACTGAGGCAGCTCCAGCCCAGCGGGGACAGAGGAGAGAGCATAAACGGGCAGCGCTGATCTGACTGGCAGGTTGGAGGCACTGGACACCTCAACTGGGGGGGGCACCTCTCGCTATCTAACTTGGGGGGACACCTGTCACTACCTCATCTGGGGGGACACCTGTTACTACCTCATCTGGGAGGGGGGCACCTGTCACTACCTCATCTGGGGGGGGACACCTGTCACTACCTCATCTGGGGGAGGATACCTGTCACTACCTCATCTGGGGGGGGCATTTGTCACTACCTCAACTGGGGGGGCACCTGTCACTACTTCATCCGGCGACAGAATCACCGCCAGCCCGGCCACAGCATCACTGCAAGGCCTTTCAGCCCACACATCATCCCCAATCCGGCCAAAAACAATTTTGCCAGGCCAGCCAGGCACAGCAGCCAGTAGAGGAGAATTTAGAAGTCAGGTGAGAGGTGTCTACCATATTAAGGGGGCATACTGCCTATTTATGTGAAATGCAGTCTATTTATGTACCTCATGACTGCTGAATTTGTTGTGTTGGGGGCCTCATGATTGCTGAATTTGTCTTGTTGGGGGCCTCATGATTTTTTGGGGGCCTCAAGATTGCTGAATGTGTCTTGTTGGGGGCCTCATGATTGCTAAATTTGTCTTGTTGGGGGCATCATGATTGCTGAATGTGTCTTGTTGGGGGCATCATGATTGCTGAATGTGTCTTGTTGGGGGCCTCATGATTTGTTGGGGGCCTCATGATTGCTAAATGTGTCTTGTTGGGGGCCTCATGATTGCTGAATTTGTCTTGTTGGGGGTCACATGATTGCTAACTGCGAGACTATGGGAAAAGCTGAATCATCATCATGTGAGACAATAGCATTAAACCTACTTTTTTAGCTTTTTAAAATGGAAAATAAAACTGGGAGGTTCTAAAAAAAGAATACATTTTTCAGGAGTAGGATGGATGAAATTGTTTATCTTCACAGTTTATTTTCAACTTGGATTTTCCATAATGTTCATGTATGAGTTAAAATGTTTGTATGTAGTTTAAATTGCTGTTGCCACTTTGCGATAAAGTGACTTTTGGGTTGCAGTTTGGGCACTCGGCCTCCAAAAGGTTCGCCACTACTGTCCTAATCTAATGTCCCACATTGCTAAGTTCATGTAAATTTGTCTCCACCCGTGGCCACACCTGCATTCTGGTCCATGACCACACCCATTTTTCGATGCGGCGCGCGTAGCACAACGGCACCCTCATGTTTTTCGGCACGCGACGCACAGCTTCACCGAAATCTTGAATTGCATTTTGTGGGAATCTGCTGCCAACTGCATTGCATTTTGTGGAAAGTGCTGCCAATCTAATTGTCCTTTAACCACTTTGCGTCACTGGTGTTTTCCCCCTAAAAATCCTGAGCAGTTTTCTATATTTCACACTCCTCCCATTCATATGCCAATAATTTTATCAATACTTATCACACATAAATGATCTATACCTTGTTTTTTTGGCCACCAATTAGGCTTTCTTTGGGTGGTACTTTTTGCTAAGAATTATTTATTTTGTATGCATTGTAAAGGGAATAATGAGAAAAAAAAATGAAAAAAGTCGTTATTTTTCAGTTTTCAGACCTTACAGTTTCAAAATAATAAGTGTTACCATAGATAAAACCCACGCATTGTATTTGCCCATGTGTCCTGTTTATTTCAACATTCAAATTATGTTCCTAGTACAATGTATGGCGACAATATATTATTTGTAAATAAAGGTGTATTTTTTCGCATTGTACTTTATCAGTAACTACAAGCCGCATTTGACAAAATAACAGTAATTTACCCTCATGGCATACATATTCAAAAAGCTAAACGCATTTATTAGCTTCCACCCCGTAGTTAACCAGATGTGCCCCTTTATTCCCCTCCGCCATACCCCCCCACCCATAGATAACCAGGTGTGCTACTTTATTACCTTTGCCCCCCCCCCCCATAGATAGGCAAGTGTGCCCCTTTATCGCCCCCTCCCGGTATAAACAGCCAGATGTGCCCTTTATTAGCCCCTCCCCATATAAAAGGCCCAGATGTGCCCCATTTATTAGCCAGATTTACTTCTTTGTCCTCCCACCCCCATTGATAGCCAGGTGTGCCCCTCCCTTCTTCCCCTCCAACAAATGTACCCCTCTATTCCCACACTTCTCCATGGATAGCCAGGTGTGCCCTTTTTTGCCTCAGTATAGCCAGATGTGCCCCTTATTAGCTCCTCCCCCCCAGTATCAACACATTGATATGCCCTTTTGACCCTGCCATGGACAGCCTGGTGTGCAGATTTATTCCCCCCCCCCCTCCACATAGATAGCCAGGAGTGCCCCTTTGCCCCCCCCCCCCACCCCCATAGCTAGCCAGGTATGCTCCTTTGTTCCATAGATAGCCAGGTGTGCCTCTATGCCCCCCTCCCCCCATTAATGGTAGGTGTGCCATTTAAATCCCATAGCTATATGGGCTGTAATGTCCACATACCTCACACACTCTCTCAAACAACCTCCCCCCCCCATGCAGCGATCGGGCAGCAGGCAGGATTAGCAGCATGTAAACAACATACCTCACCTCGTTCCAGCGCGATCAGCCTCCCCTCCGTGCATCACCGCTGCCTGTGTCTTATCAAGCCGGGACCCGATCCGTTCGGCATAATGACACAGGCAGCGGTAATGCACGGAAAGGAGGCTGAACGCGCTGGAACGAGGTGAGGTATGTTGTTTACATGCAGCTAATCCTGCCTGCTGCCCGATCGATGCATGGGGGAAGAGGGCTTAGTACAGGGGATCGGGCGGGTGGTGGGAGGATCAGACCCCAGGAAGGGGATCCTTGATTAGTGTAGGATGGATGATGGAGGTTAATGAGCCCAGGTGCGTGCTAGCACACACGCTGTGCTCATTAAAGTGCAGTAACTTATTTTCACATCATGTGGCTTTCAGGAGCCACTTCAGACGACGTGATTATACTGTATCCAGGATAGGAACTGGTTAATTGCATTTTTTTCCCTGAGGGGGGAGGCGGGTCTGCGGCTCTAGCAAGAACCTTCGGCCCTCCACCATGGGGTCTGAAAAAAAATGGCCCTCCATGCCCGTGAAGTTGCACAGCACTGCCCTAAACCATTTTATAGAGCTACTTTTGCCTATGTAAATACTATATTTTCAAGCTTTAATATGCTAATGTTGTTTTGAAACCATAGATACACGCTTTAATTTTAAGAGGATGCATGAACTGGTATATAAAACGAGGGGATAGAGGAGCCAGAAAGAGTGCGAATGTCATATGTCCACTTACCTCCTAGGACACATTACAGCTGAGTCAATGATAAAGATTTTACGGGATAAGGCCAGTGGAATCTGCATGAACTCTGGAGGATTCAGAACTACGAGCAGCATGGTGTCCATACTTCCCCAGTCTAATCAGTTACCATGTATTCATCTGATCACTGGTACACCGGATCCATCCAAGTAAGTCTACCCATTACACTCCCTTTACTCTCTATAGATAGCAATGTGTCATCAGTACATGTAGATCTCTGCATGGGTTCTTTCATCTGCTAGAACACGTGTAACAGAAAAACTACTGTGCAAAGTGTACATGTTCTGGCTAGGTGAGAGCTGTGCATATTCTGTTTAATGCTGGTGCTGCTTCCCTGAGGGGCGTGCAATAGTAATTGAATGGGTTTCTGATCGCTCCCCTACCAATGGCACTCAACCACCTGCAAGGTCTGCAGAGCACCTATAGATGTGAGGTTGTCATCCAGTTTAGCTGAAAAAGTTGAATAGGGAAATTATCACCTATCTGTGGTCAGGGCCTAACTTTGGCATGTGTGGCCCAATAAGGTGCTATGAACAACAAAAGGGTGTGAAGGGGGAACACTTGCCAGCTCCCACTTAAACACTACTTTGACACTATGACATACACTAGAGGGGACACCATGGGCCTGCTGCACTGTGGTAATATTGCTGTGCACAGACAGCGCATGGTAATATTACCCTTACTTCCGAAAGGGTGTACTGTGAGTTACACTATTAGCATGAACCACGGTACTAGAGTAGCACGACTGTTGCAAGCAACAAGCTTTAGTAATGGTATCGCTTGTTAGTAACGTGAGTTACCATAGCAACGGTCGCACTACTCGTGCACTAGTAACTCATGGTACACACTGCCGGAAGTGTAATATTGCAGTGCACTGTCTGAGCTTGGCAATATTATCACAGTTTTCTGTATTAGGCCCACGTCGCTTATCTCTGTTTGGCACCGTAAATGAGCCCTACTAATACTCAGTACTGTTGAGTATATGAAAAATCCGTTGTTTAAATTACTAATATAAATAGTTCTGGCTAAAAAAAAAAAACAACAACAAAAAAAACATACAGTACTTTGTAGTGACCTGTCTATAGGTACCTTTTATATTACTAGTGCATAAGTTGTAGACTAACTGTACTGTACAACATGTTCTCAACACAAGGGATGGTCAATAACATACAAATAATGAGGCTATGCAAATGCAGCTTAAAATGGACCACTGAAATGAAGCTAAGGTGGGATTTTCAAGCTGCATGAATTTGCATAGAAAATTTGCATAATTGTGCCTACACACAGAACTATTTGCATCTCATTGACTCTTCTTAGTCAGCACTGTGCCCTGATTATTAAAGTGGATCTGAACTCAGAACTTCCTCTCTGCTCTAAAAGATACGCAACATAGAAGATCAACATTTCTTTGTTACAGATGATACACATATTGCAATACTTCTGCAGTGTATCTACTTCCTGCTTTCATGTAGCCAAACATATTGTTAACATCCTGTTTACCAATTAGCTCTCTGCCGTGGCAGGCAGCTGACACAGCTGAGGGATCAAATTACAACTTGTTTAGTTACAGATGAAGGGTAATTAGACAGGCTAAACACTCTAAATGCATACAGGGTGCATTTCTATATGTTTTTATTCTGTCCTGTGCAAGAGTTCAGGTCCACCTTAATGCATAGGTTTGTAAGTAGGGTCTTAACTATGACCTGAATAAATGGGGACATTAAAATTAGAAAGGGGAAAAAAAAACCTCTCCATCCTGCTTGCTTTGATGTAACTTAGAAAATCCCTAGTCATGTGTTTATGCCATGTGACTGGATTTTCCATGGACTACCACTTTACTGGCAAGAAGCAACAGGGTAACATTTTTAAGTTACTTCCAGTTAGGAACAGGGTACACTTGATAACTCCCTGAACATGCCTACCTCAGGGGTCGGAGGGAGTACTGGTAAGCCAGAGTTGTTGTTGTAGATTGATGCGATAGGCACACATAGTGACTACTATAACCATAGTAACGCAGAACAATGTGGAGGATCTGGAAGTAGGGGATGTGCTCTGAAGTTAACAGTATTTGTCTGTATATTAAGACCCTTCTATGTCTACCACAGATCTGTCTTCAAACCTTTTGTGTTTGGCTCACAAGCTGCACAAGTGCCTTGGGTGTTGTCTCCCACATACAGGACCAATGACTCTGCCAAGCAAACCCAGACCCAGACCCCAGTGGACAGGAGACATGATTTGTACAAGCAACACCAGTTGTTGCAGGAAAAACATGAAGGAAATGAGGTATGAGTGAGGCAACTAAAGTTATACCCAGACATCAGATGGTTGGTAGATCAACTACAATCCACCAATAAAGGGTTTTCTGTTATCCAAGGAGGTTTTTAACTACTCAAAGCAAGCAGCTGCTGGTGACCTAGCTGACTAACTAGTAGGCAAAGGCTTTGATGGGCTAAACTCATTTCCATTCCTGGATAACCAGAGATTTCTGTATTTCGGAGGTTTTTTTTTATTATCAATCAATTTATCATCATCATCCATCTCCTACCCTGGGAATGTCTGCCTGCCTGTCGGGAGATTTCTGGGATTGTGTACAGATATGTTTTGGACTCCTAATATATTAATGTGCTTTATATGACAACAACAGTATTGTATATGTTAGCACCTTGACAATAGCTAAAGGCCTTTGGTGGGGAACAATTCTAGATACATAGGGCCAGGTATGACAAAGGCAAATACCTGGATCTTGTAGGAAAAAGAAAAGGAAAAAAAAAGACGAAAGAATGCATAAAAAAACCCTAAGTTAATAACTTCAGTTTCAAATCTGTATTTTATTTACAGTTTACATGTTAACTATGATCCTATGACATCAAAGACACTCTCAACACTTCATAAGACACTTTTCATTCTAGCACCTAGACCTCTGTCATATGGAGAGACAGGGTTAACTCTGGACAGAGATTCAAGCAATAAACAGCAAAATTCAAAACCTATGGTGTAGAAAGGACATTTTGATGCTGTTGCTGGTAGGGGCGTATATTGAACACTTTAAAATTAATTTGCTACCATCAATAAAGTCACTAAAATCCGAGACCCTAATGGGCACATCACCTCTGATCCAGATCGCATTTACTCTACTTTCCAGAAATTCTATGGAAAAATGATATACAGATAACTCTCCCGAAGAGGAGATGGTCGCTTTTCTGGACAAAAATGTTAGCTGTACCCTTACCCAGAAAGCCTCTGCTTTGCTCAACACACCAATCTCCAAAGAGGAAATTTACAGTACCATAAGCTCACGCTAAAGCCCCGGCCCCAACAGCTTCAGTGCCCTATACTACAAAAAATGTGCCCACAAATTAGTTCCCATCCTTAGGAAATTCTATAATACAATCATGGAGGGACTAAGCCCTATGCAGGAATTCCTTGAGTCTGTCTTAGCAGTCAATCCCAAACCCCTGGCTGGATCTCCCCTCACCTAAGAATTTCTGGCCCATCTCTTTGCTCAACTAAATATTTACCTCTGTCCTTGCCAGGAGGACAAACAGCCAGCAGACGACAATATGCTTACCCCTACCAGCCCCCACACCTCCATACCCAATCTGTTCAGGGTACTTTCTGACTTTTTGGCCTTCTCTGGGTTCCATCCAAACCATAGCTGGGCAAACTATGAGCCATGGCAGGTCCCGCTTGATCTGTAACTCTGGCCTGCCTACAGGTGGCCAGATTCCCCCCCCCCACTCCCCACACAGACTCATGAGTGGGCTGTAAATGGAGGTAACTTAAAACTCAAACGCCTATTCAAACTTCACATTTCCGTGGCAACCGTGCGTCAGGACGTACCAGAATATTACAGCATGTAATACGCTGACACGTCCTAACGGCGTGTCATGTGATGCCCTGTTGACGAGACGCTGGAATCAGCAGTCAGGTGAGTTTTAAACTCCCACCCCCACTCACTCCTCTACAGTGAGGGGGGGAGGAGAGGAATGTAAGGAACGTGGCCCAGGCTGCACAAAGTTTGCCCAGCCCTGATCTAAACCTTGATAAATCTGAGCTTGTGCTTACTTGCCTGTCTTCCCAGAGGGGTAAAGATCTAGCTGCCACCCTGAACTTAACGTATCAGGACAAATATGTAAAATACCTCGGTATTGATTTATCAAAGGATCCTACCAACCTCTATAAATATAATTATCCCCCAACCTATAAAAAATGTATCTCCAGACCTGCAGCAGATAAAACATATCCCTGCAAGGTAAAATTCATTCTGTGAAGATAACTTCTTTCCCGTATCATGTATCTGTTCCGGGTTCTGCCAGTTAGGGTACCCCTGGGAGACATTGCTAAGCTTCAGTGACAATGCACTCAACTCCACTGAAGTGGCAGGCATCCCAGAGTCAACAGGAAATTCCTCACTATGTCTAAGACTAAAGGGAACCTGCACTTGCCCTCTCTATCCAACAACTATAGCGCAGCCCAAATAGCACAGCTGGCAGTGACTAATGCTCGTAGACATGTCCCTTTATGGGTCAAACTCACATCGGATCTCGTCGCCCCTTTCCCTTAAAAGGTTGATGAGAGCTAGAATCTTCCACACATCAGACTAGTGTCTCAAACATCAGCTCCATCCCTAGCCATTTGGAAAGCTAGTTGCTACAGATATCTTCTCCAGTCTCCCTCCTCCTTAATTACAGAGCTCCTCCGAAACCTGGGCTTTGAACTTGGGCATTCTCCTAGCATCTTCAAATGGTGGTCACTCCATAATCTCACAAATTTAGGTACATTTCTAAGAGTCTTCAAGATTATGACCAATCTAATCAGGGCCGGATTTAGGGCAAGGCCACCTAGGCCATGGCCTAGGGCACCACAGGAGCAAGGCCACCAAGGGAGCAGGCTAAACTGGTGCAGCATTTGCAAGCTTGCAAATGCTGTAATGAAGGAAGATCAGGCTAGCGCCTGACCCCAGTACTCTGCTGCTAGCCGACCTGTGCAGCAGCCACCTTGCTCTCTGTGCATGTTTGCATTATGGCCAGCGGCTATGGACTTGGGTAGCATTGGAGACGGAAAGGAAGGGGAAGCTTCTGCACTGGAGATGAGTGGAGAAATGTGTGACACTGATGGCTGCTGCGTGGTGAAGGTGAGCTGGCTAACTATACTAAAAGGGGTGGGAAAAGGAGGGATTAAGGGAGTCATCTGGCTACCTTTACTGGAGGGAAAGGGGGGAGGGGTCATCTGGCTACCTATACTGGAGGGAAGAGGGGAGGGGTCATCTTGCTACCTATACTGAATGGGAGGGGGGCGGCTGGTGACAGTGGCCTAGGGTGGTAAAGAATACAAATCCAGCCCTGAACCTAATACCTTATACAAAATTATTACCCTCCTCCCTGTGAGACCTTTCAAAGTCACCAGATCTTCCACTTCCTTGGCACCTTTTCAGTTCCTTTAGTCAATCCGACCTATACCTCTTTCGAGGTATTATGCAATGACAACCCATTATAAAAAGGTCTAATACCATATATCTATATTCCATAATAAATGATTCTGACTAACTGGAGAAATGCCCCTTCTTCATTAAATAGGAGGCAGATACTGGGAGGTCTCTGTCAGAGAGGAGGTGGGCACTGCTGTTAGACCCTCTCTAAAGCCCTATCTACACCATACCCATTTTTTGTGCGATTCGATCCGACATGTCCGATCAGGATTCGATAGTGTGGTCGAATGTCATTGCAAAACAATGGCAAATCGATCACACTACCGATCGAATTGAATCCTGATCAGACATGTCATAAAAAAAATTGTATGGTGTAGATGGGGCTTAACACCAGCATGTATTTTTCCACTTGGAGTGTTCTCTTATATTCTCATACTCAACATAGTACAATCCCAAAAGGCTGCACAAGCTAGATCCCGCTAGCGTTTGTAAAATGTTGACTTATTGCTAACATCATAGCCCCTGCGTGGATTTTCTTTATGCAAATCCCAAATAAAGAATTTTGGAAACTAAAATGAATTTGTTAGCAAGTTCCTGTGAAAAGGCTCTGATGGTAGAAGACACATATTACTTCCAGGGCACCCCTGTCTTTTTGACCAATCTGCGCAGGTGCCTGCAAGTATTTTCAAGGTTTAATGTTGGCAGGTCATTTTAGGCTTTTTATATTTAGACACAATGTTGAGCACTGAGTGGGGTTTATTTTAGATCTGTAGTTTTTTTTTCGAGCCATGGGAACCCTGGAAACATGAATGGTCAGCCCTTCAGTTGCAGGGAAATGGAAAAGTTGCCCCAAAGATCCATGGTCTAAAAGTAGCAGGAACATATTACATGAATATGTTTAGTGGAGACATTCAAACACTTATGTTTATTGCTAATTGCTACAGTTCTCTGTATACTGAATATTTTTCCTAGCGTGCAAGCACCTGTGTGTTTTAGTTTAGATTATACATGTCAAACTCTGGCCTTCGGAGCCATCAGATTTGGCCCCCAGGTGGTTTCCGTACTTTGCAATATGTTTTCCCCCACTCTAGACCCCCAAGATAACCTATATCGGAGGGTAAGCCTTAGAACACCAGAGAAGCTACAGTATATGGGGAGGGGGACAGCACTAAATACCAGGGATTTGTATAAGAGAGGGAAGGGGGCTATTAGCCACCAGGAAACTTTATAAGGGAGAGAGAGGTGGCCACTAGACATTGAGGTTGGCCCGCGACTTGGTCCAATAGCTAAGTTTCAGCCCACTTTGTATTTGAGTTTGACACCCCTAGTGTAGAAGACTACAGAACTTTTGTTTATAATGCATGCGATCATGGACCCTCTCATGTAATGTATATGCATTTTTTCTCCCATCTTATGAGCAGGAGGCGCTACAGAGACTTCAAGCCAAGCAAAAAAGAATGGAAGCTGAACATCTTCTGCTTGTCAATGACCTTCTTGATGGAAGCAAAACCCTTGAAAGCACTGCATTATCTGAATTGTTTCATTACAGTGTGGAAAGAGAACTTGAATTGTACAAAGAAGATAGCCAGTAACTGTTTCTTGACACTTTTGGATAACAGCAACATCTCAGGACATCACTGTCCAAACATCGATTACGAAACTTTAAATAAACTTGTTCTTTTACCTCTATTTATTCTGTCATGCAGTTTGCTTTGAGGGACATAGATTGGGTCTATGGCTTGACATTTTTTTTAGTGGACACTGTGTAAGACTTTTTGGAGGCAGATGCTGAGACAGCCTGTCTCTGAGTTGGAGCACTTCTGGCTGGTGTACCTGTGGTTGGTGGCTTCTCTTCAACCTGTGATGGCTTTTTAGTAGCTGTATGCAATTTTTGGGTAGATGGGGCAGATGTAGCCTGTCGTCTGTTTGGAGTTACAGGGGCTGCACCTTGTGTTTTCTCTGTAGGAAGTTTACTTGTTTGAAGTTCTGTTTGGGCAGTACGAGATGGCAGTGTTTTCAAGAATGATGTTATAGTTCCTAATTGTGTTCTTATTTCTCCTGAAGTTCTCGCTGCACCTGAGTGGGTGCGAGAGGCTGTTGTGAGACCTTTAGAGGTCAGCATAGCGCTACATGCTTTTTGTAGATCTTCTGGTTTCTTTTCAGGCAAAGACAATTTCTGAATATTCTTGTGCAACTTAATGGTATCGTGTGACTTGTTTCTTGCAGGGGTGGTGGAGACCTTTGAGTCAGTGTTGTGGGAAGATAAACTAGCCTTGCCTTGTGGTTCCGCACAGACGAACTCTTGAAGTGAAAGCTCAGGTTGTCCATCTTCGTCTTTCAGTTCTGCCAGTCGTTCTTCATGTTCCTTTAGTGCCCTGTTTCTCCTCTGATGAGATCTTTGTAGCATGTCCTGACCCACAGATGTCAGCTCATCTGAAAACAGCATGAATACTATAATATATTTTCCACCTCCCTTTTAAAAAGTACACTGAATAATTCACATTATTAACTGTCCCTCAAAAGGAGTGCAGTCTAAAACCCCTATAATTTAAATGCAGCCACCACAAACAAATTTTTTAAAAGTTTTGGCTTTTAAACTTTTCCTAATAAAATCGTAATGACCTAGGAGCTGCCATCACTCTCTCCGGGCTCACAGAAACCTTTAATGCTGTGTTTTAGTATTTCTTTATTGCACCCAATGTATTGGCTAGATATATTGATGATCAAAAACTATTTCTTCTCTGGGAATTCTATGCTTTTTAAATAAATAAATAAAAAAAACACAAACTCATATGCACCGCTTCAGCCTACAGGCCATTTTCACCTGTCAGCGCTCCTCCCATTAATTTGGCCATAACTATCACTGCTTCTCACACCTGAATGATCTATATCTTTTTTTTCACCACAAATTAGGCTTTTTGTGGGCAATACTTGTTTTCAATAAAAAATACACTTTCTCCAATTCCATCCCCAATAGTTTTAAAATAAGCAATGCTACCATATATAAAACCCACGTATTTTATTTGCTCGATAGTCCTAGCTATCACAACATTTAAATTATGTTCCTAGTACAATGTATGATGCCAATATAATATTTGGAAGTAAAGGTGTATTATTTCTGCTTTGGGTTTTTTTCTTTTTTTTTTTTTTTTTTACGTCTGGTCAACTGCAAGCCCTTATGTACTGAAATAATAGTAATATACCCTCATGACAAACAGTACATTAAAAAAACAAAAAAAACAAACCTAAGGCAACTATTTATGGATATTTTTGTTGCTGTTTTTGTTTTACTTGTAATTGTTTGGTAACTGGAAGGGGGAGGGGGCTTTGGAAGGGATTCTTTGTATTATTATTTTTTATTATTATTAAAAGTGTGGTGTGTGTAATTTATGTTTTAGAAACACTATTCTGGTTTACCAGGAAGAGTTTAATTTATTATTTTTTTTTTTACTTTACTTCTGTTATTATGAGTGGACATGACCCCCATGGACATTGTAAAAACTCATCAAAGCCTGGGGTCTTAAGTGAGTGAAGGGTTTTAATAGTAGCTAAAATGTTATGTTGTGCGAATGGAGAGCTCTTCAGAGAGCTTATGGAGGGGTAGGTCTGTGACCCAATTCTGGGGTCTGGGTTCATCCAAGGCCTGATACAGGTTAGAGTAAAATTTAGTTAAGATCTCTGACACATCTTTGTGGTGATATGCAAGACCACCAGTGGTTCTTTGCAGTCTGTACACATGGGAGGGCTGCACCTGTGACCGAAGCCTCCTAGCAAACATAGTAGAACACGTGTTACTGTGAAGCAGGAATTTAACTTTTGCCCATCTTAGTGCAAGCAAATTCAGAGCCGATTTAACCAAGGTCAGGTGATGCTTTCCACACCAGAGTGATTGGCCACAAGGGCAGGATTAACCCCCTTGCCGGTCCAATTCCCGTGGCAAGGGGGCAGCATAGGACTTTTTTTTTTTTTTAAATCATGCAGTGAGCCCAGGGCTCGCTACATGATAGCCGCTGAGCAGCGGCATCCCCCCACTCACTCCGATCACCTCCGGCGATCAGAGTAAGCAGGAAATACCGTACAGAACGGGATTTCCTGTTGGGCTTCCCCGGTCGCCATGGCGACGGGGCGGGATGATGTCACAGACGTCATGGACGTCGGGACGTCAGAGGGAATCCCGATCCACCCCTCAACGCTGCCTGGCACTGATTGGCCAGGCTGTGCAGGGGTCTGGGGGGGCGGCTCGGCGCGGCGAATCGGCGGGTAGCGGCGGCGATCGCGTACCACACGCAGCTAGCAAAGTGCTAGCTGCGTGTAGGGAAAAAAATGTTGAAAATCGGCCCAGCGGGGCCTGAGAAATCCTCCTACGTAGGTTACCCCGAGCTGAGCTCAGGATAACCGGCAAGGAAGTTAAAGAAAATATAGTCTAGTCTTGCTAGGGTGCTCTGGGTGGTGGAATAGAAGGTATATTCCCTAGTTCAAAGATTAAGAGACCTCCAAGCATCCAGACGTTGCAGACAACCCAGTTTGGCATAGACCCTTTTCGAGAAACATCTAGTACTAGGTTGTGAGGTCATACTCCTATCCAGATCTGCCTGAGCAATCAAATTGAAGTCAATAGGTTGAGTGCATATAAATTAACAATTATTAGGTCTACCGGCTAAATTAGCATACAAAATAGCATATCTGCTATCCGAATCTTATATCAATTTGTGTGAAAGAAAGGGTAAACCTCTCCTAAAAAAAAAGATGGCTACTCCATGGGATTTGTTCATAAAAGTGTATACAAAGTGGGTTTTCGGCATTAGGATATCATCAGCCTTCAGATGCTTTAATGAGTAAAACTGATCAGCTGACACGCAGGCACACGTGAACTAATGTTTACATCTGCGAAGTGCGTACTGGTAACGCGTCCTCTGCTTATCCAATGGAGTCTGAGAGCCACCCTGCGCTCCACTGACATCAGCGACTCGCCGAGCTGCAGCCTATTCTATTCGCCGTCCTCCCTCCCCCATAGTGTGTTCCCTTATGTCTAGTGGCCACCCTCCCATAGCGTGTTCCCTTATGTTTAGTGGCTGCTCTCCTTTTCTCATAGCGTGTTCCATTTTGTCTAGTGGCCGCCCTCCCTCTCCCATAGCATGTTCCCTTATGTCTAGTGGCTGCCCACTCTCATAACATGTTCCCTTATGTCTAGTAGCTGCCTTCCCTCTCCCACAACAGGTTCCCTTATGTGTAGTGGCCTCCCTCCCATTCCCAAACATGTTCCCCTATGTCTAGAGGCCACCCTTCCTCTTCCATAATGTGTTCCTTTATGTCTAGTGGCCACCCTCCCATAACCCTAGTGTTCCCCTAGGTCTAGTGGCCACCCTCCCTCTTCCATAAGGTGTTCTCTTATGTCTATTGGCCGCCCTACACTGCACCGAATGTCCGTGTCTTCCATTGTGTCGGATTTGGCATTTAGTGTTTGTAGCTTGTGCAGGGAGGGTGAGCTACAAACACTAGAAGGCAAATCCGACTCAAAGGAAAACACAGAGCCCTGATGCAGTGTGTCTGGCCCCAGATCAGGTAAGATGCTGTTCCACCGACCTGCTGCCTGTTCAGCAAGTACAATCATGCAGGGGTCCTGCAGGCTACACAAGTTAAGCCTATGCAGAGAGCACAAGGGTCCCACAGAGTGATCCACCACCTCTGTTAAGAACCCTGAAAGACAAAAATGACCTGAGCTCAACCAACAGTATGGAAGATTTTTTTGTTTTATGCAGTGTTTGTGCTTGTCCGCATTATGTACTATGCATAATAAAAGGAAATTCTTCTATACTGTTGGTTGAGCACAAGTGATTCTCTTCTTTTACAGGTGGCCACTAGACCACAAGGGACCACCACATTATAGGAGAGTGAGGGCAGACACTAAGGAACATACTATAGGAGAGGGAGGGTTGCCAGTAGATACCAAAGAACACAATATGGTAGAGGGAGGGAGGTTGAGTGTATGTCTTGCATGTAGAGCATGGCTTATCTATAAGTTGGCTAGCTACTTGCTCTTGTTTTTAATATGGTTTTGTTGTTCATCATTAAAGTTACCGTATATACTCGCATACAAGCCGAATTTTTGACCCCCAAAAAGTGGGTCAAAAGTTGGGGTGTCGGCTTGTATGCGAGTCTGGTGATGGTGGTCCGAGCCCCCCGCACTAACCCCCCGCAAACACCCCCCCCCCCCGCGCGGCCGCCGCTACTGCTGCAATTACCTTGCCCGGCGCCGCTTCTTCTATTCCCCTCCTGTCCCGCCCTGTAATTCACTGTAGCGCTCTTCACGGCGGCTGCAGTAGAGAGAGCGGTTCCCATAGCAACCGCCGCTACAGGAAGCCGCGCTCTCCGATGCTTCCTGTCTGATCACAGCAGCCGCCGTGAAGAGTGCTGCTGTCCTACGGAGCCGGAGAGGGGGGGGAATAAAAGAAGTGGCGCCTGCTAAGGTAAAAGCAGCGGCGGCCGCGGGGGAGGCGGAGGGCACTATACTAGCTATACTGGGGCACTATAATAGCGATACTGGGGCACTATACTAGTTATACTGGAGCACTATACTAGCTATACTGGGGCACAATACTAGCTATACTGGGGCACAATACTAGCTATACTGGGGCACTATACTAGCTACACTGGGCACTATACTAGTTATACTGGGCACTATACTAGTTATACTGGGCACTATACTAGCTATACTGGGGCACTATACTAGCTATACTGGAGCACTATACTAGCTATACTGGGGCACTATACTTGCGATACTGGGCGCTATACTAGCGATACTGGGCGCTATACTAGCTATACTGGGCACTATACTAGCTATACTGGGGCACTATACTAGCGATACTGGGACACACTAGGGGAATAAGGCGGCCAGCATTTCCTACCCCCGGTTTATATGGGGGTCAATCATTTTTTACTGTTTTTTTAAGTAAAAGTGGGGGGGGGGGGGCGGCTTATATGCGAGTATATACAGTATCTACTTTTGCATCTACACTGCATGCCATTGAACTTTTTTTTTGTATACTATGTAGTTTATACCTGGATCATCAGACAGCAGACTTTCATCATCACTGTTACTGCTGTCACCGTCGCTGAAGGAGTCCTGATTATCCATTTCTTTCATGGTCTCTCCATCAAGTTCTTGAAGAAGTGGCAGTGCTTCTAGTACTTGTTGTCTATGGAGAAATTACATCTTTTGTGAACTGCAATGTGTGTGGTAGAAATATTGTTAGATTTCAACTGTAAAAGGTACATCTAGCGATTCTTATTCAATTGACTAAGCAATCGACTTTTTATGGAGCGATCAACTTCAGTGTGGTTGATCGAAAGTCGATCGTCTAATGGTCCACACACTACAAGGGATATCCTAGGCAATTCACCTTCACTAATCGATCTGACCAGTGTTGTGCCTCCAACACTGAATCAATTTTTGCATTCAGAGCATGATCGAATGATATGTAAATAGTAGCCGATTCCTGTGTGATCAACCAATATCTTCCATCCTGTTTGATTGACTAAGTTAGTCGATTCAACATGATATTGACCACTTTCCATCAATCAGGCACGCTGGAACACACTCAATTCACTCTCGATTCAATAAAGTTCAAATTGAATGGATGATCGTACAGCCAAATCTCTAGATATATGCCTTTAGGGCCATTTCTGAGCAAAATCTGGCTAGTGACTAGATGACATCTACTGCATACGGGGTAAAGGAGATTTTATCACCTATTTAGGAATGGGTTATTTTCAGTATCAGTAGTTAGTACAAATGTATATATCTAGATGGTAGGGGCTTTGATACTTGCCTCACTTTGAAAGACCTCCATGTCTAAAATTATTAGGTATAGCATGGTGAAACTTTGATCCCAGTGGAAAGAAAATTTTATTTTTGTGGCTTTCCTTTCTCTGAATTAAATTACAGGGGATCAAGAAGTTGAACATTTCTGGTTTTCTTTTTTTTATATATAGACAACTGTATAATTAAACACCAATAAAGTATCAAAGCGCTACAGCTTATATGATTAAAATCGTTTAAAATCGGCCGCCAGAGTGCGCTCCACTTTGGTTTAGACAAAAACCATAACTTTCATCAACATTGGAAAGTTTAGCGCACATCCACTATTCAGTCCAAGTCCATTACTATTCAAACTTCTATCGCTTCTTCCTTATTGCCACCAATTTGTTCAATTCAAATCATACACAACCGTTCCTCCACCAAAAGCTCCCTGCTGGAAACAGGCCCAGATAGACATCTCTGAACACTTCTAGACTGGTTAAGTATGCACATATCCAAGAAGCCTTGGAGCCTCAGGATCCTGGTGCCAATGTTAGTGTTTTTTAGTGGTTGGACCCCAGTAGCAGAGCGATTCCATACACGACATGTAACTTAGCAATCCATTCCTTGCATATCAGATACCTCAAACAGACCACTCACATGGTCTTCAAATTGCATGTCCGCATAGAGTTTTTGGATGGGCTCTCACCGTTGCCAAAGTTAAGCTGGCATGCACTGCGACTCCCCTCAGAGAAGCGTTCCTGTCTGTCATTCACTGCCACCACCACCGTGCTCTTCCTGATACATCCAGTCTTCGCCCTATCAATTTCATCACTGCCCCTGCCGAGTCACAAGGCAGTGACAAAATTGACAAGGGGGAGATTTGATGTATCCGGAAGAGGTTGGCGCCGGCGGCATTGAATGACAGACGGGAATGCTTCTCTGAGGGAAGTCGCAGAGCATGCCAGCCCAACCTAGGCAACGGGGGAGAGCCCGTCCAAAAATTCTTTGTGGACATACAATTTGAAGACCATGTGAGTGGCTATTTATAATAAAGGTTTTAATGCTTTTAACTGTATTACGTTATGAGAGGTCTGTTTTTTGAGGTATCTGATATGGTCAGAGATATCTGGTGAGCCTGTTTCCAGCAGGGTGCTTTTGGTGGAGGATCTGTTGTATATGATTTTAATTGAACAAATTGGTGGCAAGAAGGAAGAAGCAATAGAAGTTTGAATAGTAATGGATGTGTGCTAAACTGTCCAATGTTGATAACTGTATAATTAACCCTAGTGGTAGAAGAGTAACTGAGGCAGAACAGGGTGTGCGGATTCTGTTTCTAACACAAAATCCTTGAATTAGTATCCAGATAAGTTACTCTGTGTGCAGGCTTGTGTGAGGAGTGGGACTCAAACTAGTGAAGCCAAAGGATCAACTTGACTTGCACTTTTTTTTAGTAGCAGTAGAGTATTGTAACGATTGGTGTCAGCAAAACAGATTTTCTGATTATTGCCGATCTGCAGTATCACCAATAATACAGATGCTATACCTGATTATGTGGTGATCTGCAGAATCACCAATAATGCTAGTATAGCCAGACACCGGACAACCAATGTGATATAGTGTTTGGTGCAACAGTAATGAGGAAGAGGAGATCTCCCGAGGAGCGGGTGACTAAGACAGTACTGCAGCCAATGATCACCTGAGGAGCAGGTGATTCAGACTGTACTGCAGTCAGTGGACGCCTGAGGAGCAGGGACCACTGATAGAGCTACAAAGGATGATCACCTGAGGAGCAGGTGAATAATACTATACTGCAGCCAGTGGACACCTGAGGAGCAGGTGTTACAGACAGTGCTGCATAGGATGATCACCTGAAGAGCAGGCGATTAAGACTATACTGCAGCTAGTGGACACCTGAGGAGCAGGTGTTACAGACAATGCTGCAGCTGAGCTTCACCTGAGGAGCAGGTGAAGACTATTACAGATCCCTCACCAGTGGCTAGGCCCACTGGTGAGGACAGGAGGGTCAGACAAGCAGAGTTGGCAACGTACGGACAGATAAAGTACAAAGACAGAAGGCTGATTCAGAGTCACGTTTAGGCAGAGTCGGCAACAGGAATCAGATGAGCAGAGGTACAGAATCAACAAGCAGGAGAATAGCCAAAGGAAGCAGGTCATAACAGATAATACAATGCAATTAGTACTTTAAGCTATCAACAGAATCTGGCTAAGTGTGGATCCCCAGCTCCAGCTGGTTCTAGCACACTTTGGGATCTGACTAGGGTCTGAGCGCTAACACGATAGCATTCGCAACAGCAGACACGGAGCAACTGACAGACCAGTAGTATATATACAGAGCTGCTCCGCAGAGCCGCCCCCATCACTCAGCCAATCCAAAGTACCGTTGGAGTCAGCTGACTAGACAGATCAGCTGACTCCCCTTCTATTCGCATAAAGGTCCTGTCGCTTGGCGCGCGCGAGTAGCCCTCAATCTATGTGCAATAGAAGGACCAGGCAGAGTACCAGCATGTAACTGCGCGGCAGAGGCCGCCGGTTGATACGCGGAGATAGCCGCCATGCCGCTTGTCTCTGCGGCGGTATCTCCGCTAACTATTACAGTACCCCCCCCTGAGGAGTGGACCCCGGACACTTCCTACCTGGCCTCTCAGGGTGGAACTCATGAAACTCTTTCTTTAAATCCACCACATGCATGCGACAATCCGGCACCCAAGTTCTCGCCTCCAGACCATACCCCTTCCAGTGAACCAGGTATTGTACAGAATTCTGCACCAATCGAGAATCCATAATCTTCTCGATCTCATACTCAGGTTGGTCATCAACCATCACGGGGGGAGAGGAATCCACGTGCACCGCAGGCTTCAACAAAGAAACAGGGAATGATCTCACACCTCTCATGCTGGCTGGGAGATCAATCACATATGTGACATCATTAATTTTTCTGGACACAGGGTATGGGCCTACAAATCTGGGTCCTAACTTGGGTGACGGTTGTTTCAGCGCCAAATGCCGAGTAGATACCCACACCATGTCCCCTGGAGAAAACTTCCACTCTACAGACCGCCTGTCCGCCTGGTTCTTGAAAAGCCTTTCCCAAATTCCTCTTAACTAACACCCAAATCTCCTTTAATGCCCAATGCCAATCCTCCAAGGTCGGAAAAGGAGTAGATGCCACCGGTAATGGAGAAAACTTGGGAGATTTTCCCGATACCACCTGAAAAGGGGAAAATCCTGAAGAGGCACTCTTCAGGTTATTATGCGCAAATTCCGCAAATGGTATGAACGTTACCCAATCTGACTGTGCATCTGCCACATAACACCTGAGGAACTGTTTGAGGGACTGGTTAACTCTTTCGGTCTGACTATTGGTCTGTGGGTGGTAGCCTGATGAAAATGAAAGGTCCATACCTAACTGATGGCAAAAGGCTCTCCAAAATTTTGACACAAACTGGACTCCCCTATCTGAATGGAATGCCATGCAGCCGGAAAATGTGCTGAATGAAGAGATCAGCTAACTCCTGGGCCGAGGGGAGTCCTTTCAGAGGGAAGAAATGAGCCATCTTACTGAACCTACTACTACCACCTACAACTACCACCCAAATGACAGTCTTACCCTCAGACCTGGGGAGTTCTCCCACAAAGTCCATAGACAAATGAGTCCAGGGTTCATTTGGCACTGGTAGGGGTTGTAATGTACCCACTGGTGCCTGACGAGAGGGCTTACTTCTGGCACAAACTGAGCACTCTCTCACAAACTCTTTACAATCAAGTGCCAGCGAAGGCCACCATACACATCTGGCCAATAGATCCTGAGTTCGGGCAGCCCCGGGATGCCCAGCATTCTTATGGGAATAGAATAATTGGAAGAGTTGCAGGCGAAAAGGAAGTGGTACAAACATGACCCCCTCAGGCTTTCCTTCTGGAATGTCCTGTTGATAAGGCCCCAGAGTAACCGTCCAGTCCTCCCAAGTTTCAGTAGCTGCCAGCACCACTTTTTGAGGTAGGATGGTCTCAGGGGATGAAGGCTGAACTGTCTCAGTCTCTAAACACCTAGACAGAGCATCTGCTTTGACGTTCTTACTACCTGGTGTATACGCTATGATGAATCTGAACCTTGAAAAGAATAGGGACCAGCGGGCCTGTCGGGGAATAAGTCTTTTGGCCCCTTCTATGTACTCCAAGTTTTTATGATCTGTATAGACTGTGATAGTATGTTCTGCCCCTTCCAGCCAATGACGCCATTCTTCAAAGGCTAACTTAATGGCCAAGAGCTCTCGATTGCCAATATCGTAGTTCCTCTCGGCAGGAAAGAAGGCACATGGGTGTAGTTTGCCTTGCAGGCCAGAGCGCTGAGACAGTACAGCCCCAACCCCAATTTCTGATGCATCGACCTCAACGATAAAGGGGAAGGTGACCTCCACATGTATCAGAATGGGAGCAGAACAGAACAGTTTTTTCAATGTGGCAGAGGCGGACTGTGCCTCTGCCGACCAGTGGTAAGTGTCAGCCCCCTTTCTGGTAAGATTGGTGAGGGGTGACACTACAGAGGAGAACCCCTTGATGAACTTTCTGTAGTAATTGGCGAAGCCAAGAAATCTTTGAAGTGCCTTCAATCCTACAGGTTGAGGCCACTCCAAAACAGCAGAGACTTTTTCTGGATCCATGGAGAGACCAGAAGTGGAGATAATATATCACAAAAAAGGAACTTTAGTGACCTCGAAGAAGCACTTCTCTAGCTTTGCCTACAGCGAATTCTGTCTTAATTTTCTTAAAACAAACTTAACGTGCTTACGATGTTCTGTTAAATTAGGAGAAAAAAATCAGTATGTCGTCTAGATACACTAGCACAAATTTCCCCAGCACCTCCCTGAAAACTTCATTGATTAACTCCTGGAAGACGGCAGGGGCATAACACAACCCGAAGGGCATAACCAGACACTCGTAATGCCCGTCGGGCGTGTTAAACGCCGTCTTCCATTCGTCACCGTTCCTAAAGCGTACCAGGTTGTATGCCCCTCGCAGGTCTAGTTTGGAGAAGATACTGGCATTGGTCACCTGAGCAAACAAATCGTCAATCAGAGGCAACGGATAACGATTTTTTACAGTGATCTTATTTAAACCTCGATAGTCAATACAAAGTCTAAGCCCACCGTCCTTTTTCTGTACAAAAAAGAATCCAGCCCCAGCTGGTGACCGGGAAGGACGAATGAAGCCCTTGGCCAAGTTTTCCTTAATGTATTCCTGCATCGCCAGCTTCTCGGGCCCTGACAAATTATAAAGATGACCTCTAGGAGGCATACAACCAGATCTTAATTCTATGGGACTTTGGACAGAACACATCAGCGAATTCTGCGTACTGTACTGGCACCCCTTTAACCTGTACCTTGGTGGCGCAAACAGCAACTCTCTCCAAACAATGATGATGACAATGGGTTGACCAGCTCTGTAGCTGACCTGAAGCCCAGTCAATCTGAGGGGAGTGGAGTTGCAACCAGGGCATACCAAGAATGATGGTAGAGGTTGCCATTTGCAGGACAAAGAACTGTAATTTCTCTTTATGTAGCACCCCTATATTACACAATATTAAGGGGGTCTGGGAAAGAGGCTGTCTACACTGTAACGGAGAGTCATCTACCGCTGTGGCCAAAATCTGCCGGTCTAAAGGGAGTAAGAGAATTCCCAATTTTTTTACAAAGTCATAGTCTATAAAATTGGCTGCAGAGCCGGAGTCCACAAAGGCCTCTGTGGGTGTGGTTTGACCTTCCCAGGTAATGGAACAAGGAAGGAGCAAACGATTATTGTTTAGAGGTAAAGACTGCTCGCCTAGGGCAGCGGTGGCGAACCTATGGCACGCGTAGCCTAATCTGCTGGCACGCCACCGCTGCTTATGAACTGGCCGCAGCGTCTACTAGACGCCGCCGCACCAGTTCATAGCCCGCAGCCCCGCAGTCTCCCGGAAGGCAGACCAGGGCTACGGCAAGATGGCTGCCGAAGCCCTGTACTGGAGACTATTTGTGTCTCCAGTACAGGGCTTCGGGCGCCATCTTCCCGTAGCCCTGCACTCTGCCTGTCAGCGGCAGCGCGGGAGACTGCAGGAGGAACGTCCGGGGGAGATGCGTGCCAGAGCCCAGCCGAGAGAGAAGACTTCTGTCAGGTGAGTACATTACTTTTTTTGCAGGTAAAATGCGTCCCACTGTGTTATTTTCTGGTAAAATGTTTTGTCACATTGTGTTTATGTCCTGTGACATGCTGCCCACTGCGTTTGTTTTCTGGTGAAATGCTGCCCGCTGCGTTTGTTTTCTGGTGAAATGCTGCCCGCTGCATTTGTTTTCTAGGTGAAATGCTGCCCTCTGCGTTTGTTTTCTGGTGAAATGCGGCCCACTGCGTTTGTTTTCCTGGTGAAATGCTACCCTCTGCGTTTGTTTTCTGGTGAAATGCTACCCTTTGCGTTTGTTTTCTGGTGAAATGTGGCCCACTGCGCTTGTTTTCTGGTGAAATGTGGCCCACTGTTTGTTTTCTGGAGAAATGCTGCCCACTGCGTTTGTTTTCTGGTGAAATGTGGCCCTCTGCGTTTATTTTCTGGTGCAATGTGGCCCACTGCGTTTGTTTTCTGGTGAAATGTGGCCCACATTGCATGATTTTCTGCTGAAATGTTACCAACATAACATTATTTTCTGCTGAAATGTTGCACACATTGCGTTTATTTTCTGGTGTCTGGGGTAACTGTTGCTGCATTTATTATTAAGGGCTCATTCACACTACAGAACGTATGCACGAATGCGATTTCATGCATGCACTGCCAACGCACAGTGATCGCACGGAATGCACGTTGTGGTGCGCTAAAGCGTGGACGTCGGCAGCTGTACCCATCGGGGAAACGTATGCGTTGTGCGTTAAAATGTTCCCAGATGCGTTACAACGTAACGCATGGGAACGCACACCTGTAGTGTGAATGGTAACATGGAAGTCTATTGACTTTCATGTTACCATATGAATCTTACTGCGTCAAAACTGACAGCTCAGCAAATAGTGTGAATGAGCCCTTAATGGTCATAGTTGGCTATATTTGCTGCTTTGGGGTTACGGCGGGTATAAATAGCATCATACAGTTTCTGCACACCCATGATGCGAATCAATGTTTCACCACATCATGGCGGAAACACTGCGCGCGCCACGACCCTATCCCCCCCCCCCCCATTGGCACTCGGAGATAAATAAGTCGATGTTAGGTCGCAGTTTGGGCACTCGGCCTCTGAAAGGTTAGCCATCACTGGCCTAGGGTATTACCTCTGACTACACCTAGGCGGCAGCGTTTCCCAGCTTTTTTAGGCCAATTCTGAACAATGTGACCCTCCTCAGCATCAAATAGACAGAGTCTTTCTGACCTTCTGCGATTCTTTTCCACTTGCATTAACCTAGAGTGACCGACTGCATCGGTTCGTCTTGAGGTGACGAGGGTGGAGAAGAGGCGTAGGAAACAGATCTTACAGAGTTTTCGCCACGGGTCTGTTTTTGATAGCGAAGGCGGTTATCAACCCGCACCGCCAAAGAAATTGCTTCATCTAGGGATTTAGGCTCAGGATGCCCTAACATCAAATCAGAAACTGCATCAGATAATCCTGACAGAAAACAGTTTAATAACGCATACGTTCCCCATCTAGCTGATACAGCCCACCTCCTAAACTCTGCTGCATAAACCTCCACAGGATTACGACCCTGCCTAAGAGTCTTTAGTTTCCTCTCAGCCGTGATAGCAATATCCGGATCATCGTGTATAACGGCCATGGCCTTAAAAAGCTCCTGAACTGAGGATAACGCCTCATGCTCTGTGTGAAGACTATATGCCCAGGTTTGTGAATCTCCTGACAAGAGGGTTTTTATAAACGTCACCCTCTGTTTCTCAGATCCTGACAGATTGGCCCTCAACTCAAAATAAGATAGCACACGATTTCTGAAATTCTGAAAGTCAGATCTATGCCCAGAAAACTTTTCGGGTACGGACATACGCAGGTCCGTGACTGAAAGGGATCGCACTGTATCAATAGTCGTTTGAAGTACCTGTACTGTCCCAGACAGTTGAGTGATCTGAGTCTGTTGGGTATTGATCACCCCGATAAAATTGTTTACCGCGGTGGTCAGGACTTCAACCTGACTATACAGTGCGTCCATATTGTTTTGGTCTGCTGTTCTGTAACGATTGGTGTCAGCAAAACAGATTTTCTGATTATTGGCGATTTGCAGTATCACCAATAATACAGATGCTGTACCTGATTATGTGGTGATCTGCAGAATCACCAATAATGCTAGTATAGCCAGACACCGGACAACCAATGTGATATAGTGTTTGGTGCAACAGTAATGAGGAAGAGGAGATCTCCCGAGGAGCGGGTGACTCGGAAGGTACTGCAGCCAATGATCACCTGAGGAGCAGGTGATTCAGACTGTACTGCAGTCAGTGGACGCCTGAGGAGCAGGGACCACTGATAGAGCTACAAAGGATGATCACCTGAGGAGCAGGTGAATAATACTATACTGCTGCCAGTGGACACCTGAGGAGCAGGTGTTACAGACAGTGCTGCATAGGATGATCACCTGAAGAGCAGGCGATTAAGACTATACTGCAGCTAGTGGACACCTGAGGAGCAGGTGTTACAGACAATGCTGCAGCTGAGCTTCACCTGAGGAGCAGGTGAAGACTATTACAGATCCCAGTGGGCCTAGCCACTGCTGAGGACAGGAGGGTCAGACAAGCAGAGTTGGCAACGTACGGACAGATAAAGTACAAAGACAGAAGGCTGATTCAGTGTCACGTTCAGGCAGAGTCGGCAACAGGAATCAGATGAGCAGAGGTACAGAATCAACAAGCAGGAGAATAGTCAAAGGAAGCAGAAGGTCATAACAGATAATACAATTCAATTAGTACTTTAAGCTATCAACAGAATCTGGCTAAGTGTGGATCCCCAGCTCCAGCTGGTTCTAGCACACTTTGGGATCTGACTAGGGTCTGAGCGCTAACACGATAGCATTTGCAACAGCAGACACGGAGCAACTGACAGACCAGTAGTATATATACAGAGCTGCTCCGCAGCGCCGCCCCCATCACTCAGCCAATCCAAAGTACCGTTGGAGTCAGCTGACTAGACAGATCAGCTGATTCCCCTTCTATTCGCATAAAGGTCCTGTCGCTTGGCGCGCGTGCGAGTAGCCCTCAATCTATGTGCAATAGAAGGACCAGGCAGAGCACCAGCATGTAACTGCGCGGCATAGGCCGTCGGCTGATACGCGGAGATAGCCGCCATGCCGCTTGTCTCTGCGGCGGTATCTCCGCTATCTATTACAGGTATTGTTTTGTTTGTTTTTTAAACAAATTTTATTTGTGCAGTAGGGTATTGAACCATATTGGCCATCAGTAAATGATGTTCTGCTTTACTTAAAGGGAACCAGAGATGAACGTTTCACACAAAATAAACATATTAGTTGATAGCTTGTAAAGAATAAATGCTCTACCTGATAATTTTGCCGCTCTGGTGTGCCTTTTTTAGTGTTTTTTATCCATTATTGCTCCAGGAAAAATCAAATATGGCCGCCGGCTCATATCCCTTCTCCTTCCGGGTTATATGAGTTGTTCTGGATGTGCTGTCTAGGCTATATGAGACTATGCTGCTATCTAGGCTTATGCAGCCTTTCATCTGTGTGCTTTCATTTTGGTATGATCTGCCTGTAGGAAGTGTCACTGATAATAACTGCAGTTTCATTCCTATGAGAATCTAGTGCACACAGGGATCATATTACAGCCACAGGGCTTCTCTCTCAGGAGCAGCAGCCCCTCCCAGTCATCACAGCTCTCAGTATGCAAAGCAGAAGATCTAAGCCAGGAGGGGGAAAGCTTGGGCTTGAAAGGACTCCACAGAAGAGTGACTCAGCTATAATAATTCCAGGTCAAACCTCGACTGAATAGTCGATGGATTCTTATCACAGTTGCTAGTAGACTAATTAAGCAGATAACAATGAAACTAAAAGCAGGGTAGGTGTTTACTGTCATGTTCCCACTGATAAATGTAATAAAATACACGAGGGTGCTTCATCTCTGGTTCTCTTTAAGGCATCTTAATGATGTATTTATGCTTTGAAAAAAATCTATGTTTTCCCTTTTGATGCTGCACGTATAAAGCTGTCTGTACCACCAGCCTGCAAGCAAACAGGATTTAAAGAGTAACTGTCAGGCTGCAGAAGCTAATTTAAACCTCTATTCTCCTGTGTTAAACAGTTTAGAAGGAAGCCAAAAAGCCATTAGTGAAGATAAAAATCTCAGTTACCTTTGATGTGTGCTTATCAGAAAAGCTGTTAGACCTAAGAGGACGCAAGCCGCATACTATACTGCAAAGCATTCTGGGGCCCTCACCTCGGCTGCTAATGAGACGTTACAGCAGCTTGTAATCAGTCCAGCGCGTAGCACTGATAAATCTCCGGGCCGAGTACACTGCAGGAGTCAGCTATTGTTCCTAGCCACATGGCTCATTAATATTCACTGCACACTGTGTTATTCAGTACGAGCTTTTCTGTGATCAGGAAGCAGGCAGGACATGACGACACATTTGACAGAAAAACATGGAACCTGCCATGAGCTGTCAGGAGCATCAATCTCTGCATATACTATATAAAAATTCTGTGAAGTACAAACGTGGACAGTGAAATGCATATGTAATGTAAGTACAGCCAATCTTTAGCTACTGATATATGTGTTTATTTTCTTTGAGACCTTATACCTAACAGCTCCTCTTTAAGCCCGATGAAGGCTGCAAGGCCAAAAGCTTGCTTATTCTTATTCTTTTTAGTTAGCCAACAAATGGTATCATCCTGATTTAAAACTTCTTGCACTTTTTATTGTAATGGAATAAAGGTGAAATCTACCATATTCCCATCTATAGGTTTCTTTAAAATCATATCTCTTATTCTGTTTTGTACTGTACCAGAACTAGAAAATTAGTTCACACCACATTCACCCGGGCCCCCACCCACCCCATCTAACAATTAAGAAATTCTCATATAAAAGCAGTTAATTTTGGTGCATGCATACAGCCTATAGAGTTTATTGGCTCTGTGGCACTAGGTGTATAATTTGGGCACAGAAACTTAGCTGTAATTAGCTGAACACTGCCACCTAAATTATACAGTGTAGCCCAGGGGTCCCCAAACTTTTTCTGTCAAGCGCCGGGAACAAAATACATCCTACTGCTGGGGGGCTGGAACATAAATAAAAAGATGTTGAAAAACATTATATTGAATCTAGGTATTGATTCCCCCCAATCATGCCCGGAGGAGAACTCCCAGCAGCAGCCATTCATATGTGGCGCCCAAAAACGTCTTTGTGCACCAGACAGTGAAGCTTACCCAGGTGACAACCTGCCATCCAATTGGACAGCAGTGTCACCTGATGCAGAATTGGATTGGAAGCCAGCGAATTACTGCTAGCTGGCTTCTACATAGGTGTATGGGTGGTGTCAGCACTGCTATTCTATATGCGGGCTGCCGATATTTAAAGGTGCAGTGGGTAGCATCTATAAGTTATACATTCTGTTTGGGGGCCAGTGAAGAAGCCTCGGCGGGCCGCATTCGGCCCACGAGCCTTAGTTTGAGGGCCACTGGTGTAGCCATTCACCAACACATAGCTATCATCACTTGGGGTGATGGTGAATGGAAAGGAATTAGGAAGATAACATTGATTAGAGATGTTAAGGGGGGGTTAACGTGTCAGCAAGGGCACTTAATGTGGGTAGGGAGGATAGAGCCAGGCATCAGAAAGGAGGTGATCAGCTAATAAGTGGGGGAGAATTGTTGAAAGGAGGTGCTCCCCCTTCTGCACTGAGCCCCAGGCGGATACCAGCCTTGCCTGACCCTAGAAACATGGATGGGACTGGCATATGTGCAAATCACACCCTCACTTTTCTGCCAGATGAAAAGATGGGTACAGCTGTTACCCAGTAAAGTTTCCATTCCATTCTGAAAAGGGATAAGAATTTACTAAGTTTAGCACTTGAACTTCAGACTGTCCCTCAACAACCATGAGTAACACAAAAGCAACTGACCGAATCTAAATATAAACTAATTGATGCTTTCAACACAGATGAAGGCTATAGAAAAGGTTGAAATGCTCTTCTAGCATTCAGTTCCTACTGTCCATAATTTCTCATAGAAATGGTAGTTCATTACAACTGTCAAGGCAAGATTGGAAGATCAAAAAAAAAAAGTATTACTTGTATGCTGATTTTTCCAAAGTATAGAGATAACAGCAGAGTTTCCTCCTCTGCACAGAGCAATCACCTGACCCTACCCACAAGGAGGAAGTAGACAGGGTTTGGCTCGGTGTTCACAGTAAAAGACTGGATGCTGTCCTTTCCCAAATTTTCCCTATTGCCTATGGGTGATGACAGCATGGGGTGACATATGTTCAGCTCTCACACTGCTATTCAGTATATTCAGTAAAGCCAAGTATCATTTGATATTAGCACAGAGAGTCAGCATTGCAAACCCAGATAGCCAAGTAATAAAAATATTAATAATGAAAAAATGGTTTATGTGCAATGCATCAAACTTTACATTGCAAATGATGATATATTTCACATAATGGGCCTGATGCACTAACCAGCTCTAATATTGCCGTGAAGAGACAGTACTTACCTGTACTAGCACAGGTGGTGCACTGCCAGTTATGTTATTAGTGCGACCACCCGTACTCAAGTACCGTAAGTGTTTCAACGGTAACAGCGTACCTCGTGGTACACTGCCTGCGGTAGTAGCAGTAATATCGCTGTGCACTGTCTCTGCACAACAATATTAATGCTGGTTAGTGCATCAGGCCCACTAATGCATAAATCAGGGCTTTAATCTTGCTACCTCCAAAAGTGATCCTAGAATGCGGTAGGGTCATTCGATTGTGGGAAAATCAGTAATGCGATGAGGGAAAAATGAGTCAAAGTGTAATTGAATAGTAAATATACGGTATGCGTGTGAATATGTATATGAGAAGGGGCACAGTTTTAGTAAATACAAGTCAGGTCTGCAGGATCAGTTAGGGCCAGTTCACATGGGCGACTGCTGGCATCCATGCATCTCGATTATGACCGAGATCCAAAACATCCCACATTGAGATAATTGACATGCGCTTACCATCAATTGCGCAAGTGCTGAAGCCGAGCAAATTTCTGAGACGCTGCATGTAGCTTCTAGCGTCGGCTGCAACGAACCGGCGGGAAACTATGCCAAATGCTTTTCACTGGGTAACAGAAAGATGTTTGACATGGGCAAATTGAGCCACTGGCAACATAAACTGGCCCTTATATTCCCTCAGTAAATAATGACTTTTTTTTTGTCCAATATCTTACCTATAATCTTTTATCTTGGTACATGGATTTCCAGTCAGGTCTAAGATGAGGAGAGTCTTGGGTAATTCTCCTGTGCAGAGAAGAGGAGTCACAATATGCCACAAAAAGCACAGTCATAAGACTCAGCGCAGTGTAAGATCGGAGGGGAATAACATGACAGCAAATCAATCTTACCAGCCTCCAGTGTCTTGATCAAATTATGGGATAAATCCAAAAACTTGAGATTGTTCAAACCATTAAGATTTTGGATTTTCTCAATTCTGTTCCCTGAAAGACTAAGGAACCTGAAAAATATGTATGCATTAAAAATGTATTAATATTGAAGGGACACAATAATTTTACTCGTTTAAAGGACATCTGTAAGGGGGAAAAAAAAAGTTCAACCTACCTGCGGCTTTTACCGGCCCCCTGCAGACGTCCTGTAATGATCCTCCAAGCCCCTGCCGCAGCTCACATTTGTGTTCACCAACCTTAATGTTGCCGGCCACTGCGCTTGCATGGCCCTGGCCACGCGCATCCTCATTCAGGCCCCCGTCGCAAGGAGCGCCCTGCGCAGGTTGCTTCCATTGACGGGAGCGAGGACGCTAGCGGCCGGGTCCGCGCAGGCGCAGTGGCCTGTTGGCAAAAACTAAAGTGAGCCACAGGAGGATCGTTCTAGGATATGGCACAGAATGTCTGCAGGGGACTAGTAGAAGCCCCAGGTAAGTTAAAAAAAGTTTAAAGAACCTAAACTGAGAAGAATATGGATTTTTCCTTTTAAAATAATACCAGTTGCCTGACTCTTCTGCTGATCCTGTGTCTCTATTACTTTTAGCCACAGCCCCTCAACAAGCATGCAGATCAGGTGCTCCGACTGAAGTCAGACTGGATTAGCTAAATGCTTGTTTCAGGTGTGAGATCCAGATACTACTGCAGCAAAGAGATCAGCAGGACTGACAAGCAACTGGTATTGTTTAAAGAGACACTGAAGCGAAAAAAAATATATGATATAATGAATTGGTTGTGTACTATGAATAATTACTAGAAGATTAGCAGCAAAGAAAATATTCTCATATTTTTATTTTCAGGTATATAGTGTTTTTTCTAACATTGCATTATTCTATAATATGTGCAGATTACACAACACTCAGCATTCAAAATTAGTCTTTCAGAGCAGTCTGTGAAGTAATGAACTCTCCTCTAGCAGAATAAAAGTAAACAGTTCAATTACAGTTGAGATAATAAAAGTCAGATAACAGCCCTCTCCACGACTAAGTTAGTCGGAGAGCTCAATAGCTTTTTTGCATAGAGATAACAACTGGAGTTTCTCAACTCTTCCTGTACTGGAAACAATTAAGCTGGCCATACACTGGCCCGATTTGCGCCCGTTTCGACAGCAGATTAGATCACTGGGATCGAATCTGCTGCCAATCGTTCACGCTACACGCCGAATTTCGATCCATTTCGTCCGATCCCGTCGATCGTGCCATGTGGAAAATAACCGTCGATCGCCCGCGGGTAAAGAGCGCATCGCTAGCGGCGTTCGAGTGCCCGACGACCGACGCAATAGAGCCCGCATACATTACCTGTTCCGCCGGCGCGACTCCAGTCTCCCGGTCACCGCTGCTCTGTCTGCGCTCTGGTCTCCAGGTCCGGCATGCCTCACTTCTTCTAGCCCGGCAGGAAGTTTAAACAGTAGAGCGCCCTCTACTGTTTAAACTTCCTGCCGGGCTAGAAGAAGTGAGGCATGCCGGACCTGGAGACCAGAGCGCAGACAGAGCAGCGGTGACCGGGAGACTGGAGTCGCGCCGGCGGAGCAGGTAATGTATGCGGGCGGGCGGGGGCAGCAGCAGCAGTACCACCACAACAGATTGTGAACGGTTTCAGGCTGAAATCGGTTCACAATCTGTTTGCAGTAAAGGTAGCCATACGATCCCTCTCTGATCAGATTCGATCAGAGAGGGATCTATCTGTTGGTCGAATCTGATGGCAAATCGACCAGTGTATGGCCACCTTTACACTGATGTATCTGATTTTAATGTTTTATTTCTTAGCTGTACTACACATACAAATCATAATATCATCATTTTTTTTTCGCTTCAGTGTCTCTTTAAAGGGAACCTTAACTGAACGGGGGGTAAAGAGTTTTACTTACCTGGGGCTATTACCAGCCCCCTGCAGCAGTCCTGTGCCCTCGGCGCCGCTCTGGAATCCTCTGGTCCCCCGCTGTCACTTAGTTTCATTTTTGACGACTCACCAGTCACCGGCCGCCATGCGTATTATTGGACGCATTCACCAATGCAATTAGCGCTATTGCGGACCGCAACACGTACAAAAATACGTGTTGCCTCATTCCGCACGCGTAGATATGCGGCAACGCGTATTTTTGTACGCGTTGCGGTCCGCAATAGCGCTAATTGCATTAGTGAATGCGTCCAATAATACGCATGGCGGCTGGCAACTGGTGAGTCGTCAAAAACGAAACTAAGTGACAGCGGGGGACCAGAGGATTCCAGAGCGGCGCCGAGGGCACAGGACTGCTGCAGGGGGCTGGTAATAGCCCCAGGTAAGAAAAACTCTTTACCCCCCGTTCAGTTAAGGTTCCCTTTAACTACTTTAAGACCGCCTCACGCCAATGGGCGTGACCGAGGCGGCAGCCCCAGGATCGTCTAACACCAGTTGGCGTCAAGCCCTAGGGCTGCAGTTTCCCAGGGAACGGCCGCGCGCATGCGCGATCGTTCCCTGCCGCTTCACGGAACGGAGATCCGTGATTAGCTTGTTAGCCGCCGATCGCAGCTAGTAGGCTGCTTGTAAACGAAAAGGGAAAGAAGTCCCCTTTGTTTACATGCGTACAGCGCTGCGGTCTCCAGCAGCACTGTACGAGATCGTCGATCCCCGGCCTCTGATTGGCCAGGGATAGCAGTCTTCACATAGGCTGATGCCTATGAGCGGCGGACAACAGGACGGATCGTCGTCTTGTTCAATTCTTCAGGCGGAGGGAAGGGAGGAAGGAGAGGGAGGGGGACGGCGGCAATAAGAGCCTCTATGAGGCTAAGGGGGAAAAAAAAAAAGTGACAGCGGCGATCGGAACGCTCCGGCAGCATGTCCCCTTAGGGACAAAAATAGGAGGAGAGTCCGATCGCCATACTTCTTAGCTGGGCTGTGCAGGACGCTGAAAAGCCTGCACAGCCCACTACAGCAAACAAAGAGCCTGGTCTTTAGGGGGGTTTAACACTGCGGTCATCAAGTGGTTAAAAGGAAACATCCATATCCCTCTCAGTTAAGGTTCCCCTTTTTTCAACCCTTAGGGCCCTTTTCCACTAGCAATTGCAATCACAATCGCTATTAATTGCGATTTTTCATTAATTTTCATCCCTCTTAAAAATCACTCCAGATAGTGATTGCAATTTGCAAATCGAATCACTATAGTGAAAAATAAGTCTCATGATTTCTATGATAAAGTAGCAACCCAAGCGATTTAAAAATCACTAGCAATTTGTGATTCAACTGTGCATTGGAAAAAGGCCCTTTTCCACTAGTAATCGCAATCACAAACGCTAGAAATTGCGATTTTTCATTTGCATTGCATTATCCCTCTTAAAAATCGCTCGAGAAAGCAATTGCGATTTGTGAATCGAATCACTATAGTGGAAAATACTTCTCATGATTTCTATGATAAAGTAGCAATCCCTGCCATGGTGATGTGTATACAGTTAATCCTCTGGGCAGGGAAAGTGTCAGACACGTCTTCAGCTTTTCTTGGGTTGCAGCAACATCAGCAATTTCCCCAAGACCCAGACAGGAGAAATACCGCCTAACAGCTTGTACAATTAGCTAGCTGACTTGGGGGTTGATTCACTTTGTAGGGCAAGATCCCCACACTTTGGCCCAGTAGGCTGCCTGTCAAGTGACAGGCAGCCTATTGGGCCCATCATAGTGCATGGATCTCATCCTACAAAGTCACTGGAGTTGACAGGATCCAGGGTGGGACAATTGGAGCGGCCATTAGTTTTGGGGGAGCTTGAGTAAGTTAGTAGTGCATGCTACAGCACTGCCACACTGAGCTGCACTGCTTTAGCGATGTAGCTTAGTGAATCAACACCTACTGATTTGTCTGTGAGCCAGATGTAGCCATCAAAAGAGCCACATCTAGCTCCCGAGCCATAGGTTCCCTACCCCTGCTATAGAGGGCTCCCCATGGCCTCATTGCCCCTGCTGCTCAACAGGAACTGAGAGACCCGGGCCGTGCTCCTCTGCGTGCATGAGCGTGGTAGCTTGTGCATAAAGAGGAGCTCAGCTTGGATCTTCCTTCCAACAAGCTCTGTCTGATTTTTGTTTGCGGGGGGTTCGCAAGCGGCAATAATCTTTCAGAGGAAGATGAGGGAAGCCTCTACAGGATCCAGAATCTTCCTTCTTCTTAGGTAAGTATCCGTTTTTTGACCTGAGGTTTGCCTCAGGTACACTTTAACAGCCTGGGTGTGTACACATGCGTGTATGCTCAGGGCTAGTGATGGTCAAGTCTAGGAGAACTCATGGAGAAGCATGTGATCAGTTTGATATGCAAGTCTCTGATTTGCTACTCATGATCATGTGCTAAAGCAGGATGTGATCACAGCAAATCAGAGCTTTGCACATCTATCACTACTATGACCATCACTACTCAGGGCTACAGCTTTGTACAGGGAAGGGGCTGCTGCAGAGCTCAGTTACAGCCAGTTCTTATGGACCTGGCTTTATTTTCTCTAGTGTGCCCACAGTTAGGCTTGTACATGCTTGTAAATGCTTTTAACTTTGTTGTTGTTGTTTGAAACAATCATTCCTGATCCTATCTTGTGCATTTGCAAAGTGTGTACAGGCTTGACACATCTCCTGCTGACTGCTCGGTAGAGATAGTAAATTAAATGCAAATAAGTTGATGCAGGACTATGCAAACTTTGTAGATTTATTCATTTTGAATATGGTCTAATTCAGGGGTGTCAAACTCAAATGCAAATTGGGCCGAAATTGTACACTGGGACCTAGACGCACGCAACCTCAATGTTTACTGGCCACCTTCCTCCCCCATAAAGTTCCCAGGTGTCTAATGGCCCCCCTCCATCCCCTATGCAATTCCCTGGTGTTTAGTGGCTCTCCTCCCTCCCCTATACAGTTCCCTGGTGTCTAGTGGTCCTCCCTCCCCTATACAGTTCCCTGGTGTCTAGTGCTTTCCCCCTACCTTCCCCATATGGCTTCCCTGGTGTTCTAGAGCTTCAACTCCAATATAGCGTCTCTGGTGGTCTAGAGTAGGCTAAACATAAAGTCAGGAAACCATTTGGGGGCCAAATTTAGTGGTTCTGCGGGTCATTTTGACACGTATGGTCTAATTGAATCTTGCCAAGGTGAAATATATGATTAGTCCATTTTCAAGCTCCTATAATTGGCATATTTCATCAACAAATTAGAATGATTTGTATCTCACTGACAATCCCTACTAATTGGTCATGCTGGAAAACCATGCTTAATCACTATTTGCTATTACTGGCTGCTGGTGCTGACAGCTTGCTCCTGCTTGTCCTGCCCCTTCAACTCCCCTCCCATAGAGCAAAACAAGCTGCACAACCCGGTTTAAACAGGGGAAGGCAAATGGCTCCTAGTCACACGATTAGGCCCGGTTCACACTTCCAGACCGGATCCGGAATGTATACTGTACAAACGGAACGGAGGTGATTGGATCCAATGATAACCTATGGGTCCGTACACATCCGTCCGTCCTAACGGATCCGTTTCCTTCCGGATTTTACGTTCCGGCCGCCGGTCCGGAAAAATGCTGCAGACCCTATTTTTACGGAACGTTGTGCCCTGCGGAACTGATCCGGAAGGTTTTGCAGCTCAATAGGAACTAATGGAAACCGGAAGTTGACGACACACTGCCTATAAAAACTGACCTTTCTAGCCCTCTCCCTGTATGCTTTCTATGGTACAGTGGCCATCTTTGTTTGCTGACACATGTGCCCAGCAGGGTTTGACTGGGATTCTTCCCACTTTGTGCTCGATTATTTGGAGAAGATGGCAGAGATCAGACCATACAGCATAGAGATTGATTGTCCAAGTAAATATCAGGAACAATGCTATTCCAAGCCAGAAGCTGTATAAATACACTGGATCCATGGTCCACACAGCAGTCTCTGTCTCCAACGATGACATCCACACAGCAGGCTCTCTCCAAAAATGACCACAGTGCATTTCCACACCTTCCAGACCCCAGGTATATATACATCTTTTATCTTGGAAACGGAAACTGATCTAAAACGTATGCAGAACGTATGAAAAACCAGATGGAAACTGAACGGAACCAGAAGGGAGCCGGACCGGACTTCAACGGATCCGTTTCAACTGACATTTTGGGCTGCAAACGCAAGTGTGTACTGGGCCTTATATGAGGAATGTTGCTTAGTAGGAATAGGATAACGCCCCCCAAGAGTCAATAACTCAATTTGCTGGTAGCTTAAAGCACCCTGGAAGTGAGAATATAGAGGCTGATATATTTCTTTCCATTTAAACAATGCGCATTAACTGTCTGTCCTGCTGATCATCTGCCTTCAATACTTTCAATCATAGACCCTGAAAAAGCATGCACATCACATGTTATTGGGTGAAGTCTATTAGATTGGATTAGCCGCATGCTCGTTACAAGTGTGATTCACTGCTACAGCAAATAAGATCAGCAGGACTGCCAGGCAACCGGAATTGTTTAAAAGGAATTCAATATGGCAGCCACAATATCCTTCTCAGTTTAGATTCCATTTAAAGGATACCAGAGTCGTAATGAAAGTGTCCCCTTTTACTTACCTGGGGATTCCTCCAGCACCTGTAGTCTTTTAGGTCCCACACTGTTCTCCCGGTCCTCTCCCTTGATCTGCTGTGCAGCCTGGTAAAGTTTGCAACTTAGCTAAATTGCGCACTACTGCACATGCGCTGATACGGTGGTGTGCCTCCTTGATCGCATGCTCCCGTGGCTGGGTGCATTCTACACATGCATGGTTACAAGTCTTCACAAACTGCACATGTGCAGAATGCTCCCAGCCATGGGAGCGTGATTAAAGAGGTCAGCACATGCGCAATAATGCGTAACTTAGCTAAGTCCTGCACCATACTGGCCGCACAGCAGATTATGAAAGGGGACCTAGAGGACAGTGATAAGACTATGTGGGCTGGAAGAAGCCCCAGGTAAATAAAAAGGGGACACTTTCATTACGCCTTGGGTATCCTTTAAAGACATAAAATGGCAAAACTATAGCAATTTGGGGCAAGACATTGCCAGTTTAAAACCAATCACAGCACAGAACCATTTACTTTGTAGAAATGAAATTCTACTGATAAGCAACCTGATTAATCTTGAGCCATTCAATTTGTTATTCTGAGAACTGCACATAGAAGAAGAAATCCTAGTTAGCTATAAAACGTTGCTGCATAGATCGTATCAATGAAGGAAACGTGTCAGGTGCTTCTGGGGTTGTGGTGAACAATCCCTAGCACTGTCAGCCAGATAGCGGGTTATACCAAGCAACAGGCAGGTTGCTACAAACAGATAAACATGGCTATCATGCTGCCATCAGCCAGTAAGCGGTTACTGAGGTTGCTGATTACACTCACCTCAGATTCTTCAGAATATCAACATTTTCAATTTTCTTTATTTCATTCTAGAAAAGAGGAAAAGTCATTGATAAGCAATCAGTGAGGAAACGCCACCTAGTTGCTCATCACATTTAGGTGGGAACCTGTGCTAAACCAGTGCAGTGAATCACATACCGTATACCAGCTTCCAGTTAGTGAGCTTAAATAATTATCTGCATCTTTATTAAACATAGTGAGTAAGTAGCTGCTTCTGTAGCAGCCAATACATACACTTGCAGCTAAAAATTTGTAATTATTAATGCAGTTCTTCGAATGGGATTGTCAGCCACAAAATCAAATTCCATTTACCTGCTGCTTTGTGTTTATTATGCAGTCTACATCCTGACCCTGTATTGCAAGCATTCCAATATAATCATAAATGTTTATGCTGTGATGAATCTTATCTCAGTCAGCCTGGCTTTGTTCTGGTACTTTGTTGGGGAGAAGGAAGCTTGTTATCTCCCCTCCCATTTTCCTGCTCCTCACTGATTGGCTCAGGGCAATTTAGTGTTACACGAGGCTGAGAAATACACATCACCCCTCTGCAGAAGCTGCTGAAATAGGATCTATGCTGTTCTCACAAATGTTTACAAAGCAAGCTAGATATGACAGTGCAGTTTCTAGGTGAAAAAGGGAGTAAGGGAGGAAATGACATCAGGCTTGGCTTCAGCCAGAGGTAGTAAAGTTGGAAAATGCCTGGAAACAGTGTTCTCTTTATTTACTATATAAAATTCACTGAAATAAAAATGTGGACAGTACAATACATATTTTATGTAAATAGAACAAATATTTATCTACTTATATATGTGTTTTTTTCCTGGGGTAGTATGGCTGTCTCTGCTGCTTTCAGGCCGAAATATAAAGACAATTTTTCAGTTCCCGGCTGAAATATATATCACGCTGTCCCCCACTTACCATAAAATCACTCGAAACCTCCAACTATGATGCACTGATGCACTATGTATACAATTGTACACTCTGACAAGATGAAATTATGCTGCTTTGAGGGAGATTATCTCTATTCTCTGACAATTCCTCTTCAGCTTAGAAATATGTGCAATCAGTCATAGAAAAATTGAACTGGTGTCATGCAAGACAAGCTACTGGGCAATGTATAGCCCCCTAAAAGGGTTGCCAAGCGTCCGTGAAATTACGGACGATCCGCCTTTTCAACCCCAAAAAGGCAGTGTCCGTTCCTGCCCGTACTTGGGGAAAGGCGTCTGTCCGCAGAGGGGTGGCAGGCAGGACGTGAACTGACTGCGTTGTCTAATAGATGCCGCATCAGTTCACCAGCAGCAGAGCAGGGCTACGGGAAGATGGCTGCCGAAGCCCTGCTCTGGAGACTATTTGTCTCCAGTACAGGACTTTGGGCGCCATCTTCCCGTAGCCCTGCTCCGCTGGTGAGTGTGAGGCTGAGTGCAGGAATTTTGGGGGAGCAGCGCTGGAGGGAGGCTGGGACTCAGCAGAGGAGTCGTCTGCAGGTGAGTAATTTTTCTTTTCTTTTACAGGTCAGGTGCTGCCCACATTACTGGTGAAATGTGCTGCCCAGTGCCCATATTAGTGGTGAAATGTCTTGCCCAGTGCCAATATTAGTGGTGAAATGTGCTGCCCAGTGCCCATGACCACATTATTGGTGAAATATGCTGCCCAGTGCCCATACCCACATTACTGTTGAAATGTGCTGCCCATGCCCACATGTATTACTGTTGAAATGTGCTGCCCATGCCCACATGTATTACTGTTGAAATGTGCTGCCCATGCCCACATGTATTACTGTTGAAATGTGCTGCCCATGCCCACATGTATTACTGGTGAAATGTGCTGCCCATGCCCACATGTATTACTGGTGAAATGTGCTGCCCATGCCCAAAACATGTGTTTACTGGTGAAATGTGCTGCCCATGCCCACATGTGTTTACTGGTGAAATGTGCTGCCCATGCCCACTTGTATTACTGGTGAAATGTGCTGCCCATGCCCACATGTATTACTGGAAATTAGTGTTGGGCGAACACCTGGATGTTTGGGTTCGCGAACGTTCGCCGAACATGGCCGCGATGTTCGGGTGTTCGCGCCGAACTCTGAACATAATGGAAGTCAATGGGGACCCGAACCTTCGTGCTTTGTAAAGCTTCCTTACATGCTACATACCCCAAATTTGCAGGGTATGTGCACCTTGGGAGTGGGTACAAGAGGAAAATATTTGAAAAAGAGCTTATAGTTTTTGAGAAAATTGATTGTAAAGTTTCAAAGGAAAAAATGTCTTTTAAATGCGGAAAATGTCATTTTTCTTTGCACAGGTAACATGCTTTTTGTCGCCATGCAGTCATAAATGTAATACAGATAAGAGGTTCCAGGAAAAGGGACCGGTAACGCTAACCCAGCAGCAGCACACGTGATGGAACAGGAGGAGGGCGGCGCAGGAGGAGAAGGCCACGCTTTGAGACACAACAACCCAGGCCTTGCATGAGGACAAGAAGCGTGCGGATAGCAATGCATTTTGTCGCCATGCAGTCATAAATGTAATACAGATAAGAGGTTCCGTAAAAAGGGACCAGCAACGCTAACCCAGCAGCAGCACACATGATGGAACAGGAGGAGGCGCAGGAGGAGAAGGCCACGCTTTCAGGCGCAACCCAGGCCTTGCATGAGGACAAGAAGCATGCGGATAGCAATGCATTTTGTCGCCATGCAGTCATAAATGTAATACAGATGAGAGGTTCAATAAACAGGGACCGGAAACGCTAACCCATCACAGATGTTCATTGTTCATGTTACTTGGTTGGGGTCCGGGAGTGTTGCGTAGTCGTTTCCAATCCAGGATTGATTCATTTTAATTTGAGTCAGACGGTCTGCATTTTCTGTGGAGAGGCGGATACGCTGATCTGTGACGATGCCTCCGGCAGCACTGAAACAGCGTTCCGACATAACGCTGGCTGCCGGGCAAGCCAGCACCTCTATTGCGTACATTGCCAGTTCGTGCCAGGTGTCTAGCTTCGATACCCAATAGTTGAAGGGTGCAAATGGATTGTTCAACACAGCTACGCCATCTGACATGTAGTCCTTGACCATCTTCTCCAGGCGATCGGTATTGGAGGTGGATCTGCACGCTTGCTGCTCTGTGGGCTGCTGCATGGGTGTCAGAAAAATTTCCCACTCCAAGGACACTGCCAATACCATTCCCTTTTGGGCACTAGCTGCGGCTTGTGTTGTTTGCTGCCCTCCTGGTCGTCCTGGGTTTGCGGAAGTCAGTCTGTCGGCGTACAACTGGCTAGAGGAGGGGGAGGATGTCAATCTCCTCTCTAAAGTCTCCACAAGGGCCTGCTGGTATTCTTCCATTTTGACCTGTCTGACTCTTTCTTCAAGCAGTTTTGGAACATTGTGTTTGTACCGTGGATCCAGAAGGGTATAAACCCAGTAATTGGTGTTGTCCAGAATGCGCACAATGCGTGGGTCGCGTTCAATGCAGTCTAGCATGAATTGAGCCATGTGTGCCAGAGTCCTGACAGAATCCTCATCATCCTCTTGTGAGCATTGTGATAGTTGTGATGCATCATAGTCGTCACCTTCTTCCTGGTCTGCTTCTGCTGACCATTCGCGCTGAATTGTGGAAGTCCAACGTGCACCGCTCTGGCCCTCGTCAGTGGTGGCATGAAATTCCTGCTCCAACTCCAGCTGTTCCTCCTCCTCTTCTTCGTCATAGCTGCTGGGGCCAGCGTTTCCTAAAGCAGATGGCCTGATGTTGGTATCATCACGCTGATCGTTTTCTCCTTCAGATTCCCCCAGTTGCATCATGACAGCTGTTTCCTTGATTTTCAACATTGACTTCTTCAGTAAACAGAGCAGTGGTATGGTAATGCTGACTGAAGAGTTGTCACTGCTCACAAGCAACGTGGATTGCTCAAAATTTTGGAGGACTTGGCAGAGGTCCAACATGTTGGCCCAATCGGATCCACAGAAGCTTGGCAGCTGTCCGGATGCGCCTCGGTACTGCGCCGTCATGTACTGGACCACTGCACTCTTCTGCTCGCAAAAGCGGGCTAGCATGTGCAGCGTAGAATTCCAGCGCGTAGGGACATCACACAGCAAGCGATGGTGGGGGAGATTGAAGCGCTCCTGCATCTTGGCGAGTGCCCCCGAAGCAGTACTGGAATTTCTACAATGTTTGGCCACTCGTCGCACCTTCAACAGAAGATCGGCCACGCCTGGGTATGTCCTCAGGAACCGCTGAACTACTAGGTTCATCACGTGCGCCAGGCAAGGGATGTGTGTCAACTTAGCCAACCTTAAAGCGCGAATGAGATTACTCCCATTATCACACACAACCATCAGGTCCAGCGGTGCCAGCCACAAATCCGTCTGTTCCTTTATTCCCCTCCAAATTTCCTCCCCTGTGTGCTGCTTATCCCCAAGGCAGATCAGCTTCAGCAACGCTTGCTGACGCATGCCAACAGCTGTGCTGCACTGCTTCCACGATCCTACTGCTGCTGGGTTAGCGTTTCCGGATGAGGTACAGCTTTGAGATGCGTTGGAGGAGAAGGAGTCAGAGAGGTAGGTGCTGCTGTTGTTATCCTGTGGGAGGGACGGCGGTGCAGCTGTTTGCGGCGTGGGCAACACCAACACCCGCGCCGTAGCAGTTGAGGAATCGCTGCCAGGCTCCACAAGGTTCACCCAGTGCGCGGTAAGGGAGATGTATCGACCCTGGCCGAACGCACTCGTCCAGGTGTCAGTGGTGAGGTGAACCTTGCAGGCAACGGCATTCTTCAAGCATCGGGTTATTTTGCTGACCACGTGCTCATGCAACTCAGGCACTGCAGAGCGCGCAAAGTGGTAGCGGCTGGGAACCACGTAACGTGGGATGGCCACTGACATCATGCCCTTGAAGCTGTTTGTCTCCACCACTCGATATGGCAGCATTTTGCAGGCCAGAAGCTTGGCTATGCTGGCTGTTAGTGCCACGGCCCGGGGGTCATTTGCTGGCAATTTCCTCTTGCGCTCAAACATCTCCGAGACAGACAACTGAACCGTAGGGCTGCACACTGAAGGGCTGTTGGTTGTTGTGTTTGATGAAGACTGGGAGACCTCAAGAGCACTATTCCGGAAAGTGACAGTGTCAGCGTCGTCTGATGTTTGTGAATGTTGATGTGAACCACGCAATGGCTGGGCTACTGCTGCTGCTGAGGAGGGTCTGGTGGTGAGTCTGGTGACCCCAAGGGAGGCAGTGTTGCTGGTACCCTGTCCTGCCGCGTTTGCCCACAGAGTGGGATGTTTGGATACCATGTGGCGGGTCATGCTGGTGGTGGAGAGGTTGTTAATATTTTTCCCCCTGCTCAGGCGGGTCTTGCACACCTTGCAAATCACCATAGTACCATCCTCACTGCAGTCTTCAAAGAAAGGCCAGACTTTGGAGCACCTGCCTTGCTGGCGATTTCTGTTTGTGCCTCTTTTGCGTCTCACTTGAACTTCCACGCTTGTGGTGCCTGAAATTCCGCGACGCCTACCTTGTGGCACAAGGCGAACTCGTGCAGCAGTGGGTTCTTCAACAGACTCATCTGTGCTGCTACGACGGCGATGTTCTCCTTCACATACAAAATCTGGGTCTGTGTCCACATTGTCCAAACCCTCCTCTTCCATCTCCTCAAACTCGTCATATGTGATTGTGGGCCGCCGCCGTGGAGTAGAGCTCCCCAGAACAACCTCTGCGCAGCTCACTCCAACGTTGTCTTCCAGATCTTCTCGGCCGACCTCCTGCAATTGAAACCCCTCCTGCCCAACTTGCTCTGGGATTTGGGTTTCAAAGTCCTCGGACTCGCCTTGCATTTCAGTGCGCGGTGCTTTTCCCACAGTAAATGGTTGTGAATCCGGGCACAACATTTCTGGCTGTTCCATTGACCTTTGAAAGGTGGAAGTTTGTTGGGCTGGGAATAGCTCCTGCGAATACCCCATTGTGTCCTGAGGAAATTCTTCGGACTGGTTATTTGGCAGTTGTGTGCGTGGTGTCGCTGCCGGTTGTGTCAGCTTTGTGCGTGATGTGCTGGTGCTACTTAACCCACTGCTGGACGCTTGAGAGGTCATCCAATTAATTATCTGGTCCTGTTCTTTTGGATTTGTGAGGGTTGATTTCCTGGACAACATGGGCGGTATTGAGTGGGTTTTCTTCGGTGCTCCACTGTGGCCTGTACGTGAACCGTCAGGGCAAACACCTCTTCCCTTGCCCCTCCCTCTTTCACAGGATTTCTTCTTCATTTCACTTATCCTTAAAGTACACGCTGACTGGCAGCAGTACAGTGGCAGTACAGAAATGCTATATAGTGGTGGGTGAGCGGTGTACTACTATTCCCAGCAACGACAGAGCACAATGCTATACAGTGGTGGGTGAGCGGTGTACTACTGTTCCCAGCAAAAGAATTTCCTCCCATGAATGTCCAGTGTATATAAGCTGTGGGTTTTAACATCTTGTTATTTTAAAGGAACAAAGTCTGAAGAAGACTTATTAGCCGAAAGCTTACTGTTTGTTTATCTCTAAGTTAGCCAATAAATGGTATCATCCGGATTCAAAATCTCTAGCTTTTACTGATGGCTAAGATGGTACAACACTCTACTGCTTCTGGTAGTTCAGTGATTAGAGATTCCCACACTTTTCACTTCTTTCCAGTGGCCATGACTGATCAGAACCCTGATAATCTCAGTTTTAACTGCTCTGCGACTGCCTAACACAGATGGGCGGTCGCAGAGTGGCTCCCCCGGGACTGGCTAACGTTGATTGGCGTCAAGTCCTGGGGGTGGAGAGTAGAAGGGAACGCACGCACGCGCATGCACAATCGTTCCCTGCCAAGATATGGAGCAGAGCTCCGTGATCAGCCAACTAGCCACAATCGGAGCTGGCAGGCTGTAAAAAAATAAAATGCCGTTTAGCATTTGTACAGCACTGTGAGCTAGCGCAGCGATGTACTGGGGACAGCCCTGTCACTTGGCTGTCCCTCTGATAGGCTCACAATCTGAACCCTCTCTTAGGCTGATGCCTATGAGAGGATATTGTACTGATTGGATCTCGGAGGCAGGGAGGAAAAAAAAAGCAGTTTCTATTAGAATTAAAATAACAATAAAATGAATTTAAAAAAAAGACATGGCCGCTGCAATCAGATCCCACCGACAGAAACCTCTGTTGGTGGGCAGAAAAGGAAGAAAGATTCATTTGGCTGCTAAGTTGTATGGCCGAGCAATAATCTGTTAAAGCTGCAGAGTGCTGAATTGTAAAATATGGCCTGGTCACTAGGGGGGTGTAAGCCTGTGGTCCTCAAGAGGTTAAGGACTACTCTCCAAAATGAAATATAAAAACCTCTACAAATGGCCGTGTGACAAGGCACACTAGAAATAATCTATGGATTTTGGGAAATATCACCCTAGGACACAGGTGTCGAACGCCAGTCCTCAAAGGGCCATGCCCATGCCAATGTTTAGGATGGATTGAAAAATTGAGAAATCTGTTCTACTTGATGACCCACACGTTTCCTGATAGAGTCCCAGCAATTAATCTGAGCTGTGACAAAAATGTGTAAGGACCTTGGCCCTTGAGGACTGGAGTTCAACATCCCTTCAGTTGGAGACATTTTTGCCAGTTATTTATTTATTGTATTTATAAAGCGCCAACATATTACGCAGCACTGGACATTAGTTTAGATTACAGACAATATTTAGGGGTGACATACAGCAATATTAATATCAGAGTTTGTGTTTTTTTAGATCACTTACAATCCCCAGGGTTTTACTATTCTAAATCATCAAATAGAGTGCACCGGCACCATCAATGATGCCCTTTTAAACCACAGAAAACCTATCATGTTTAGGAAGGGGTTTGGTAACCTTCACCCAAACAGAGAAAAAAAATCAGATCACATAAGAAATGGAGATAATGTTGGATCAACATTTGATCACCTAAATGTCAAGTGACACGAGCAGTAAAAATAAAGCTGTAGATAGCATCCTTGCCTTCCTATCACCCTTAAAGGGACTCCGAGCAGTGCAGAAACTATGGAAAGATGCATATCATTTTAAAGCTCTCTTTCTCCTCTTTCCGTTGATATATAAACTGCCTCCCTACGCCTTTTAGTTTTCGCTATTTTCGCGATTGAAAATGCAGCGGCTGCGATTTCGATCGCGAAAATAGAGAAAACTAAAAGGCATAGGGCGACGATTTAGGTGTCACCAGAAAGAGGAGAAAGAGAGCTTTAAAATGATATCCATCTTTATATAGTTACATTGTATTACACAGGGCGACTTTTTCTCAAAGTCAGCAGCTCCATTCAGCAGAAAAAGAATAGTTTCAGTACAAAGGAAAATATGGTATCTATAATCAGATGTCAACAAATATGCTGGAATAGAGGGTACTTTCCATTTTACATTCCCTTTGTGTGCATTTAACAAGTTACCTCTTGCAAATACAAACTGTGTGCCTGGTTTATTGACTCCATGTTGCCCAGCGTTGTGATTTCTTCCCTGTCCAGCCTTACTGTTCGCAGGTGGCGTAAGGCCTCAGACCTGTCAGGGAAAATAGCAGAGTTCTTAGAGTTTTCAAAAGAAAAAAAATTGTTGGTAATCCTCTGGCTCATTGCAAAAAAGGGCTTCATCCCTCCTTAAAGATATAGGAATCAAATGTCCCATGTACACTTGAATGCTGCGGATATGTCATTGAGTATTGCAAAGCAAGTGTGAAAATTCCAGTATACTGGAATTACAGTATAAAAATTAATAACAATCACTTATTCTACAATGACTTTTTAAAATAGGCCAGATACATTTGACGATACTCCTGGAAAAGATTGTAAATAATTGGAGTAGCATACTTTTTCATACTAGCCGTTTTATTTAATTAGTATCATGAATGGCATAGCTTCAGGTGAAACGGTCTTAGGGCAGGCTTTAGTTCTAGCACACTTCTGTTTCACTGGTGCCCTCAGACACCCTTTTTTAGAACCCTCCATAACGCCCAGAGGTGGTCTCCATAGCCTTTCTAGTGCCCACAGATGCCCCATCATGTGCCTTCCAATAACCCTTTGGTGCCCTCCACAACCCACTTGTAGTGTTATCCACTGCCTTCACATGATTGTCCCCATGCAGAGATATGGCAGATAAGCCTGTTAAGTATATTTCATTTTCTTACTTATCCAGCCAGAGAATTCCCTACCTTCTAGTCACTTCCTGGGCCTGCTCATGGCTTCACAACAGCTTGCATCAAATGGTCACTCTGCAAGTCTAGTGAGTGAAATGGCTTTGAGGAACCATGACGTGGCCTGGGCAGTGATCCATTGGCAGAAGGGCACCAAAAACACATGGATGAAATCTGACTGCTGCAATGCTATATTCCTAATATTTTGCATGGGGGACAGAGGAGCTGGCAGGCAGTGGACACAAGAAGGTCCCTTCTACAGCAATTCTATCCTCATGACCAATTTAGGTCATCCTAGACATACAATCTGGGCCATTCCCTCAGGCGAATATATCATGGCTATCCGTAACTTTTCTATTTCCATATAGCTGGAGCGGGAGTGAACACTTGGCAAAAGGGGCTATACAAATAAACAGCTGGAATTTGGTGGCAAACATAGAGCTTTTAGGAGATCACGTAGTGAACTTTTTTGTTACTGAGTATAGCCTGGAGTATAATAAGATCACTAACATTGTTAGAAAATATGTCCTGGTGCTGTACTCTGATCCAAAACTCAGAGCCATTTTGCCTGGTGGGTGTCATTTCTCAGTAAGGAGAACACGTACACTAGGCTCTTCACTGTCCCCCAGTTTTAGTGTCCTCTCAAAGAGCCCACTCTCCTTCCTGGTTCGCTACTGTAGGTTCCTATGCCTGCTCCTTTTCCACTTCCTGTTGTTCCTATTAAATACCAATTGTGACACTAAATATGTTATTTACAGTATGTCATTTTATGCACCAGTTGCTGCCTACGTTATGTTTACTACCCTGGGCACAATCTTTGTGGGCGCGCTCAGTAGGCTATAGCAGTGTTAGGGAGTGTAGCCAATGGTATCCTTACTGAATAGCTCCTGGCTTAATGAACAGGAAGAGCCAAGATTCGAACCCTCGTCCCTTGTGTAGAGGCAGAGCCCTTAACCAGTACATTATAAAGGAGAACACCACCTAGCAGGATACAGGATACAGCAGCATTTGAAATGGCCGAGGCCACATTTCAGCTCAGGATGAAGCCGAAAGATGACTTACCTTGCTGCAGGAAAACTCCACGGTGGCATTAACTCCCCGGTTGCAACTCGGGGGGAATATGTCATCTGGGCACCAGCTATTTGCCAGTCACCAGCTATTTGCCAGTCGAATAACCTCTTTTTTTCCCTACTAATTTGAGCTGCAGGCTGCGGCTATCACCAGTACCCAAATTAGACATAGAGTTCCGCTGTACCTGTAACTCTCATAACAGCCTATGGCGGCACCCAAAGAGCTGTGCTGAAATTAGATGATTCACTTGCAGCTGCCACTGGGTGCACTCCAGTTGCACTTACACTTCGATGTTACAAGTAGTTGTACTCAGATGCTACTACCACAGAGTCTTTAGGTATTCAAAGACAATTTCAGGCATCATGTAAGTGGAAGTGAAATGGGATTGTCCCATACTTGCTGCAAGACTGGACTCCACAACTTCTCTGGAAATGTTTCTATTGGTTGTGGGGACCTGGTGAGTATTTGAACTAACACACTCTACTGACCTCCACCCAAGATTACTTGTATGTTCCCGGATGGAGGTCTCATTTACAAGGTGTTCATATTTCAATGGGGAATAAAATTTAAAACAAAAAACAAAAAACAAAACAAAAAAAAAACAGGAATCTATCAACTGTCCCCAGGTTATCTTTAAAGCAAACCTGAACAGAAGATAAACTAATGAGATAAACAATTGTATCTATCATCTAACTACCAAATAGGACTACATTCAGATGTTTTTCTCATCATGTCACATATCAATTCAGGTATCCTTTAAGGGCTTTTATGGTCCAGTCAATGGCTGAAGGAAACACTAAGAAACAGTGCAGCTTTTTAACTATTTTTAAAGGGAAACTAAACTGAGAAGGATATGGATTTTTCCATTTAAAATAATACCAGTTGCCTAACTCTCCTGCTGATCCTGTGTCTCTAATGCTTTTAGCCACAGCTGCTGAACAAGCATGCAGATCAGGTGCTCTGACTGAAGTCAGACTGGATTAGCTGCATGCTTGTTTTCAGGTCTGATTCAACCACTACTGTAGTGAAAGAGATCAGCAGGACTGCCAGGCAACTGGTATGGTTTAAAAGGAAACATCCATATTCCTCTCAGTTTAGGACCCTTTAAGCAAAAATATTTGTAGTTAAAAAGTTATCAAATTTAAAACAGAGTGTTCTGAAGCAGAAACTAACATAACCAAAAAAAGTGATCAAGGAGTGTTGATAGTGAAAAAGCTAGTACTGTGCACAATAATTCAAGTACACAAAAATACACACAGAAATGGAAAACAATATGTTTCAATAGAAAACACAACTTGATAACCTACAGTGGAATGTGAAAGTTGGGGCAACCTTGTTAATTGTCATGATTTTCCTGTTTAAATTGCTGATTGTTATGATAAAAATGTCAGTTAAATATATCATATAGGAGACACACACAGTGATATTTGAGTGAAATGAAGTTTATTGAATTTACAGAAAGTGCGCAATAATTGTTTAAATAAAATTAGACGGGTACATCATTTTGGGCACTGTTGTCATTTTATTTATTCCAAAACCTTTACAACTAATTAATGGAACTCAAATTGGCTTGGTAAGCTCAGTGACCCCTGACCTACAGTACATACACAGGTGATTAGAATTATGAGAAAAAGTATTTAAGGGGGTCAATTGTAAGTTTTCCTCCTCTTTTGATTTTCTCTGAAGAGTAGCAACATGGGGGTCTAAAAACAACTCTCAAATGACCTGAAGACAAAGATTACAAGGTAAAGGGGGAAGAGGCGCCCAGAGCCGATAAAATACGTTAAAAACAAATAAAATGAAAAAAGTGAGGTGGCTTACCTCAATGAAGACAAATTCACGTATTAATAGAATCTTATTGCACTGGCAACGCGTTTCGTGGGTGCATACCCACTTCCTCAGGCCAAATAGCAGTGCCTAATAGTGCTTGTAGCCACAAATAAGGCGAGAGGCGCCTTATTTGTGGTTACAAGCACTATTAGGCACTGCTATTTGGCCTGAGGAAGTGGGTATGCACCCACGAAACGCATTGCCAGTGCAATAAAATTCTATTAATACGTGAATTTGTCTTCATTGAGGTAAGCCACCTCACTTTTTTCATTTTATTTGTTTTTAACGTATTTTATCTGCTCTGGGCGCCTCTTCCCCCTTTACCTTGTGCCTTCACCCTCCTTTTGGAGGGGGATCAACCCTCTTTGACTAATTTAGGTCATTTGAGGTTTGCTTTTTATCAAAAGTGCGACCATCACCAGCTCCGTCTGGTCACCCGAGTGGAGTCGGGGTTATACATCTCCACCTGCTTCTAGTGGTCGGTTGCCCTTCTGCAACCCACCTTTGTGAGTATAATACATTCGCGTATTTTACATACTTCTGGTACTGTGACATACTGCACCATTTGGGCTCCTGTTGTCTCTGTGTTTTCTTTCTGCAGGGTGCAATTTTTATTATCCCTACTTTTTGTCTGAAGACAAAGATTGTTCACCTTCATGGTTTAGGGGAAGGATACAGAAAGATGCCTCAGAGATTTCAGCTGTCTGTTTCTACAGTTAAGAACATATTGAGGAAATGGAAGACCACAGGCTCAGTTCAAGTTAAGGCTCGAAGTGGCAGACCAAGACAAAATCTTGGATAAACAGAAGTGACGAATGGTGAGAACAGTTGGAGTCAACCCACAGACCAGTAGCAAAGACCTACAACACCAATTTTCTGTAGATGGAGTCACTGTACATGGTTCAACCATTCGGCGCACTTCACACAAGGTGATGCTGTATGCGAGAGTGATGCAGAGGAAGCCTTTTCTCCGTCCACAGCACAAACAGAGCCGCTTGAGGTATGCTAAAGCACATTTGGACAAGCCAGCTTCATTTTGGAATAAGGTGCTGTAGACTGCTGAAACTAAAATTTTGTTATTTGGACATAACAAGGGGCATTATGCATGGAGGAAAAACAACACAGCATTCCAAGTAAAACACCTGCTACCTACAGTAAAAATATGGTGGTGCTTACATCATGCTGTGGGGCTGTGTGGCCAATGCAGGGACTGGGGATCTTGTCAAAGTTGAGGGATGCATGGATTCCACTCATCAGTATCAGCAGATTCTGGAGACCAATGTCCAGGAATCAGTGACAAAGCTGAAGCTGCGCCGGGGCTGGATCTTTCACCAAGACAATGACCATAAACACTGCTGAATATCCACTAAGGCATTCATGCAGAGGAACAAGTACAACGCTCTGGAATGGACATCTCAGTCCCCAGACCTGAATATAATTGAAAATCTATGGTGTGAGTTAAAGAGAACCCGAGGTGGGTTCCAACAATGCTATCAGCACACAGAGGCTGGGTCTGCATATACTGCCTAGCCTCTGTTGCTATACCGATCCCCCCTAAGCCCTCCCTGCGCTCTGCTATGCCCCCATAAATCACCCAGCCGTGCTGTCGACACACAGCATGTCGCAGCCAGCTGTTTACCTCTGTAAGTGTCAGTCTCGCTGCTCCCCCGCCTCCTCCATAGCTCCAGTCCCCGCCCGTGTCCCTTCCCTCCAATCAGCAGGGAGAGAAGGGACGCGGGCGGGGATCGAAGCTATGGAGGAGGCGGGGGAATGGCGAGACTGACACTTACAGAGGTAAACAGCCGGCTGTGACACGCTGTGTGTCGACAGCACGGCTGGGTGATTTATGGGGGCATAGCAGAGTGCAGGGGGCTTAGGGTGATCGGTATAGCAACAGAGGCTAGGCAGTATATGCAGACCCAGCCTCTGTGTGCTGATAGCATTGTTAGAACCCACCCCGGGTTTCCTTTAAAGAGAGCTGTCCATGCTCAGAAGCCATCAAACCTGAATAAACTAGAGATGTTTTGTAAAGATGAATGGTCCAAAATACCTTCAACCAGAATCCAGACTCTCATTGGAACCTACAGCAAGTGTTTAGAGGCTGTAATTTCTGCAAAAGGAGGATCTACTAAATATTGTTTTCATTTCTGTTTCTGTTTTATGCACCTGCCTAATTTTGTTTAAAAACAATTCTTGCACACTTTCTGTAACTCCAATAAACTTCATTTCACTTCTCAAATATCACTGTGTGTGTCTCCTATATGATATATTTACCTGACATTTTTTATCATTACAACCAACAAGTTATACAGGAAAATCATGACAATTAACAAGGTAGCCCAAACTTTCGCATCCCACTGTATATGTAAAAACTTGACATATTTAATAAATTCAGATAAAACAAAACAAAACATTTACACGGTCATTATGAATCAATTAAAATGGCATATATTCAACTTCATCCTGTGGCGGTAACAATACAATAATAATAGTACAAGTCCGACTCAGTGATACCTCAATAATTAACAAGGGAACAATATACCAATTAAAATTGTTGTATATAAATTATAAAGAAAATCTGCCTGTTAGAATGACGTTCAACAAGTTCTCACACATTTTAAAGCCAGAGGCCACTTCCTCAGAGTCTACTGAGGACCTGAAAGAAATAAGGTTGATGCCTGACAGCTGCACTTTAAATGTCTACAACCTCACGTATTTACCAGTGTTGGATATCTAATGCACTGGCTATGTATTAAACTTACATATTCATTTTTTTGCAAACATTTTCATATGATATTGTACATAGATGTTGCAGTTTTAGCATGCTACATGGATTGATCACTAATTTTACTTGTATTATATGCCATTTATATTGCACGGCATCAGATACCCTGTAGATGCAGCTCCCCTCCCACTGTAGTTTTAAGTGTTTTAAAGTGTCTCAATCGTTTATTTATAATAAAGGCCTGTTATTACTTCACATCCTGTTGTGACTTTTGGTCTATTTCTTCTCTGTATGCATGATGGCTAAAATAGATGAAAAGTATCAGGTCCCCTGCAATTCCGATTTTTAATCGCTACTGCATGCTGCGTGTTTTCAGAGTTTTTCTGTTGATAGCATTCAGGGAAAATCACAATCGGATTTGCAATGTGCAGGGAGCCTAAAAGTGGGATTGTCACCTTAAAAATCAAATTTCAACAGCAACTGGATCTGAGTGTATTAACCTCCTTGGCGGTTAATTTTTTCTGCAAAAATTGCAGAAATCCAATTTTTTTAATTTTTTTTTTTTATGTTTCATGTAAAGCTTCCAGAGTGGTAGCTACATGAAACTCCACTAGAGGGCGCATGTGTCCCTCTAGTTCGATCGTCGCCGGCAACAATAGCAAACAGGGGAACGCGTATATAACGCGCTCCCCTGTTTGGCTTCTCCTGTCGCCATGGCGATGATCGGAATGACGTCATGGACGTCAGCCGACGTCCGGCGTCTCCGATCCAGCCCATAGCGCTGCCCGGAACTCATTGGTCCGGGCAGCGCAGGGCTCTGGCGGGGGGCCTCTTGCGCCGCTGCGTGCGGGCGATCGCCGCAGAGCGGCGGCGATCAAGCTGTACGCGCGGCTAGCAAAGTGCTAGCTGCGCGTACAGCACTTTACAGTATGAAAATCGCCCCACCAGGGGCTGAGATCTCCCCCTGCGCGGCATAGCCCAAGCTCAGCTCGGGCTTACCACCAGGGAGGTTAAGTGATAAAGATGCTAATCCTGCATTCAAAACTTTTTCTGCTGTTATAGTTTGGAGTTATCACACACCTTAGGAGCACTGGCCCGTTAATAGCCATTGCCAAACAGTTGCATGCAGGGGGTTCCTTTTATCTATAATATATTCCTCCTCTTCCCTTTGTGTTTCGCTGCCTAGCTGCCTAGCTGAAGCATGATCCTCTACAAGCAAGGCTGAGGTGACTCAGCGATTGGAGGAGAAAATAAAAAAAGCTAAGGGAAGAAATGACATCGGTATTTAGCCTCAAACTGTGGGCAAAAGACATGGTTCCCACAGAAACAGAATTCTCTTAATTTACTATATAAAATTCACTGAAATCAAAATATGGACAGTACAGTACATGTGTTATGTAAGTAGATCAAGTATTTATCTACTTATATATGTGTTTTTTTTCCCCTGGCATAGTATGGCTAATCCTCCTACTTTAAATAAAAGGACTACTGATGTAGTCCCGCCCTTATGTAGTAAACAGAGTAAGGACACCCCAAAAGTGCAGTAAGAGTGCTAAGTGTATGATATAGACCAGCGATGTTGCATTGAACCCACAAGCTGATGTGTTCCAGACTCCCTCAGTGCTGTCCATTTGCATGGTGGTCCAGAACTGGAAAAAGCAATCTGCAATTACTGTGGGACTGCCACTTTTGAATTCGGTTAAAGGTGTTTGAAAGCTATTTTTATTTTAACATGGCATCTGTTATAAGCTAATAGTATGGGTTATGATGATACTGTGAGCTGCATGTCAGCTATGATTTATTATAGATTTCATGCCACTTACAAGGCCTCCTGGGCAGCCTCATTTAGTGATGGGTCCAGATTCCTCCTCACAATGGCATCCAGCATGGATCTTGCTTCCACACGTTTCAGCTTATCCCCTGCAGGAACATAATCAGAAACTACAATCAGACACCATGACAGCACACAAAGGTGTACACGTATGTTGCTGTAAGATTATGTACATGGCATGAAGACAGTAGTCACTTAATTAGACTAATAACCACTATATGAGGCGCTCACAAGGCTCGTCAAACAACACAAAGAGTAAAATTTAAAGAGACCTCCGCTCAAAACTCCCAGATAGCCAGAGGCTGACACAACAGCCCAAAATAAACAAGATTGTTGGTGCCATATATCCAACAGGTATAACTCCTCTGCCGGTGTCATGGCCAATCTCCTAGAGGGGCTCCTATGCTAATAGTGGATACATCGAAACTGGATAGACCAGCACCCAGATGGGGACAGACGTGTGCTAGAGTGGAGAGACCCAATAGCCCTCAGAGGGTCAGCAAAGTCCAACACGAAGAGTCCACAGCACCAATGTATAACTTTTATTTAAAAGAAAGACAAAGAGATAGCCATAACAGCGACAGACGCTGTTTCGGACAAGGTCATTCCTCAAGCTGTATCAGGCTCTCTCTGAAATACAACACAATTGCTACTCTTATATATGCTAGCCATCAAAGCAACATAACCAATCAGGATGCTGAGAGTACATGGAGGACCTGATGGGGAACTGCAAGAAAGCCAAGTAAGCTACACCCAGTAAGATAGAAGACCAATCACACTCAGACCTAGGAATAAAAATCTTTCCTTACCTCCTCCTTCCAACTGACAAACATGCAGAGGACCTGATGGGAAACAACAGCTCACTCCCCGTATGTCATGCCAAAACACTTCCTGGAACGTCATGATGACCTCATGACGTACGCAAGGACGCATGCGTAAACGTAAGTGCACGCGTAAAAAAATCAGCATAACTATATGCGTACATGTGTCCGCGCACGCGTAAAAATGTCTGCATAAATCCCACAACGGGAAATAGAATATGCAAAAAGAGGCATAATCAACATGTATACAAATAAGACACGCAATGTGTAAAAAATTGTAATGGCATGACAATTGAGGATATCAAAAACCACCAAGGCCATAAAACTACTCATAAGCCAAAAAAATTGCTCATGAGAGATTAATAGCTGGAAAATAGGCCTATCTATAACTATCAAAAATCAAAATACAGGTCCACCCATATCACCTCTGCATCCCAACTACATAAAAGAGACACACATCACATATATTGAAGCCCTAGATAGAAACCAACTACTACTTGCCCTAAAAGGGAAAGAGATTGTGGATCACAATGTATCACCAGCATGCTACCCCCCAACTCCCACCGTGGCCAAATTAATCCGAGTATCAAAGACAACGGAGCTAAATGCAAAAAGAGAGATCATAGTCCCTGTTCAGTCCACTGTTACCCAATGCTCCCAGGCGTTTAATCCAAAAAGCTTCCCTCCTGAGGAGATCCTTTGCTCTATCTCCCCTAAAATCACTGGGAACCCCATCTATAACTTGGACCCTTAACTGCGAGACCGTATGGCGGCACATAGTGAAATGCTGAGAAACAGCTTGTTCCATATTACGTGTCCTAATAGCAGATTTGTGAGAGGAGATACGTTCGCGCAACCGCTGTGTGGTTTCACCCACATATACCAACCCACAAGGGCATCTAAGTAAATATACAACATACGAAGAATCACAGGTGTAGAGGCCCCGTATGGAAAACCTCTCACACCTGGATGGATGCGCGAACCTATCTCCCCTCACGATATGGCTGCATAAATGGCAGCCCAGACATGGGAAAGTGCCCCTTCTAGAAGTCACCGCAGAGATAACACACTTAGATTTAATTTTATCTCTCACTGTAGGGGCCCGCTTGAACGAAAAAAGGGGCGGATAGCGGAACTCCTCAATATGAGGAAAAGATTTTTTCAAGAGGCCCCAATGTTTCCTCACAATAGACCCCAGCTGATTGCTGCAGGTATTGTAACGGGAAAACAAAGGGGAGTCTTGGCCCAGAAACACGTTTCCTACGTGAAGGCAATTCCTCCAGGGTATATTCTGGATAACCTCTACGTCTGAACCAGGGCTGTGGAGTCGGTCCAAAAATCCACAGACTCCGACTCCTCAGTTTAGGATTCCACAGACTCCGACTCCACGACTCCGACTCCTCTAATTTGCATATTACAATTTTGTTGATTAAAAGTATGTAACATGAAATTCGTCTCTTAACTGCCAACGGTTAGGAATTTTACAAGACAACTGAAGTGAGAAGGATATGTAGACTACTATATTTATTCCTTTTAGACTAAAACTAGTCCTTGGTAAGAGTACTTGTAAAAGGTACAAACCGGAACAAAGAACATCTATCAGGCCCTAGGCAATGTAAGTGTGGGTACATGTAAGAATGATGTGCAGGTACTCTGCAGGGGAAGAAGGAGATTGTAAACAGACAACACCTCTGTGTTCAATGTGCACAACATTCTCAGTGGATTCCCTGCAGTTCTGTGGGGAGTGCATATGTAGAGTATAGTACTACTGTGTAACAAAGTAAACCTGAGACAGATTAAATTAAAGTTTTATACATACCTGGGGCTTCCTCCAGCCGCCTTCAGGATAATCAGTCCCTCGTTGTCCTCCTCCACCACCTGGATCTTCTGCTATGAGTCCAGGTACTTGAGCCAGTCAGGCGTAGTGCGCATGCACACACTCCGCCGCCAGGAGCATACTACACCTGTGCAGCACTATTGCGCAGGTGCAGAATGTTCCTGGCTGTGGGAGCGGCATGCGGCTGGACAGCGCTGACTGGCTGAATTACCAGGACTCATAGCAGAAGATCCGGGTGGTGGAGGACAGCGAGGGACTGATTAGCCTGAAGGGGGCTGGAGGAAGACCCAGGTATGTATAAAACTTTACTTTTCATCCGTCTCAGTTACCCTTTAATTTGTAGTCACCAAACCAAATTTTAATAACATATCAAATTATTTGATTTCATCAGCAAAGGGAGTGCATACATTTGCATAAATCAGCATCAATGCAGAATTATTTCCACCTCATTGACCATCTCTATTAGTGACACGGCTACACATCAGGCTTTATACTTACAGCATAGATGTTATTTAGTATATATAAGAGATTCCTGTGTACACATCATATATACAGTCACAATCAGATATGTATATCTGACCTTAAAAATACGGGGACTGCTTTTTCGAAGCAGCACAAGTAACTAATTTTGATTGGTTTATTTCATTTTTGTGGACTAAGCACAGCTATTACTGTATTTATACTGTATATATACATTACTTTTAATGACTATTATCTGAGAAATAGAACATTTTATCATATCTTCTATTTTAATTACAGTTACAAATTCATTAGGAGTCGGAGTCGGTGCATTTTTTCCCGACTCCGACTCCAGGCACCCAAAATTGCCCGACTCCACGACTCCGACTCCACGACTCCGACTCCACAGCCCTGGTCTGAACTTCTCCCTCATTTCCACAATACGGGGTCTCTCTGACGGCAGGATCTGAGACAATCCTCCTCACTCTACCCAACTGGCCACCCGGAATAGGTTCGCGGGTAGACATAGGATGAAAGCTGGTAAATTCCAGCAAGGAGTTTCGGTCAGTTGGTTTGACAAATAGGTCAGTTTGGAATGTCATTCCAGATCGGATTACCACAGTGTCCAAGAAGGCAACACGGTCAGGGTGCACATAAGCCGTCAACCGAATACACGGCCAGCTCTCATGAAGGTCAGTAAGGAAGACCACCAGGGCCTCCTGGGACCCCCTCCATACGCAAAAAATAGCATCGATATATCGTAGCCAGCATACAACATGCCTACGATAATACTCATGAGTATAAACAAATTCCTCCTCATAGAGGCCCATTTAGAGATTTGCGTAGGTCTGATTGTGATTGGTCTTCTATCTTACTGGGTGTAGCTTACTTGGCTTTCTTGCAGCTCCCCATCAGATCCTCCATGTACTCTCTGCATCCTGATTGGTTATGTTGCTTTGATGGCTAGCATATATAAGAGTAGCAATTGTGTTGTATTTCAGAGAGAGCCTGATACAGCTTGAGGAAGGACCTTGTCCGAAACAGCGTCTGTCACAGTTATGGCTAGCTCTTTGTCTTTCTTTTAAATAAAAGAGCTATACATTACTGACGTGGTGATGTGGACTCTTCGTGTTGAATAGTGGATACATCCACATCCTACACACAACATGAGCGTAGCCACGAGTGGACATATGTTTGATATAGGATAAAAAGCCAGAGAACAGACTTACCTGAGGTTGCCCAGAAGGCTATGAATAAGGTCTGACTCTGAATGCGGCATTGTAACCCGGGGGAATGCACAGGAATACAGATGGCAGCAGGGTGAGTTGTGTCTGTGTGTGTTTTTGGAAAGTAGAATGTTCGTGTTTATGAATAAGAGAGTGTTGCACACCCAGAAACACACTGTCTCTTAATCAATGCACAATGTCAACCCCAGTAATAATGCAAATAACAATATGTAAACAAAAATAAATAAAAGTAAATTAAATTTTTTTTTAAAATAATGCAACCACAGTAGGCTTTAATGTGCATTTTGCATCAAAGAGATGTCTACCTAAACTCAACTACCATGCCGTATCTCACACTGTCAGTAGTACATTCATATCTATATATCTATCTCCATTTCTATTTACCCTCATAATTCATCCATATAGTATAAATGAGCAGCCAGGTACCTAGTAGGTAGGTGCCACCCACCCACCAGCCCCCATCCATAAAGTATAGATAAACAACCAGGCATCTTGCAGGTAGGTGCCTCAACCAGATAATAATCAGAATAATTATAGTGCTAATATAGTGTGAATGATGTGCAGGTACCAGCACTGGTAAAAAGACAAACCAACCGAAAAATTACAGACACAAACCAGTATATGCTGCTCAAAAAACTGCACTTTATTTAGAGAATAATATATATTTATAGAAGATTACATACACACTATAAATATAAATTATGTCAGAATATAAACTGACACACTAAATTGCTAATGCAATTCAAATATGCTGCTGCTGTGTTGGGCACTTCAGAAGAACCGCCATTAATATATCCTGTCCTACTGCTAATAACTACCAATTTGAAAGAGTAGTCCTTGGTAACGCCTAATTATATGGACCCACAAGGAGACCAGAGTACAGTGAAGAAAATTATGATCATAACCACTTATGGGAAACAGACAAGAGGCGTGACTAACAACCTAGAACTAGCTGGAAATTAACCTTGGCTATAGCCATACACACCCCCGTGAGGAGACCTAGATGTGGAAACTAAAACGGTCAATAACCACTCACAGAGCGTATGGATGAACACAACCAATGCAATCAGATAATGCATGAACCATAAGCCAAATGGGGGTCATAGAGATCACCCTACTAACGACTGGATCTGCCCCTGCAAGGCAGCGGTTAAATAAGATATGCTCTCGCAGAGAATTGCAGAAGAGCAGAGCCAGTAATGACCACCACGGCTAATGAGTGTAGGTATAAGACAGTATTATAGAAATTAGCAGTAGGTATTATTGGAAACACCATATCCTAAAATTACAGTGAGGGACCTATAAATATAGGCATATATATAACCTCCGATTTGAGGACCACTCACAGAGGATAATGTGGTGTAACCAATATGGTCAAAATAAGATCTATTCACAGAATACATATATGCCAGCAATATAGAAATTATAAAAAATCATTGCTGGGAGCCGCTGTCTAATTGCATGATCTAGCCTATGTAATACAAAAACAACAGATGTGTGATGATCCGCTCAGCTGGCTGCACAGGCAGACAGCTGTTTGTCCATTCCTCTAGTCTGTGGGCTGCAGGTCTCTGGAACAGAGACCTGTCTTTCCATTGCAAGTTCTGGTCTGTTCTCTTGCTGGGGAATTTGCATACATTCGTTATGCAAATCCCTTACCTGCCTTCTTTGATGACTGGCACTATAAGAGCTTTATGTTTCCCAGAAGGCTTTGCTGGTCATTTCCTTTCCATGCTCAGTTCCTGATGGACACTGCTGGAGTGTCAGCCATTGCTATCTAGTATAGTTAATTCCTGGGGGTTGCTTTAGGCTCCCCTTCTAGCCCAGTCAGGTTGTATTATCTGTATTGCCTGTTCTGTCTTGTCTTGCCTGTTGCCATTGTCCTGCCCCAATGGTGGTCGACAGGAAATGGTTCTGATATCTGTTCTTGGAGTATAGCTGGTGCAGCGGTTGCTACCAGCTATCTCTTCTGTTCTGTCTCCTGGGATCGCGCTAGCTACTTTTCGCTAGCGCTGGGGATCCTTCTGTTCTGTCTTCTGGGATCGCGCTAGCTACTTTTTGCTAGCGCTGGGGATCCTTCTGTTCTGCTACTCTGTACCTGGATCACGCTAGCCACTTTTCGCTAGTGCTGTGGATCCTATCTCTCGTTTGTCCCTGTTTTCGTGTGTCTGTCTTGTCCGCTACGCTTGCTGCAGGCTCGGTGAGGTAACCGTTAAGCAAGCGCTCGCGTCCTCTGTTTCATGTTTGTCTGTTAATGGTTAGTTAGGCGTGCTTGTCTCTATTGTGCTTATCACGTGGAGATCGCGCATAACCGCGTGCACTGTTGCGAATGAGTGCGGTGTTCGCGGTTAGCTAGCATTTGTTATTTTCCGTATCTCCTTATTGTATTTGCTGTGCCTTTGCTACCCTCGTATTCTATTCTGATCTGCCTTGTGTCACGTCTGGCGATCGCACCTCTCGCGATCGCGTTCCTATTTCGTATCTGCTGTTGTGTGTGCGCGGTCGCGGGGTGGCGACTGGATTGGCGCACACACATACAACCTATCCCTTTGCTCAATCTCATTCGCAATTGCCTCTCTTGCGATTGCGTTCTGCGCTTCGTACAATTCCTGTCTGGCACCTGTGGAGGTACAGAGGATTGGTTCCTCTGCACTCCCCAGCGCCATCTGCCGACAGGAATTTCCCTCTACAGGTGCGTAGCACCTTTTGCTGGGTGCCTGCAAATATACGCTTGTGGAGGATTTCCGCCATGTCAGCGCACGCGTTGTGCGCTGATCACGGAGAAAGTTCCACAATCGTTACAAGATGATTGTCAAAAAATTTTTGCCAATGTATTGATCCTATAATGAATTGGATATCCAGAAGGATCTTCAAGATAATTGTATAGTCTGTCCATACATGAAGCCCATAGCCCTTATGAGAATCATCAAGCTGTTATACAGCATAGAGTCTCTATGATTGCGTAGTTAGAGGGTATAAGCACGTATGTACTATGTTGAAGATACACGACCACACATCATAGCTAGGTTGAAAGCAAAGAAGTCCTTCCAGATAAGTATACTTGGTTGGCAATTGCATAGGACATCAGAGCCTACATGGTATTTTAACTGCTTCTGCCATCTGGCCATGCATTATATCCAAAAGAGCATATTAAAAGACATTTTTCCTCTTGATGCTTATTTGGGGCTGTAAAAGCACAATTGTACATATAGGTATAGAAAACAAGCACTGGTGATCCTCCGCAACAGGTCCACGCCACTTACAGCAGAACAATGTCTATTCACAAACCGCAAGTGTATACTGGCGACATGCGTCAAGAAGCGGCTGATAAACGGTTACTGCACCACGAGTAGATGTGCATCCGGGCTCTACGGCCACTGAGGTGAGTTTAACAGCCCTTGTCTCACTTATAGGTAGAGTGCATATTCTTTTTACATGCATGAGTCGCAACACATATCAATCTTAGATGCCACAGAAAGCGGCCAGCAGACAGTCATTGCATTGTGTGCGATTATACGCAATAATCATAAAGATGATAGAACAGTGGCGGCACTTATCTTGTCAAGGATCAGTATTGTGCTTGCAATGCATAGATGGTCACAAGTAGAAGCTGATAGCGGTTGGTAAAGGCTCAGAAGGTGCAGGCTTGCACGTGCAATAATGGCGGCGGCTCTGATCACCAGAACAACGGCTCCCAGCATGAGAAGAGGCGTAGCATGACGTCTACGCGTTTCGCCCCGCCCACCGGAGCTTCATCAGGACGTGCTACGTCATCACGTTCTTACACCTACCCTCCTTCCTATATTTATACTAGGAGGTCTACTTGTGATGAGGACCTAATTAAAACTCCATCTAGTGGGGAAGGAGGGAAGTGACTGGCAAAACTGATTTGAGGACATCTTGTGGTCAAATAGGTAACTGCAGGTTGCAAAAACAATTTATGGTGCAATCTCCCACAGAAACACTGCAGCTAGTAAGTCAAAAAAACGATATGGCACTATAGACATCAAACATAGTAGAACCTGATCTTTACCTCAAAAACACCTTAAGATTCAAATCAACATTTAATCCCAGAGGAACCAAAGTTTTTAATTGGAATATCCAAAAGCTTTCCTTTTTGATTAATTGAGCTCTCATATTGCAGAATCTAATTCCCGGATCCAGACGATATATAGCCTTAAATTTTAGACCTGTCGGATCCGAGTTATGCAACTCCGCAAAATGGGAGGCAATTGGAGTTTTGTCTCTTTTTTCTTCCTTGGCTGAATCTACAATTGACTTCACATGTTCCTGTATTCTAGTGCGCAGTTCTCGTTCTGTTTTTCCCACATAGTGTTTACCACAGGGGCAAATCATTTGGTATACAACATAAGTACTCAAACAATCCAGGGGACATCTAATATCATATATTTTGTCACCAACTGAATTGGTAAATTTGTCAGTTTTATCTACATATTGGCACACAGAACATTTTTTACATTGAGTCATCCCATTACGTTTGTGAAAAAAAGGAGAAACAGGTTTAGATTTATATTCTTATTGTGTAAGAATATCTACCAAATTCTTATTCCGTCTTGCAGTAAGGAGGGGCCGTGGGCCTATTATTTCTGCTATTTTTGTGTCATTTTGAAGAATAGGCCAGAAGCGCTGCAAGGTATCTCTGAGTTTATTCCAGTGGGGGCCATATGTGGCTATGAGTCGGGGACTAATTTGTACTTGAGTACGTGGTTTTTTGGTCAGAAGATCTTCCCGATTAGTTTTTAGTGCTCTATAATAGGCAGTCTTAAGTAGTTTATTGGGATAACCTCTAGCTCTCAATCTTTGTTTTAATTCAAAAGCCTCGTCCTTAAACGTTTCTATGTCACTGCAATTTCTTCTAAGACGTAAAAATTGGCCTATGGGAACTGCAGACCTCTGAGATTTCAAGTGTGCACTCTGATAGTGCAATAGTGTGTTTCCTGCTGTAGCTTTTCTAAATGTAGAAGTAATAATGCTACTGCCGTCCTTTTTAATCCTGACATCTAAAAACTCAAGCTCAGTGTCACTGAACTTGTATGTTAGAAAAATATTGTAAGCATTTTGGTTTAGGCGAGCCACAAAACTGTGCAGGTCGTCGATAGTTCCCGTCCACAATAAAAACACATCATCCACGTAGCGCAGCCAGAGGGCGGCATGCTCCCGGTACGCCCGGTCCAAGTAGACCATCTCCTCCTCCCATGCGCCCAGATAGAGACAGGCGTAAGAGGGAGAACAGGCCGCCCCCATGGCCACGCCCCGCCGCTGTCGATAATAACGATGATTAAACGTAAAGAAGTTGTTGTTGAGTATAAACTGAAGGATAGTATCCACGAAATCATTGTGGGCATCTTGATCAGGATAGTATCTGGTCAAGAATTTAGTAACCGCACGTCTTCCCACATCATTGGGGATAGACGTGAATAAGGATTCAACGTCCAATCCAACCAAAATCGCATGTTGAGGTACCACCACAGACTTCAGTTTATCTAATAGTTGCATAGTGTCAAGGACAAAGGACGGCAGCATCTCCAATATAGGTTTTAGCTTTTTATCCACATACTGAACTATTTTTTCCGTTGGAGAATTTATAGCAGCAATAATTGGACGGCCCGGAGGACATAAAGGATTTTTATGAATCTTTGGCTGTATATAAATAGTAGGGGCAACGTATTGGTCGACCCGTAGGGCCTTAAATTCTTTTTCAGTTAAGACATTGTCTAAATAGCCCCACTCCAAACGAACATTCAAATCATCCTTCAATTTTAAAAATGGGTTAGCAATAACTCTCTCATAACACTCAGTATCGGCAAGTTGTCTATTAATTTCCTTTAGATACATCTCTGTTGGCATCAACACTATATTGCCCCCTTTATCACTTTTTTTAATAGTAATATCTTTGAGGTTTTTGAGTTTTTTCAGAGATCGACGTTCGCTGGGCAATACGTTATCTGGAGCAGGTCCTTGCATTTGCCAGGTCTCTATCTCTTTCATAACACACTCATTGAATAATGTAATGTATTTATTTTTAGACATAGTTGGCATATATTCAGAATTTGGTTTCATATCTGTATGTGGGGGGAATTTTTGTTCTAAACCCATCTCCTCTTCCTCCATCCCCTTAATTATTTCAAAGTCATACAGATATGAAACCAAATTCTGAATATATGCCAACTATGTCTAAAAATAAATACATTACATTATTCAATGAGTGTGTTATGAAAGAGATAGAGACCTGGCAAATGCAAAAAAAAAAAAGGACGGCAGTAGCATTATTACTTCTACATTTAGAAAAGCTACAGCAGGAAACACACTATTGCACTATCAGAGTGCGCACTTGAAATCTCAGAGGTCTGCAGTTCCCATAGGCCAATTTTTACGTCTTAGAAGAAATTGCAGTGACATAGAAACGTTTAAGGACGAGGCTTTTGAATTAAAACAAAGATTGAGAGCTAGAGGTTATCCCAATAAACTACTTAAGACTGCCTATTATAGAGCACTAAAAACTAATCGGGAAGATCTTCTGACCAAAAAACCACGTACTCAAGTACAAATTAGTCCCCGACTCATAGCCACATATGGCCCCCACTGGAATAAACTCAGAGATACCTTGCAGCGCTTCTGGCCTATTCTTCAAAATGACACAAAAATAGCAGAAATAATAGGCCCACGGCCCCTCCTTACTGCAAGACGGAATAAGAATTTGGCAGATATTCTTACACAATCAGAATATAAATCTAAACCTGTTTCTCCTTTTTTTCACAAACGTAATGGGATGACTCAATGTAAAAAATGTTCTGTGTGCCAATATGTAGATAAAACTGACAAATTTACCAATTCAGTTGGTGACAAAATAAATGATATAAGATGTCCCCTGGATTGTTTGAGTACTTATGTTGTATACCAAATGACTTGCCCCTGTGGTAAACACTATGTGGGAAAAACAGAACGAGAACTGCGCACTAGAATACAGGAACATGTGAAGTCAATTGTAGATTCAGCCAAGGAAGAAAAAAGAGACAAAACTCCAATTGCCTCCTGTCACGGACGGTTGCGGGGCCGCAGGCGCGTCCTGTAACCGCCCGTGAAGAAAAGCGATCGCACTCGATTCTCTGCATCGATTGCGCTTCAATCGATACAATCTGGGTTGAGTGTGTAGGGGCAGCTGAAGTCTTTTTTTTCCCAGCAGAGAGATAGCACCAGCCCAACTGCTGGATGGCTCTTTTGATATGCTAATGAGCCTGGGCCCAGAGAGTCCCTGGCTTCAAGCTGTGCTGATGGCCCATCCATCAGGTATAGACCATGACAGAAGCAATCTAGTTGGGAGAAAAGCCAGACCCTCTGGCTCCCTCCCAGCAGGGGAGCTGACACCTAGCTAGCTGCCCCAAACTTCAAAGAGCCTTTGCCTGGGAATGACCTGCTATCAATCCCAGGGGTATCTCATATTCCATAAACTGCTATATGTATCATATTTTCTGTGTTGCCAGGCTGGCAGATCCTCCAAACTAACAGAGCATGCTTGGCCCTATCTGGTGCTGGTTCTGAAGAAATTTCAGTCCATTCTGAGGGAAAGACTGCCAGTTAGGCAGTTCGAAAGTGCCCTGCTGATACCACAAGGGTCCCACCCCTCATGTTTGGTATCAGGCTGCTGGGTACATCGAGGCAGACCTGAAAATATTAGTAAATCTGCCCTGACCTGTACGGTTCTGTGAGATAGAGCCCATATATGGTTAAGGTATGATTTCTGGTTCCCAGGACAAGGGGAGGACTCATCTCATGTTCTAAGGGGGTGTGTGGGCCCGCCCTCACTCCCTCCTACTGAATCAGGGGCATAAGAATGGCAGAGGACCCAAACTCAGTGTCCTCCACCCTGAAAACATCTTGAACTCATCGGTGCCAGCTTGAGGATATGCTGGCATCCACCTGGTCTGAACTCTGAACTTTGATTGAAACCCAGAACTCTGATTTTTCCCACAAAAAGGACATCTTTCCAGGAACTAAGTATTTTTCTCCCTTCTTTTATTTTTTATACTGGCTATTACTGTTTTAATAATTGTTGATTTTAATAATTGTCTGTATATATTAATTATTTATATTGCGTGAATAAACAACTTTCTCCAAGTCATTCACTGTCCGCTACCCTGCTTATCAGCACACACAGAACTGATCCCGGGTCTCTGAAGAAACGCTACTGTTTGTTTGTTGTTGGCTAGACAGAATACCGTGTGTTTAACCGTTTTATTCGCAGGACTAGTCAGTCAGTAAATCGGGTCCACTGGCCCATACCAGTGGTGGTGGCAGATACCGTGGAATCGTGTGTACGTTGTAATTACCCGTGTCTCACAGGCTCCCTTCTGAGTTGTCTGCGGCTAATTCTTGACGGTTCCTGCGCATCGACTGCGACCAGAGTTCGCACGATCTGTGCGCTGGCACCGTTTAGAAGGCTGAGTGTGGTCAGCCACTAGGGCTCCTGTGACAGTGGTGGCAGCGGTGGGATCTGTGTTGTGCTGAAAGTATCTAAGATAGCGCTAGCGCTATCAAGAAACGAACTAATTCGTTGGTGTAGCTGGAAGGCAATATATTTTTTATATATACAGAGAGACTGTGTAGCCAGTACCCCTCACCAAAAGTTTTATTTTATTTGGCGTGGAAATGTCCGGGAACTACAAGAAAATGTGCCTGGCGGACCTGCAAAAATCTTTGCCAAGAGAGAGGCATTGATGTCGGCCGCAAGAAACAAGGGGACCTGGTAACGGAATTGTTTCAATGGGATACCCAGCAACTGCGGGAGCCGGGAGTGTCCGCTGAAGTGGATACCAGCCCATCTGACAATCGAGGGGAACCAGAGACTGAGACTCCTGACCGTACAGAGGTTGTGCATCCTGAGGGCCCTGCATCAACAGTTACGCAGGAGAATGTCAGTGTGGACCCCAATCCCAGAGTTTCTGAAAGTACTCGCCCGGAACTGGCCAGTACTGGACTGTCAGTTTGTACTGATCCGATAATGCAGCAGGCATTACGACAGCTGATGGAGACGGACCTGGACAAGTACCTGCAGTACATGCGTGAGGAGCGCCAATCTGCTGCTGCTGCTGCAGAACGCCACGCGGAGAGGGATGCCGCTGAGCGAGAACGGGAGCGCCAATCTGCAGAGGCGCGGGAGAGACGACAGCATGAGCTCGACATGGCAAAGGTTCACCAGGCCAGCCGGAGTTCACCGCCCAGCCTCCCTGCTGAAGGAGCTGCAGCACCCATAAGTGCAAAATTTAAATTTGCTAATATTGAGAAAGACACAGACATTGACTTGTTTTTGCGGTCTTTTGAAAAAGCGTGCCATCAGTATCGTCTGTCCCAAGACCAGTGGGCCAGACATCTGACACCTTTGCTGCGCTACAAAGCGCTTGATGCCTTCGCAGAATTGCCTGCGGAGAAGGATAATGATTATGCTGCTATAAAAGACGCTATCATTACTAAGTACCAGCTGACGCCAGAAGCCTATCGGAAGAAGTTCAGGGCCTGGCAGAAAAAGTCTTCTGATTCGTACCGAGATGTGGTCAGCAGCTTGCTCACCACACTCCGCCAGTGGACTCGAGGCCTCACCAAAGGGTCTTATGATGTCCTGGAGAACTTGATAGTCCTGGAACAATTTCTGAACATTTGCCCTGCTGATGTACGACAATTTGTGTGGGAGCGCAAGCCTGCGTCAGCAACTGTCGCTGTAGACCTCGCTGAGACCTTTGCAACTACCCGGGTGTCTGATACACGCAGAACTGTCCCATCCAGCTGGAGAGGAGGTCAGCCCAATACCTCGGCAGACTCTCCTGCCCCTGTGAGCCGTCAGCCACAGAGGCCACCCAGCACAGCTTCTGCACCCAGGGCTGCAGCCTCTGGAGAGGTCACCTGTCACTACTGCCACAAGACGGGACACATGAAGTTCACCTGTCCGGAGCGGAGGCAGACCACCCCAGCACCTGGACCACCCGCACCTCGCCCGCGGCAGACACCACCCGCCAGTGTACCCCAACCAGGAGCCGCATCCAACCTGATGTTTGCCAAGGGGGCAGGGAACTCCCCCATCACAAGCAATCACCAGCTGGTTACTGTGAATGACCAGCTTGTCACGGGTTTCCGTGACACCGGAGCAGATGTCACTCTGGTGCGTGCACACCTAGTCCCCGCAGAGGCCATCATTCCTGACCAGTACCTCACCCTCACTGGAGTGGGGGGCACTCTTTCTCACATTCCCCAAGCTCGGGTGTCCATCGACTGGGGGGTGGGGGTCCACGAGAAGGTTGTTGGGATCCTGGACCAACTGCCGGTCCCTGTTTTGCTGGGGACCGACTTGGGCACACTGGTGTCGTACTATGAACCTGCACCAAGCCCTGTGGAATGCCAGGACAGAGACGGACTCTCTGCCCACACCCAGGTACTTTGCACCCAGGGGCAAGAACAGGGGGAGGTGGGTTGAACGTGCCCAGTTCACGGGTACCTGTGTTTGATGTACAAACTGTCTGTGATGAAAATGTTCCTGTTACTGTTATTAATGCTTGTGACAATGATGTAGGTAATGCCAATATGTGCCATTCTGAAGGGATACCTGTGCTAGCGGTAACACGCAGCCATACTGCTCAGAACCTGAGCTCAGAACAGGTGGAGGAGGTTCCGGCCTCCTCCCCCTCCTCTGACCACAGGGATGGCACCCTTCAGCCACTAACCTCATACGCCACGGGCCAGCTGGCTGAGAGTGAGAGTGCTGCGTTTGTGCAAGCACTCCAGACTGACCCTAACCTCGAGGCCCTCAGGAAACAGGCTTCTGAGCCCCTCACAGACGAGGCTACGTTCAAGGTATACTGGGAAGGTGGGAAGTTGTACAGTGAGCCTGTACACCCCACCGAAGGTGAAATGGGGATGGGTACCAAGTTGCTTGTGGTACCTAGTGCCTTCCGGGGGCATGTACTGAAGTCCGCACATGACATTCCCCTGGCCGGGCACTTGGGGATCCACAGGACCCTTGATCGTATCCGGGGACATTTCTACTGGCCTCAAATGCGGATAGATGTGACGAACTACTGCCGCTCATGTACCATTTCCCAAAGGTAAAAAGGGCTGGGAATCCCCGCAAAGCTCCCTTGTGTCCACTGCCAATCATAGGTGAGCCCTTTCACAGAGTGGCAGTCGACATAATTGGACCGTTGCCCACTCCCAGCAGCAGTGGCAAAAGGTACATCCTGACGGTGGTGGATTACGCCACCCGCTATCCTGAGGCCATGGCACTTTCCTCCCTGAGGGCGGACAAGGTAGCCGACGCGCTACTTAACATTTTCTCCCGAGTCGGGTTCCCTGCGGAGATGCTCTCTGACCAGGGAACCCAGTTTATGTCCGGACTCATGGAGGCCCTGTGCAAAAAGATACAGATGACGCACATTGTCTCCAGTCCCTACCACCCGCAGACCAATAGACTGTGTAAAAGGTTCAACGGGTCGCTGAAGCAAATGCTGACCACGTTTGTTGAGTCGCAAGGTGGGGACTGGGAACGATACCTGCCTCATCTGTTGTTTGCATACCGGGAGGTGCCGCAGGAATCTACCGGGTTCTCCCCGTTCGAGCTCCTGTATGGTAGGAATGTCTGAGGACCCCTACAATTGATGCGGGAGACGTGGGAGGGCAAGGGGGACCCCACAGACGTCTCTGTAGTTGATTACGTTCTCAGGTTCAGGGACAAGATGGAGTCCCTCACAGAAATGGTAACGGAAAACATGGCCCAGGCTCAGGCCAAACAAAAACTCTGGTATGACCGCACTGCTGGAGAGAGGTCATTTGAAGTAGGTGACAAAGTGTATGCCCTTCTTCCAGTGAGGCAGAACAAGCTGCAAGCGACCTGGGAGGGACCCTACACTATAGTGCAACGGTTAAACCCTCTGACATACCTGGTGAACATGGGAGGCAGGAAACAGAAAAGCTTTCATGTCAACATGCTGAAGGCCCACCATGACAGGACCAAGTATGTGCTGCCAGTGTGCAGCCGGTTAGAGCAGGGAGAGGCAGACCCCCTGTTAGACCTGCTGGCTGACATACGAGATGTGGACAGCGACCTAAGCGTCAACCCACAACTCTCCTCGTCCCAGCAAGAGCAGTTGCAGGAGGTGCTGGGTCCGTACCAGCACACCTTCTCCGGTGTCCCGGGCGGACCAGTCTGGCAGTGTATAGGGTAGATACAGGCACCCATCCCCCCATCAGGCAATCCGCTTACCGCGTCTCCCCTGAGGTGCAAGCGGACATGCAGAAAGAGGTGAGGGAGATGCTGGAGCTAGGGGTGGTTCAAAAGTCCTGTAGTGCCTGGGCAGCCCCTGTTGTCCTGGTCCCCAAGAAGGACCAGACAACTCGGTTCTGTGTGGACTACAGGAAGTTGAACGCCATCACCACTACAGACGCCTACCCCATGCCTTTGCATCGATGAGTTGTTGGATACGCTGGCGTCCGCCAGGTACCTATCAATCATGGATCTGAGCCGGGGGTACTGGCAGATACCACTTGCACCTGACGCGAGGCAGAAGTCGGCCTTCATCACCCCTTTTGGCCTCTTCGAGTTCACGATGATGCCCTTTGGGATGAAGAACGCTCCTGCCACGTTTCAGCGGGCCGTAAACGACCTGCTGGAGGGACTGCAAGGGTTCGCTGTAGCGTACTTGGATGACATTGCGGTGTTCAGCCCCACCTGGGAGGAACACCTCAAACACCTGTCCCAGGTACTAGAGAGGCTGGCCGCAGCCAATCTGACAGTTAAGCCGAGTAAGTGTCAGATTGGTATGACCGAGGTGCAGTACTTAGGTCACCGGGTGGGGGGTAACACCCTGAAACCTGACACGGGAAAGGTTGACGCCATCCTGGCATGGCCTCGGCCTATCACGAAAAAGCAGGTCCAGGCGTTCCTGGGGACCGCCGGCTACTATAGGAAATTTGTTCCAGCCTATAGTACCCTGGCGAAGCCCCTAACCGATGCCACTAGCAAGAAACACCCCAAGGTTGTTAGCTGGACCCCCGCTTGCGAGAACGCCTTCCAAGCGTTGAAGCAGGCACTCGCGAGTGCCCTGTGCTGCAAGCCCCGGATTTCAGTCGTCGGTTTGTTGTGCAAACCGATGCCTCTGACTACGGTCTCGGCGCAGTCCTCAGCCAGGTGGATGGAAAGGGAGATGAACACCCTATCCTCTACCTGAGCCGGAAGCTCCTGCCCCGAGAGGTAGCCTACTCCACCACTGAAAAGGAGTGCCTAGCGATCGTGTGGGCCCTACAGAAACTACAATCGTACCTGTACGGCCGCTCCTTCACGATCATTACCGACCATAATCCCCTGAGTTGGCTGAACCGCACTGCTGGGACCAATGGCAAGCTCTTACGTTGGAGCCTATCATTACAGCAGTATGACTTCACGATTCAACACAAGGCAGGCAGCCGACACCAGAACGCCGACGGGCTATCCCGTTGCAACGGGGAACTGGATCAGATATCGCAGTTTAGCGGCAACGACACACATCTTGCTGATGCATGTCTATCTGCCTTCTCCCCAGGGGGGGCTGTCATGGACGGTTGCGGGGCCGCAGGCGCGTCCTGTAACCGCCCGTGAAGAAAAGCGATCGCACTCGATTCTCTGCATCGATTGCGCTTCAAATCGATACAATCTGGGTTGAGTGTGTAGGGGCAGCTGAAGTCTTTTTTTTCCCAGCAGAGAGATAGCACCAGCCCAATTGCTGGATGGCTCTTTTGATATGCTAATGAGCCTGGGCCCAGAGAGTCCCTGGCTTCAAGCTGTGCTGATGGCCCATCCATAAGGTATAGACCATGACAAAAGCAATCTAGTTGGGAGAAAAGCCAGACCCTCTGGCTCCCTCCCAGCAGGGGAGCTGACACCTAGCTAGCTGCCCCAAACTTCAAAGAGCCTTTGCCTGGGAATGACCTGCTATCAATCCCAGGGGTATCTCATATTCCATAAACTGCTATATGTATCATATTTTCTGTGTTGCCAGGCTGGCAGATCCTCCAAACTAACAGAGCATGCTTGGCCCTATCTGGCGCTGGTTCTGAAGAAATTTCAGTCCATTCTGAGGGAAAGACTGCCAGTTAGGCAGTTCGAAAGTGCCCTGCTGATACCACAAGGGTCCCACCCCTCATGTTTGGTATCAGGCTGCTGGGTACATCGAGGCAGACCTGAAAATATTAGTAAATCTGCCCTGACCTGTACGGTTCTGTGAGATAGAGCCCATATATGGTTAAGGTATGATTTCTGGTTCCCAGGACAAGGGGAGGACTCATCTCATGTTCTAAGGGGGTGTGTGGGCCCGCCCTCACTCCCTCCTACTGAATCAGGGGCATAAGAATGGCAGAGGACCCAAACTCAGTGTCCTCCACCCTGAAAACATCTTGAACTCATCGGTGCCAGCTTGAGGATATGCTGGCATCCACCTGGTCTGAACTCTGAACTTTGATTGAAACCCAGAACTCTGATTTTTCCCACAAAAAGGACATCTTTCCAGGAACTAAGTATTTTTCTCCCTTCTTTTATTTTTTATACTGGCTATTACTGTTTTAATAATTGTTGATTTTAATAATTGTCTGTATATATTAATTATTTATATTGCGTGAATAAACGACTTTCTCCAAGTCATTCACTGTCCGCTACCCTGCTTATCAGCACACACAGAACTGATCCCGGGTCTCTGAAGATACGCTACTGTTTGTTTGTTGTTGGCTAGACAGAATACCGTGTGTTTAACCGTTTTATTCGCAGGACTAGTCAGTCAGTAAATCGGGTCCACTGGCCCATACCAGTGGTGGTGGCAGATACCGTGGAATCGTGTGTACGTTGTAATTACCCGTGTCTCACAGGCTCCCTTCTGAGTTGTCTGCGGCTAATTCTTAACGGTTCCTGCGCATCGACTGCGACCAGAGTTCGCACGATCTGTGCGCTGGCACCGTTTAGAAGGCTGAGTGCGGTCAGCCACTAGGGCTCCTGTGACACCTCCCATTTTGCGGAGTTTCATAACTCGGATCCGACAGGTCTAAAATTTAAGGCTATATATCGTCTGGATCCGGGAATTAGATTCTGCAATATGAGAGCTCAATTAATCAAAAAGGAAAGCTTTTGGATATACCAATTAAAAACTTTGGTTCCTCTGGGATTAAATGTTGATTTGAATCTTAAGGTGTTTTTGAGGTAAAGATCAGGTTCTACCATGTTTGATGTCTATAGTGCCATATCGTTTTTTTGACTTACTAGCTGCAGTGTTTCTGTGGGAGATTGCACCATAAATTGTTTTTGCAACCTGCAGTTACCTATTTGGCCACAAGATGTCCTCAAATCAGTTTTGCCAGTCACTTCCCTCCTTCCCCACTAGATGGAGTTTTAATTAGGTCCTCATCACAAGTAGACCTCCTAGTATAAATATAGGAAGGAGGGGAGGTGTAAGAACGTGATGACGTAGCACGTCCTGATGAAGCTCCGGTGGGCGGGGCGAAACGCGCAGACGTCATGCTACGCCTCTTCTCATGCTGGGAGCCGTTGTTCTGGTGATCAGAGCCGCCGCCATTATTGCATGTGCAAGCCTGCACCTTCTGAGCCTTTACCAACCGCTATCAGCTTCTACTTGTGACCATCTATGCATTGCAAGCACAATACTGATCCTTGACAAGATAAGTGCCGCCACTGTTCTATCATCTTTATGATTATTGCGTATAATCGCACACAATGCAATGACTGTCTGCTGGCCGCTTTCTGTGGCATCTAAGATTGATATGTGTTGCGACTCATGCATGTAAAAAGAATATGCACTCTACCTATAAGTGAGACAATAGCTGTTAAACTCACCTCAGTGGCCGTAGAGCCCGGATGCACATCTACTCATGGTGCAGTAACCGTTTATCAGCCGCTTCTTGATGCATGTCGCCAGTATACACTTGCGGTTTGTGAATAGACATTGTTCTGCTGTAAGTGGCGTGGACCTGTTGCGGAGGATCACCAGTGCTTGTTTTCTATACCTATATGTACAATTGTGCTTTTACAGCCCCAAATAAGCATCAAGAGGAAAAATGTCTTTTAATATGCTCTTTTGGATATAATGCATGGCCAGATGGCAGAAGCAGTTAAAATACCATGTAGGCTCTGATGTCCTATGCAATTGCCAACCAAGTATACTTATCTGGAAGGACTTCTTTGCTTTCAACCTAGCTATGATGTGTGGTCGTGTATCTTCAACATAGTACATACGTGCTTATACCCTCTAACTACACAATCATAGAGACTCTATGCTGTATAACAGCTTGATGATTCTCATAAGGGCTATGGGCCTTATGTATGGACAGACTATACAATTATCTTGAAGATCCTTCTGGATATCCAATTCATTATAGGATCAATACATTGGCAAAAAAAATTTGACAATCATCTGTTGTTTTTGTATTACATAGGCTAGATCATGCAATTAGACAGCGGCTCCCAGCTATGATTTTTTATAATTTCTATATTGCTGGCATATATGTATTCTGTGAATAGATCTTATTTTGACCATATTGGTTACACCACATTATCCTCTGTGAGTGGTCCTCAAATCGGAGGTTATATATATGCCTATATTTATAGGTCCCTCACTGTAATTTTAGGATATGGTGTTTCCAATAATACCTACTGCTAATTTCTATAATACTGTCTTATACCTACACTCATTAGCTGTGGTGGTCATTACTGGCTCTGCTCTTCTGCAATTCTCTGCGAGAGCATATCTTATTTAACCGCTACCTTGCAGGGGCAGATCCAGTCGTTAGTAGGGTGATCTCTATGACCCCCATTTGGCTTATGGTTCATGCATTATCTGATTGCATTGGTTGTGTTCATCCATACGCTCTGTGAGTGGTTATTGACCGTTTTAGTTTCCACATCTAGGTCTCCTCACGGGGGTGTGTATGGCTATAGCCAAGGTTAATCTCCAGCTAGTTCTAGGTTGTTAGTCACGCCTCTTGTCTGTTTCCCATAAGTGGGTATGATCATAATTTTCTTCACTGTACTCTGGTCTCCTTGTGGGTCCATATAATTAGGCGTTACCAAGGACTACTCTTTCAAATTGGTAGTTATTAGCAGTAGGACAGGATATATTAATGGCGGTTCTTCTGAAGTGCCCAACACAGCAGCAGCATATTTGAATTGCATTAGCAATTTAGTGTGTCAGTTTATATTCTGACATAATTTATATTTATAGTGTGTATGTAATCTTCTATAAATATATATTATTCTCTAAATAAAGTGCAGTTTTTTGAGCAGCTTATACTGGTTTGTGTCTATAATTTTTCGTTAGGTGCCTCAACCAGCCCCCATCCATATAGTATAGATGAGCAGCCAGGCACCTAGTAGGCAGGTGCCACCCACCAACCCCCATCCATATAGTATACATGAGGAGCCAGGCACCCAGTAGGTAGGTGCCGCCCACCAGCCCCCAATCATATAGTATAGATAAACAGCCAGGCATCTTGTAGGTATATGCCTCCACCAGCCCCCATCCATAGATGAGCAGCCAGGCATCTTGTAGGTCATATTGTATTCCTGAGGGGACACAGGCAGGGGTCAGCACTGACTGACTCATGTGACAGTCCAAACTGAGGGGGACAATACCCTGCACTAAGCATGTGGGCACTGCACCTGTGGCATGTACATTTGGCTCCACCCACACCCACATTCTGTTGCTTTGTGTGCCACCAGGGTATGTGTCAGTAAGAAGAAAAAAAAATCCATTGTCAGTAAATTTTCATAGGATTGCATAGCTCCCAACTGTCCCTCTTTTGGAGGGACAGTCCCTCTATCCTCCTCATTTGTCCCTCTTTCAGGACTTTGTCTCTCTTTTTATATATGTAAATATATACATTTCTCCACTAAAAAAGGTCTTTGATTGACTCTAAACTTTATTCACATCCTTTAAATTGATATATTACTAATTTTAAAATGTTAAATATGATGGAAAATTAAACAGGATAGAAAGGAGCAGTGTGGTTTGAATTATAAAACAACATATTTTTCTTATGAAATCTTTATGGTATGCGTGTCTAGGGGTGTGATGGGGGCTTGATCAGGGGTGTGGCAGGGGCATGGCTTAAGTGTCCCTCTGTCTCATCTCAAAAAGTTGGAAGGTATGGGATTGTAGGTAAAAAATATATCTAAAAGGTTGAACATGAAGAGAGGGGATCAACACGGAAGAGAGGAGAAAGGACATGAAATTGCAGATGCACATGTTAAGAGAGAGGATGATGTACATGGAAGATAGAGGAGGACATTCATGGTGAATGTAGTAGTACATAGTATACTGTACATAGAAGGAGGGATGCTGCACATAGGGACGGAGATTAGCACAAGAAAAGAGGGAGCTGAGAACATGAAATGGGGGCAGCAGAAGACAAGTTGGCCCAGGACGCTAGAGAAATAACACACTCACCTCCCGCCATTTACTTTTGCTGCAACCCGTTTAGGAACTTCTTCGAACTTCTCAGCGTCTTTCGTTGCCAGGATACCGCCGGATCCCATAATGCCTTGCGTAATGCGTACTCCACTCTCCTCTATCCTTCCGGCAGCATGGCGGCGATGCTGACAAGAACTGCGGTTCAGAAACTCGGTGAGGTGCACTGCGGGGTCGGGGAGGGTGGGGGCGTGACGTCATGAGCATAAGACCAGAATCCTAAAGGCGCTGATCGGCTTCTGCTCCTAAAATGTAACCTCCTGCTGCTACTGTCATTTTATTGTGCTGTGTCCTTCCTGCGCTCCTTGCAGCAGCCTGACGGTCATTGTACTGCCTAGTGGCTACAACGGTGACAATGGCTAATGATATTATTCTTTCCCTAATTATTCCAGGCAGGGTTTATTCTGTGACAAAAGTTTATACTATGCAACCAATGATGATTGAGGTAGCTGTGGCCATACATCTGTGGACTGTGACAGGCAGCCATTTGAACAACCGATTTGATGATATTGAATCAGATGCAAATTGGTGCCTCCAAGAGCATACCTGTTAGATGATTTGACTCATTTTTTAGTTGAATGTATCGATTGGAAATTTTGGGAAGTCTCAGGCTGAAGTGCTGGAATGAATGCATGGATCGGAAATGTTGGGAAGTCTCAGGCTGACTTGCCCGATCGCGTGCGCCGTGCTAACGATAATTGACATATGTAATGGAAACCCCATGGCTGCACCCCCCCCCCCCCCCTCCAATGTTTTATGTGCCACCCGGTGACTTCATTTATGTTTATTCTGACGCATGTCATACCCCGGTAGTCACATGGGGCGTTAATGTGGAAATACAGTGCAGACGCCCGGGGAGGCATGACAAGTAAAGTACAAATACATGGGCACCGGGCCGTGACAAGGCCGTTTCCCAAAAGATTTCATGCTGAAATCGATCGGGAATCTGGCTGTGGTGTATAAGCAGCCAACAGATCTCTCTCCCATCAGGTTCAGTCATAGAGATATCTGTCTCTTGGGGTGGATCTGGCCATGGCTATATGCACGGTCACCTTTACGTCTTAAAAATGAAAATGTCCTATCTGGATAGGGTTTATTAGATTGGTGGCCCTATGCTGCTATACTGTACTTGTAGCTGGCAAGTGGTTTGACAAGTATGGTAGGCAAAGGCCTGGCATCAGGCTACGATCATAAGTGTCAAAAACAGCTTACTCCTCAGCAGGAGAACACAGGACAATGCTGCAAAAAATGTATTAATATCTATAATGCAGTAATTTTAATCAATCTCTGTGCTCAACATTCAGTGGGCATTGAGCCTAGAAAACACTACAGACCAGTGTTCTGCCCAGGCTCTTTTAGCTGGGTGCTCCACCCGGCTAGTTTGGATGAGCACCCGACTGTCACCGGCTCAGCTCCTCCTATGCTGTAAGCAGAGTTGCGCACAGAAGCACCGGCCATGCATTCTCTCATACTGCTCCACCCTGCTACTATTTCATGCCACCTGGCTGGAAAAAATTTCTAGGGAGAACACTGCTACAGACTATATAGTATACTGGTTAAGGGCTCTGCCTTTGACATGGGAGACCAGGGTTTGAACAGGAAGAAGTCTTTGGGTAAGACTTCCTAACTCTGCAGGGTGGCCCCTTGAGCACACCCTTAGGGCCCTTTTCCACTAGCAATCACAAATCACAAACGCCAGCGATTGCGATTGCGATTTTTCATTAATTCTGTTATGCGATTGTGATTTGTGATTTTCATTTGCATTGCATTATCATTGTAAAAATTGCTCCAGCAAGCGATTGCGATTAGCGATTTCCAAATCGAATCACTGTAGTGGAAAATACTTCTCGTGAATACTATGATAAAGTAACAACTCTAGCGATTTAAAAATCACTAGCGATTTGCGATTTTGCGATTCAGCAATCACAATCGCTCTAGTGGAAAAGGGCCCTTAGTGGCTGCAGCTTTTGAGCACTTTAAGTACCAACAGGAGAAAAACGCTATACAAATGTTACGATGATGATGATTATTATCATATTTTGTCTGTTTCTTGCAAGACGATGCAGTCAGTACATAAATTCTTTGGGTCTAAAATTTAAACTCAAGTAATGTCATTGTGGATTTTTTTATTTAATGTGCTCAAATGAACCCAAAGCAGGGAACAAAGAAAATACTTACCCCAGTAGAGGGAATCCTCTGGTCTATCCAGAGGCTTAACCCATCATGCTCAACCCCACTGATCCAGCACTGGGACCCTCTAAGCATATCAGAGAAGGACTCTCATCCGTGTATGAGTACCGCTGTACAGCACAAGCATGGACCGTGGTTGTGCAATAGCACGAAGCTGCTCTTTCATGTCTTTTTCCGCTGTGCATGAGCGGCTCTGTGCTGCTGCACAGGCATGGCCTGTACTCGTGCTCAGTGGCGTAGCTACAAACCTCTGGGCCCCGATGCGGAATCTGGATGTGGGGCCCCCCCCACGGCAACAACAGCCCCCCTCCCCTGGCAACACCCGACGCACACACATATCCAAATCCCTATAGCCAGCTATAGGTCCCCCCAGTATAGGTAGCCAGGCATAGGTAAGCCAGTATAGTTGCCCCCGGTATAGGTTAGCCAGGTAGGTGCCTCCAGCATAGGTAGCCAGTATAGTTGCCCCCAGTATAGGTTAGATAGGCAGGCGCCGCCGCTATAGGTTAGATAGATAGGTGCCCCCAGTACAGGTTAGCTAGGTGGGTGCCTCTAATATAGGTAGCCAGAATAGTTGCCCCCAGCATAGGTTAGATAGGTAGGTGCCCCCAGTATAGGTTAGTTAAGTAGGTGCCTCCAATATAGGTAGCCAGTATAGTTGCCACCTGTATAGGCTAGCTAGGTGCCCCGAATACAGGTTAGACAAGTAAGTGCCCCCAGGTTAGATAGGTAGGTGCCCCCCAGTATAGGTTAGATTAGGTAGCTGCCCCCCAGTATAGGTTAGATGAGGTAGGTGCCCCCCAGTATAGGTTAGGTAGCTGCCCCCCAGGATAGATTAGGTAGCTTTCCCCCAGGATAGGTTAGATTAGGTAGCTGCCCCCAGGATAGGTTAGAATAGGTAGCTGCCCCCCAGAATAGGTTAGAGTAGGTAGCTGCCCCCCAGAATAGGTTAGAGTAGGTAGCTGCCCCCCGGGATAGGTTAGAGTAGGTAGCTGCCCCCCAGGATAGGTTAGAGTAGGTAGCTGCCCCCCAGGATAGGTTAGAGTAGGTAGCTGCCCCCCAGGATAGATTAGGTAGGTAGCTGCCCCCCCAGGATAGGTTAGGTGGGTAGCTGCCCCCCCAGGATAGATTAGGTAGGTAGCTGCCCCCCGGGATAGGTTAGGTAGGTAGCTGCCCCCAGGATAGGTTAGGTAGGTAGCTGCCCCCCCAGGATAGGTTAGGTAGGTAGCTGCCCCCCCCCAGGATAGGTTAGGTAGGTAGCTGCCCCCCCAGGATAGGTTAGGTAGGTAGCTGCCCCCCCAGGATAGGTTAGGTAGGTAGCTGCCCCCCCAGGATTAGGTAGGTAGCTGCCCCCCCAGGATTAGGTAGGTGCCCCCCCCCCATAATGAAGGGGGGAGCCGCAGCTGCGGGGAGGGCAGCCCGACCTCTCCCTCCCTTCCTCTCCCCGGGGCCCCCCCTTCAAATGCAGAGTGCATGGCACACGGAAGCGCTGTAGCAGGCAGAACTCACCTCCATCCCTGCGCCGCTGATCTCCGCCCGCTCTGGCTGCATAGATGTTGTTACACACTGCTTCCTGTTTAGCTGGAAGCAGTGTGTATCAGCATCTATACAGCCAGAGCGGGAGGAGATCAGCGGCGCTTGGAACGCAGGGACGGAGGTGAGTTCTGCCTGCTACAGCGCTTCCGTGCGCCGCGCACTCTGCATTTGAAGGGGGGGCCCCGGGGAGAGGAAGGGAGGGAGAGGTCGGGCTGCCCTCGCCGCGGCTGCGGCTTCCCCCTCCCAATATCGCGCACGGGCCGCAAGGGCACTACAAAAGGACATGGGCCCCCCCGGGCCCCTCCCCCGCCTCTTCAGGAGCCGGGCCCGACCACAGGCCCTACGCCCCTGCTCGTGCTTGCGCAGTACAGCCGCACTTGTACATGGATGGAAGTGTAGCCGCGAACCAGAAGATAGTCCTGTATGGCAGCAGTGACGGCTGGGAGGACATGGCAAACCTCTGAACCGTTAAGAGGCTTCTACTAGTTAAGATGCAGAGCAGCAGTGGAGCACCATACATGACCTCCTTCTGGGGAGTACAAGATGAATTGGCGCCGGGAGACTTGGGCGCAGGATACAGCCGGTATATGGCTGATCCTGCTGCCGCACAAGTCCCGGCCGTGTTAATTAATATTCCCCCTCCAGGCCGCTATGGATAGTGGGGAATGATGTAATTCTGCTATTGCTGGAAGCCGAATTACAGGGTTTTAAATGTAACTTCAGCTCTGTCTTCTGACGGCGCCGAATTTACACTCTGTGCGCTGCTATAGCCGTAGTTCCTATTATGGCCTATGGTGGCGCCGGCTGCTCCCAAGTCTCCTGCGCTGGATTCTTAGTGTTCGCTTCTGGGCATGAGACAGGTCTTCCACACTCTTCAGTAAACAAGTGCTATACAGCCTATCACAATGTGACTCCCATCTCTGCAGAGTCATTGGCAGCTCTTGCACTTCTGCCAGATTATTCACCTTACAAGCCAGTCATATATTAAAAAGAAAGACAAAGGGCCTTCTGGCTACCTATACTGTGGGGGGCTTGGGTTCTCTCTGGCTACCTATACTGTGAAGGTCTCTCTTGCTACATGTTCTAGGGGGGGCTCTCTGGCTACTTATACTGGGGGGTGGGCAGGGCAGGGCCCGATTTAAAGCTCATGGGCCTATGTCCATATAAGCTTTGGTGCCCTAATAATCTATATGATCTAGTACAGGGGTCCACAAACGTTTTGGGTTGAGGGCCGGGTCAACATACTTCAGACTGCTGGGGGGGGGGGAGTATACATAAAATGATGTGGAAGTCTTTGCGGGCCAGACAGTGAAGCATACCCATGTGACAACCTGCAGTCCAATTGGACAGCAGTGTCACCTGATGTGGAATTTGATGGGAAACCAGCGAATTACTGCTTTCTGGCATTCATGTGGAAGAGTGGTGCCAGCACTTCTATTCTATATACGGACCAGCAATATTTAAAGATGTAGCTGACCACATCTATAACTAATACATTTTGTGTGTGGGGGAGGGGGCGGTAAAAAAGCCTCAGGGGGCCACATTTGGCCCACTGGCCTTAGTTTGAGGACCACTGATCTAGTAGATGCAGTAGAAAACAATATTGCTATTTTTCCAGATGATGCAAAATTGTGCAGAATCATCAACTCACAGGGAGATAGTGACATATTGCAACAGGATCTGGATAGGATGGCTATATGGGCATATAAATGACAGATCAAATTAATTGTTGGAAAATGTAAAGTCATGCATTTTGGTCATACCAATGGTCTAGCACCATACAAAATAAATGGGATACAGATAGAAACATCAAACTTGGAGAAGGACTTAGGAGTACTCGTCAAAAACAAGTTAAATAATTATATTCAAAGCCAAGCCGCTGCAGCTAAAGCTAATAAAATTTTGTGATGCATTAAACGGGAAGTAAAAACTCGAGATGCTAGCATAATATTGCCCCTGTTTACGGTAACTCTAGTAAGGCCACATCTGGAATATGGAATTCAGTTCTGGGCACCACATTACAGGAAAGATATTGCAGTTTTAGAGCAGGTGCAGAGACGAGCAACTAAACTGATACGAGGGATGGAAGGTCTCACTTATCAAGAAAGGTTATATAAACTGGGTTTATTTAGTCTAAAGAAAAGATGCCTAGAGGGGATCTAATTAACATGTATAAATACATCAGAGGGCAATATAAATGCTTGGCGGATGAACTTTTCATCCCTAGGCCTTCACAAAGGACTAGAGGACATGATCTGCGCATGAAGGAAAAACCTTTTAGCCAATTATTTAGGAAAGGGTTCTTTACAGTTAGAGCATGGGTGTCCATTAGGTAGATTGGGAGGGACTTCATGGTAGATCCCGACCCCACTACATTTTCCATTCTGTATATATGTTACGGCCAGAACCCGAAGTTTGGCCACTTCTAGTTCTGGCCGGCCACTTCGGGTTCTGGCCGGCCAATGCGCGAAGTGGCCGCTGCGCTGCGGCCAATGTTAGAAATGGAATGATTCCTCTGAGGTTAATGTATCTTCTGGCCGCAGCGCAGCGGCCAAACGTATAACAACTTAGTGAATTTATTGCAATTCAGCCGGCGGCAATGTAACATTTCAAGCCGCCGGCTTTTTTTTTTCTGCCTCTCTCTCCTCCCCCCCCAGCCTCTCTCGCTCTCCTATGGGCCGCCGGCGGGGACACGCGTGTCCCCCCGGAGTCGTTCGTCGCGGCAGGGGGATCCTGCTGTTCTTGCAGAGCGGGTGCTGGCAGAAGCAATGTCTGCAGCCTCCCCGCTCTGCTGCCCTGGCGCCACGAACGACTCCCGGGGACACGCATGTCCCCGCCGACTGCCCATAAGAGGAGAGAGAGAGGCAGAGAAAAAAAAAGCCGGCGGCTTGAATTGTTACATTGCCGCCGGCTGAATTGCAATAAATTCACTAAGTTGTTATACGTTTGGCCGCTGCGCTGCGGCCAGAAGATACATTAACCTCAGAGGAATCATTCCATTTCTAACATTGGCCGCAGCGCAGCGGCCACTTCGCGCATTGGCCGGCCAGAACCCGAAGTGGCCAAACTTCGGGTTCTGGCCGTAACATATACAAGTGTGCTCCTAAAATTGTGCATAGGTAGGTCATTTTGACCTGCTAACTTTTTAAAGTAGCTCACAAGCCGAAAAAGTGTGGGCACCTCTGAGTTAGAGTGATTATGATGTGGAATGGATTGCCACAGGAAGTAGTTATGGCAAATTCTATATCTGCATTTAAAGGGGGCTTAGATGCTTTCCTTGCAATGAAAGACATCCATGGCTACAATTACTAGGTAATGCCCAGTGATGTTGATCCAGGGCTTTTATCAGATTGGCATCTGGAGTCGGGAAGGAATTTTTTCCCTTTTGGGGCTAATTGGACCATGCCTTGTAAGGGTTTTTCACCTTCCTCTGGACCAACAGGGATATGTTGATCCAGTCTGGTTGAACTCGATGGACGTATGTCTTTTTTCAACCCAAATAACTATGTAACTATGTGAGGGAGCAGGCTGGTGTTGTACTTTTTCTGGTTGAACTCAATAGACGTATGTCTTTTCTTCAACCCAAATAACTATATAACTAATCCCTGCCACTTATCACAGGCCACACCCCTCAAGTCATGCCCCCTTTTTAGTCAGATGTACCCCCCTCTAGGTGGTCAAATGTGCCCTCCTCTCTCCTATATGTGCCCCCTATAGGTAGTCAGATGTGCCTACCTCCCCTCCCCCATATAGATAGTCAGATGTCGTCCCCCCCTATATATATATATATATATATATATATATATATATATATATATATATATATATATATATATATATATATATATATATATAATCAGATGTGCTTCCCTATTGGTAGTCAGATGTGTCCCCCTTCTCCCCTATAGTCAGATGTGCCCCCCTATAGTCATCTTGCCCTTTTCTTACCCTATAGATGGTAAGATGTGCCCCTTCCACCCCTGTGTAGATAGGCAGAAGTGCTTAGCCACAAGCCCAGTAAAGCATATTGTCCATTCATTCCCTCCTTCCCTTTGCAGAGTGGGGAGCAGAGCATTAATGAGAAGAAGCTTACCGCCTCCCGATGTTCCAGCGTGACATCTCTCCACAGCAGTGCCGCGCATCCATTGGCTTCAATTCATCAAAGGCTGTTTGAAAAAAAAAAAAAAAAGTCGGGAAAATACAGCATTCGGTATTTTAGACCTTTTTTTTGCTAATTCATCAAGATTTTCAGAGGTGCTGTAGAAGTTTGGTAATTTGCCAAAACCCATGGCTTCAATTCACAAAAACCTGTTTGGTAACAGCAGAGCAGTGTGGAGTTGTCTCTGTTTTGTTACATGCTGTCCGTGCAGTGAAAGCAGCACACAAGTAAAAGGCATCCCAGACATCCCTTTAGAATGTACATGTTTGTTATACTGCCTCTGCTCCCTCTAAATCTGTCTATTAGTGTTTCCTAACATTTAATTTAATTGCCACAGCTTAGATGAACTTCCAAGAGACATTACACATGCCTTGCTTGTGTAGGCCGAAATCCAGATTGCAGCGGGTCTAGCAGGGAGTTGGCATTGAGGGTCAGGCGTTTGTGATCCAGGGGGTGTAAATTATATGACTGAGGCGCCCGATATTGACTTCTGAAGCACGCCAGGCACAGATTGTTGGTCTGATGAAGTGGTGCGTTTGAGCCTACGAAACGTGTTGCCTTGTGCTAATAAACTATTTTGAACAGTACCGTAAGTGTTGTCATCTATGAGGTAAGCCACCTCATTATTGTAACATTTTAATTATTTTATCTCCTGGGCGTCTCTCCACCGTGTTTTCCTGACATATGGGCTTTAAATCTAAATGCTGTTAATTAACTTTTTAGAATTTGTGTTTATGTGATTGCTCTGCCTGCTGCCCTCAGCTTCATTGTAGGGCTCTTGGGTAGTGATACCTCATAGGCTTGTGACACAGTACCTTATTAACCTCAACAGGCTGTCTCAGCCTGACAGTCCAGCATTGTAGTACACAGCTATCCAAGAACTGCAGTTTGGCTTTGCGTGTAGAACAGATTTTGCTGATACTTTTTGGCTTCTTATTTTCATTACGGCAGTTGTTCTAGTTTGTTCATGAGCTGTACAAATGAAGAGGCAGCAAGTGGGTGGTTAGAACGTTCATACAATTACTTGATCTAGTAATTTTTACAGTATAACATAACTTTTGTTAGTTTGTAGTTTTTATTATTTCCAGCTTTACCAAATAGTGTGGTTTTAACTTTTTAATTTCTATTTCCTGATTCGGTAAGCTTGGTATCCACTGCTACAATAAGTTTCCATAGCTATTTTAAAGACACACTCACATTTTCACATATGGTGGGCTAAAGTCAAATTTTCATAATCTAGAAGATCTAACTTCTTACGTACAGACATTTGACAACTGAAATAATAATTTGTGGTGGTTTTGGCGTATACATGTAGCGCCACAACCGTTTGAGTTGGGTACCAGGTGGTGCCACTAGTAAAAATATTGGTACTTTACATTACCAGTATCTTACTACAGACTAACCCGCTCCCCCATTCTCACATCAACGCTACCCTTTTAGTGTCTAACAATAACTCTCCCTTCTAGTGCCTAACACTAACCTCCCCCTTGTTATACCTAATGCTAATCCCGCCACCCAAACGACCACTGTTTGTAGCCAATCATCTACAGATAGATGATCGGCTGTAATCATTATTCCCTGTGTAGTAGCTAATTGGCAAATTGTGCAGAAAAGATCTTAGGAGAGAATGAAAGTGGCCTCAGACCAAATAAAAGCACAACTGATAAGATATTTACAATATTGCAAATAATGAAGATGTTCTACGAAACTGGGAGAAGTTCTATGAGCCGAGTAAATGGGGAAAACGCGTAAGCACTTGAGAGATATAGAAGCAACGCAAATAAATAGCAAACCTTATTCAAATAACCTAGGATAGCCCAAACCTTAAAGTAAAAATTGGCATAAAAAATTAAGAGAGTTTGAATTCAAATAGTCAAGGAAGGAGATGGCCTAATCTTCAGATTAGTCATTAATCAGATTTGTCATAGACATCTGATATGCATGCTTGTTCGGGGTCTATAGCTTAAAGTATTAGAGGCAGAGAATCAGCAGGACTCCCAGGCAATGTGTATTATTTAAAAGGAGATGAACATGTCAGCCTCTGTATCCCTCTCAAATTGGGTTCCCTTTAACCATGAAGTAGAATAATTAATAAAAGGACAAAATACATAAAGGAATATAAAAACCCCACGTGGCCAGATGACTGGGAAATACAGAGAATGGAAATATGCCAATTTTACAAAGCAGATGTTGTACCTCGTAAGAAGAAAGGGAATAACTTGTGCAATGCGAATGGATGATATAACAGCAGTCCACTAGGTATGATAGGGATAAATGAATGGCAAAGAGTGATCAAGATGGATGGAGGCAGATGGTAAATGAGGACAAAACTCACTCAGGGCTGTAGTGCCAGAAGAATACGGTAAGTTGTACAAGTGAAGAGGCTCAAATAGGCGTGTAATTATTCACCTTTTTTCTTCGACACCAGCAACTTCTTAGAGTTGCACCTCACAGACTGTGAGATAACTTGACTCTCACACAGCAAGCATTATTGGAGATAGACCGTTCTCAGTCGTCTTCAAAGTACAAGTTGTTTATTCAGGAAACAGATATACAGATACAGTTCGTCACATCTTAGCCAAGCAGATTATCATGTTGCGTTACAGCTCTTGACTAACCTTCCTCCTGAATGTTAGTCAGGTTATCTTCTTTCTATACTATGTTACATCCTCTAGACTACCTATGTACAGCATACATCATATCAGAACAGAAATGGATTATATAATGGTTTAAGCCAGCTGGGACAGGTAGCAAGACAGAAAAGTGCCACTCCATACTCCGGCTGTGGGTTTTATATGAACCAGAAAGAGTTAAATGTGACCTCATCTGAGCCATCTATGATTGGTTCAGATCCCTTGTAATGTCAGGACACACACCTACTCGATTAATATTCCATGACCACTTTCACTTACATACAGGAATGTTCTGTTTTAGAAATATGGCCTATGTTGATTGTTCCCGTAGTCCATTTGTCTGGGGCAGTGTAGGCCTAAGACCTTGGACTAGGAACAACTTCTCAGTATCTGCTTGTATCATCTGCTTCAAGCAGACACTGAGATGCTTCTGCCTGCATCTTTGAAAACTCTATTTAAAGGTATACTCTGCGAACAAGCCTTTTACCTAAAACTCAGTCCAGATAACTGAGGCCTACTTAAATTATAACAAGGCGCAAGTTAGAACTGTCATAAAAGTTCTTGATGCGGTCATGTTTACAGTATTCTGTAACCTTTATAAATGTTTGTAGTCGTTTTTTTCCCTAGCTTTACCACGTATTGTGGTTTTTACTTTTATTTATATTTCCTGCTTCGCTATTAATGATCCGTAAGCTCAGTATCCACTGCTACTCTGTTTCCATAGCTATGTTTTTTAAACACTTACTCACATTTTCACGGATGGTCACACATTTTGTGATTCAGGACATCTAACTTATTTACATATAGGCATCAGACATTTCACTACTGAAACCGTCATTTGTGATGGTTTTGGCCAAGGGCAGCTGCAGTGTCAGAGAGATATAAGCAGTGGAGCTGAGCCATTTGTTAATGATTACCACAGTAGATTTAAAGCACATATAGAGATGATTATTACCAGCATAGCACCAATCGATGATTAGGTAATACAGCAGTTGAACAAGGCCCCCTCTGGTCCAAAGGGTTTGATGCTTTCCCAGTGTTCTCCCCAGGCTCTTTTAGCTGGGTGCTCCACCTGGCTAGTTTTGATGAGCATCCGGCTGTCATCAGCTTACCTCCTCCTATACTATAAGTAGAGCTGCGCACAGAAGCACCGGCCCCGCATTTTCTCATATTGCCCCACTCGGCTACTTTTTCATGCCACTCAACTGGAAAAAAATTCTGAGAACACTGCTTTCCTATTTCTAAACCACTGCCAGCACTCCTCTAAGAAGGGTTGACAAGCTGAATACAGTGGAATTTTCTGGCTGACTGGTGTGTCTCCAGTTGCTGTGATAAGTGTCCTGCTTCTCCATCTCCTTTCTGCCCCATAGGTCACCACATAAACTGCCAATGGCTGCCAGAGGATTGTAGGACCCATCACTATCATTTCAGTTTTTAACCCTCCTGGCGGTTTGCTAAAAAATCGCCAGGGGGCAGCAAATCTTTTTTTTTTTTATTTTTATTTTTTTTCATGATAGCCGCTGCTCAGCGGCATCCCCCCAGCCGGCGGCGATCGGAGATCCGGAGATCCCGTTCAAAGAACGGGATCTCCCGGAGGGCTTCCCCCGTCGCCATGGCGACGGGGCGGGATGACGTCATCGACGTCGTGACGTCAAAGGGGATTCCGATCCACCCCATAGAGCTGCCTGGCACTGATTGGCCAGGCAGCGCACGGGGTCTGGGGGGGGGGGGGGGCGGCTGCGGCGCGACGGATAGCGGCGGATCGGCGGGTAGCGGCGGCGATCGGGCACTGCACGCAGCTAGCAAAGTGCTAGCTGCGTGCAGCAAAAAAAAAATTATGCAAATAGGCCCAGCGGGGCCTGAGCGGTGCCTTCCGGCGGCTTACCCCGAGCTCAGCTCGGGCTTACCGCCAGGAGGGTTAAATCATTGTCATTTTTCAGATGTGGCCACTTGCTGATAAACTGCATCCGAGGGTTATACTTTAGAATCTTTCTTTACTTTTTATTGTTATTAAATACAGTGGAACCTTGATTTGTGAGCATAATTTGTTTCAGAAATGTGTTTGAAATCCAAAGCACTCTTATATCAAAGTGAATTTCCCCATAAGGATCGTTCCACAATCCAAAAACCTTTCTAGAAAAACATTTAGTACAAAGCACTGTACTGTATAATGTAAAAAAGGCTTTCACTATAGCTAACAGAATCATCTGTTGGCTCACCCCAACCTTTTTATGTGTGGCTTTAACAAGGACCTGTAGCTTTTGCCTACTTTTAAGGATTTCATGAAAATGTGACTTTGTCCCTAAACTCAGATTAAGTACAATGAAGTACAATCCAGCAGCGTCAATGAAAGATGAACCATCGGCTCATTTGTGGTGATGTGACATACTGGCACAGCATATGTTTTCTGCTTGTATATCAAGCCAATATTCCAAAAGAAATGTAACTTGTCTTGCAAAGCGCTGTAAAACCAAGTTACTTGCAATCAAAGGTTTTATTGTACTCTAATTTTTTTCCCCTAGAGATTTGAAAATATGTAAACAGTTCTCAAAGGCAATATTCATGCCAGTGTTTAGGATGGACTGAGAAATGTGTTCTAGTTGTTGAACCACATCTTTGCTGATTCAGTCCCATCAGTTAGTTTGAGCTGAGCCAAAAAAAGTGGATCCCTTGAGAACTGGAGTTCAACATCCCTGCCCCAAACCGTTAATAGAGCTGGCCATGCACTAATCCAATTATGTGCCATCATCCTTTCAATAGATGTTTGCGTTCAAACCAAATAGCAATCAAAACTTGGACGACACACCAAAAGCGATATCTGGTGAATTTTTAGCAGAATATCTATCTAATATCAATCTATACACATTTTGATCATTGCAAACTCTTGTTTGATCGATGCCAAAGCACAAATACAAGGAATCAGTCTTACATTTATCCTTGTTACATAGTTCGGTTGAACAAAACTCAATTGATACTTAACAGAACACTAGCCAATGCCTGCACAATTAAAAAAAATGTTGTCATGTCCAATCAAAGGATTTTTGTTTATCTGGCCAATATTGAATATTTCTGATTGACTGCCCAGCCAAATGTGCATCAATTCTTTTTCTTGATTTAATTCAAAAATCTAATCAAAAGAGTGATTGTAGATTAAAATACATAAATACATCTGTTTCACTGACCCTTTGTAAATATGCAGATCAGGCTGTCTGACTGATTTCCAAGTTGATAAGTGATGGAGAGAATAATATGATTAGCCCAATGTGCATCACAGCTTGAATCAGGTGTGACCATGTGACAAAGTATGAAAATCAATAGATACAGACTACATTTCTGTAGAAATGATTGTGTACTAATATTCACTATCGTTCTGACCTCAATTACCACAAGCCCACACACAGTGCAGCTCCCATGAGCCCTACGTGCAGTAACACATGAGGAACTATAATCTATGAGTGCAGGGGGCGGAACTAAAGATGGGCGGAGAGGAGGAAGAGCTGACACTTCCTCCCCACCCATAGTCCAAGGCTAAGTAGAGCTGGGGACATAGAGGGTGTTGAAGGATGGTGCTGTGATGTATTTCACAGCAACAGAAAGCCAACGGTATAAAAAGTATATTGTTCAAAACCCCATTCAGGGGTACTTTAAAGTGACCTTGTAATGAGATAGTTATGGAGGTTGCCCTATTTGTTTCCTTTGATACAGTACCAGTTGCCTGCCAATACTGTTGATCCTCTGACTCCATTACTTTCAGCCCCTGATCCAGAACTAGTAAGCAGGTCAGGTGCTCCGACTAATGTTTTACCATACTAACTACATGCGTATTTCAAGTGTGTGATTCAGACACTACTGAGGCCAGGAAAATCAGCAAGTCAGCCTGGCAGTTGGCATTGTTTAAAGGGAAATACATGCGGCAGCCTCATGATCCCTCACAACGTAGTCACTTTAAAGTAAAATCCCACCTTTTGTTGAGGAAAAGTAATCGCTTCAGTACATCTAGGATACTAGGATTCATTCCACACCATATTTTATATTCCTTATCTTGTGTATTTGAATTCAAATGCTCCCCTTCTTGTTGAACAAAACAGATTCTGACAAAAGATGGTAGCCAGACATTCCTGCCAATCATTGTTTGTATGCAGGTGTGGAAAACAAGCAACACTTTTTGCTGGTCCTTGTAACCAATTACTAAGAATCATATGATGAAGCCGCACACACCTGCTCACTGTGATTTTTGATAGATGCACCCCTAGTTCCTGTTGATAGTAGAAAGTAACCTCCCTGAGCTACTTCTGCACAAATTGCAGCCCTACCCTCCAAATTAGGGGTGTGTAGGAGGCATGGCTGCAGAGATCTTGGTCACGAAAATCAGCATAAGCTGGAACAAATAGTATCTGCTGTGCATGTCTGCATGGCAGCAAAAAAATCACACTGAGCATTAGCAGTAGCCTAAACACCAGGGTAGCATGATCAGACACAGCCCTGGCTGTGAGACAGGAATTGTCAGGAGGGTGTTGTGCAGCAATAAGAGCTGAACATCTGGGTAAGTTAACCACTCACTTCTGTGCCACCTTTGCAGGCACAACTGTGCTTGCTTATCCTTACTAATTATTGCTGCAGGATGGTGAAAGTAACTGGGCTACCTATACTGAAAGCTGGTGTAATACAGACTGCATATACCAGACTAGAATGAAATGCAACTTGGACTTGCTGTCAGTTTCAGAAAATCTTATCCAGCACCAATTGAAAAGGTCGTTAATAATAACAATATATAGCAAAACTCTAAATGCAGTATTGATACAGGTTATGAGAAATTTTCAACAAGAGTGGATGTTCACTTTAAAGGGATCCTTAACTGAGAAGGATATGGATGTTTCCTGTTAAACAATACCAGTTGCCTGGCAGTTCTGATGATCTCTTTGGCTGCAGTGGTGGCTGAATCACACACCTAAAACAAGCATACAGCTAATCCAGTCTTACTTCAGTCAGAGCACCTGATCTGCATGCTTGTTCAGGGGCTGTGGCTAAAAGAATTAGAGACACAAGATCAGCAGGAGAGTCAGGCAACTGGTATTATTTTAAAAGGAAAAATCCATATCCTTCTCAGTTTAGGTTCCCTTTAAGCCTAACAAGGTAGAAGGTGGGTGGGCACTGACATTATGGCGAACGCAAACCACCGGAAGTTCGCCTGGAACCGTTCGCCGGCGAACCATTCGGGCCATCTCTAAGGACAATGATCACCCCCAGAGCTCCCTACAGATCACTATTCGAGCATGCCTAGCCCTAGCCACTGTAAGTGACTTCCGGTCCACTTCCGCCACGTGGCCGCCGGCCAGACGTCACTTCCGTCCACGTGACCATTTATGGCTGGTTACTGATATTTACCTGTATACATACACTGCCTATTAGAATATCAGTTTGAACAGCCTCTTGCTTTTACTATGCAGAGGATTATAGGCCTGTGCTCGCTATTGACTGCTTCGTTACATCCAATGGGCTGCAAAGGTGCCACTCATGTTGGGGGAGGTGGCTGTTTCCATATCGGCTGAAAGTCTTATAGCAGGCGGTAACGGCAGTTGGCCTATCTGTAATTGGCCTTGCAGCCTGTCAGAAACGTCATGCATTCTATGGGGAGAAAATGGACCGGAAGTCACTCAGAGCGGCTCAATGTGCGTTCCAGCAGCATGGTGACGAAGGTCCGATGTGTGTGCCCACCTGTAAGAGAGTTACAGATTGCCCAGCAAGCTCATAGTGAACCAGAACTCCTAGGAGTGTGTAAGGGGTAGATTGGAGGTGGCCCCCATTGCATCACTGCTGTATATGCAAACCATCTCTTTGTTGTCCCAGTACAAAATAATTGATGATTAGTGTTCTCCATAAGGGAAGCTGCTGGGGGGTTCTCAGCCATTGCAAGAGGTTCCTCCAGAGTGGTCATAGCACAACTTTGTTGGAAGTCGTCTGGCTTAAAGGCATGCCCATGAGAGGTGCTCAGAGTCACTTTAAAGGGAACCTGAAGTGAGAGATATATGGAGGCTGACATATTACCTTTTAAACAATGCATGTTGCCTGGCTGTCCTGCTGATCTTCTGCCCCTGAAACTTTAAGACTCCGTTCCAATCTGCAGCTGCATTGCATGCTGTAAAACCGCAAGCAGCAGCTACATCACTTGCCAGCAGTAAAAATGTCACCATGTGATAAATGTCAGAATGTAAATCAGGGATTTAAAATATTTTACAATGGGCAAACACTGACTAAATCATTTATACATAATTATTGTAAAAATGAAGCACTTTTTTAATTACATTATTTTCACTGGAGTTCCTCTTTAAAAGATTTTACAATGGGCAAACACTGACTAAATCATTTATACATAATTATTGTAAAAATGATGACTTTGATGAACAGAGGCGCCAGCAGAATAAAAACAATAAATCAAAGTTATTATAGTGTCCACCCTTGGTGGAAGGTAGACCCACCCCTACCTTTCTTCTATCTACAGAGAGCGACTTCTTAACCCTGAGTGAGGACAGGTCTAATCTCCTCACCTGCATTCACAGTGGTTGCCTCAGCGGTAACCCATGTTTGTGAGTATAACCTTCTCACATTACATTATTCACTATTGTCCTGAGCATACTACACCATATTGGGCTCTAGGTGTCTTTTTCTTATTGTAAAAATGAAGCACTTTTTTATTACATTATTTTCACTGGAGTTCCTCTTTAAGGTGGCCACACACCATACAGTTTTTTAAATATCTGTTCAATTAAAGAATAGCAATCAATTTTTCTGACTGATTGTAGCAATTAAAAAATCTGACCAATGCTCATTTTTCCCCAATCATGAATAAAATAATTGAAAGCTCAGAAAAAAATTATTGGAACTGTAATCAAGTAATTGACAATCCATCACACACTATACAATTATTGATAAAGTTGGTCTGAAATTTCCAACATGTCCAATCTCCAGAAATAAAACAATAAAAAAAATGGGAAATCCAATCGGATTTATTGATCAAAAACAAAGAAAAGCTCTCAATTTTTTGGGACAACGGATCGTAATTATCGAATTGGCGAAAAATTGGATCTTTTAATTGTATGGTGTGTGGCATTCTTTAGCCATAGACCATGAACAAACACGCAGATGTCAGGTGTGTGATTCAGACACTACAGACCACAATGATCAGCAGGGCTGCCAGGCAACTGGTATTGTTTAACCACTTCACATCCTGACCTTGTTTCCCCCTAATGGACTAGAGCAGTTTTTACATTTTAGCGATGTCTCTATTTAATCAGCAATAACTTTATCCCTACTTATGCCACCTAAAGACAAACTAGGCTATCATTGTATAGCACTTTTTCCCTCCAAATATTTTCTTTTAGGCCTAGTCCACACTAGGTCCGGAAATGTATCCGTGGCTCCGTTTTTCAGCCCTGATGAAAAACGGAGTCCTGGATACTAATGTTAAAAATAGCAGCCGTTCTTACCCAAGAAAAAAATGGATCCGTCTACGTTTGCAGGGACCCGTTTTCAATACCTGAACGGAAGGTCCGGAATTGCTGCATTTTTACGGACTACGGATACACGGATGGGTAGAAAAGGGTGAAAAGCAATGGGAAAACGCAACTCCATCTCCACAGGCAAAATAACACATAAAACGGATAAAAAAAAACGGATAGCCTGAACTTCCTTCTCCTCCCCTCAACGTCATCTCTGACAAAGCCACTCCCAAAACACTCCCCTGTATATTACAAATATCCTTACAATGGTGCGAATCTACTTTCTTTACAGAACAACCACTCCCACTTCCCATCTATTGTCCCAAATCCACTCCCACAGCCCCCGCCACTACATTCCCCATGCTCAAAAAATGTTAAGTAACCTTTTTTTCTAAGCATTAACCGCACCCACATCCTGCACACTGATTCCTATTGACAAAATGATTGATTATTGTCTTAAAAACTCCACCCACTACCCTCCTAATGGCCATATTCCATAGAAAACCATAGAGACGGTTTCTGTCCGTTTTTTGGGGTAAAAAACGGAATGGAAACGGATGCAAAACTGATGCACTTTTTTAGAAAAACTGATCCGTTTGCGGTGTGGTGGTACTTCCCCTAATCCCGGACTGCAGCGTCCGTCTTGCAACCGTGCCTAGTGTGGACCTAGCCTTAATGGGAAAAAGGAAAAACATAGAAAAAACACATTTCTGAGACTTATCAATTCCAGATTATAAATGAGAAGTGCTCCTATAGATAAGAAAACACACATTTTGTTTGGCTATTTCTACCGTTTATCACAAAACTTAGATTATGTTCCTGTCACAATATATGGTGAAGATATTTGATTCTAAAATAATGCTACAATATATATATTTTGAAAAAATAAACATTTTTAATGGTAAAAATCAATCTTATTTGTGCAGGGAACATATATTCCCTTTCATCAATTAGTGCTGCAGCAGATAGTGCTGGAGGTTTGCACAGGAGCAAGCCCAATCGTGCACAGCACTGCATCCGCTACAAGACGTATATCTATGTCCTCGTGGTTTTAGATACTTCATACTTCATTCATCACAGAGGACGTAGATATACAGTAGTGGTGGATAAAGTGGTTAAAAGGAAATAAATAGGGGAGCCTCAATATTCTTGTTACCTCTGTTCTTTTAAATATTAGGATAAAACTAATTCCAGGTTCGTGAGACTTAGCAGCTTAAGAAATTTAGCAGTGATGTGTTTTTTTTTTTTACACATATCTTTTATCTCTAAAGGTGGCCACACACCATACCATTTCATTAAATATCTGTTAAATTCAAGAATAGCAATCAATTTTTCTGACTGATTGTAACATTTCAAAAAACTGCCCAAAGTACCACACACATATGTTCTGTTTTTTTCCTCAATTATGATCAAAAGGATTGGAAACTCTGAGAAAATTGCTTGGGTGAATATATTAATAAATTGGCAATCCACCACAACCCATTCAATTTTCATAAAAATTGATCAGAAAAATCCACCATGCCTGATCAATTTTTATTGAATAAAAACCAGAAATCCGATCGGATTCCTTGTTCGAATATAAAAAAAAAACAAAAAACTTTAGATTTTTCTGTAAATCTGATCTTTTTAAACAAATTGCCGTAAAATTGGATCATTTTTATTGTATCGTGTGTGGCCACCTTAACCACTTGAGGACCACAGTCTTTTCGCCCCTTAAAGAGGATCTGTAACGTCAAAACGTCCCCTGGGGGGTGCTCACCTAGGGTGGGGGAAGCCTCTGGATCCTAATGAGGCTTCCCACACCGTCCTCCGTCCCTCAGGGGTCTCGCTGCAGCCCTCCGTGCAAAATGACGTCATTATTTACCTTCCCGGCTCCTGCGCAGGCGCTCTGACGGCTGTCGGCTCCGAAGTAGGCGGAAATACCGGATCGCCGTCGGGTCTGCTCTACTGCGCAGGCGCAAGTTTCCGGCGCCTGCGCAGTAGAGCGGACCCGACTGAGATCGGGTATTTCTGTCTACTTCGGAGCCGAGAGCAGCCACAGCGCCCCCGCTGGAGCCAGCAAAGGTAAATATTGAATTTACAGTCAGGTTTGTCGCCGGCTGTTCGGAGGGCTGCAGTGAGACCCCCGTGGGACAGAGGACGGCGTGGGAAGCCTCATTAGGATCCGGAGGCTTCCCCCACCCGAGGTGAGTACCCCCCAGGGGATGTTTCTGATGTTACAGAGTCTCTTTAAGGACCAGAGCCTTTTTTTCCATTCAGACCACTGCAGCTTTCACGGTTTATTGCTCGGTCATACAACCTACCACCTAAATGAATTTTACCTCCTTTTCTTGTCACTAATACAGCTTTCTTTTGGTGCTATTTGATTGCTGCTGCGAGTTTTACTTTTTATTATATTCATCAAAAAAGACATGAATTTTGTCAAAAAAATGACTTTTTTAAATTTCTGTGCTGACATTTTTCAAATAAAGTTAAATTTCCTATACATTTGAGCGCGAAAGTTATTCTGCTACATGTCTTTGATAAAAAAAAAAAAAAACATTCAGTGTATATTTATTGGATTGGGTAAAAGTTATAGCGTTTACAAACTATGGTGCCAAAAGTGAATTTTCCCATTTTGAAGCATCTCTGCCTTTTCTAACCACCTGTCATGTTTCATGAGATGCTAAAATTCCAGGATAGTATAAATACCCCCCAAATGACCCCATTTTGGAAAGAAGACATCCTAAAGTATTCAGTGAGAGGCATGGTGAGTTCATAGAAGATTTTATTTGTTGTCACAAGTTAGCAGAAGATGACACTTTGTGACAAAAAAATAAAGTTTCCATTTCTTCTAACTTGCGACCAAAAAAAATGAAATCTGCCACAGACTCACTATGCTCCTCTCTGAATACCTTGAAGTGTCTCCTTTCCAAGATGGGGTCATTTGTGGGGTGTGTTCACTGTCCTGGCATTTTGGGGGGGGCCTAATTGTAAGCACCCCTGTAAAGCCTAAAGATGCTCATTGGACTTTGGGCCCCTTAGTGCAGTTAGGCTGCAAAAAAGTGCCACACATGTGGTATTGCCGTCCTCAGGAGAAGTAGTATAATGTGTTTTGGGGTGTATGTTTACACATACCCATGCTGGGTGGGAGAAATATCTCCGTAAATGACATTTTTTTATTTTTTTTACACACAATTGTCTATTCACAGAGATCTTTCTCCCACTCAGCATGGGTATGTGTAAAAATACACCCCAAAACACATTATACTACTTCTCCTGAGTACAGCGATACCACATGTGTGTCACTTTTTTGCACCCTAACTGCGCTAAGGGGCCCAAAGTCCAATGAGTACCTTTAGGATTTCACAGGTCATTTTGCGACATTTGGTTTCAAGACTACTCCTCACGGTTTAGGCCCCCTAAAATGCCAGGGCAGTATAGGAACCCCACAAATGACCCCATTTTAGAAAGAAGACACCCCAAGGTATTCCGTTAGGAGTACGGTGAGTTCATAGATTTTTTTTGTCACAAGTTAGCGGAAATTGATTTTAATTGTATTTTTTCACAAAGTGTCATTTTCCGCTAATTTGTGACAAAAATAAAATCTTCTATGAACTCACCATACTCCTAACGGAATACCTTTGGGTGTCTTCTTTCTAAAATGGGGTCATTTGTGGGGTTCCTATACTGCCCTGGCATTTTAGGGGCCCTAAACCGTGAGGAGTAGTCTTGAAACCAAATGTCGCAAAATGGCCCTTGAAATCCTAAAGGTACTCATTGGACTTTGGGCCCCTTAGCGCAGTTAGGGTGCAAAAAAGTGCCACACGTGGTACCGCCGTACTCAGGAGAAGTAGTATAATGTGTTTTGTGGTGTATTTTTACACATACAGATGCTTGGTGGGAGAAATATCTCTGTAAATGACAATTGTTTGATTTTTTTTACACACAATTGTCCATTTACAGAGAGATTTCTCCCACCCAGCATGGGTATGTATAAAAATACACCCTAAAAAACACATTATACTACTTCTTCTGAGTACGGCGATACCACGTGTGACACTTTTTTGCAACCTAGGTGCGCTAAGGGGCCTAACGTCCTATTCACAGGTCATTTTGAGGCATTTGGATTCTAGACTACTCCTCACGGTTTAGGGCCCCTAAAAGGCCAGGGCAGTATAAGAACCCTACAAGTGACCCCATTTTAGAAAGAAGACACCCCAAGGTATTCTGTTAGGAGTATGGTGAGTTCATAGAAGATTTTTTTTTGTCACAAGTTAGCGGAAAATGACACTTTGTGAAAAAAAAAAAAAACAATACAAATCAATTTCCGCTAACTTGTGACAAAAAATAAAATCTTCTATGAACTCATCATACACTTAACAGAATACCTTGGGGTGTCTTCTTTCTAAAATGGGGTCACTTGTGGGGTTCCTATACTGCCCTGGCATTTTAGGGGCCTTAAACCGTGAGGCGTAGTCTGGAAACCAAATGCCGCAAAATGACCCTTGAAATCCTAAAGGCACTCATTGGACTTTGGGCCCCTTAGCGCAGTTAGGGTGCAAAAAAGTGTCACATGTGGTATCGCCGTACTCAGGAGAAGTAGTATAATGTATTTTGTGGTATATTTTTACATATAACCATGCTGGGTGGGAGAAATATCTCTGTAAATGACACATTTTTAATTTTTTTTAAACACAATTGTCCATTTACAGAGAGATTTCTCCCACCCAGCATGGGTATGTGTAAAAATACACCACAAAACACATTATACTACTTCTCCTGAGTACGGCGATACCGCATGTGTGACACTTTTTTGCAGCCTAGGTTCGCTAAGGGGCCCAACGTTCTATTCACAGGTCATTTTGAGGCATTTGTTTTCTAGACTACTCCTCACGGTTTAGGGCCCCTAAAATGCCAGGGCAGTATAGGAACCCCACAAGTGACCCCATTTTAGAAAGAAGACACCCCAAGGTATTCCGTTAGGTGTATGGTGAGTTCATAGAAGATTTTATTTTTTGTCACAAGTTAGTGAAAAATGACACTTTGTGAAAAAAAACAATAAAAATCAACTGTTGACAAAAAATAAAATCTTCTATGAACTTGTCATACACCTAACAGAATACCTTGGGGTGTCTTTTTTCTAAAATGGGGTCACTTTTGGGGTTCCTATACTGCCCTGGCATTTTACGGGCCCAGAACCGTGAGTAGTCTGGAAACCAAATTTCTCAAAATGACTGTTCAGGGGTATAAGCATCTGCAAATTTTGATGACAAGTGGTCTATGAGTGGCAAATTCTGTGGAACCGGTCATAAGCAGGGTGGCCTCTTAGATGACAGGTTGTATTGGGCCTGATCTGATGGATAGGAGTGCTAGGGGGGTGACAGGAGGTGATTGATGGGTGTCTCAGGGGGTGGTTAGAGGGGAAAATAGATGCAATCAATGCACTGGGGAGGTGATCGGAAGGGGGTCTAAGGGTTTGGCCGAGTGATCAAGAGCCCACACGGGGCAAATTAGGGCCTGATCTGATGGGTAGGTGTGCTAGGGGGTGACAGGTGGTGACAGGAGGTGATTGATGGGTGTCTCAAGGTGTGATTAGAGGGGGGAAATAGATGCAAGCAATGCACTGGCGAGGTGATCAGGGCTGGGGTCTGAGGGCGTTCTGAGGGTGTGGGTGGGTGATTGGGTGCCCTAGGGGCAGATAGGGGTCTAATCTGATGGGTATCAGTGACGGGCTGATTGATGGGTGATCAGTGGATGATTAGATGGCAGAACAGATGTAAACAATGCACTTTGGAGGTGATCTGAGGGTAGGTCTGGGGCAATCTGATGGTGTGGGTGATCAGATTGCCCGCAAGGGGCAGGTTAGGGGCTGATTGATGGGTGGCAGTGACAGGGGGTGATTGATGGGTGGCAGTGACAGGGGGTGATTGATAGGTGATTGACAGGTGATCAGTGGGTTATTACAGAGAAGAACGGATGTAAATAAATCACTGGCGAATTGATAAGGGGGGGTCTGAGGGCAATCTGAGCGTGTGGGGCGGGTGATTGGGTGCCCGCAAGGGGCAGATTAGGGTTTAATCTGATGGGTAACAGTGACAGGTGGTGATAGGGGGTGATTGATGGGTAATTAGTGGGTGTTTAGGGTGCAGAACAGATGTAAAACTGCACTTGGGAGGTGATCTGATGTCAGATCTGCGGGCGATCTATTGGTGTGGGTGGGTGATCAGATTGCCCTCAAGGGGCAGGTTAGGGGCTGATTGATGGGTGGCAGTGACAGGGGGTGATTGATGGGTGGCAGTGACAGGGGGTGATTGATGGGTGATTAACAGGTGATTAGTGGGTTATTACAGGGAAGAACAGATGTAAATAATGCACTGGCGAATTGATAAGGGGGGGTCTGAGGGCAATCTGAGCGTGTGGGGCGGGTGATTGGGTGCCCGCAAGGGGCAGATTAGGGTCTAATCTGATGGGTAACAGTGACAAGTGTCGATAGGGGGTGATTGATGGGTAACTAGTGGGTGTTTAGGGTAGAAAACAGATGTAAACACTGCACTTGGGAGGTGATCTGACATCGGATCTGCGGGCGATCTATTGGTGTGGGTGGGTGATCAGATTGCCCGCAAGGGGCAGGTTAGGGGGTGATTGATGGGTGGCAGTGACAGGGGGTGATTGACAGGTGATTGGCAGGTGATCAGGGGGATAGATGCATACAGTACACGGGGGGGTGATCAGGAGGGAGCAGGGGGCAGTTTAGGGTTAAAAAAAAATAGCGTTGACAGAAAGTGACAGGGAGTGATTGATGGGTGATTAGGGGGGTGATTGGGTGCTAACAGTGGTCTGGGGGGTGGGCAAGGGGGGTCTGAGGGGTGCTGTGGGCGATCAGGGGGCAGGGGGGGGGAATCAGTGTGCTTGGGTGCAGACTAGGGTGGCTGCAGCCTGCCCTGGTGGTCCCTCGGACACTGGGACCTCCAGGGCAGGAGGCAGCCAGTATAATAGGCTTTGTATACATTTGTATACATTACAAAGCCTATTATACATACGTATTGCGGTCGTTTAGGCCCAGTCTTTGCCGCCACCCATCGGCTGGGGGCGGTCGGCAAGTGGTTAAGGTTGATGTCCAGTTTGCTCTCCCTGTTGTGATAGTTGGCTAAATGATTCCTGCAGTCACGGCCCATCCTTTCTGATCAATATAAGTAGTGCCCAAGAAGGAAGTCTTGTAGTCCTGTCTTGTGTGAAGACTGGGTGGAGACCACTGAGTTTCCTGTACAGATAGAAAATGTGTTCTCCAAACTAAAATGCCTATTTTGCATGGGGGTTGTTTTAACCCAAATTTGCATAAAGAATAAAGCTTTTACAAGAAGCGAATGTCCATTATAAGTTTTACTTGCTGTGACTTCTCTATTTTATGTTGGAACTCTGTGTTTGTCTTCCCCAGCATGGCTCCCGTCCGTGCAGTGGGTCCGCCATGGCTCCAAGGCTGTCACCCGTCACAAGAAGGCCATACACTTTGAAAGACAAAAGATTTTGGCGCTTACCGAGTACATTCCACCCAAACCGTCCAGTGACACCTGCCGACCACCTCCACCAAAAAGCCAAAATGAAAAGGTAATGGTGTGATGCTGTAGATTTAGAACATCTCCAGACAGATATGAAATCATCCTTTGGTTGACTTGCTCATTCCCAAAGATTGTTAAAGTATTATTATTATTTTTTAGTATTTATATAGCACCGACATCTTCCGCAGCTCTGTACAGAGTGTATAGTCTTGTCCCTATCTGTCCCTCAGAGGAGCTCACAATCTAATCCCTACCATAGTCCTATGTCTATATGTATTGTGTAGTGTTTGCATTGTAGTCTAGGGCCAATTTTAGGGGGAAGCCAATTTAACTTATTTGTATGTTTCATGTACTTATACTCCAGTGTTTAGTGGTAAGTCAGGCTCGGGTCGGAAATCCGCAGCTCAAAGCGGTAACCCCAAGCCTGACTCGTGGTACCCGCCAGGAGGTATAGATGAACAGTGCAGCATGGCGGCGTTTCTAACTCGCCTCCCCTTGGATCCAGACGCTGGCAGACATTCTTCTTCCAATCTTGAATGATTCTGAATGAGGCTGTTGATCTCGCTGGTGAGATCACTGTCTGTTGTCATGACCACAGGCAGCAATCTCACTATAAGGGTAGAGCGCCACCCGGTGGACAGAGGGAGAATTGCAGTTTGGGTTTGGCTCCAGGGGAGGTGAATAAGTGCTGGGCTGCTGCAGATCTATTTAGCGGTATGATTTTTCCTGCTTTAAGGGTCTAAAAGCTTGTGAAAAAATTGCACCGCTTTTAGACCCTTAAATCCGGATGTAATCATACTGCTAGGGAGGTTAACATGACTTAAAAGGAGGCTGTGAACAATAATATAGTATACCTACGCTACTGATTTTAGCATTGTACCACTGCAGAGGGGAGAGGGGGTGATTCAGAAGCTGTGGGAACATTTTAGCAGTACACTTTGCAAACCAGGATCTGGATACATCATCAGTACAGAGAGCTGCCAGCTAGAACATAGCAGAATACACGTGGTTCATTTGGAATGTTTGTTGCAGCATAACTTTGTCACACAACCCTGCTAGCACCGTCTGTTAGGTAGAAAAGTGGAGACTAGTGTGAGCGCAGGCTATTTTATCTGTAGTTTCTACAGTGCAAACTACCAGTCTTTACTGTACACTCTGGGAGTAACATGACAGGAAAATGGAGTTATGTTGCATTATTGGCCAGGGTTTCATTTGAAAACAATCTTGTTGAGGAGGCAACATACTGAATTGAGGCAAAATTGCATACATGGTTTTACTGAATGTCATCTTCTAGAATTTTGCTGGCTTCATGCTTGAGAAGTCGGATCATGCCTATGCTTGCCCTTGACCATACCTTGGCGTAATGCAGAGGCCAGACTATGGTCAGATGGGAAGGCAGCTTAATTCAGGGCCGGCCTTTGCCCTGAGCAGCCACTCGGGGCACTACAATGTTTCTCTCTGAAGGGGCGTCGATGCTGCTGTGAAGCTCCGCCCCCACCGATGTCCAAAGTATATGCACACATGGAGATGTTGCCTTCTTGGCAGTTGGAAAAAGCTGTAATTCCCCCAATGCAATGTGGTTCACAGACCGCAAACTGTCAGGTCTGGAAGCATGGACACAGGAGGACGCAGGGACACATGGGGTTTTATGATATAGGATAATTAAAGAAGGTTGCAGCACACAATGTTCTTTCTTGAGCTTAGAGTATTCAGCGATACAACTTTTGCAGCATTCAGCTGCAGTTTCAGGGGAGCTTGATAAAAGGTGAGGTGTAAGCAGCAATTTGGGCAGAACTCCTCCTCTCCATTCGTCTGTCACGTCACAAAAAACACTGCAACAACTGGTTTTGTAAATCCGTTGGGAGCCGTTTTGTAGCAAATTGGATAAGTGTTTCTATTTCCTCTGTCGCGTAGCAACAGCACAAAGGCTTGGCAGCTGTGCCTTGTTATGGCCTGAAAACATGTCAAAATGGCCCTTGTTAGGGGAGCCAATAGTACTGCAGTCACTCTAGCTGCATTTGAGCCTATTTGCTGATTGGTAGATGGCTTCAGAAATGTTGCCATTGGTAGTATTTTGGTGCCCGCCATTCCCATCTCAGCAGTGTTGTGTCTGTAGATATGAAGCCTCCGTTAGAATCTCATTGGCTCAGAGGGTCATGAGCCAATGAAATCTGCTCCTGACCGGCTCATAGAGCTTTTCCGTCATAGCAACAGCAGATCAGTAGCGACGGGTGAATGGTGAGAACAGCGGGTCCCTGCTGTGAGATGTCAGTAGGCCCCTTTCTTGGTAGCAGCAGGGTCTGGTCCTCGAGGAGCCCAGTGTTCTCCCCAGAATTTTTTTTCAAGACGGGTGGCATGAAAAAGTAGCCGAGTGGGTTGAGAGAGAGAATGCAGGGCTGGTGCTTCTCTGCACAACTCTGCTTACAGCAGAGAAGGAGGTGAGCCGATGACAGCCGGGTGCTCACCAAAACTAGCCGGGTGAAGCACCGGGCTAAAAGATGCTGGGGAGAACACTGGAGCCAGAGCCAGCTGGTACTGAAGTGGTTAATGTTCGTACATCGATCAGTACAAGGAGAAAAGAATGGCTCTCTAACACCACCTGTTGTTCAACAATGCCTTATTCAATGCAATAAGATTCAAGTGTTAACCACTTCACAGCTCCAGTACAGTATATCCCTGCAGACTTCATCTAACCGCCCAGGGGAGTAAATATACGTACTCCCGCTGCTACCACTGCTGAAAGCGCTCCCGCTTATTTGTGCGTTCGTTCATGTTGCCATCTGCCCGCCAGGAGATCAATGAATAAGAAAGCAATTCCTAATCATTGATCTAAGTCCCCGTAGCAATTATCGGCGCCTTTTATGAGAAGCTGCGCGATCATTCTAAAAAATAAGTTTCCTATCTTCAGTACACTTCCTGTAAGCATACATATTTCGCTTACAGGACATATAACAAAAAAAAGACTGAGGCCATCTTGTGGCCAAATAGTAAAACTACATCTAAAAGTACTTTTTTTAAATGCAAAGGCCTGTTTTTACATTTTAAATTAACCCCTTACCTCCCACACTCCCCAATAGTTACCAACATTTATTTTTTTTGTAAAAAAAATACAATGAAATAAATTTACAATTATAAAAAATGCATTAATAGTTTTCTTAGGGACTGAACTTTTTCAATATGTATGTCAAGACGGTATAATACTGTTACTTTATAAATTATGGGATTTTTATTAATGATGGATGCAAAACTGAAAAAAAATGCATCTTTATTTCCTAATAAAATATTGGCACCAGACATTGTGATAGGGACATCATTTAAATGGTGTAATAACCGGTACAAATGGGCACTTTAATTATGGTAGCATGCATTATTTAAAAATTATAATGGCCGAAAACTGAAAAATAAGGATTTTTTTTCCAATTTTTTTCTTATTTTTCCATTAAAAAACATTTATAATAAAAAAATTCTTGGCATAATGTACCACCCAAAGTAAGCCTAATTAGTGATTAAAAAAAAACACATTTAACACATTTCATTCTGATAAGTAGAGATAAAGTTATTGGCAAATGAATGGAAGGAGCTGGAAGGTGAAAATTGCTTGGATGCTGAAGGGGTAAAACCCCTCAGTTGTGAAGTGGTTAAAACCGTTTACAATCAGAATGATGCATCTTCCTTACAACAACTCCATAAATAATTTGATCAAAAAAATAAATAAATCCAGGCAGGCTCAGAACTGAGCTTCCTTGATACTGAACCCATGTTCACAGTGCTTGTTCAAAGATACAAAAGCTAAAGTGCCACGTAGAATGTATAATCGGTGAATAATAAACTGCAACTAACTATACATACTAAAATACCATGTATCCTTAGTTGTGGTCTATCATTCACTGATTGTGCATTGAGCACTTTCTATGTGAAACTATATAGCTTTTGTATCTTTGCACAACCACTGTGAATCTGTGTTCAGTCAAATTATTCATGAGTTGTAAGGAAAATGCATAATTTAGATTTTAAAGAGTTTTAAGATCTTGTTGCCTTGAATTAAGCGTTGTTATACTTGTGAACAACAGGTGGGGGTAGAGAGCCATTCTTTTTCTCCTTACACTGTTTACAGTATATGGTTTAATGGTTCAGCACATGTTGTAATCAATTGGTGCAGCACATTTTTTGAGATGTTCACAGCCAGTATTAATGTCTGTGTTGCTAGTGTAACTTGCGCTACACAACCGGTGTGAGTAACAGGGAAATTGCCAAGCTCGTCATATGCATGGCAATTATACCTCTATGTAGTGAATATGTGTGTATGAGATCTGCAGATATCATAGACTATGAATGCATTTTGCAGGAACAGATCTTTTGCAGATACTGATCTTTTTAATGTGTACAGCATCTTTGTGTGCAGCATCTTGCAAAGAGTTTTATCTGATGGGGAGTTCAGCTCAATAGAACAGACTGTGTAGAGTATGGCTCTCATACTACATGGAAGGTGGTAAAATTGGTCTAAGATCTTTAAGTAATCTTTCAAGTGTGTACACACCATTAAGGTGCAGCAGATGGGTACTTGGAATAGAAGGTTTAGAATGCTTTCTTCAGAAATGTATCTTAGCTGGGTGTGGTGTAGCCATACCTGGGCGGTCATAAAGTAGGTGTGGCCAGTAGTGGAAGGGACTCCATGCACCATATTTAGCGTGACAAAGTTCCAGTGCCCCCATTTGTGTGATGCATCTTTCCTGAGCTCCCGATACTCTACACCTGTCTGGTGTTCTTCAAAGTATGTCCTAAGTTTCTAGTGCCCCATATTGTTATCCAGTCCCAGCGTCCCCAAAATTCTCCCTGCCTTCTAGTTCCTCCCCAAGTTTATTCAATCTTTGTTGGGTCCCTATAGTGTGCCTCCAGGTATGTAGCGACTAATAACTGCAGACAATGTCTGCATCCACCTGTGACTGCTGACAATACACAGCAAAAAATTAGTAGTCGCTCATTCAGGCTGATAACCATCATATGTGGAGCTCACAAGGCTGGGCAAATACACAGAGCAAAATTTAAAGGGACCTGGATTCAAAACTCAGAGATAGCCAGTGGCTAACACAACATCCCGAAATAAACGAGATTGTTGGTGCCACATATCCAACAGACTGGGCTAAGCCTCTCTGCTGACGTCAAGGCCAATCTTTTAGAGGGGTCCCTACACTAATGGTGGATGCATCCATATCCTACAAATACAATGAGCATATCCACAATCGGACACATGTCTGATATAGGAAGTCTTAAAGAGACTCTGAAGCGAGAATAAATCTCGCTTCAGAGCGTTAGCAGGGGCACGTGTGCCCCTGCTAAACCGCCGCTATCGCGCCGCACAAAGGGGGTCCCTTCACCCCCAAACCCACCCCAGCACGACTTGGTCGTGCATTTGGTCGCTCCTGGAGGCAGGGCTAATGGCTGCAGCCCTGCCTCCAGTCGCGTCTATCAGCGGCGCATCGCCGCCTCTCCCCCGCCCCTCCCAGTGAAGGAAGACTGAGAGGGGCGGGGGAGAGGCGGAGATACGCGCTGACAGACGCTCGTGGGGCAGGGCTGCGGCGGTTAGCCCTGCCCCAATGCGGAAGCGCTCCCCCGCATTACGGAGGGGATTTGGAGGGACAGGGACCCTCGTGCAGCCGCGGGATAGCGGCGTTTTAGCAGGGGCACAAATGCCCCTGCTATTTAGGAGGTCTGAAGCGAGATTTATTCTCGCTTCAGACTCTCTTTAAGCCCCTTCTACACCATACAATTTTTTGTCCGATTTCATTTATTCGATTTGATTCAATCCGACATGTCCGATTGGGATTCGATTCTATTTGCCATTGTTTTGCAATGGCAAATTAAATCGATTAGAATCCCGATCGGACATGTTGGTTCGAATCGGACAAAAAATTGTATGGTGTAGATGGGGCTTAAAAACAAACTGTGGCTGCTGACAGATTGGCAGGCTGCACGTTGATAGGCGCGGCATCAGGAAAATAAGCTGGGCGGAGTACTTGGCAAAAAAGCGGGATTTAATGTGAGTAAAAATTACCATGAATGTACGGTAACGTTCATACAAATCACAATTTTAGAAACACTAGTAAAGCCAGAAAAATTATTATAAAAGGGATTTGCGGTATTTGAGGAAGCTGTGGTTGCCTGCACATAACTGCAGTTCACATGCTGTGTTCAGGTACATTTAGGGTGCCTAGACATTACTTGATTTTAAAAATGGGCCAATTTTTTTCAGTCAATGTCGTCCAAAATCTGTTAAAAGGATTTATCGGACTTGCTAAAAAAATCTCAGTTGCAGGAGCTTGATCTGATGCGCAGCGGAAATGCCATTCAATTACCCGATGACCAAAAGACTTGCCTCCTCTGGTTCCCAGCATCTTTTTTAATTGTAACCCCAAGCACCTGAACCATGTGAAACCAGTAGATGTAGCGGCATCACTTCTTGCACCAGTGTCACGTGGTACAGGCGCCCATGAAAATGCTGGACACAGGTGGAGTCTAGTAGTCATGCCAACAAACAAGTGAGCCTTCAACACTCACTACGGGCAGCAGAGGAGGACATCTGTACAGTTGAGGGGCGGCAATGCTGAAATCTATTAGAAATTTGTGTGCAGTGTGTGGGCAGTAGATCTCTCTCTGATCAGATTCGATCAGAGAGGGCTTTATCTAATGGTCGATCTGGTGGCAAATGGAGTAATGTCAGGCCACCTTTAATCTGGCCATACACTAGGCCGATTACCCGCCGATCGACAGCAGATTCGATCACTGGGATCGAATCTGCTGTCAAATCGTTCACGCTAAATTTCGATCGATTTCGTCCCGAAATAGATTGGTCCCGTCGATCGCTCCGTGCGGGAAATTACCGGCAATTGCCGGCGGGTAGGGAGCGAATCGCTAGCGGCGTACGATCGACGCAGGTATACATTACCTGAAGCTGGCTCCCGGCATCTTCTCCGCATCACCTCCCGGCTGGCATCTTCTCTGCATCACCTTCCGCATCACGGCATCCGTGTATAACTTCCTGTGTCAATGCAGTGACAGTGGAAGTACAAATAGAGGGCGCTCTATTTGAACTTCCGCTGTCACTGGAGTGACAGAAAGTTATACGCGGATGCTGTGATGCGGAGAAGATGCCCGGGACCAGGCTTTAGGTAATGTATGGGGGGGGGGGGGGGGGGCAGGCGGCAGCTCAGCAGATGGTGAATCGGTTTCAGGCTTAAATCGATTCACAATCTGTTTGCAGTAAAGCAGTCATACAATCCCTCTCTGATCAGATTCGATCAGAGAGGGATCTATCTGTTGGTCGAATCTGATGGCAAATCGACCAGTGTACCTTTACTCCATGCCTGGAAATTTCAATTACCAGGCAAGTCAGAGTGAAGAATTGTATCTCCAGGGTTTTAAAATCATCAGCTTGATGAGATAGATATAAGGAGATACAATTTCCCAGATAACAAGCTATAGTCATCAGTGTAGGAAAAAAAGTGATTGTGACTCTTTAAAGCCCAACTCAAACCAAAACATATACTTATATCTGTACAAAATAAGAGAGGATGAAAAAACGGCCATTGATAAAAACTGCTTGGAGGTTTGGTCGCTTGACTGATGACCTGTTTCTATTAATTTTAGGAGAACCTCCTGGAGAAATTTCTGTGTACCCAACTGGAAGCAGTTCTACAAGATAGTAAAATGGTGGCTGTAATTCAGCGTAACGCAATAAGAGAAGATGACTTTGTACTTCTCAAACACAGACTGTTCAAGCATGACATCCATATCAAGGTTTTCTCTCACCAGGTAAGGAGGATGCCCGTTTTAAGGTACACAAAATGTGTCTGGAGATTTGTGTAATGTTTCTTTTTTCTTTTTCTTTTTTTCTTTCCTTTCTGTACCAGATCATTAGGAAAGTTATGGACAAGTCCCGCCTCCAGGCCCTGCTCCCGCTTTTTATTGGACAAACTTTTTTGCTAGTGAGTTCCCAGACAAAGGTGAAGGAGATGCTTCAGGCCTTACGCAGTGTGCCACAAATACAGCTTCTGGGTGAGTTTCTGCAGTTTATTGCAGGAAAGGGTATGTATTTGCCTATGACGCAAATCAGCGCCATACCTACACAGGATTTTGCCCTCCCCATGTCACTTGGCACTGTATCAAAGGTTGTTCTCTTTGGGTCCTACGGTGTTCTCCTTAATCAATAGCTGGCACTTACCTTGTTCCTGCTATATGCAGGATGAGACCAAGCAGCCTAGACTCAAAACCGCGTCACATGGCAGAGATAGAGATGGGAAGAGGCAACCCACAAAGTGATAAAATGTTCTGAAAACAGTTTACAGAGGAACTGTAGGAAGAAAAAAAATCTTTATTTATTTTCAAAAGAGAGAGTGTTATGAGAAGAAGAGATGACCAAAATAGAGAAAACAAATCCCCTTACCCTGTCAGTGTCATGTAGAAAAAGTGCCTCATGCAGCATGGGAGGTATCATGTTTACTACTGCCACGCAGGGCTAGTTGGTTTTTCCTTTTACTCCCTTAGACACGCTCCTGTTTACCTCATATTGATACCAACGTTTATCCAGAATGCTTAGGGACGTGTTTCACACTAAAAAAAATTGCAAAATCATCTTAATTTTGCCACAGTTCTATCTGCAATTCTAGTTCAAGGAGCAATTCTCATTCCCTGAACAAGAATTGCAAACAGAATTGCTGAAAAATTTTCAGTATGAAACAGGCTGCTTTTTCGCACTGTTACTTTCTGCTATTTCTCCGCTCTCCACTAAGCTGCTTTGTCTGGGCTGTGTCTGATACTGTGCTGCTGCTGCTATTTCTCTGCTCTCAACTAGGTTGCTATGACCATGCTGTGTCTAATCCTGCTATGTCAACAGTATTGTATTATGCTATTGATATTGAAGGCTTGCTATCTCTGCACTCATAGCTTCTACACACTCCAAATTTTGGAGGGAGGGAGGGGACCCCTGAACTACATCTGTGCCACTGGTTCACAAGATAGTTTTGATAGACCCTATCTCAGGAACCAGCGGGGTTATGGGGTTGCAATTTGGCACAAATGTAGTTCAGGTGGGAGGCACTCTCTGCCCTTTCTACTTAGCTGCCACTGATTCATCCACATTGAGGACCCTGCTCTGGAATATGTATGTACACCATGTGATTTGTTTGCATTGCCTGCTCTTATGTATGTTGTTCATCACATGCACTTTATATTGAATTTTTCATGAGCATATCTGCACCTTCTATTATACGATTTGCACTCTGTCTACCCACTGGGGCTTTGCACTACTGTATAACTCTTAGCACTTTATTAATCCTTTATCATCACAGACCCGAGTCCCTATTTTCCATATTGGGCTCAATTACTGAACCCAGATGGTTAATCATGCAGCTTATAGGGTTAGTCACAATTAAGAGGTTAGGCACTTGTTATAATTGATGTTTCCCACACATAACTGTGTTGTGGAATGTGTGTTTGTTGTGCATAGCACATCATTTTAAATGATTGTATAATGTGTCTTAGGGCTGGTTCAGACGGGCCCTTAAAGAGAACCAGAGACGAAGCACCCTCATGTATTCTATTACATTTATCAGTGGGAACATGACAGTAAACACCTACCCTGCTTTTAATTTCATTGTTATCTGCTTAATTAGTCTATTAGCAACTGTGATAAGAATCCACCGACTATTCAGTCGAGGTTTGACCTGGAATCATTATAGCTGAGTCACTCTTCTGTGGAGTCTTTTCAAGCCCAAGCCTTCCCCCTCCTGGCTCAGATTTCCTGCTTTGCTTACTGAGAGCTGTGATGATATGGGAGGGGCTGCTCCTGCTGAGAGAGAAGCTCTGTGGCTGCAATATGATCCCTGTGCACTCTGTCTGCATAGATACTGATGATGACTGCCGTTTTATTCCTATGAGAGACACTTCCTACAGGCAGCTGTACATCATACCAAAATTAAAGCACATAGATGAAAGGCTGCATTTAGCCTAGATAGCAGCATAGTCTCATATAGCCTAGACAGCACATCCAGAACAACTCATAACCCGGAAGGAGAAGGGATATGAGCCGGCGGCCATATTTGATTTTTCCTGCAGCAATAATGGATAAAAAAACACTAAAAAAGGCACACCAGAGCGGCAAAATTATCAGGTAGAGCATTTATTCTTTACAAGCTATCGACTGATATGTTTATTTTGTGTGAAACGTTCATCTCTGGTTCCCTTTAAGTGTTTAAATAAAAGCTATGTGTATTCATTAATTGGGGGTGCAGCCCATTTTTGCCAGGATTTCTGTTTCTTCTATTAACTTTGCATTATAGATAGCCAGGTATAGGTAGCCAGATATAGGTGTCCCCAGTATAGATAGCCAAGTATGAGTAGGTTCCCCAGTACAGGTAGCCAAGTATAGGTGCCCACAGTAAAGGTAGACAAATATACTGTAGTTGCCCCCAGTATAGCTAGCCAGGTATAGGTCCCCACAGTAAAAGGTAGCCAAGTGTAGGTGCCCCCAGTAAAGGTAGCCAGGTTTAGGTGCTCCAGTATTGGAAACCAAGGGTAGGTGCCCCCAATATACGTAGCCAAGTATAAGTGCCCCCTGTATAGATAGCCAGGTATAGATGCCCCAGTATAGGTAGCCAAATATAGATGTTCCCAAGTATAGGTGCCCCCAGTATATATAGCCAGGTATAGGTTCCCCCATTATAGGTAACCAAGTGTAGGTGCCCCCAGTATAGATTGCCAGATCTAGGTGTCCCCAATATAGGTAGCCAAGTATAGGTGCCCCTGTTTAGGTAGCCAAGTTTAGGCACTCTCAGTATAGGTAGCCAAGTATAAGTGCCCCAGTATAGGAACCCATGTATAAGTGTCCCGAGTATAGGTAGCCATGTATAGGTGCCCCCAATATAGATAACCAAGTATAGGTCCCTTTCAGTATAGGTAGCAAGGTATAGGTGCCCCCAGTATAGATAGCCAGGTATAGGTGCCCCAGTATAGGTAGCCAGCCTGTCCCCCCCTATCCCCTCCCCACCCCCCCTCGCTCCACCGGCTGATGCATATTTACCTGCTTGGACGCCCCCTTCTCCACAGAGTCCCCGGATCCCCCTCGCTGCATGCCCAGAATACTTTAGAGACCTCAAATCAGCGGTGACCTGCAGTGGCATGCAGCGCAGGGTATCCATGGACTTTGTGGAGGAAGGGGCTGCCGGAGCAAGTGAACGAGCGGTGGCCAGGGAGGATGGAAGACAACGCCTGAGGCACAGGGTTCAGACGGCATCATACAAGGTCCGTCCATGCCCACAAGACTGTGCATCAGTAGGCTGAATTTTAATTAGGCCTACAGAGTGGGAGGGGTGTCAACTTTTCAACTGGATTTCCATTGGCTTCAGAACTTTTTCCTCTAAGAACTGGGTTTTCCTTGATAAAACTGCTATCAGCTTCACACTGGTGCAGCATCAAAAAGAGGGACACAAAGGGAAACCAATATAGCCCAGTGTTTTGCGAGAGTGACTCTCTTCCTCAGGCAATAAGATGGAGCATATACAAAACAGGTCTGGTAATAGTGCAGAGTCACTTGACATAGTACCAGACCTGTTTTGTATATGCTCCATCTTATTGCCCGAGTAAGTGGGTCACTCCCGCGAAACGCATTGTATTTTATTGGAGTATGGAAATTGTTTTGCTGAAAATTGATCGGCATTTTCTTGTCTGTCCGGAGGAGGTAAGTCCCCCACTACCTCCTCATTTTTAAATGTTTTAGGTATTTTTATCTTTCTGGCGCCTCTGTATCCATACTACGTCAAGCATGTAGATCAGTTGTCTATGACAAATCTGACAAGATTAGCTGCATGCTTGGTACAGGTGTCTATGACAAATCTGACAAGACATGCTTGGTTCAGGTGTGTGATTTTGACTTTACTGACCAGAAAGATTAGCAGGACTGCCAGGCAACTGGTATTGTTTAAAACTAAATAAATATGGCTTCCATTGGTCTCACATCTCGGATTCCATTTTAGGAAGTCATCAGACAGTAAACACTAAAAATACATTTTTTTATTGGCAAACATTACAGACGTTGCATTTCGCGGGCTGAATCCTGCTTCCTCAGGTCAATATAATGGCCCATACTCACGGGCAACTTTTTTGGGCTGTCGCCAGCACAGGGGAGCGTGTGCGCGACAGTTCGGCGACAGCTCGTCGCCAGGTCCCTCCGTGTACACACGTGGAAGAGGGATTACTGAAGCGCCGGAAGCTGTCGCCGACATCCCTCGCCGGAAGCGCCGTGGATTTTCTATTATGTTGCTGTCGCTAGTCCGCATACTCACGCGGACTAGCGGCAGTTGCGGCGAAGTTGCGGCGGCAACTGTCACCGGGCGATTGACCGCGCCAATCGCCTGGCGACAGCAGCGAGGAGCGACGGTTCGGGGTGCGCGCCCGTGTTGCGCCTGATACTCACGGGCGACAATTGTACCCGTGAGTATGGGCCATTAGTGTCTTTTCGCAATAAGCAGAATAGGGTGTAGCATAGAATTTCAGAGAGCACAAGGATAACTATATTTGTACGTAGATACGTAGCATTCAAGGGAATTAGAAGAGGAGGTGTGTGCAACAATAACTAAGCAAAACACTTGATAATGTGTGTATTTGTATATACACATTGTTCAATGCATTTGAATAATCTATTGTAATAATGTGTTGCAAGGTTTGAACCTTTACTGTCACTTCAGCTTTTAAACTACTTGATGCAGTGCAGTGCAGTGGGCTATTAAAGTGAACCCGAGGTGAAAATAAACTGATGAGATTATACGTGTTTAAACATTTACAAAGTAGGTTGAATGTTTTACTGTCTCTAATCAGTGCCATCCTATTAGCCTATAAGTGTCCCAGACTTAAAATACATGAACTACCCGTATTTTTCGGACTATAAGACGCACCTAGGTTTAGAAGACAAAAACCAAGGGAAAAAATAATATACTAAGCATAGTGCGTCCATGCTGCAGGGGCGTCTTATAGACTTTCCCCCCACAATTATGTCTCCCTTGTGCCTTCCTTGTTTCCCTGTGTTCTCTTCTGTCCCTCTGCTGCCTTTGTGTCCCCTGCCCCCCTTGTGTCTCGTGTCTCCCTGGGCCCTCTGGTGTCTTCCTGTGTACTCTTTCCCCCTTCCTCTGACCCCATGTCATCTGTCCCCCTTCCTCTGTCTCCAAAGTCCTGTTTCCTCCATGTCCAGTGTCTTCTAAGCCTGTTATCCCAGTGTCTGTTATCCCTGTCCTCCGTGTTCCAGTGTCTGCATGTCCCCCTGTGCATCAGTGTCTGGTGTCCCCTGTGTCCAGCCTGTCCTAATGTCTACGTGTCCCCATTGTATTAAATACATTCACGCAGCTGCAGCTATCCTCAGGCTGTCCTGTCTTAAATGCATTTGTTTTGTCCGCAATGTCCCCAGGTACTACCGTCTACCGCAACTGGAAGTCCGCACAACATACCATACATGCAGCTATCCTCAGGCTGTCCCCGCTTTTATCACCGCGCTGTCCCATGCATTTGAATGTCCGTGATGTCCCTGGTATTACCGCTGCTTTCTTAATCAGGAAGTGTCCCGCTCAGCTTTGCCGATAAATGGACCAATCAGGCGGGGGACGCTGGCCCCCAACCGCCAATCACACCGCCCACTGCTCCTATCAACTCTGTTAATAGGACGAGATGGGCTAGAGGGCGGGACAACCTCTCCGTCATTGGGACCAATCGATTGGACACCAATCAATGGGACACTTCCTGATTAAGAAAGCAGCGGTAATACTGGGGACATCACGGATATTCAAATGCATGGGACAGCGCGGTGATAAAAGCGGGGACAGCCTGAGGATAGCTGCATGTACGGTATGTTGTGCCGACTTCCAGTTGCGGTAGACGATAGTATCTGGGGACATTGCGGACAAAACAAATGTATTTAAGACAGGACAGCCTGAGGATAGCTGCAGCTGCGTGAATGCATTTAATACAACGGGGACAGGCAGGACAGGGAAATGAGGTGCAGGTCCCAATATGTAGTATTCGGATTAAAAGACTCACTGACTCCTCCCCCCCCCCCCCCCCCTCCACTTTTGGGGGAGAAAAAGTGCATCTTATAGTCCAAAAAATACGGTATTGACCTTTTTTTTTATATTACTCCTCTGAGCTCAGAAGTTGTATTCTGCCAGGAAAACTTTTATGGCTGTTATTTGCTTATCAGTGATTATTATATTCCAACGAGGTACCAACAAGACAGAAGCTGCTACTTCCATGCCTAGAAATTAACTGTTTCAGGCAGCAAAATAAAACAAGTAAAGCAGCCTGGTTATCATTATGTTTTGGACTGTACATACACATGTTTATCTCATGTCACCTCGGGTACACTTCAATCCCCCAATGCTCCTGCCCCACCTCCTGCTCACTTAAATTTTCCAACATGTTGCCTCAGATTTTGGTTTGAAAAACTGCCCAAAAAGTGACTGAATTGGATATGTTGGGGCAACAGATGAGCAGCACTTTAATCAAAGTGATTGAATCATCTGGTAACTAATCGGTGAAATTGATACATGTATATCCAGCCTTACCCTGAATGAGATATTTCATTCCTGTACTTTCACAAGTGCACAGAAGAGGTTTGTCCCAATTACTGTAGAATGGACACAGCATTTGGAATACATAAATACAGTAGGTAATGCTCGGTTAAAGCGGACCTGAACTCAGAACTTCCTCTCTGCTGTAAAAGATACACAACAGCATAATAACCTTTAAAAACAAAATTTCTGTTACAGCTGATACAAATCCTACAGTAAAACTGCAGGGTGTCTATTTCCTGCTTCCATGGAAGCAGACATATTATATTGTTAATATCTTGTGCTTTCAAATTAGCATATCTGCCATGGCAGTCAGCTGATACAGGGGAGAGATCAAATTACGACTTGTGATTAATCACAGATGAGGGAATTGGACAGGCATACAGGGTGCATTTCTCCCCGTCTTCCTTCTGTCCTGTGCAAGAGTTCAGGTCCTCTTTAATCATGACTTTGAACAGAGGAGTGTAGTTTAAGTTTTCCCACAAAAGGTCACTATACTTCCACAAATGTTTCAAAGTTAGGTGGGATGAAGCTCGAGATTTCCTGACTTTTCAAAGCTTTTGCTGCTAAGGTGACGGTTCTGCATATAACTAGAATTTTGACAAACATTATCCCTCTCCTGCATTTGATTGGTCCATTTCCGAGCTGAAAAAGGTGTGTAAACGTTGCATAAATCTTAGTGACAATCCTTAAAGGATACCACAACTGACATGTGGCATAATGAGATAGACATGGGTATGTACAGTGCCTAGCACACAAATAACTATGCTGTGTTCCTTTTTTTCTTTCTCTGCCTGAAAAAGTTAAATATCAGGTATGTAAGTGGCTGACTCAGTCCTGACTCAGACAGGAAGTGACTACAGTGTGACCTTCACTGATAAGAAATTCCAACTATAAAACACTTTCCTAGAAGAAAATGGCTTCTGAGAGCAGGACAGAGATAAAAAAGGGGGAAATTCTTATCAGTGAGGGTCACACTGTAGTCACTTCCTGTCTGAGTCAGCCACTTACATACCTGATATTTACCTCTTTCAGGCAGAGAAAGAAAAAAAAGAACACAGCATAGTTATCTGTGTGCTAGGCACTGTACATACCCATGTCTATCTCATTATGCCACATGTCAGTTGTGGTATCCTTTAAGCAAAATCAGGTGTGTAGACATGGAGCACCACTTCCTATCCTCTGCTGCTGGTTCACCTTGGGACATGTGAATGATGGAATCATGCTTAGGATTTTGAATTTATTCAGCATGTTCTTTTTGCCTTTTTTTCTTTGCAGTTATGCGTAAAGAGAAAATTGTTACCAGGAGAGCTTTTCTTCTGGAAGCTCTTGTACAAAAAATTCTTGTAAGCTTAAGAGTATTAGACCTAATTTTAGAAGTCCTTGCATATCTTACATTCACAAGTAGTGCTTAAAGAGAATCTGTATTGTTAAAATCGCACAAAAGTAAACATACCAGTGCGTTAGGGGACATCTCCTATTACCCTCTGTCACAATTTCGCCGCTCCTCGCCGCATTAAAAGTGGTTAAAAACAGTTTTAAAAAGTTTGTTTATAAACAAACAAAATGGCCACCAAAACAGGAAGTAGGTTGATGTACAGTATGTCCACACATAGAAAATACATTCATACACAAGCAGGCTGTATACAGCTTTCCTTTTGAATCTCAAGAGATCATTTGTGTGTTTCTTTTCCTTTGCAGCTATCTGCCACTGAAGTGTCAGGCTGTTTCTTCCTGCAGAGTGCAGACAGCTCTGCCTGTATGTAATTCCTCAGTATGTGAAAGCCCAGCCAGCTCAGAGGAGGATTTATCCAGCTTGTAAAAGAGAAGAGAGAAGCTGCCCTAATCTAAATAATACACAGGCAGTGTGCAGAGAGGGGCTTGGAGGGGGGAGATGCATCACAGAACCACAACACTGAAGAACTTGGCAGCCTTCCAGACACAGGCTGACAAGTCTGACAAGAGAGAGATAAGTTGATTTATTACAGAGATGGTGATAGTAGAACGAGCTGCAGTAAGCCAGAACACATTAGAATAGCTTTTGGAACTTGTAGGATGATAAAAAACAGGAGGCAATTTTTGTTACGGAGTCTCTTTAAAGGATTACAAAAAGCACCTTTCTAACCCCTTGAAAAGCGCATTCACATTTACTTCCACAGAAAAACTTATTTTTTGTGGAAATATCTGCAAAAGAGTTTCTGAGTTACAGGTTCTTAGTGAGTTAGTCCCCCCTCTGGTTTAGCTGAACCAGATGTCACATGCTAAACCTACTGCAGAACTGATGATATGGGATTTTTCTATTACTTTGTAATAGAGAAGAGAATCAAATGTACCTCAAACCTCCAAAACCTAAATTCAGTTAATAAAAAGGATATTTTTATCTTCAGTTTGTAGTTCGCTATCTATGTTTGAAGGGTCTGTTTTCAGTTATATCAGTATGCAGTATTTCAGTATGGTGTGTAAAGCACATCCTGTCTAGTAATTACACAGTAGCTCCAGTATTCGTGCCTGATTAGTTAGCAGCACATAGAAGGAAGTATTGCAGCACTCAAGGGGCTTGATTCACTATGCGGTGCTAACCTACTTAGCACGTCTAAAGTCTTTAGGAGCTCTAACCAGGGTGCTAAGTAGGTTAGCACCGGTTTTCTCAATCAGATCGTGCGCTAAGTACCGCGCGCAAAGTTTAGCGAGCGCAAAGTCCTATGCGCACGCTAAGTCCCATAGGCTTTAATGGGCACTTCGCGCGGAGCGCCCTGCGCGCGTAAAGCTCGTTTGGACGTGCTAAGGGGGTTTTCACAGGCGTGCTAACAGTTAGCACCGCTTTGTGAATCAAGCCCATGGACTACTTACCTGCAGTAATTCCCTAAGTGATATACCCAGTGAGCATTTTGCTGTTACAGCAATTCCACAGTTTTCCTGTCATAATGACTCATTTTGACACACATAGGGCGTGATTCACAAAAGAGTGCTAACTGTTAGCACGGCCGTTTTCGCGCGAATTTTCACATTGCGCGCAATTGCGAATTATCGCTCAAAACGATAACATTTTTGCGCGCAAGAAAACGGTATCGATTATGCGTGAAAATTTGCATTTGCGCGCGAAAATGTTATCGTTCCGCGTGAAAATTTGCGATCGCGTGCAATGCGAAAATTCACGCGAAAAATTGCCGTGCTAACAGTTAGCACTCTTTTGTGAATCAAGCCCATAGTATCAAAACCACCTGTCAGTCACTGTTTTGTTCCAGTTGTAGAATCTACATGCTTTCTCAATATAACTTTAAACCGGAATTGTAGCGAAAATAAAGTAATACATTCAATTGCTTAAATTTTAGAATATTTATAAATTACTTAGTCAGTGTTTGCCCATTTTAAATTCTTTCCCCTCACCGATTTACACTCCGAAATTTATCACAGGTGGCGACAGCTTAGTCCTCTCAGGTGCAGCTCTGCAGAATGTTCGTTTACTGAGAGTTCTGAAGCCAGTACAAAAATAGCTAGTCTGCCAGAATGCTTTGGGAGGAGAGTTCTACATAGCTAAACAGCCTGGGCTAAGCATCAATGGTAGGGTTGGGTTACATACCAATATACAGCGGTGTTTCTGATGCTGAAACCAGGAAAATCAGCACAAAATTGGGTATCCCGAATAATTTACTACATTCTACTATGTATCACTACAGTGCCTCTTTAAGTGTGCAGCTTACACATGGAACATGTAAGTCTAGGCTGCTTTTTTTTTTTTAATCTTACTATTGTATTAAAAAAAAATCTATGTCTGAGAGTCAGATCTACCACATTTCTACATATTTGGATTTGCTTCTAATCAGATCTGTGCACCATAGCCATTCATGATGAAAAAGTATCTTTGATCCTGAGGGTGCAAAGAATGAGCACAGGAAACCAGAGCATGGAGGTGTGGCCTTGTGTGTACGGGGTGGGAGGAGATGCATATATGTAAAGCAGACTTGCATTTATGCCATACATGCAAGATATCTGACATACATATGAGTCGTCACTTGAGCTGTCGGTGCACAGTAATGTTATGCCGTGTACCATAATCCCTCTCTACCCTCCCAAAACCTAACATACAAAGCTACTCCCTTTCTATGTCCTAGCAAAATCTCTCTAGCATAACTCCACCCCTCCTTCCAAACTAGAGTTTAGTAGTAAATACCAAGGAGCCTGACTCAGTATGCCTTGTATTCCTTACCTAGTTTTGTATCTAGTTGTCATATTTGGATGGTTGATCTATTTTGTGTTACATAGATTTCTTGGCATACCAAAAATATATCCCGATATATTGATGTGTGTGTGACATACTTGGTTTTCCTCTTTTCAGGTGCCTGCATTGATGACACACTGCTGAGCTGGCAAGGAGTTGTGAATTATTCCAAACTACCCAACAAGGAGACGCTGCAGGGTCAGGTGGTGGGCACACTGTCCACATTGACTTCACAAACGGCAAGCCTGCTGACACATCATTCTGCACGCCTGTGCAACATGTTAGAGCAACACAGCAAGGAGGAAGACAAGAGTGCTTGAGGACACCCCATGTATTTGTCAGTAAAAGGACTTTATAATAAAAGTATTTAATGAAAGCATACTTTGTACAAAATACTTTATTAATCTAATCATTATGAACTTGGGTTCCAGTATAGTGAGGACAGAGAACTCTGTGGTCTACTATTCCTGAGGACTTGTTAACTCCAGTGCAGAGTTCTTGTGAATCAGTGTCACAGCACATTCAGCAGGACCACTCAGGCCTGGCTTAACTGCAAGAGTGCACTGAATACATTGGAAAAGTCATGGGGTGCTTTGGGCCTCGCTTATCTAAAAAGGGAGTGTGAAATCTCAGTGCATATATAATAACAATCAGCTGCATTCAGGTTTCTTGTTTTGTCTGGGACTTCGAGGTCAGACTTCACTGAAGTCTGTATTTCCATATTGTACACTGGGATTGTTAATTCACAGACTGAGACCTTGTAAGCCTCAACATTTAGCTCTGGTGGATATTTTTTAAGGCAGGTGAAAAATGTCATGTACTTTTGCATGTGTTATTGGCTGTAGAACCCACAGAAAGGCAAGTCTGTATCTCTGTCACACATATGAGAGGAACCTTCTGTTCTGTATGGTGACAGTCTTCGTCTTTTGCTTTCTTCTGCATACATTGGGTGGTCTCCCCAAAGGCTGGGTTCATCCTCTTTTTCTCTGTTGTCTAGAAAGGAATAGACCCAGCTAGAAGGTGTAGGGCTAGGCTTGGCATGGTATTGTGCTGGTCCTGCCCAGGCTGAACCGAGGGTATCTGTGTAATAGCCCAGTGGAGGTGGCTGTGGGTAACACTTCATGGCATAAGCGGCAGCCATTTTGCTTGTGGCTTCATAAGGTGCATAGTCCCGAGGTGGAGCAATACTTTGTGGGGACAGGTACCAAGGTGGTGGCTCTTTTTGCTCTACTGAGTAGAGTCGGGCAGCTTGCATAGGGTTGTGCAAGAAAGGACTGGAGTAGCAGACAGGTGGTGATGAGGTTTGACATTCAGTAGACTGGACACACAACCTAGAAAATGAAAAATAATTTGGTGATGTCGGCTAAAAAGACAATTAATACTGTTGATGTATCACTTATCCAAAGTTTTGCAGAAGGGCCCAGTGATTTCTAGTTACGCCCTTGCCAGGGAGCACTGTAAAGATCAGTGGGTAAGTAAGCACATGTGCAAAACATGCAGGACCAATCAAGATTTACCTGCACATCTAATCCTCTAATGACAAATTAATAATTTATCTCTCCTTTTTCAATTGGTCTGCAGCAGAATTCACTTCTCAACAGCCTGTCTGATTTATTTGTTTTTAATCAGGAATGAAAATTGGTTTGTGTTGTCACTGACCCACCTAGGGGCCCCAAATATAAGGGGCCATAGGCATTTATATACAATATTTTGGTGGCATGTGTAATAACCACCATAGGCCCTTCTTCACTGCTCTTTTTGATGAGCTCCAGCACTGTCATGTGATTATGTATTCAGTCACATGACTTACAGTGCCAAGACCCACTTCCAGGGAAAAAATGTGATCGGAGCAGGGAGCAGTTTAGTAATACAATGTAAAGCACATAGAAGTAATAAACCACTATGCCTCTGATGGCATTTGCGTGTGGCCCGGGATTAGTCATGGAGAGAATCCAAAGACATAACAACAAAAGTTGTTTAGGTGATACCTTTAATGACTAACTGTACACGATTTATTTGCAAGCTTTTGAAACTTTAAGTTTAACTTAAAGTTTTGAAAGCTTGCAAAGAAATCTTGTACAGTTAGTCATTAAAGGGATCACCTAAACAACTTTTGTTGTTCTGATGGCATTTACAGTACAGTTATTCAGAGTAGACCCGATAGAAAAGGGATCCAATTGGGATTGTGATCATTGTAAACCTTGAGACCTTATACCTGTGCTTCTGCCTTTAGTTTACATTAACTAGCTGCGTGCTTGTTCCAATTTCACTCAATCTACTAAAGCCAAAATACCATACTTGAGTCTTTACACTCTCCAGTTCAAGAACGCCAATTATCATTGGGTCGAATATTTTAAATATATGTGGTATGCATGAGAAGAGAGTGTTTACTGACCCCATTATTCCGCTGGACACTTGAGCATCACAGTGGTCCCGGAATCCTTTAGCAAATGGATTATGATCAATTTTCAGCTGCGTGATCTGGAACAGAAAGAAAAAAATGTTTCCTTTTATAGGGTTTTGTGTAATACATTGCCTCCCCCAGCTTTTAGATTATTTATAGTTGCCTATGTGTCCATAAACTTATAAGACCTAAACCCTCTACTGTTTCCTCCAGATACTCTGTATGAGTTATTCTCAACCCAGGATATGAGTACTCCTTGCGGCTACATTTACCTTGTACCTCACTGCTACTTGCAGTGTGGCTTGTTCTTGACCCTAAGCTCAAGGTTTACTATCAGTAAACTTGCAGACCCTCCACCTCCAGTTCAAAATAGGCAGCAGAAACAAATGTTTTCCAAGAGGAATAGCTACTTTCAGTTCCAGGATCCAGTGTTCTCACTAAATTGTTCTGGGAAAGTGTTGATTCACTAACAACTATTACTATTAGACTTTGATTAGGTTTAACTTAATGGCTTCCACGGCAATAAGAGTGGTAAAAACATTGTTTAAAATTAGTTTTCTTACATTCCAAAATGGGAACGCAAATTGGGGGTGGCTCTCGGCAATCAGGAACTCATTTTAATACAGAGAAACATCCCTAAAACCTCAGTAAGCTCCATTGCATTGGAATCAAACTGCTTGATCCTCGCCTGAACTGCTCAAGGAACTTATACGCATATCTGGTAGACAGGCCTGAAGATGAATAGACTCTGGAGAAGGATTTATCGTTTGGCTGAGGGTCGAAACATAGCTAGAAATGCTTTTAAAGCATTTTATTGACCCGAGGGTTGTTCTAACACTCCTTTTAGGGTAGTCACGTTTGTATTCATAGTCACTAAACAAGCTATAGCACAAGCATGTGGTCACCTACCACCAAGTAAACATTGGGCTGGTTTTCCTTCTTTGGAAAAAATAAAACAGTCTTGGCGGCTAACACCATGGAACATTTAGATAAAGTCTGATTGCCTTTGCCTTCCACTTATTTCCCCAACAACATGCTGGGGGAGCTCCTTGCCATCTGAAGGTTAATGGCTCTAGTAGCCCTCCACAGCTGTTGACCACCTAGGAGGGGAGCTTCTCCCCATTGACACTTGGCCCCACTGAATCTTCCTCCTCACCCATTTTATCTCTCACTAGGGTCTTAAAGAGGAACTTTAGCAAAAAGGGGGAAAAGATAAATCAATAGATTGCAAAGTGAGAAGTTAAAAAAAAGAAAAGAGATAAAAAAACAGGCTAAAAGGTTGTGTTTTTATGGATATACATCTGAACAGAAGGAGACATTGGTTGCTTGGCAGTTGGAAACAGCCATTATTTCCCACAATGCAACAAGGCTAACAGACAGGACACCTAGGTCCTGACATTAATCACACTGTGGGCGGGGTTTCACCACAATATCAGCTATACAGACACCCCCTCCCCCGAGAAAAGTTTAATATTTCTCATGGGAAAAGGGCTTTCAGCTCCTAATTGGTATGAAGTTCAATCCTTGGTTACAGTTCCTCTAGGTTAGAGTGAAGGAAATGCCATGTATAAACAGCAACCAAATGCTGGCAATTTTATTGGTCTCCAATGTGTACGAGTGAGAAAAGGATTAATATGTATATGTGTGTGTGTATATATATTTATTCTTGGAAAATGATTCCCAGCGCCTACTGGCATCCAGGAGCATCTATAATGTGTGCCCAACTACAGTAGCCAACTTCATGGAGGCATACACTACTGGACATCAACTGATTAGGCATTACACGTGATAAAAAGTAATAATTACGAAAAATAAAGGCCCACAAGATGATGGAACTGTTGACTGAAAATTGATTGAGAAAGGCCATTCTTCCAGACTAATGTGCTCCTCTCATTGTGTCTCCAGCTCCCTTTTTGGAAGCACATGCACAATTACATCATTGCACATGAAATATGCTGAGGCTGTCAGGCTGTGGGCGCCTCCACCCCTATCCTGAGCAACGATGGGAATGGTGAGCGTGGCATCCGATGGGAGTGAGCAAGCGATGTAGTCGTGGGCCAGTGGGTGGGACCATCATAGAGTGTTAGCGTCAGTGACTCTTCACCCTTTCTGCTACAGCATTATTCACAGAGAGAGGGTTCCAGGAAGATGAGCCATGGACCTAAATCACTTTTGTTAGGCAAGTTCTTGGTCCCTGGGTTTGCTGTAATTTAACTATAAACATGCTGTTTACTTGCCAAAGACATGTAGCAGGAGGAGTGCAGGTACACTTTAAAGGGACCCTGAGCAGTAAAAATAAACAAAATTGGTACTTACCTGGGGCTTTCTCCAGCCCACCGTAGGTCAGGAGGTCCCCCGGCATCGTCCTGGCTCCTCTCCCAGTCCCTCCGCTGCATACCACACCGGTGACACCCCACTTCCTTATCGGTGGCGCTCTTCGTCATCACGCCGGCCGATGCGCGTCATCACGCCGGCCGATGCGCGTCATCACGCCGGTCGGCGTGACTACTGCGCAAGCGCAATTAAACCATGTTGTTATACAAACTGGCATGTAGTAGGCAGAGTGAGTCTGCAGTTGAACAAAATAATTCCTCATTAAACCAAAAGATTCATTGAGTACTATTATTTATTTATATAACTCCATCATCTGTAGCACTGTACATTGTATAAAACAGACAATGGTGGGGAACATAAATACAAGAGCAGTTCCACAACACAGTGTACAATCAGGACATCCAGCAACACATACATACAATAACTAGAGAAACACATGATGAGTGGAAATAGTAATACAGTACAGTCTCGGTTATCCAGCACCGATGGGGATCAGCTGATGCCAGATAAGTGTTCTTTATGGTTGCTTGAGACTCGATGTTAAAAATAGGCCCAGCTAATATAGTGTTATACCTCACTCTATATACATACCATAAACTCTGTAGTAAATGTTTAAATTCAGTCATTGAAAGTATTGTAACTTTGGGGGAGCCATGAAACCCAGTCCTTGAGAACAGCAGAGCGCACAAACAGCCTAAGAAGCCTTCAACACTGAGTACTGCCGGGCATTTGTGCTGGTTGGTTGAGACTGCTTGTTATTTGAGTTCCAGATAACTGGAACTCTACCGTAAATATATGCAGGGCCGGGCAGAGGCATAGGCTGGAGAAGGCTCCAGCCTCAGGGCGCAGTGTAGGAGGGGGCGCAGAATTCATTCAGCTATCATTCCTAATTGTGTTTGAAGCAGAAAGAAATAAGAAAAGGAGATACATGGCAGTGACTGCAAGCCATATAACTAGATATTAAGGTGTTGGGGAGGTTGTGGGCCCTGTGGCCCCTCTTAGTCTAATAGCAATCTGTGTGATGGCTCGGGTGGCAGGGATAAAGGGGCGCACTTTGGTGTCTCAGCCTTGGGTGCTGGAGGACCTTGTCTCGGCTCTGAATATATGTAATTATAAAATAAGCAGATACATAAAATAGTTGTTTCTTGGAATAGAATCTGTAGCTTATAAGTGTATGGTATTTTCCGGTATCCAGGAAAAGTTGAGAACCAGTACTCTGTATAGTAGAGGTACAAAAAAACAAAACAAAAAAAGGAAGCGAGGTGAGTATCTACAGTATATGTTCACTTCAAACATCCAATCACGTGCAGGAAGAACTTTACATTTCCCATCACCTGGTTTCATGTTCAAATCAAAGGTAGTGTCACTGCTCTTCCTACACATCTGCATTTGTAGGTCATTCCTTTTATCTGCAGATGTTATATATAGTAGATGTGAGAACTGCTACAAAATAAAAGAACAGCCTCCATTCTTATATTTTCACTATAATAAACCAGAGCTGTGATATTTGCAAACTTCAATAAACCCTTCTTTTAACTTGGTGTGAACGAGATGGTTTGCTAATAAGTATAGATCCATTCAGCTCAGTAGACATTCCTCACATCGAGGATTCCAGGGAAGCAGTTATGATGGCACCCGAGAGAGTTTGTTGTCTCAGAGTATTGCCAATCATCTCAAGGTCAGCGCTGTACAATGCAGGGGTTTTATTAAACCATATATTTTTCTGTGTTTTTGTCAAGTGCACATGCCATCATAAGCAGAAAGCAGCAGATGGCTTGACTGCGATACTGCAATTATCCCATTTATTGCTGAAAAAGCATCTTAGCTTCACAAGTCGAATACATTCCAGGCAACAACCTTTTCTTAACACTGGTCAATGAGATGCTAGGAAATCCAAGTAGATGCACATTTTTGTAGCTTGCAAATGGAGGATTCAAATACGGCAGCTGCTGGTCAATTATCAAACTGCACAAATTTGCATCAATTCAGACATTAGCACCTCTGGCCATGCCTGTATAAAGGAAACCTAAGGTGAGTTGAATATGGAGGCTGCCATCTTCTTGCTTCAAACAACTATGCAAGTGCATGGAAACAAAACAATTTTAGCTCCAGCGGTCCAGAGTTATACCCAGGAGAAGTCGTTTTATTGCAAGGATTGTAAAGCAAAAATTCAAAGAAAAACTTGATCAATTCGTTGAGGTGATACATTTGCAAAGCTCTGATTAGCTTTCATCAATTCCTGTATGCTTAGGACCAACCAAATCTGTCACCTGGGCAAACTGATCAGTCTCACGCCTTCGATTTTGACTGGCCAATTTTACCACTTTCAACAGATTTTGAATACTATGAACAGATTGTGTAGGTAAGCTCTCATACTACATGGAGGTGGTAAAATTGGTGAGTGATTGGCCAATCAAAATTGAAGGTGTCTACCAGGCTTTAGCCACTGGGATATTTTATTATGCAGATCACCATTATTGTATGTAAAGTAGACCTTGTTCAGATTTGTATGGCCCGTATTTGGATGGGTCAACTAAAATGGTTTGGTTACCTCTTTAATCATGTCTGAGCAATGTTAGCAGTGCCTACATGCAAACTAAGCATGTGCACAGGTTAACAAACTTTGCTGTTCACCAATTTTCACCCTAAAAGTTTTACCTTTCCTGCATACAAATTTTGGGGAAAATATTAAAAATGTGAACAGCTGAATTTGTCTCTCTTAAAAAGAGAAACTCCGACCAAGAATTGAACTTTATCCCAATCAGTAGCTGATACCCACTTTTACATGAAAAATATAATGATTTTCACAAACAGACCATCAGGGGGCGCTGTATGACTGATTTTGTGCTGAAACCCCTCCCACAAGAGGCTCTGGTACCGTATGGTACTCTGGGCAAACTGCCACAATGTAACAATGACACACACAGGAAATGGCTGTTTATAGCTGTCTGTTAAAGCCAGAACAGCTACATAATCTGCCCACAGTAACAATGTCACCATGTAATACATGTCAGAATGTGAATCTGGGAGAGGAAAGATTTTACAATGAGCAAACTCTGACTAAATCATGTATACATAATTATTGTAAAAATTAAGCACCTTTTTATATTAAATTATTTTCACTGGAGTTCCTCTTTAAGTGTGTCACTTAAGGACACTGCGCCTCACATTGTTGACATGGCTTTTACAAGTTGAGATGAACAATAAAGCTTCATTATTGGTATCCATTCTCAAAGCTAGCCCCTCCTTTCTCAGATCTTCACAATATAAAGTGCCCACAGCTGCTGCAATTGTATTGCATTGTTCTGCGCTGCACTTATGAATAAAATCATCAGTTAGGAGCTCAGCCTGATTGCCATAATGTACCATTGGATGTAATGGTCTATTATACACAATGACTTTAAAGCCTCTTTCACAGTGGGACTATAAAGTCGCACGTTATAAAATTTTATAATGCAGACTAACGCACAGCAATACAAAGTTTGTGCAACATTCACAGTGCACACGTTGCGTTGTGTGTAACGTGTAGCAATATTTAGAAAGTGCTGCATGCTGTGCATTTAGCAATACATTTGCTGTGTTATGTGTGTTGCACATGCTCAGTAATTTTTTTTTTTTTTAAATGTAACGCATGTGCCGTTTTCTTCCATCGGTATGTGACGACAACGGCACACCAAGACACACATAACATAGTGCAAATAATGTCCAAATTTATAACCTACATGCGCTGCGTTAGGGGCACGTTGTGCGACTTTAACGTCGCATCAAACGCACCGTCCCACTGTGAACGAGGCCTTAAAGGGAACCTAAAGTTAGAGAGATATGGGGGCTGGCATACTTATTCAATATTAACCACTTCGCCCTATCTGGACGGATATATCCCATTCACCGAGCTAAGTCTCCGGCAGAAATGCCGACGCTTTCTCATCAGAGAGCGCGGTATTTCTGCCTCCAGGAAACATCACCTTCTGCTTATAGTTCCTAGATGCGAGATCGTTCGCATCTAGGAATTTTTTGAATGTGGCCATCTTGTGGCCAAATAGTAAACTGCACCCACATACCTAAATTAAATAAAAAAATACATTATATTACATCTAAAATTAGCTATTTACCTCCCAATCTAAAATTACCCAAATACATTTTTGTATTTAAAAAAAATTACAATTAAAAAAAAAAAAAGTACATAAATAGTTACCTAAGGGTCTGAACTTTTTAAATATACATGTCAAGAGAGTATCTTATTAATTTTTTTAAAAATTATAAGCTTATAAATAGTGATGGACGCAAATTGAAAAAATGCACCTTTATTTCTAAATAAAATATCGGCGCCATAAATTGTGATAGGGACGTAATTTAAACGGTGTAATAAGCGGGACAAATGGGCACATAAAATGCATGGGTTTTAATTACTGTAGCATGTATTAATTTTAAACTATAATGGCCAAAAACTGAGGAATAATGATTTTTTTTTCCATTTCTATCTTAATCTTCCTGTTAAAATGCATTTACAGTAAAGTGGCTCTTAGCAAAATGTACTACCCAAAGAAAGCCTAATTAGTGGCGAAAAAAAAAAGCTATAGATCAATTAATTGTGATAAGTAACGATAAAGTTATTGGCGAATGAATGGGAGGTGAACATTGCTCAGATGCTTAAGATTTTCGACGCTGTAGGCTGAAGTGGTTAAACAATACCAGTTGCCTGGCTGTCCTGCTGATCCTTTGTAATACTTTTAGCCATAGACCCCGAACAAGCATGCAGATCAAATACAATATAAGCAATGGCGCAACACAGTCCTCAATCGTATATTTCTTCTTATCACAATACCACCACCACACCTATATTGGAATACAACTCAACCTCTGCTAAGACCACCAATTAGTTCTCAGTAGAGCATTGGGACTATTCCCAGGTCACCCCCGACCCTCTGACTGTAATGCATAGCTGTCCTGGTTCTCATATGTTCGTCCCGGTATAGTATATGCAGATCATACCTCAAATTAAAAAACTCCCATAGCATAATATTGTTAGGCTATAAAAACTTTAAAATGTATTGCACTTACAATTTTCACACATTCATTGCATATAGAGTATTTCCACGATCTCTCCCCCATAACGGTGGCCTCTGGAGGGCTCTCTCGATTGTTCCTCGGCCCCCCGCATTGGGATGTCATGCTCAGCGTTCGTCTCCCAAGCCGTGTCCATCCGTCTCTTTCACTCCGTGCCACTTCCGGGATCTGCCCTACTAGTTTCGTCAGCATATGACTCATCAGGAGCATCAAAGCACTTGAGCACTAGGGCGCGCTCAGTAGGCAATAGCAGTGTTAGGGAGTCTAGCCTAAGGACTCCTCACTGAATAGGTGCTGGCTTACTGAACAGGAAGAGCTGAGATTTGAACACAAGTCTCCTGTGTCAGAATCGGAGCCCTTAAAGAGAACCTGTAACAAAAAAAGTTCCCCTGGTGGGTACTCACCTCGGGAGGGGGAAGCCTCAGGGTCCCAATGAGGCTTCCCCCTCCCCTGTAGCTGCAGGCAGTCCAGCGCTGGCTCCCCCCAAGTGTCCCGGAATCCTCCCTCGACAAGGCTGATAAGCGCTGATTTATTTACCTTTCCTGGCTCCCGCGGGGGAGCTGTTGCGGCTCTCCGCACGAAGATAGGTGAAAATAGCCGATCTCTGTCGGGTCCGCTCTACTGCGCAGGAGACTTGCACCTGCGCAGTAGAGCGGCCCAACAGCAGCGATTGGCTATTTCCACCTATCTCCGAGCGGAGAGCCGATACTGCGCCTGCGCTGGAGACGGGAAGGTAAATATTTACATCTCTGCTGTTCAGGGAGGTTTATCGCCGCCGCCGTGGGACTGCGGAGGACGGGGGAAGCCTCAATAGGATCCAGAGGCTTCCCCCACCCGAGGTGAGTACCCCCCAGGGGAGATTTTTTTCGTTACAGGTTTTCTTTAACCATTTCACTATCCGGCCACTAGGATAGGAAGATATCCAGGAGATAGTGAGGCCCTCTATGCCTACAGATGAAAGTATCTGTAGGACTAAGGTGTGGTTGACAGATCAAGTAGGGCACAGGACGGTAGCTGGTGAGTGCTGTGGGATCTAGAGATTTTGTTTTTAAAGGACAGCTGAGGCGAGAGGGATATGGAGGCTGCCATATTTATTTCATTTTAAGCAATACCAGTTGCCTGGCTATCCTGCTGCTCCTCTGCCTCTAATACTTTTAGCCTTATACCCTGAACAAGCATGCAGCTGATCAGGTGTTTCTGACATTATTGTACTATGTACAGCGCTACGTACTATGTACAGCGTTACGGAAGATGTTGACGCTATATAAATAAAAAATAATAATAATATTTATTTTCAGATCAGAAAAGATTAGCCTCACGCTTGTTTCTGGTCTTATTCAGACACTACTGCAGCCAATAGATCAGCAGGGCTGCCAGGCAACTGGTATTGTCTAAAAGGAGATAAATATGGCAGCCTCCATAGTCTTCTCACTTCAGTTGTTCTTTAAGTAGTGGTTTGACAACAGCCTTTGTTATTGGTAAAAACTGGTTAACACATGTTCAAGCCAGGTTCCGGCCCAGGGATTTAAATAATAGTCTATTGAATCCGACGGCCGCCATGCGCGTTCTTGCCGCCGATCTTTGAGGAGGGGAGATGAATAAATGGGAATGCTGTTCCCATTCATTATTCTAAGGGACTTAGGGGACCATGTCAATGAGATGCCGCGGTCATTGTAACTAACGAAATAACACATCAACGCATTACTTCATGTTCACGTACTAATAGTATGCTACCAAGAAATAATGCGCAAGGACATCTTGTGGCCAAATAGTAAAATTACACCTACATGCATTTTTTTTTAAATACACTCATCTACCAAACATACCATTAAAATGAACCCCTTACCTCCCACACTCTCCCGTAGTTACCCAAATAAAATATTTGCATAAAAAAAGACATTAAAAAAAAACATAAATAGTTACCTTAGGGACTGAACTTATTTATTTTGTATGTCAAGAGGTAGAGATGGCCCGAACTGTTTGCCGGCAAAGTTCCGGGGTTCGTGATCTTGGAGATCCGCAAACTTTTCCGGAAGTTCGATTTGCTCCCATAGTGCATCATTAGGGTCAACTTTGACCCTCTACATAACAGTTAGCAGGCAAATTGTAGCCAATCAGGCTACACTCACAAACACTTGTGTTGCATAGACAGCCTTGGTAATCCCTACTGTGCCACTGCCAGGCCCAGCATATTCAGTGACTACCTGTGTGTGTGACAGGCAGCTGCACATTTGTAATCCCAATCACTGCACCTGTTCACTGTTCAGTGCTCCTACCTACCTATACCTATGTGAGCGCACGCATTGTTAATACCACCAGTCATTGCACCTGTTCTGTTCACGGTACCTGTGTGTGTGTGTGACAAGCAGCTGCACATTTGTAATCCCAATCACTGCACCTGTTCACTGTTCAGTGCACCTACCTACCTACGTTAGCGCACGCAGTTTTATATACCACCACCTGTCGCTGCACCTGTTCACGGTACGCGTGTGTGTGACAGCTGCACATTTGTAATACCAGTCACTGCAACCTGTTCACTGCACCTGTGTAACCGCACATTGTAGTACCAGCAATCACTGCATACCTGTTCACTGCACCTGTGTAACCGTCCATTGTATTATTCAAGTCAGTGCATACCTTTCACTTCATCCCCCCCAATATGGACAAAAGGCAGAGGCAGGCCACCTGGCAGGTCTGTTCGAGGTCACGCTGTCGTGATTTCGTGCAGCCCTCGACCAAAGTACAGTGTCCAGAAGAAGGCATGTGCCATCAACCCCCAATATTATCAGGACGTAGTTGACTATTTAACACAGAACACCTCATCTTTCTCAGCTTCCGCACGGAAGCGTGACATATCTTGCTCCTCCTGCTCCGATTCTGGCACCTCACCTAACACTCAGTCGGCCGCCACTACCAAAGTGCCATCACCCCAGGGCTCAGTGGTGTGAACATTTTTTTATGTGTTTGCCTCAGATGAGAGCAATGCCATCTGTACTCTCTGCCACCGAAAATTGAGCCGTGGAAAGACCAAGAGCCGCGTAAGGACAACTACCTTACGAAGGCACATGATTGTAAAGTACAAACTGCAATGGGATGACCACCTGAGGAAAAGCAGCACACAAAAGCAAAGCCACACACCGCAGTGGAAGATACCAGGCTGCAATTATTTCTCAAAAAAGGCGATACCTAAACTGTACAGTGATGTTGAAAGGCAAGTGGTGACCTCTCTGGCACACAGCGTTGGGTCAAGGGTCCATCTGACCACGGATGCCTGGTCTGCAAAGCAAGCTCAGGCCTGCCCGAATACTAAGTCAGTCCCCACACACAGCATCTCTGCCTTCACGCCGTGTGACTGCCTGCCCCAAGACTAAGTCGGTCCACACACAGCATCTCTGCCTGCAGGCCGCTTGACTGCCTTCTCCGCCACCACCAACAGGGTCCACCAGGACTCCAGGCGGATTCCTGAATCTTTAAGGCCGCTGCTAGCAGCGGACGCTATAATAATTTTTCTGGTGCGTGTACATGCCTGCCTAATTTTTCTGGCTGCACTGCAGGTGCAACAACAAAACAAAACGCATATACATGTGTCAATTCCCCTTCGTCATCGTTACCTTGCCGCGGTGAAGGGGCTTGCATATCACAATGAAGCAATGACCGACGGCTATATGAGTGTGTTGGGGTTGGGGGGCACACCTGACCCAAGAAAATAAATAATAAGGTTGTTGCTTCATTGTGGACAGACCAAATTCGATCAGCTGGACACTCAGTCACTGTTGTTCTGTCATTCAGCTACCTCAGCCCGACCATATGGGCTTGAAAACTGCTATCGCCTGCACTCTGGCCATGGTGCGCACCAGTCCAGCACGGCCGTCACTACACAAACAGCTGTTTGCGGTGCGTTACACAGTGAGTTTGGTCTGTCAGTATGAAGCAGTACACTTCCTGATTGATGTATACACATGCAAGATGTTTTAAAGCACTTTAGGCCTCCAATTTAGCATGAAATGTGATTTCTGCCCTTAAAACGCTGCTGTGCGTCAAATCCTGATTTTTCTCTGTGACTTTTGGTGTGTATCCCACTCCTCCATGCAAAAACTCAGATGTTAGACCCCTTGAAACATCTTTTCCATCACTTTTGTGGCCAGCTTAAATGTTTCTAGTTTTCAAAGTTTGCCTCCCCATTGAAGTCTATTGCGGTTCGCAAAAGTTTGCATGTTCGCGAACGTTTGCAGTTCGCAAACCGAAAATCGGAGGTTCTGCCCATCTCTATCACGAAGGTATATTACTGTTATCTTGTGATGGACACAAAACTGAAAACAAATGCACCTTTAATTCCAAATAAAATATTGGCACCATACATTCTACTAGGGAATTATTTTAAATGTTGCAATAACCTGGACAAAATGGAAAATAAAATGTGTGGGTTTTATCCACAGTAGAACGCTTTAATTTTAAAACTATAATGGCTGAAAATTGAGAAATAATGTTTTTGGTTTTTTTTCATTTTTTTCTTATTTTTCCTGCATTTAGAATAAAATAATACTTAGCAAAATGCACCACCCAGAGAAAGGCTAATCGATGGCAGAAAAAACAAGATCTAGATCATTTTGTAGTGATAAGTAGTGGTAAAGTTATTGGCTAATAAATGGAAGGTGCTGAAAGATGAAAATTGCTCTGGTACAGAAGGGAAAAACCCCTCAGTAGTGAAGTGGTTAAAGGGAACCAGAGACGAAGCACCCTCATGTATTTTACCATATATATCAGTGGGAACATTAGAGAAAACACCTACCTTGCTTTCTGTTTCATTCTGCACTGCACAGCTTGCTTCTAATCAGCCCTGATAAAATCCCTGACTGAGCATTCAGTCTAGGAAGGTGTTTTCTCTAATGTCCCCACTGATCTATATGGTAAAATACATGAGGGTGCTTCATCTCTGGTTCACTTTAAGTATGTAAATATGTGTTATACTAAGTTTGTCAGACTACAGATCATTAAAAAACCTAAATGATTTTTCAAACCTTGAAAAAAAAAGGTGAAAAACGTTCAAACGTTGAAAAACGTTTTTGTTACCTTCACCTGGATCAGAAATCAGAAATAGTTTTATTCGGCAAGCACAATGGAGTTGTGCCCGGAATTGGGTTTGGCACATACAGATATGAATGCTCCGAGAAAGGAAAGGAAGTATAGATAACAGAATTAAGGGTAAGCAGGAGTACAAATAAAATGAAAGAGCAGGAGTGCAATTACAGTTAAAGTTAAAGAGACACTGAAGCGAAAAAAAAATGATGATATTATGATTTGTATGTGTAGTACAGCTAAGAAAAAAAACATTAAGATCAGATACATCAGTCTAATTGTTTCCAGTGCAGGAAGAGTTGAGAAACTCCAGTTGTTATCTCTATGCAAAAAAGCTATTAAGCTCTCCGACCAACTTGGTCGTGGAGAGGGCTGTTATCTGACTTTTATTATCTGAACTGTAATTGAACTGTTTACTTTTCCTCTAGCAGAGAAGAGTTTATTACTTCACAGACTGCTCTGAAAGACTCATTTTGAATGCTGAGTGTTGTGTAATCTGGACATATTATAGAGTGATGCAATGTTAGAAAAAACACTATATACCTGAAAATAAAAATATGAGAATATTTTCTTTGCTGCTAATCTTCTAGTAATTATTCATAGTACACAACCAATTCATTATATCATATATTTTTTTTCGCTTCAGTGTCTCTTTAACAGGATGCCGTTCCAGCACAGTGTCACAAAGATCAATCAGTAAGACAGGAGTGCAAGTTTAAAATTAGGTACAACACGTTTAAAATTAAGTAAAAACTGTCCAGTTCCCAACACAGCTTATTGCTAGGTAGAGCCAGCGGCCCCAGTAATTAGATGGAGTGTAAAGTGGAGTGAGTGGGCACCGGAGGTGGAATAGCTGGAAGCTATAATTGCAGGGAATTCAGGAGGCTGACAGCAGAGGGGAAAAAGGAGTTCCTATATCTTGTAGTTCTAGTGGCGATAGCTCGAAACCTGCGACCTAAAGGGAGCCGACTGAAAAAGCGTTGATCAGGATGGGTGGGGTCGCCAGCAATCCTTTGTGCTCTGGAGCGTAGTCTGGAGTTGTGGAGGAGTTTGAGTGAGGGTAGAGGTCTTCCAATAATCCTCTCTGCTACCCTGATGACTCTCTGAAGTTTGTATCTGTCTCTGGTGGAAGAGCCAGCAAACCAGACTAGGATGCATGAGCAGAGGATGGACTTGATGGTGGTGGTGTGAAAGTTCATCGGCAGTTCTTGGGCCATGCCAAACTTCTTCAGTTGGGGGAGGAAGAATAATCTCTGCTGGGCTTTCTTCTGGGTCAAGATGGTGTTTGCCTTCCAGCTCAGGTCCTTGGAGATGGTAGTGCCCAGAAGGCGGACGCTAGAGCAGGGATGTCCAACTTAAGGGCTGAGGTCCTTACACATTTTTGGCACAGCTCAAATTAATTGAAGGGAGTGAATCAGGAAAGGTGTGGTCCATCAGGTAGAACACATCTTAGCATATAAAACACAAACTATCACAGTAAAACTATCAATTTTCTTAACCACCCTGGCGTTCTGATTAAATCGCCAGGGTGGCTGCGGGAGGGTTTTTTTTAAATAAAAAAAAAAACTATTTCATGCAGCCAACTGAAAGTTGGCTGCATGAAAGCCCACTAGAGGGCGCTCCGGAGGCGATCTTCCGATCGCCTCCGGCGCCCAGAATAAACAAGGAAGGCCGCAATGAGCGGCCTTCCTTGTTTTGCTTATATCGTCGCCATAGCGACGAGCGGAGTGACGTCATCGACGTCAGCCGACGTCCTGACGTCAGCCGCCTCCGATCCAGCCCTTAGCGCTGGCCGGAACTTTTTGTTCCGGCTGCGCAGGGCTCAGGCGGCTAGGGGGGCCCTCTTTCGCCGCTGCTCGCGGCGAATCGCCGCAGAGCGGCGGCGATCAGGCAGCACACGCGGCTGGCAAAGTGCCGGCTGCGTGTGCTGCACTTTATTTGATAAAAATCGGCCCAGCAGGGCCTGAGCGGCAGCCTCCGGCGGTGATGGACGAGCTGAGCTCGTCCAGACCGCTCAGGAGGTTAATTGCATGTAATTTAATTAATGTAATGGTGTCACCACCAGTATAAGGTAGCCAAAGGTGTCGTGTCTTACCCCAGAATAGGTAGCCCCTCCCCCCCGGCGTAGGTGACCCCCAGCTTAGCTACACCCCCCCCAAATGCTGAAGGTGTCCCAGTATATATATCCCCCCGCAAGACATAGGTGTCCCCCAGTTTTGCTAACCCCACCCCCCCTTCCCCCCCCAAAAAAAACCAGAGGTGTCCATGTATATTTAGCCGCCTCCCCCAAAATAGCCAAAGGTGTTGCTGAATATATAGGTCCCTGCCCCCCCAATGCATAGGTGTCCCCCAGTGAACAGCTGCCTATCTCCACTCTGGCGCTGTCTGCCCTGCTCCGGCCCCCGGGTTCCTAGATCCAGCGATATCCCGCCCTGAGCTGCCTGCTGCACACAGAGTCAGTGTGCAGAGTAAAGAGGGCGGCTAAGCCTATGGAAAGAAGTTGTGATGGACAGGCTACTTTAGCATTTGGGCACCAAAGACACTGGCCTTGGAGCCTTCCCAGAAATCCATTTCTGAACACCGGCATGGATGTAAACCTTGTAGGATTGGAGTTAGACATTAGGAGACTACAGTGTGGATTGTTCAGGGTAGTAACACACTAGGCAGAATCGCATATACGTTTTCTATAGCACATAGGGCCTGATTCACAAAGCGGTGCTAACAGACAGTTAGCACGCTGGTGAAAAGCCCTTTAGTTTAGGTGTGATAAGTTTAGGCATGATAAGTTTAAAGTGAACCTCCGGACTAAAAATCTACTCAGCAGCACTGAAAAGGCTTTGTGTTTCTTTAACAGTTTCACAGCATCAGAACTTTGTTTCTCTTATACAAGCCTCATTTTTAGCTGCACAGAAGAAAACTGCCCGGGCTTTTTTCCCCTGATGCTGTGCAAAGCATGATGGGATTTCTGATTTTGTTGTTCTCGTTCTGCTGTTTTGGTGCAATTTTTTTTTCTTTTACATTTTGAATTTGACATTTGAAGCCTAGCGTGTACACCTGGGAGGGGTAATCAGGACACAGGATAGTTGGAACTGTGTCTCCTGCTCCTTGTCACCTCCTTTCAACCAAAAAGATGGCTGCCCCCATGACAAAGATGGCAGCCCCCATCAATCACAAACATTTGCCTGTTCTTTTAAAACAGGGTGGGTAAGAGATTATATTACCTATCTATACTAATTAACATAACTAATGTAACTTGATGACAGTATGTTTGTTTAGGCTGAAGTTCCCCTTTAAGCACCAACTGGGTTAGCACCGCAGTGCACAGCTGATCAAATGTTTTGCGCTAGAAAAGTCTGGTGCACTTCGCCTAGAGTTTAATGGCGCTGCTTTGCGTGCGGGACTTTGCGCGCGATCTAAACTTATCATGCCTAAACTTATCACGCCTAAACTGGCTTTTCACCAGCATGGTGCAATGGTTATCACGCCTAAAGTCTCTAACTGGGTTAGCACCGCTTTGTGAACCGAGCCCATAGTGTGTTCCTACCCTCAAAGTTGAGTCAAGTAGGGGTTATGGGCTAGTCATATTGCTCAGCTGCGTTGCAGGAAAATTCTGCATGTCATCTCACTGCCCATACAATTCAATGGGCTGTTCACAGCACTGCGTTGTAACTGATCCCATTATTCTAACTCGCTGCATGCAGGCTTTGTATTAAAGTCTATGTCCAGTCTCTGTTGCAGCTCACACACATTTTAATGCATGTCTTATGCAATGGACCACTGTGAATCCAGCCTATTAGAATACAATTGTATGCGCCCGTCCACAGAGAGAACCTTTTAGAAGTGGCACTTTTGATTTTCAATGGTCTTTACCCCCCAGAACACTAAAGTATCAGGCCTATTGTCCCGATATTAAATCCATACTCACTTCAGCATTTTGATAAGCTGTCACTGCTATGAATTCTGTCTCTGGAAAGGTGAAGGTGTGACTCTGGGGCTCCGAGGCTCCAGACTCCGTCAGTCGTGTGACGTGTAGACGGGGCTGATATTTGTGAAGGGATTGCAGTACCACCATCTGGAATAAAGAGACAGCTGTCATTCCTCATGTGCATCACCTGTCATGACAAATATGGGGATATACAGTGTTCTAAAAGAATACTATTTACTTTCAGATCTTTGTTATAACCACTTTTCTCTTAAAGAGAATCTGTACTGTCCAATTTGTACAATAAAAAACATACCAATCGAGTCACTGTGATCTCCCGAATCCCTCTTTGCCGTTTCCGCCTCTCCCTGCCGCGATCCTGTCTGTTAATCGCCAGTTTTAGGCAGTGTTTACAAACAAAAAACATGGCCACTAACCAGGAAGTGATGTGTGTGTGTGTGTGTGTGTGTGTGTGTACACTATGTATGTATGTATATATATATATATATATATATATATATATATATATATATATATATATATATATATATATATATATATAAAATCATGTTACAGTATACTACACGTTTTTATTACATAGTGAATTATCTGCACTCCAGTCTGGGATACTCACAGTTTCTCAGCATGTGACAGGCAGCTCCCTCCCCCCTCAGCCTCACAAACTGCATAACAGTCAAGCTAAAACTGAGAGCAGAGAGTGAGGAGTAAACAAATCACATAGAGCCTGCAGGGGGCATGCATAACTTGTATTCATTACAACAGAGGCAGCCCATTCCCCCCTGGGTTGACGAAGAAAAGAAGATTAGAGATATTACAGAGACAATGCAACTAGAAAAGGCTGCAGTAATCCAGACTACATTAGAACAGGTATAGGAACTTATAGGGTAGAAGAAATAAGGCTGAACATTTTTTGTCACAGAGTCTCTTTAAGGCTATTAATTATCCCCAATCCTAATATTCAGTAAAGATAGTCAATAAGATACTAATAATTCAGATGCTAATAATTCTGGTTTGCCTGCAAATGTACTGCAAATTGTACTTGCCCAGTACAAATCAGAATGTGCATTTCATTAGCCCAATTCCAAATGCCATACAATTTCCATTGCGTTTGTATGCTAGCTGGAATTATTAGCATTTCATTGACCATCTTTTCTTCTCAGTAAATCAGGTGTCTTCTGCAAGCATTGTTTGACCTCTGCAGTGGTGCAGATATCCCGCATAAATATGCTTTGCCCTCCAGACTAGGGAAGATAAACTAGATCAGGGGTTTCAAACTCAAATACAAAGTGGGCCGACATTGAACACTGGAAGCTAGTCACGGGCCAACCTCAATTTTTACTGCCCTTACTCCCTTATAAAGTTCCCTGGTGTCTAATGGCCCTCCTCCAACCCCTATACAGTTCCTTGGTATATAGTGGTCCTCCCTCCCTCCCCTAACCAGTTTCCTGGTGTCTAGAGGCCTCCACCCTCCCCTGTACAGTTCCCTAGTTTTTAGTGCTTTCCCCCTACCTCCCTCATATGGCTTCCATGGTGTTCTAGGGCATCACATCCAATATAGCTTCCCTGGTGGTCCAGAGGGGGGCAAATTTAATGGCTCTGAGGGCCAGATTTGGCCCGCAGGCCGGAGTTTGACATGATAAATAGGCTCTGACCTCTGTACTGGTGCTGATACTCCACATGAGCACTCCATGGCCTTCTTATTGGGGCAGATATGTCACATGAACAAGCTGTGATCTCTACATTTGTGCAGATACCCTACATGTATATGAGATGATGTTTTGGTGTATATATCCTGCATTAACATGGACTTACTGCTGTACTGGTGCAGACCACCTACATGCACATGCTGTACCTCTGCACTAGTGCAGATACCTCACATCACCATGCTCTGACTTCTGCATGAGTGCAGGTACCCCACATGAACAGTATTTAACCTCCACAGTAGTGCAGGTACTCTGCATGAACATTTTCTGACCTCCACACTAGTGTAGATAGTAACCCACATGAACATGGTTTGGCCTCTGCACTGGAGCAGGCACCCCACATGTCTATACTCTGACCTCTTTACTAATGCAGATACTCCATATAACCTTGCTCCCACATCCACACTACTGCAGATACTTCATATGACCATGCTTCGACTTCTGCATGACTGCAGATACCCACATGACTGTGTTCTGACCTTGGCACTTGTATAGATACCATTGATATACATACTCTGACTTCCACACCAGTGCAGATACCCCATATGGCCATACTTTCTTTGACCTTTGCACTGTAGCAGATATCACACATAAACATGATCTGACTTCCTCACTGTGCTCTGATGTAGATATCAACAAGACCATGCTCTGACCTCAGCACTAGTGCAGATACCCCACATGACCATACTTTGACCTCTGCACTAGTGCAGATACTCCACATGACCATGCTCTAAACTCTGCACAGATGCAGATACCCAAATGAACAAGCACTGACCTCTGCACTAGTGTAGATACCCTACATGGTCATGATCTAAACTCTTTTCTTTGTATTTTTGGGACCACCACAGTCCTGACTTTTGTATAAACATCTGATTGTAGTTGGCTATGAAAAATATGATCTGTGAAGGAGGACAGAGAATAAAATAAGTCTACCCAGTGTAGAGGAAAAACTACAGCAATCAGCTGAAAAAAAAAATCCAGAAAGTCTGTAACTCACTGAGCAAGGTTTGTTCTGGAGGACAGGCCATGCCATGCACACAGGGAGTGAGGTTGAGCAAAGATTATCTAAAGGTACCCACAGACATCATATGAGTACTTTGGACTGACCATCTATTGTGGGAGCAATTACAGCCCCACCTACAGTAATGAATGATCATTCTCTGATAATATTTTCTTTTGGATTGTTTCAGCTATTTGGAAGGCAAGTGTCTGCAGCAATGTCACATTACAATTAATAGAGATGTTCTACTCGCCTCTTCATCACTGAACCTCTGGCTGAGTTGAGGCTGGCTGAGGATGTCCTAAAACTTGTGATACAATGCGCAATTGCTTTAAAAAAATTGTGAGAGCACTTTTATGTTCTTTAATAGCAAATAAATACAGAGTTAAGCTATGAGAACTGAGTTTTACAATACAATACAATACAATACAATAACATTTCTATAGCGCTTTTCTCCCATAGGACTCAAAGCGCTTAGGCTCTCTCAGATTCAGTAGTTAGTAGGATGAAGTATTCACACAACAAAAGTTATATTTCTGCAAATGCCAGACTGAACAGGTGGGTTTTCAGTCTGGATTTAAACACGTCCAGGGATGGGGCTGTCCTGATCTGTTGAGGTAAGGAGTTCCAAAACGTAGGGGCAGCATGACAGAAGGCTCTGGGACCAAAAGTTTCTAAGTGGACTCTGGGTATGACTAGATTATTAGAACCTGTGGATCTGAGAATGCGGGGATTGCTACGCAGCTGTAACATATCTTTCATGTATCCAGGGCCTAGATTATTCAGGGATTTAAATGTCAGTAGGCCGATCTTGAATAGGACCCTCCATTCTATAGGTAGCCAGTGAAGGGAATGCAGGACTGGCGTTATGTGGCAGTGACGGGGTTGGTTGGTTAGCAGTCTGGCAGCAGTTTTTAAGGAAATATGGCCGTTGGGAAAAGAGGAAGTTTGGAGATCAAAGCGCTGTGAGCTGGTCCTGTATGGACAGCACTTGCATCTGGTAAGCCTTCATTTTACTCTGTGAAACTGGTGCGAGCACACAGTGCGGAAGGGTGTACTGACTTTTGCACGTTGAGGTGTTAGTGGAAGGAAACTATCAATTATTCTAAACTGGATTACGCTATGGTTGGTCCGATTTTGTCTTTGAGTCTCATATAGGAGGAAGTTGATCGCTGAAAGGAGACCTGTCTAAAGCGCACTTGCTGATTTGTGATTGAATCAGCCAATAACGTTGGTGACTGTGTTTTGTACTATCTGTGATTGGATTTATAAGCAGGAACAGCTTTTGGACTATTTATACATTATACATTTTGTTGGACATTGTTTGTGTATATGGGATGTGAGCGCTGTACAAGACTGTATAATCAACTATCTACAGAGCTCTACTCCAACTGGCTAAACTTGTATTTGTTTATAAAAATAACTGTGGCAGCGACAGATGTGTACATTTCACAGTCCTCTGTATAGTCTTGCAGAATATATTCATTAATAAATACGTAAAGTAAAATTAGATACCCCAACATAAATACACAAGAATCCAGTGGCTGATTCTGTCTAATCTGTCTAGCAATAACAGTACATCAAATAGGCTTTACTTTGGCTACTGAATGATGCACCTAAAATGACAGGAAGATACAGGTAAATAATCATAAAGTTCACTGGTTAATCTCCTGACGTCCTAAGCTTAGATGAGTCTGTGCTGCATAGAGTGATGTTTCTGATATGTGGTTGTCTGTCTCAAACATATTGCACACCTACCTGTGTCACACTATTAGATGGTCCTTTGTTATTGGTCAGTTTAAGTTTGCTGAATATCACATCTTGCCGCATCCAGTGAGCACCAGTATTGGGGGAATCGGGGTGCTGGTAACTTCGGTTCCCTAGATAGGAAAGGTAGAAGCATTATAGTTTACTGAGATTGCTGTTTATTTCATAGGGCCCCTAATACATGTTTGTACAATGTATTAAGTGGAACTTCTGCCAAGATGTAATTATAGTGTTGGATTGTGTGGGAAAGGTTCAAGAACTTTATTGTCAGGAACATTACCAGGCTGGTATGAACTGTGGTGGACTTATGCTGCCCACCAGCAGGTGGCTCTTTCCACCTTTGGGCAAGCCCTGTGATTCTCTGTGTGGTTTGTGGGTGGTATCTGGAGCTGGACTTGTATGTCCCCCAGCTGTGAAGCAACTAAAGACAGCACCAGAGATTTTGGCGCAGCCAGCGCCACCATAGGCTGTATTTGGAATGACTTCTAAAGCGGTGCTCAGACAGTAATTTGGGCGCCACTGTATATATTTTTGCTTGTTTTTATTAGTCATTTATATTAGTCATTTATTAGTCATTTATATCACATTTTTATTTTTGTCTGGATTCCTTGTAGGGCTGTTTCAGGAGCCAGACCTTCCAGGCAAAGGCTTGAGGTTCCCTCTAATGTACAGAATGCAATACAGCACATTCTGTATTAATGAAATTCTGTTTTACACAATCTGTGGTGCACAGTACAGTATTCTAGCTTCTGCAGTGCCCATGTGATATCTTTTAGCTTTCCAGGCCCCCCTGCAGTGTAATCCTTCACTGATATCTGCTACTGTGCATGTGCAATTGTGCTCATGCTACTAGGAGCATCCTGCACATGCGCCATACTACTGCATATGTGCAGAACATTCCCAGGAGCTGGAGCTTGATCGCAAGCAGCACCTGTGCATGTGCAGAAGCCGGTCGGCATTCCTCTACGGGAATGACAGCGGGGCCCAGGAGAAGAGAGGGACCACTCAGATTTCTAGGGGCTGGAAGAAACCCCATGTATTATTTTATCACCTCGGATGTCCTTTAAGATTTTAACATTTCTCCACACAATTCCGTAAGACTTTGAAAGATAAATATTGTCTGGAGTTAAAATTCAGTAAAACCCCACTTAGTGTGCAGTTCTAAATATATCACCTGCAGGGCCGGGTTGAGGCATAGGCTGGAGAGGCTCCAGCCTCAGGGCCCAGTGTAGGAGGGGGCGCAGAATTCATTCAGCTGTCATTCCTAATTGTGTTTGAAGCAGAAAGAAATAAGAAAAGGGGATACATGGCAGTGACTGCAAGCCATATAACTAGATATTAAGGTGTTGGGGAGGTTGTGGGCCCTGGGGCGCCTCTTAGTCTAATAGCAATCAGTGTGTGACAGCTGGGGTGCCAGGGATGGAGGGGCGCACTTTGGTGTCTCAGCCTTGGGTGCTGGAGGACCTTGTCCCGGCTCTGATCACCTGATACCAAACAATTGTGTTTTACTTTCAGTGCCCCATGTAGAGAGGCTTGTGCTTTGTATTGTGAAAAGTGGGCAGTGTGTCACAGATCTTTGCTTTGACTGAAAGTTGAGGTTTTACATGTAGCACGTGCAGAGTTCAGAGTCTCCTGGGTATAGTAAAGCATGTTATGTGCTGGAATAAGAACCCAATGCCTACAGTTTAAATCACTTACTTTCTTTCATATGATAGGATGTACTAACACTATTATTTTGTTAAGGAGATGTACATTCCTACAAAAAAGATGCATAGCCAAAAAAGTTAAGTGATGTCATCAGTAAGCCTGGGATCATATTGCAGAACGGTCCGTTCTCAGCATATCCTCACAGGATACGCTGTTGTCCATTTCCTCATTCAAATTGCACCATAGGCCTCAATTCATGGAGCATTATCAAACGTTTATCAAACACTTTATCAAACGTTTGATAATTTACCTCATGGGTAAAATCTCATTTTAAATTCACTAAGGTGTTATATATTTATCGAATGTTTTACCGATAAAACGTTCAACAAATATATAACACCTTAGTGAGATTTTACCCATGAGGTAAATTATCAAACGTTTGATAAAGTGTTTGATAAACGTTTGATAATGCACCGTGAATTGAGGCCATAGTGTATCTGGTCTGCTGCTGCCGTCACCTATCCGGTCCACTTGATATCAAATCTGGTTTTATCACTGCTGCTGCCACAGCCACTTAGGTCCACTGCAGGGAAAAATTGCCTGTATACAGATCGAAGTATTATGGGGCTCCCCACTGGATTGCAACAGAACCAGGGCCGGACTGGGCCGCAGGAGCTAAGGAAAAAGCCTCGCTTTTTAATTACAAAGTGACGTCACATGACGTCAAAACCCCCAGGGGCCCCATGGACTTCGGTCCGGGAACAGGAAGGGGCACAGCACAGGAAGAGGGAGCACAGAGCGGCAGGGAATGTAACAAAGTGGCAGCCAGCAGCAGGGAACAACTTACCACTTCCTGGAGCAGCAGGGAACGACTTACCACTTCCTGGTTCCAAGTGCCAGAGCTCTGCATGCTGCTGGTCTGGTCTTCTGCGTTGTCCAATCCTGCTCTCACTGTACTTCCTGTGAGAGTGGCATTGGTTAACAGACCAGACCAGCGGCACGCAGAGCGCCGGCACCTGGAAGAGAAGAGGTAAGTCATTCCCTGCTCGGGGCCCCGGGTGGGGGGGGGGAGGCTACCCCTCTCCCCGCCGCTCTGTGCCCGCTGCTCCCCCTTGCAGGCTAATATGGACACCTTTAGACCTGGCTACCTAAACTGGGGACACCTATAGACCTGGAAAAAGTAAGCCGATAATGGATGTAACGCAGGAACAGGAAGGAGTATGTACATGTAGCACGTAGATCTCAGCAATGTAAGTATCTGATTACCCCATCAGCCGCTGCTCGTGTGCCACCACTACATCCCCCTCTGCCTGGCTACCTATTCCTGGCTATCTATACTGGAAGTATCTATTCCCGGCTATCTATACTGGGGCACAGTGTCGGACTGGGAGGTGGAAAAACTGAGGAAATCCCCCTGCTGGCCAAGCAGCATTAACCATGTGTTATCACTCCCAATAGAAATCTGCAGCAAGTCTCCACTGTGAGCAGCAACACCTAATTACTGCCGCTTGGCCAGCAAGTGGATTTCCACAGCTTTTCCAGCTCCCAGTCCGAGACTGCTGGGGCACCTACTCCTGGCTACCTATACTGGGGCACCTATTCCTGGCTACCTATATTGGGGGCACTTATTCCTGGCTACCTATACTGGGGCGCCTATTCCTGGCTACCTATACTCGGGGTACTTATTCCTGGCTACCTATACTGGGGGCACTTATTCTTGGCTACCTATACTGGGCCATCTATGCCTGACTACCTATACTGGGGCACCTATTCCTGGCTACCTATACTGAGAGCATCTATACCTGGCTAACTATACTGGGGGCACCTATACTTAGCTGCCTTTTCCCGGGGCATCTTTTCCTGGCTACCTATACTAGGGAGCACCTATTCCTGGCTATCTATACTGGAGGTACCTATAACAGGCTATCTATACTGGAAGCACCTATACCTGGCAACCATACCAGGGGGGAGGGAGGATAGGGAGTCAGGCACATTTGGCTACCACACTAGGGTGGTAGAGGGGCACATTATTTAATGTAGGCGGGGGGCCCGGGAGCAAATTCCGCATTGGGCCCAAGAAGTATTTTGTGCCTTACTGCCCTGATAGGACCTTTTCTCCCAAACTGCAAAAAGTTAAATATAGTATCTGTCAGAGAGGAGGAGATAAGAACTCAGAAGTCTCCTCCTCACTATACCTTTTTTTCATCCTCGCCAATGGTAGGATCTTTTCAATTTTTGCTTTTCGCTCTTTACTCTGCATCTAAATGGGGTGGTGTCCATAAAGGGACTGTACCTCCCCTGTATGAAGTCCCGTCACCATATAGCCTAAAAAGCTCACTCTGTGATGGAGCCCATCTGGTGTTCTAGGGCAGCCATAAGTCTATAACCAGCCTGGCTTGAGTGGCAGGAGCACATGTTGTTCAGTGTGACCAGCATCCTGGGCGTTTCTGGCAGTCTAGTGTACTAGTGTGTGTAGTTCCAGGTTCGGCTGGTTGCGGTGGCCATTTTGGAAAAAACATGGGCAGAGTGACGTGACGCTATGAAACATGGTTTCTTTTTACTTTCATTGGTCTGTCAGAGCAGCAAGTTGTTTAGCTGCTTGGTCCTGCATCCTGCATCTGAGGTGTCACTGGGTGCTATCTTATGTTTATGATAGTTGGGAGTAAGTCTTTTCTGACTAATTTGTAACTAATTGGTATCTTCACATGAGTAGGCCACCACACTCGAATAGATTCACGTGTGTATTTAAGAGAATCAATCAACTTGAGAAACCACGCAACATTAGCCACTTGAGGACCCACCCTTTACCCCCCCTTAAGGACCAGCGCTGTTTTAGCTGATCTGTGCTGGGTGGGCTCTGCAGCCCCCAGCACAGATCAGGGTGCAGGCAGAGCGACCAGATCACCCCCCCCTTTTTTCCCCACTAGGGGGATGATGTGCTGGGGGGGTCTGATCGCTCCTGCCTGCCGGGTGTTGCGGGGGGGGGCACCTCAAAGCCCCCCTCCGCGGCGAAATCCCCCCCCTCCCTCTCCTACCTGGCCCCCCCTGGTGAACCGGGCTGCACAGGACGCTATCCGTCCTGTGCAGCCAGTGACAGGCTGTCCCCTGTCACATGGCGGCGATCCCCGGCCGCTGATTGGCCGGGGATCGCCGATCTGCCTTACGGCGCTGCTGCGCAGCAGCGCCGTACAATGTAAACAAAGCGGATTATTTCCGCTTGTGTTTACATTTAGCTATTCACGGAGCCCCCCGCCGTGAATTGACAGGAAGTAGCTGCTCGCGCGAGCGGCTGCTTCCTGATTAATCAGCCTGCAGCTGGCGACGCAATACTGCGTCGCTGGTCCTGCAGCTGCCACTTTGCCGACGCACGGTATAAGCGTGCGGTCGGCAAGTGGTTAAGTTCAATCCAAAATTCAGTATAAAATGTTATTGTATCAAAAAGTTGCAAAAAATCTGGATAAAACATTTTCTTTGCCAAAAGAGAGTAAAAATTGGACTTCATGACACAAACATGGGCAGAGTGACGTGACGCAACGTGACCACAAATCCAAATCAATGTCGGGTCTGTGGTAGACAAATAATTTCAAGGAAAATAGTCTGTGAGACCTGTTTGACTGATGTTACCAATGAAAATCAGCAATCATAATCAATTAAGCAGGTGGTTAACCTTCCTGGCGGTAAGCCCGAGCTGAGCTTGGGCTATGCCGCGCAGGAGGATTTCTCAGGCCCTGTTGTGCCGATTTGCATAATTTTTTTTTTGCAACACGCAGCTAGCACTTTGTTAGCTGCATGTGCACTCCGATCGCCGCCGCTCCGTGCCGATTAGCCGCCGCCCACCGAACCGCCGTCCACCCCCTCCCCCCCCCCAGACCCCGTACGCTGTCTGGCCAATCAGTGCCAGGCAGTGCTGAGGGGTGGATCGGGACTCCCTTTGACGTCACGACGTCATCCCGCCCGTCGCCATGACGGGAAGCCCACCAGGAAATCCCGTTCTTTGAACGGGATTTCCTGATCAAAGATCACGCGGAGGCGATCGAAGCGGGAGGGGGGATGCCGCTGCACAGCGGCTATCATGTAGTGAGCCCTAAAGACACTAAAAGACACCTATTTCAATATTCCCATACACCCTTCATTTCAGTACTTTTTACATTTTGAGCTGGCAGACCTTCACGTACACTTCACATGCCTGTCCTTTGGTTTTGCTACATCTCAAAGGACCTTGTCAAAGATACTACTGGTTGTTATAGCACATCTGAGAGAACAATAAATAATACTATTACATTATCTAGACCCTAGTTTCTCAACATGCGGTACGCATACCCGAGGGGGTACTTCTGATGGTTCCGGGGGTACTCAGGCTTGATATACTTGACCAAGAGTAACACATTTAGAGTTTTAGAAAATTATAAATCCTATATAAACACCAAATTAGTATTTTTTTCTAATTAAAAGCAACAGTAAATGCTTGGAAATTGTTTAGAACCAATTATCATGTACTACGATTAAATATGTATTTGTTAAGGGGTACTTGTGATAATATTTACTATGCCAGGGGGTACTTGGTGAGTACAGGGTTTTATAAGGGGTACATACCAATAAAATGTTGAGAAACACTGATCTAGACAATATTCTAATTTTAGCAATAGATCAAAAAAGTTAGAAGATCATAGAGACTTCACAATTCACACATTAAAGAAGCTCGGTTGGATACTGAACATGCTAATATTTTTAAGGTTCATACACACCTACCAACTATCTGTCCAACTATCTGCCAAACTTGTCTGTTATGCTGGGAATACACGGTTCGTTTCTGCCACTCCATTCTCCTCTCGATCGTTTTTGCTGCTCGATTCTGCAGTTGATTCTTTTATCTTCCGCTCGTTTTTCTTATCTTTTTCCTTTCACTTCTATCAGAAATTGAGCACGAAAGGATCGAAAGGGAGATCGGACATGTCGGAAATTATCTATCGAACCATCTAATCACCTCATAAACGAACCGTGTATTCCCAGCATTAAGCCACATTCTTTTATGCAGCACAATTGTCAAACAGCTTTTGTTGTGAAACAAGTTGAAACAGCTAAAAAAAAGTATTTTGTTATTGTTCAAAAAGCTGATAAGACTGATAAGAAATCAATACAACAGTTGGATTGACTTCTTATCAGTCTTATCAGCTGTTTGAACAATAGCAAATACTTTTTTTAGTTGTTTCAACTTGTTTCACTACAAAAGTTGTATGGGGCTTAACAGACAAGTTTGGTAGATAGCTGGACAGATAGTTGGTAGGTGTATCAACCCTTAGGAACCCAGCTCTGTACAGTGAAAAATTAAATTGCTCTTCTGGAGACAAAGATTAAGCTCATGCGCAAAAAGATTTAGTTTATTCAGTTGAGAGCTTATCTGACAGCCAGGGATTGTTCATCAATGATAGGATCAATTACATCATATATGCTGATGGTAAAATGGGCCCACTGGAATCTTCGCCCCTTCCAGTTGGGGTTCCTGGCGCAGTGCAGAGGTTAAGAATATTTCAGAAAACATGAAAACCTTATTTTATTTTTTAATATAGTTTATTTGGTGGCAGGATTCCAAAAATCTTTGCAAAGATCATAACCTCCAATGCCAACCAGACAGACTGGGGGCCACATTCCGGAATTGGGCGGTACAAGGAAAATGTAAAAGTTACACCTGATGTCTAGAGTTGAGAGCTGCTCATTAAGCAGTGTGCGTATTTCTGGAGGTTTTTGCAGTCATTCTGTGCTACTAGCGATGGATAACAAAGAGCTGTAGCTTAGCTTACATAAAAAAATCAGGGAGGTACTTATCTATAGGTCTTCTCAATGATAGTAGACAAGTCCACCAGATATAGACCACTTTGCATTGGAAATGCACACAAAGGTTCCAGTTTTTTATTCAAGGTATTTGACTCAAACAGCTTTGGCAACGGACAAGCTAATGCAAGATAGGAATTACAAAATATTATATGTCTATCCACCGATTCCTCTGGTAGCCAGGTTTCTTCAAAAAGTCAGCACCCAGAAGAGTATAGTATTGGCCATCATCCAGAACTGGCCGGGGAGGCCTTGATTCTCTCTCCTTCTGTTGTTAAGCACAGCTCTTCCCTTTCAGTTACCTCTGTTTCCAGAACTGCAAGATAATTTTCTCCATCTGAATCGGAGTCGGTTAAAATTGAGAGTGTCGAGGCTGGATGTTCTTCAGAGGTAATACAAACATTAATTGCAGCTAGAAAGCCATCCACTATTGTATATTACTTTACAATAGAGTTTGGAAGAAATTAGTGCAATTAGCTAGTACTTTCTTTTTTGATCCACTGAATCATCAAGTTGAAGACATACTTTGTTTTTTTTCCAGAGAGGTCTAGAATTGAATCTGGTGCATTCTGCTCTTATGCTGGGAATACACAGTTTGTTTTTGAGGTGATTAGATGGTTCGATAGATAATTTCCAACATGTCCGATCTCCCTTTCGATCCTTTCACCACTCCATTTCTGATAGAAGTGCGTAGAAAAAGATAAGAAAAACAAGCGGAAGAGAATAGACTGCAGAATCGAGTGATTACTGGTATACAATGGTCTTCTAATCTACTAGTTAAGAAGTTCATTATGGCATCAATAAAAATGAGGCCACCCAGAAAGCCAAGATACTCAAAGTGGGATTTGCTGCTGGTGTTAAACTTTCTTTCTTTGCCTACATTTGATTATGAAAAAGTACTACAATTCAAGATCTTATAGCCAGGACAGCGTTTCTGCTAGCAATAGCTTCAGGGAAGAGAGTTTTAGAGATTCAGTCATTGGGTTATCAAGAACCCTTCTTGACATTGAAGTGTAGGGTGATCAGAGAGCACCCTGTGGAAAAAAAAGCACAAAGACAACAGGAGCCCAAATGGTGCAGTAAGTCACAACAATGAATGGGTGCTCTGAACTCTGGCTACAATTAGCCCTGTCACTGTATTCAGCCTGAGGAAGAGGGCAAGGACACACGAAACGCATTGCCAAATGCATATTAAAGTTTACAAATCATTTTACAAATTTGTCTTCAATGAGGTAAGCCATCTCATCCTTTTGAATTTTAGCTGTTTTTTAACACAATTTTATCATACTCTGGGCGCCTCTTTCCCCCTTTTCCCCTTTGCCTTCTTGATGTTATTTGAGGACAGAATAACGTTGCATCCCTCACATTATTTTACGCCAAAAGTGTCATCCCAATTTCAATTCAATCAAGAATTTACTTTGACAGCTTACAATGACTCTTTAGATTCTACTAATCCACATCCATTAGATCCGGTAACGTATCCAAGAGTACCTATTGCCCACGAAAGACTTTCACAATACTGACCATCTGTTAGTTATTCCCTCAGGTTATAATAAGGGTAAAGCAGCATCCACAAGGACAATTGCCAGTGGGTTGGTCCAATTTTTAAAGAGAGCATTCAGAGATAAAGGTCTCCAATCTCCTTCAGAAATCAATGCTCACTCCACTAGAGGGATGGCTTTCTCTTGGGCTTATTGTGGCAAACCTTCCCTAGAGACAATATGTAAGGCAGTTAGCTGGGCATCAAGTCTCACCTTGTGAATTACAAGATTGAACCAGCAGCCATGTCATCAGCAGTGTTCGGGAAAGCAGTTATTTCCTCTGCTATCAATAATGCCCCAAGAGGCAGAAAAGGACTGCGCTCCACTGCACTTAGTTGAAATCTATGTATACATAGCACCAATGTCACCAGTATAGGGGATCCGCAGACTTTGCTCGAGTACACACACTTCCAGTAACAATCTAGTCCACCAAAAAAAGTTGCGATCACAACCCTGACCTCTCAGCGTAGTATAGGATTTCCCTGTAAAGAATCCGAATATAGTGCAGTATTGCTTATCATGAACCACCCAGTGATTCACTTCACACAGTTGGGTAAAAGATAGCCTCCACCCAGATACAGAGGAAACACGGGGGAATACTTTTCACCCCCTTAGTGAGTCTCACTCACCAGATAGCTTCTTGTATTCCAAACATATAAGCCCTCCAGCCTGGGCAACAACAATTCAGGACCTTCAGATATAAAAAGCGGGACTCGCATAGCATAAAAACTTTTTACATTTATTACTAAAACACTGCTTAAAACATGCGTACCGGATTTCAATTCACAAGCGCTTATCTGTGTGTGCCAGCACCGCCGCGGTCGGATCTCCGCTGCACGCCACAGTCCCCGCTTACTTCCTCCTTCCGTCCCACGTGACTCCTAGGCTCCGCCCAACGCGTTTCGTCATCTGACTCATCAGGGGCATCTGATGAGTCAGATGACGAAACGCGAAGGGCGGAGCCTAGGAGTCACGTGGGACGGAAGGAGGAAGTAAGCGGGGACTGTGGCGTGCAGCGGAGATCCGACCGCGGCGGTGCTGGCACACACAGATAAGCGCTTGTGAATTGAAATCCGGTACGCATGTTTTAAGCAGTGTTTTAGTAATAAATGTAAAAAGTTTTTATGCTATGCGAGTCCCGCTTTTTATATCTGAAGGTCCTGAATTGTTGTTGCCCAGGCTGGAGGGCTTATATGTTTGGAATACAAGAAGCTATCTGGTGAGTGAGACTCACTAAGGGGGTGAAAAGTATTCCCCCGTGTTTCCTCTGTATCTGGGTGGAGGCTATCTTTTACCCAACTGTGTGAAGTGAATCACTGGGTGGTTCATGATAAGCAATACTGCAATATATTCGGATTCTTTACAGGGAAATCCTATACTACGCTGAGAGGTCAGGGTTGTGATCGCAACTTTTTTTGGTGGACTAGATTATTTCCTCTGCTAATAATATGAATCTGTAATTTCTTTTTTTCTCTATTCTGTTATATTAAAATTTATTTTTGAGTATGAACATGAACTTGAGCAAGTTAGTGTCCACTAGTGCTGCCATGGACCAACATGCTGGAGAGTGACACCCGAAGCCCTGTGCAGCCACCCGTGTCTGCTGCGCACTCTCCCCCCTGGCACTCGCGTTCCTCCTCCTTGACAGGCATCCCTGCTATTCCCCTCTCATAGAGGTAGCGAGCCAGCAGGGTACAGTCACTAGCTGCCGGCCCCGGCCGCTACTGATCAGGGTGTAAGAGATTCATCCTCTGCCCGGGAGAATTTGAATATCAATGTTTTCAATTCTCAAGTCTGGATCATTTGTTTTGGATCCAAAAGCTGAGGCATTCAGCCCTTGGATGTTCCAGCTACTGATAATAATTAGTCATGTCATTTTGAGTCTGTATACCTTGTAATGAGCAGGGATTGTAATAGGACTCAATATTATTGGGGTGTCGCATCCGTATACTATATAAAGTGCTACACAAAGTCCTGATTTCCGCCATGTTTCTGCCCTCCCTAGCTCCGTGTTGCCATTGTGGGGCAGGCGGTTTCCTCCACATTTGCTGTGTTTGTGCGTGCTCTCTTTGGTAACGCTTTATTGGTGTTTGCCATCTGTGTGTTGGATTAGTTCTTTCTTGGAGTCTCTGAGGTCTAGTGAGTACCATGTCCTTAAATTCCTTAGCAAGGAGGCATACTCCTTGTTTGTTAAGGTGCTTGTTGTTGTACAGATGGTGGGCTGAGATTGTAGGGTGCTGTGCCAGTTGTATGCCTGGTGAGGATCTGAGATTGGAGGCCAACTCTGCATTAATTTGCTGGATTGTCTGGTGGGGGATATCTTTTCTTGGGAGCAGGGCAGATAGAATAATCTTTGTATTGGGGAATTTCAGCTGTGTCCTTTTAACCATTTGTGACAATTTGTCTGTGATGGTTTCTTGGTCTGCAGTGTTTTGTTTGATGTCATTGGTGCCTGCTCTCACCTCTATACCACCCTCCCCTCACCTGCTGACCCCTCACTGCCACGCTCCCCTCCTGTCACCTCTATACCACCCCTCCCCTGCTCTCACCTCTATACCACCCTCCTCTCACCTGCTGACCCCTCTGCCACACTTCCCTCCTGTCACCTCTATACCATCATCCCCTGCTGTCACCTCTATACCACCCCCTCCCCTGCTCTCACCACTATACCACCCTCCTCTCACCTGCTGACCCCTCTCTGCCATACTCCCCTCCTGTCATTTCTATGCCACCCTCCCCTCACCTGCTGACCCCTCTCTGCCACACTTCCCTCCTGTCACCTCTATACCATCATCCCCTGCTGTCACCTCTATACCACCCCCTCCCCTGCTCTCACCACTATACCACCCTCCTCTCACCTGCTGACCCCTCTCTGCCATACTTCCCTCCTGTCACTTCTATACCACCCTCCCCTCACCTGCTGACCCCTCTCTGCCACACTTCCCTCCTGTCACCTCTATACCACCCCTCCCCTGCTCTCACCTATATATCACCCTCCCCATACCTGCTGACCCCTCTCTGCCACACTTCTCTACTGTCACCTCTATACCATCATCCCCTGCTGTCACCTATATACCACCCCCCTGCTCTCTCCTCTATACCACCCTCCTCTCACCTGCTGACCCCTCTCTGCCACACATCCCTCCTGTCACCTCTATACCATCACCCCCTGCTGTCACCTCTGTACCACCCTCCTTTCACCGGCTGACCCATCTCTGTCACACATCCCTCCTGTCACCTCTATACCATTATCCCCTGCTGTCACCTCTATACCACCCCCTCCCCTGCTCTCACCTCTATACCACCCTCCCCTCACTTGCTGACCCCTCTCTGCCACACTCCCCTCCTGTCACTTCTATACCACCCTCCCCCACCTGCTGACCCCTCTCTGCCACACTTCCCTCCTGTCACCTCTATACCATCATCCCTTGCTGTCACCTCTATACCACCCCCTCCCCTGCTCTCACCTCTATACCACCCTCCCCTCACCTGCTGACCCCTCTCTGCCACCCTCATCTCCTGTCACCTCTATATCCAAATCCAAATCCAAAAAAGCTTTATTGGCAGGACCAAATACATATAGCATTGCCAAAGCAAAACAAAACATTAACATGGGGAGGGGGGATTGTGGGAATAAGGGAAGGATAAAGGGGGTTGGGGTATATAGTCCATAGGTGTGTGGAGGATGTAAGGGACAGCATGGTGGAATGGGATATACAGTCCATAGGGGGGTATTGGGGGTATACAGTCCATGTGGTATCATGTTCCTTTCAGTTGGTGGCAGGCTGTGACATATCGGGCAGCTATTTGCACGGTTGTTTCCTCCTCCCCCAGTAGGATGTAGAGTTTCCTCTCTTCATCTGTTGAGGTAAAATCCTGGATGTGGGCGCAGAGTCTCTGGAAGTGGGCGGTCCTCACAGGTGCGTTATTGCTGCAGTGTAGCAGGAAGTGGGCCTCATCCTCCAAGACCTCCTGGTCACATTGTCTGCACAGTCTCTCCTCCCGGGGCTTCCATGTCTGTCTGTGCCGCCCTGTCTCTATCTCCAGGCTGTGGGCAGACGGTACAAACTCAAGGCCTGTCTGTCTTTGTGGTGGTGTAGTCTCTCCAGATATGGAGCCATTGTGTACTCCCTCTGTAGTGATTGATAGACAGCGAGTTTCTTGGAATTCTTTATGTCACTTCTTCATTCCTCTATGTATCGTTCCTTGCAGCTTTCTATAGTCCGTTTTATTTGGGCTTTTGTCAGCCTGTGTTGGTTGCCTTGGCTGGGCTGGCTGCTGATGCTTTGCTTGAGAGCGCGTGGTATGGCCTCGCCCCCCTGGCTCAGTGAGGCTTTATGGTGGTAAGTGCTGGGGTTGCTGCTCTGTATATGCGCCCAGTATGAGAGTGCCCTCTGCTGGATAGTAAGCCATAGTGGGAACCTACGTAAACAACAACAAAAGGTGTCTTGCGCTCCTAGTCACTAGTACTCGTCCACAGAAGTTTCCTCCTTAAACTCATGCACTGCGACGCTCCGTAATAGGGTGGCTTGGCAAGAAACTAAAAACAAATGGAGCGCGCCATAGTGCATTATTCAAAGGGATGATTTATTCAAAAATTCAAAGTTATACTCACAAGTGTATAAGTAAAACTCGCATGTCATCTGACGAAGGCGCTGTGCGCCGAAACGCGTAATGACATCATCCGCATGTTGAGCATTGGCCACGCCCACCTCCCAGCGAGACGGAACCCAGGCCATCGGGACCCACGCTGCTGGCCACGGCGCGTCATCCTCCACTGTAGAGGCTAAGCGGCTGGCTGCCCGCTGACATGCGAGTTTTACTTATAGACTTGTGAGTATAACTTTGAATTTTTGAATAAATCATCCCTTTGAATAATGCACTATGGCGCGCTCCATTTGTTTTTAGTTTCTTGCATAGTGGGAACCTGCCTAGCTCTTCCCAGGAAGCTGAGTTTGAAGTGCTTCGATGGACTTGGAGGAGATACTTGCAGAACTCCATTTTGATTGGTCAGGGTAGGTGACCGGGCCCCATACCTCACTGCTATAGAGCAGGATTGGGGTGATGATGCTGTCGAATATCTTTACCCACACTCTCACTGGTGGTTTTAGGTGGTAAAGCTGTCTTCTGATGGCATAAAATGTTCTGCAGGCTTTGTCTTTCAGGCCCTGTACTACTGGTTTAAAGCTTCCTGATTGGTTGATCTCCATCCCCAGGTAGGTGTAGCTGTTGGTGGACACCAGTGGGGAGCCATTTAATATAAATGAGGAGGTGGGGGTTTTATTTCCATTCTTCCTCTGGAACACCATCACTTTTGTCTTCTTTGGGTTGATGGGCAGTGCCCATGTGGTACAGAAAGTCTCCAATACTGACAGGCTGTCCTGTAGTCCTTTCTCTGTTGGGGAAAGCAGCACAAGGTCATCTGCATACAGCAGGAACTTCACCTCACGGTCATGCAGGAGGAGGCCTGGAGCTGGGAAGGATTCCAGGGTTACAGCCAGTTGATTAATGTATATGTTAAAGAGCGTTGGGCTCAGACTGCAGCCCTGCCTGACTTCTCGACCCTGCTTGAAGAACGCACTTCTCTTCCCATCTACTTTCACACTGCATTGGTTCCCAGTATATGAACTCTTGATGACCCTTATATCACCCTCCCCTCACCTCCTGTCACCTCTATACCATCCACCCTCCCCTCCTGACCCCTCTCTGCCACCCTTCCTCTGCTGTCACCTCTCTACCACCCTCATCTCCTATCAGCTATTTACCAACCTCCCATTCCCTGCTGACCCCTCTCTACCACCCTCCTTTTCTGTCACCTCTATACCACTCTCCCCTCCCCTGCTGTCACCTCTCTGCCACCCTCCCCTCCTGACCCCTTTCTGCCACTCTTCCCTACTGCACCTCTATACCCCCTCCCCTGATGGCACCTCTATACCAACCCCCTCCCCTCACCTCTATACCACGCTCCCCTCCTGTCACCTCTATGCCACCCTTCTCTCCCATGCTGTCATTTTTATACCACCCTTCTCTCCCGTGCTGTCACCTCTATACCACCCTCCCCTCCCCTGCTGCTTCCTCCCTGCCACTAGTGTTGGGCGAACAGTGTTCGCCACTGTTCGGGTTCTGCAGAACATCACCCTGTTCGGGTGATGTTCGAGTTCGGCTGAACACCTGATGGTGTTCGGCCAAACCGTTCGGCCACATGGCCGAACTAAGAGCGCATGGCCGAACGTTCCCCGAACGTTCGGCTAGCGCTGTGATTGGCCGAACGGGTCACGTGGTTCGGACCTGAACGCGCTCTGATTGGCCGAACTGTCACGTGGTTCGGGTAAATAAATACCCGAACCACGTCATATCTCCGCCATTTGTCTGTGGGTTTAGCTTTGGGTAGGCAGGCAGGGTAGTTCGCGCTCCAGCCACGCTAGCCAGGGTCCCCCCAGTCATTGTGTCGCTGCTGGGAATAGTAGTACACCGCTCGCTCAGCCACACTATATAGCATTCTGTTTACTGCCACTCTGTGTACCTCGCTCAGCCACACTATATAGCATTCTGTTTACTGTTCTGTGTCTGCTGGGAATAGTAGTACACCGCTCGCTCAGCCACACTATATAGCATTCTGTTTACTGCCACTCTGTGTACCTCGCTCAGCCACACTATATAGCATTCTGTTTACTGTTCTGTGTCTGCTGGGAATAGTAGTACACCGCTCACCCGCCACTGTATAGCATTGTGCTCTGTGTCGCTGCTGGGAATAGTGGTACACCGCTCACCCGCCACTGTATAGCATTGTGCTCTGTGTCGCTGCTGGGAATAGTGGTACACCGCTCAGCCACACTATATAGCATTCTGTTTACTGTTCTGTGTCTGCTGGGAATAGTAGTACACCGCTCGCTCAGCCACACTATATAGCATTCTGTTTACTGCCACTCTGTGTACCTCGCTCAGCCACACTATATAGCATTGTGTTTACTGCCACTCTGTGTCTGCTGGGAACAGTAGTACACCATTCGCTCAGCCACACTATATAGCATTGTGTTTACTGCCACTCTGTGTCTGCTGGGAACAGTAGTACACTGCCGCTCACTCAGTCACCCCATTACTATATAGCATTGCTGGGATCTGTAGTACTCTGCTCACCCACCCATACCATTGTACTGCCAGTCACTGTTTATATTGCTGGGATCTGTAGTACTTCATTCACCGTCAACTAGAGTTGGGCCGAACCTCCGATTTTAGGTTCGCGAACCGGGTTCGCGAACTTTCGCGGAACGTTCGGTTCGCGTTAAAGTTCGCGAACCGCAATAGACTTCAATGGGGATGCGAACTTTGAAAAAAAAAATAATTATGCTGGCCACAAAAGTGATGGAAAAGATGTTTCAAGGGGTCTAACACCTGGAGGGGGGCATGGCGGAGTGGGATACAAGCCAAAAGTCCCCGGGAAAAATCTGGATTTGACGCAAAGCAGCGTTTTAAGGGCAGAAATCACATTGAATGCTAAATGACAGGCCTAAAGTGCTTTAAAACATCTTGCATGTGTATACATCAATCAGGTAGTGTAATTAAGGTACTGCTTCACACTGACACACCAAACTCACCGTGTAACGCACCGCAAACAGCTGTTTGTACTAGTGACGGCCGTGCTGGACTGGTGCGCACCATGGCGAGAGTGCAGGTTTTGGTGGCTTTACAGCCCATATGGTCGGCCTGGCTGATGTAGCTGAATGACAGACCAGTGACTGTCCAGCTGATCAAATTTGGTCTGACCACAATGAAGCAACGACCTTATTATCTTTTGTGTGCCCCCCGAGACACTCATCTAGGCGCCGGTCATTGCTTCATTGTGATACGCAAGCCCCTTCACCACGGCAAGGTAATGATCACGAAGGGGAATGGGCGCATGTACATGCCTTTTCTTTTGTTGTTGCAGCTGCCCTCAGTGCAGCCAGAAAAATTAGGCAGTCATGTACACGCACCATAAAAATTATTACAGCGGCCGCTGCTAGCAGCGGCCTAAAAAATTCAGCAATCCGCCTGGAGTCCCGGACCCTGTTGGTGGTGGCGGAGAAGGTAGTCAAGCGGCCTGCAGGCAGACATGCTGTGTGGAGGGACTGGGAGCGACTTAGTCTTTTTGGGGCAGGCCAGGCAGCCAGTCACACGGCGTGCAGGCAGAGATGCTGTGTGTGCGGGGACTGACTTAGTCTTGGGGCGGGCAGCAGCCCTCCGGGATCCATGCCTCATTCATTTTGATAAAGGTGAGGTACTTAACACTTTTGTGACTTAGGCGACTTCTCTTCTCTGTGACAATGCCTCCAGCTGCGCTGAAGGTCCTTTCTGAGAGGACGCTTGCGGCAGGGCAGGAGAGAAGTTGGATGGCAAATTGGGACAGCTCTGGCCACAGGTCAAGCCTGCGCACCCAGTAGTTCAAGGGTTCCTCATCGCTGTTCACAGCAGTGTCTACATCCACACTTAAGGCCAGGTAGTCGGCTACCTGCCGGTCGAGGCGTTGGTGGAGGGTGGATCCGGAAGGGCTACGGCGAGGCGTTGGACTAAAGAACGTCCGCATGTCCGACATCACCATGAGATCGCTGGAGCGTCCTGTCTTTGACTGCGTGGACACGGGAGGAGGATTAGTGGCAGTGGTACCTTGCTGGCGTTGTGCCGTCACATCACCCTTAAAGGCATTGTAAAGCATAGTTGACAGCTGGTTCTGCATGTGCTGCATCCTTTCCACCTTCCGGTGAGTTGGTAACAGGTCCGCCACTTTGTGCCTGTACCGAGGGTCTAGTAGTGTGGCCACCCAGTACAGCTCATTCCCCTTGAGGTTTTTTATACGGGGGTCCCTCAACAGGCAGGACAGCATAAAAGACGACATCTGCACAAAGTCGGATCCAGTACCCTCCATCTCCTCTTGCTCTTCCTCAGTGACGTCAGGTAAGTCAACCTCCTCCCCCCAGCCGCGAACAATACCACGGGAAGGTTGAGCAGCACAAGCCCCCTGCGACGCCTGCTGCGGTTGTTCTCCTGCCGCTGTCCCCTCCTCCTCCTCCTCCTCCTCCCCCAAAGAAACACCTTGCTCATCATCCGCTGAGTCTGACTCGTCTTCTGCACACGACCTCTCTTCTTCCTCCTCCTCCCCCCTCTGTGCTGCCGCAGGTGTTGAGGAAACAGCTGGGTCTGATGAAAATTGGTCCCATGCCTGTTCCTGCCGTAACGGTTCCTGGTCACGCTCATTTGCAGCTTCATCCGCCACTCTACGCACAGCACGCTCCAAGAAGTACGCGTAGGGAATTAAGTCGCTGATGGTGCCCTCGCTGCGGCTCACCAGGTTGGTCACCTCCTCAAACGGCCGCATGAGCCTGCATGCATTTTTCATCAGTGTCCAGTTGTCGGGCCAGAACATCCCCATCTTCCCAGACTGTTTCGTTCTACTCCAGTTGTAGAGGTACTGGGTGACGGCTTTCTTCTGTTCTAGCAGGCGGGAGAACATGAGCAGGGTCGAGTTCCAGCGAGTGGGGCTATCGCAAATGAGGCGTCTCACCGGCATGTTGTTTTTACGCTGAATTTCTGCAAATCGTGCCATGGCTGTGTAAGAGCGCCTCAAATGCCCACAGAACTTCCTGGCCTGCTTCAGGACATCCGCTAAGCCAGGGTACTTTGCCACAAATCTTTGAACCACTAGATTCATGACATGTGCCATGCAGGGTATGTGTGTCAGCTTCCCCATATGCAAAGCGGCAAGCAGATTGCTGCCGTTGTCGCACACCACGTTGCCTATCTCCAGGTGGTGCGGGGTCAGCCACTCATCCACCTGTTTCTTAAGAGCAGCCAGGAGAGCTGCTCCAGTGTGACTCTCCGCTTTGAGACAAGCCATGTCTAAGATGGCGTGACACCGTCGTACCTGGCATGCAGCATAGGCCCTGCGGAGCTGGGGCTGTGTAGCTGGAGAGGAGAACTGCCACTCAGCCAAGGAGGAGGAGGAGGACAGCGAAGAGCATGTAGCAGGAGGAGAGGAGGTGGCAGGAGGCCTGCCTGCAAGCCGTGGAGGTGTCACAATTTGGTCCGCCGCTTTCTGCTTGCCATCGTTCACCACCAGGTTCACCCAATGGGCTGTGTAGGTAATGTAGCGGCCCTGCCCGTGCTTGGCAGACCAGCCATCCGTGGTCAGGTGTACCCTTGACCCAACGCTCTTCGCAAGAGATGACACCACTTGCCTCTCAACTTCACGGTGCAGTTGGGGTATGGCCTTTCTCGAAAAATAAGTGCGGCCTGGCATCTTCCACTGCGGTGTTCCGATGGCCACAAATTTACGGAAGGCCTCAGAGTCCACCAGCCGGTATGGTAACAGCTGGCGAGCTAACAGTTCCGCCACGCCAGCTGTCAGACGCCGGGCAAGGGGGTGACTGGCCAAAAGTGGCTTCTTCCGCTCAAACATTTCCTTCACGGACACCTGACTGCTGCTGTGGGCAGAGGAGCAGGAACCGCTCAAGGGCAGAGGCGGAGTGGAGGAGGGTGCCTGTGAAGGTGCAAGGGAGAAAGCGGCAGAAGCAGATGATGCACCTGAAGGAGGAAGAGGAGAAGGAGGGTGACTTTTCTTTTGTGTGCTGCTGCTGCTTTTGCTCAGGTGGCCATCCCATTGCTGTTTGTGCCTTTTCTCCAGGTGCCTTCGTAAGGCACTTGTCCCTACGTGAGTGTTGGCCTTTCCACGGCTCAATTTTTGTTGGCAGAGCGAACAGATGGCTTTGGTCCGATCTGAGGCACACACATTAAAAAATTTCCACACCGCTGAGCCACCCTGGGATGTGGGCACTATGGGGACCTCAGCAGCTGATGCTGAAGGGCAAGTTGGCTGGCTGTACATAGGTGGCGATACATGGTGCCGGACTCTGCCACCAGCTGTTTCTGACGAAGAGCTGCCCCAGCTTCTTTCAGCAACTTCTCTCCTCCTACTACTCTCTGACTCCCCCTCTGAACTGTCCCCCTCTTCATCTCCTCTATTGGGAACATACAGAGGATCCCTATTACCGTCATCATCGTAGTCATCCTGCCCAGCTTCGCTTGCCTCAGACAAATCCAAACTTGCACCATCAGTAGGTCCTTCATCCTCCTGACACGTTACATCCATAGTGTTGCCGCGTAACTCAGACATATTAGCTGGTGAAAATTCATCTGGCTGTAACAACAATGGCTGTGCATCAGTGATTTCAACACTAAATAATTCTTGCGAAGTGTCAAATGCAGCGGAAGTGGTGCTAGTAGTAGCGCTGGTGGCTGAGCAAGATGAGGTGTTCTGTGTCGCTAAATACTCAACCACGTCCTGACAATCTTGGGAGGTGATGGGACGTGCCTTCTTCCGAGCACTGTACTGTGGGCCAGGTCCACACGAAATTACATTTACACGACCTCGCGCAGACCTGCCGGGTGGCCTTCCTCTGCCTCTGCCACTACCTCTTCCTCTTCCTCTACCTGTTTTGTCCATATTGGGTATGCACGGAGTGGTATATCACACTGCGTGCACTCACGTAGGTAGGTGGGTTCACTTAACTGCACAGGTATGCGCACTGATGCGGTGGGTTCACTGAACAGAACAGGTATACAGTGGCGGGTTCACAGAACAGGTATGCAGTGGCAGGATCACTGAACACAATAGGTATGCAGTGGCGTGTTCACTAAACAGGTATACAGTGGCGGGTCCACTGAACAGAACAGGTATACAGTGGCGGGTTCACAGAACAGGTATACAGTGGCGGGTCCACTGAACAGAACAGGTATACAGTGGCGGGTCCACTGAACAGAACAGGTATACAGTGGCGGGTCCACTGAACAGAACAGGTATACAGTGGCGGGTTCACAGAACAGGTATACAGTGGCGGGTCCACTGAACAGAACAGGTATACAGTGGCGGGTTCACAGAACAGGTATGCAGTGGCAGGATCACTGAACAGAACAGGTATGCAGCGGCGTGTTCACTAAACAGGTATACAGTGGCGGGTCCACTGAACAGAACAGGTATACAGTGGCGGGTCCACTGAACAGAACAGGTATACAGTGGCGGGTCCACTGAACAGAACAGGTATACAGTGGCGGGTCCACTGAACAGAACAGGTATACAGTGGCGGGTCCACTGAACAGAACAGGTATACAGTGGCGGGTCCACTGAACAGAACAGGTATACAGTGGCGGGTTCACAGAACAGGTATACAGTGGCGGGTCCACTGAACAGAACAGGTATACAGTGGCGGGTTCACAGAACAGGTATGCAGTGGCAGGATCACTGAACACAATAGGTATGCAGTGGCGTGTTCACTAAACAGGTATACAGTGGCGCGTCCACTGAACAGAACAGGTATACAGTGGCGGGTTCACTGAACAGGTATACAGTGGCGGGTCCACTGAACAGAACAGGTATACAGTGGCGGGTTCACAGAACAGGTATGCAGTGGCAGGTTCACTGAACACAACAGGTATGCAGTGGCAGGTTCACTGAACACAACAGGTATGCAGTGGCGGGTTCACTGAACAGGTATACAGTGGCGGGTCCACTGAACAGAACAGGTATGCAGTGGCGGGTTCACTGAACAGGTATACAGTGGCGGGTCCACTGAACAGAACAGGTATACAGTGGCGGGTTCACAGAACAGGTATGCAGTGGCAGGTTCACTGAACACAACAGGTATGCAGTGGCAGGTTCACTGAACACAACAGGTATGCAGTGGCGGGTTCACTGAACAGGTATACAGTGGCGGGTCCACTGAACAGAACAGGTATACAGTGGTGGGTCCACTGAACAGAACAGGTATACAGTGGCGGGTCCACTGAACAGAACAGGTATACAGTGGCGGGTTCACAGAACAGGTATACAGTGGCGGGTCCACTGAACAGAACAGGTATACAGTGGCGGGTTCACAGAACAGGTATGCAGTGGCAGGATCACTGAACAGGTATGCAGTGGCAGGATCACTGAACAGGTATGGAGTGGCAGGATCACAGTACAGGTATGCAGTGGGCTGAGGGCTCACTGAACAGAACAGGTATGCAGTGGCAGGATCACTGAACAGGTATGGAGTGGCAGGATCACAGTACAGGTATGCAGTGGGCTGAGGGCTCACTGAACAGAACAGGTATGCAGTGGCAGGATCACTGAACAGGTATGCAGTGGCAGGATCACTGAACAGGTATGCAGTGGCAGGATCACAGTACAGGTATGCAGTGGGCTGAGGGCTCACTGAACAGAACAGGTATGCAGTGGCAGGATCACTGAACAGGTATGGAGTGGCAGGATCACAGTACAGGTATGCAGTGGGCTGAGGGCTCACTGAACAGAACAGGTATGCAGTGGCAGGATCACTGAACAGGTATGCAGTGGCAGGATCACTGAACAGGTATGCAGTGGCAGGATCACAGTACAGGTATGCAGTGGGCTGAGGGCTCACTGAACAGAACAGGTATGCAGCCAGGAAGAAGTTAAGCCTAACTAATCTTTCCCTATATGAGAGACTGCAGCAGCTCGCCCTACTCTCACTAATGCAGGCACACGAGTGGCCGTAATGGCCGCCGCTGCCTGCCTTATATAAGGGGGGGGGTGGGGCTCCAGGGGCTAGTGTAGCCTAATTGGCTACACTGGGCCTGCTGACTGTGATGTAGAGGGTCAAAGTTGACCCTCAGTGCATTATGGGGCGAACCGAACTTCTTCCGCAAAAGGTTCGCGTGCGGTACCCGCACGCGAACCACCTACGTTCGCGCGAACCACGTTCGCCGGCGAACCGTTCGGCCCAACTCTACCGTCAACCACTATATAGCATTGCGTACTCTGCCAGTCAGTGTGTATATTGCTGGGATCAGTAATACTCCACTCAACGTCAACCACTATATGAGCTCACCATGAGTTCCTCAGACCTCCGCTGTGAGCAGCACTCCCAACAGCAACAGCCAACGCCCCACGCAAGCTATAACATCCACCCCAGCAGCCAGTGGTCAGCAGCAGCCCTTCCCGGCGGAGAACGTTGTGTCCATCGGTCCGGCGCCAGAGCGATTATTGAGGGCTGCCATTGAGGAGATGATGGGGCCTGATGTGGAGGAGGAGGTCGGGCTCAGGCCAGCATCCCAAGTTAATGTTGAGGACGATGAGGGGTCTGTGTCTGGGGATGTTGGGGTGGCAGAGGTGGTGGGTGGGTCAGACTCAGGAGAAGAGTTGTATGATGAGGATGATGATCGGGACCATCTGTATGTGCCTCAGAGTCCGAACCCGGAAAACATGTTGTATCGTGTGTTTAGGTACTAAAATCTGCGTTCCCACTTCCCAGTACTGCCCGGGTCCACGGATCCATATAATTTTTTGGGCAGCACTATCAAACTGTGGTACTATGAGTGAGTTGCCATGGTCCTTCTGTGCTGTCACACTCACCGTCTGTCTGCAGATGGATTGTTCAACACAGCTACGCCATCTGACATGTAGTCCTTGACCATCTTCTCCAGGCGATTGGTGTTGGAGGACGTGGAACTGCCCGATTGCTGTTCTGTGGGCTGCTGCATGGGTGTCAGAAAATGTTCCCACTCCAAGGACACTGCCAATACCATTCCCTTTTGGGCACTAGCAGCAGCTTGTGTTCTTTGCTGCCCTCCTGGTCCTCCTGGGTTTGCTGAAGTCAGTCTGTCGGCGTACAACTGGCTAGAGAAGGAGGAGGATGTCAATCTCCTCTCTAAAGTCTCCATCCTCAAGGGCCTGCTGGAATTGTTCCATTTTTGACCTGTCTGACACTTTCTTCAATCAGTTTTTTAACATTGTGTTTGTATAAACTGGGTATAAACCCAGTAATTGGTGTTGTCCAGAATAATGAATAATAATGAATAGTGAATAATGCGCGGGCTGCGTTCAATGCAGTCTAGCATGAATTGAGCCATGTGTGCCAGAGAATCCTGCCAGACTCCTCTGTCTTCATGTTCTTGTGAACGTTGAGATTGTTGTGATGCACCATATTCGTCACCAGCATCACTTTCTTCCTCTTCTGCTGTCCATTCCCGCTAAATTGTGGAAGTCCAACGTGCACCGCTCTGTCCCTCGGCAGTGGGGGCATCCAATTCCTGCTCCAACTCCAGCTGTTCCTCGTCCTGTTCTTTGTCATAGCTGGGACCAGCGTTTCCTGAGGCAGGTTGCCTGATGTTGGTATCATCACGCTGATCGTTTTCATCTTCAGATTCCCCCACTTGCATCATGCCAGCGGTTTCCATCTTCAACATTGATTTCTTCAGTAAACACAGCAGTGGTATTGTAATGCTGACTGTAGAGTTGTCACTGCTCAGTCACAAGCAACGTGGATTGCTCAAAATTTTGGAGGACTTGGCAGAGATCCAACATGGTGGCCCAATCAGATCCACAGAAGCTTGGTAGCTAGCTGCTGGAATGCGCCTCGGCACTGCGCAAAAGCGTGCTAGCATGTGCAGCGTAGAATTCCAGCGCGTAGGGAGGGACATCACCCAGCGAGCGATGGTGCGCTAGATTGAAGCGCTCCTGCATCTCTTGGTGAGTCCTTCAGAAGCGGTACTGGACTTTTAAAAATGTTTGGTTTTTTTTCCTTCAACAGAAGATCTGCCACGTTGGAGTGAGGAGGACGCCGCCGACCCCGACACCAAGCTGAACCCCGGCGAACTCCAAGCAGAGGATCTTCAGGAACCCTCAAGGCTTTGAGCAAGCTGAGGAGGATCAGCAGTCCTGACGAGACCTCTCCTCATATGTGACTGTGTGCAGTGGAGTAGAGCTCCCCAGAACAACCTCTCACTTGTCACTTTGTCACTGGTCACTTTGTCACTTTGTCACTTTGTCACTTGTCACTTTGTCACTTGTCACTTTGTCAGTCACTTTGTCACTTTGTCACTTTGTCACTGGTCACTTTTCACTTTGTCACTTGTCACTTGGTCACTTGTCACTTGGTCACTTGTCCAGATGATCTCGGTACACCTCCTGCGATTCAAATTCCTGCACACATTGCTCTGGGATTTGGGTGTGATGAATGATGCATCTAACTGGCCACCGGAGGCAATTAAGGCCTTCAAAACATTGAAAGCAGCTTTCTGTTCCGCCCCCATTTTGCGTCATGTTGAGTTGTTGACGTCATGTTCATCCTCGGCCTCGCCTTGCATTTCAGTGCGAGGTGCATTTTCCACAGAAAAAGGTTGTGAATCCGGGCACAACATTTGTGGCTGTTCCATTGACCTTTCACAGGTAGAAGATTGTGGGGGTGGGAATAGCTCCTCCGAATAGCCCATTGTGTCCTGAAAACTACTCATTGCATTGCTTTGCGCATGCATTTTTTTGTCCTCATGCAAGGCCTGAGTTGCGCCTGAAAGCGTGGCCTTCTCCTCCTGCGCCTCCTCCTGTTCCATCACGTCTGCTGCTGCTGGGTTAGCATTGCCGCCCGGTCCCTGTTTATTGAACCTCTTATCTTTATTACATTTATGACTGCATGGCGGTACAAAGCATGCTATCCGCACGCTTCTTGTCCTCATGCAAGGCCTGGGTTGTTGTGTCTCAAAGCGTGGCCTTCTCCTCCTGCGCCTCCTCCTGTTCCATCACGTGTGCTGCTGCTGCTGCTGCTGGGTTAGCGTTGCCGGTCCCTGTTTATGGAACCTCTCATCTTTATTACATTTATGACTGCATGGCGGTAAAAAGCATGCTATCCGCACGCTTCTTGTCCTCATGCAAGGCCTGGGTTGTTGTGTCTCAAAAAGCGTGGCCTTCTCCTCCTGCGCCTCCTCCTCCTGTTCCATCACGTGTGCTGCTGCTGGTGCTGGGTTAGCGTTACCGGTCCCTTTTCCTGGAACCTCTTCTCTGTATTACATTTATGACTGCATGGCGACAAAAAGCATGTTACCTGTGCAAAGAAACATGACATTTTCCACATTTAAAAGACAAATTTTCCTTTGAAACTTTACAATCAATTTTCTCAAAAACTATAAGCTCTTTTTCAAATATTTTTTTTCCTCTTGTACCCACTCCCAAGGTGCACATACCCTGCAAATTTGGGGTATGTAGCATGTAAGGAAGCTTTACAAAGCACGAAAGTTCGGGTCCCCATTGACTTCCATTATGTTCGGAGTTCGGCGCGAACACCCGAACATCGCGCGATGTTCGGCGAACGTTCGCGAACCCGAACATCTAGGTGTTCGCCCAACACTACCTGCCACCCTCCCCTGCTGTCACCTCTATACCTGGATTTCGCCTTCCTCTGGATCAACAGGGGTATCTGGGGGACGGGCTGGAGATGTACTTTGTACTGGTTGAACTCGATGGACGTATGTCTTTTTTCAACCAAAATAACTATGTAACTATGTAACTATGTAACTATACCACCTTCCTCTCCCCTACTGTCACCTCTCTGCCACCCTCCCCTCCTGTTACCTATCTGCCATCCTCTACTCTCCTGATGTCACCTCTCTTCTGATGGGTGTAGCCAGCCAATTGGGCATGCTAACTGGATTTCTTGTGTGGGCATGCTGCCAACTGTGTTGTGTGGGTGGGTTATGCTGTGTAATTGTTTTATTTTGGTGGGCATGCTAATGTAACTGTTATTTGGATGGCCATGCTGTGTTAGGCTAGCTCACAATCGAATCCTACAATAGTCTAATATCCTAACATATTATTATTACATCAGAGAACGCATGTGCTGTGTCCCGACCTCCATGCCTCTCCCAGACACGGACCCGGCATAGCCTCTCTGCCTCCGCTAAGCGCCACCGCCATCCTTGTGCAGCATGGATCTCTACACGCTACCGGCACATCTCTGGCACAGCAACATATGGGACATGTAAGCAGCCCTATGGGCATGGACATTTGTTTCTACTTGCACTAAGCATCTGCCTTTTGACGATTGCCCCAGCTGCTGGCTTGCTCTCTAATCCTACACTGCATTTATTGATGCCAAGTGCTTTGCATGCATCAGCATCCATTATGATTATGGAACAGGTTTCTTGACAAGGACTTGCTTGCTATTGCTTCAAGCTGTTTGCTGACCAATAACACTGTGACAAGCGTAGTCACTGCTGGTTGTGTACCGTCTGTTGAATACATCTGCCGGATGATTCCAACACCTGTTGATCTTTGTGTGGATGGGTCTGGCTCTGGTCAATCGTGAATTCTGTGCCGGTTGTGGTTGTTGAACTTTGATCCAGCAATACAGGTCTTCCTTCTTCAAGTGGACTTACTAGCCACATGCAAGCAATTGCGTTACAACAAGCATTATAGCAATGATCTCATTCCCATATGGACTGACTTGGATTAACTGGCTGTAGTGCAGAGCAGATGCATAAAACTGTGTGAGCTGATATCTTGTATTCAAATCAAGCTTGCTATGAGGCGAGTGAAGCGACAACATATGCTTCACTACTAGGACTGAATCTCATTGTGGGCCCCTTTGAGCAATTTTATATCATTTCATATAGTGGAGGTGACAACGCAATAGTATCGCGGGAGTATCTGGGTTGTCTGGGGGCAAAGGGGGAGGTTTATGGGGGTGCGGGGGGGGGGGCACATTTTTTAAGTATGTTATTAGTATTGATACAGTGGCTTGCAAAAGTATTCGGCCCCCTTGAAGTTTTCCACATTTTGTCATATTACTGCCACAAAAATGAATCAATGTTATTGGAATTCCACGTGAAAGACCAATACAAAGTGCTGTACACGTGAGAAGTGGAATGAAGATCATACATGATTCCACATTTTTTTTACAAATCAATAACTACAAAGTGGGGTGTGCGTAATTATTCAGCCCCCTTTGGTCTCAGTGCAGTCAGTTGCCCATAGACATTGCCTGATGAGTGCTAATGACTAAATAGAGTGCACCTGTGTGTAATCTAATGTCAGTACAAATACAGCTGCTCTATGATGGCCTCAGAGGTTGTCTAAGAGAATATTGGGAGCAACAACACCATGAAGTCCAGACAGGTCAGGGATCAAGTTATTGAGAAATTTAAAGCAAGCTTAGGCTACAAAAAGATTTCCAAAGCCTTGAACATCCCACGGAGCACTGTTCAAGTGATCATTCAGAAATGGAAGGAGTATGGCACAACTGTAAACCTACCAAGACAAGGCTGTCCATCTAAACTCACAGGCCGAACAAGGAGAGTGCTGATCAGAAATGCAGTCAAGAGGCCCATGGTGACTCTGGACAAGCTGCAGAGATCTACAGCTCAGGTGGGGGAATCTGTCCATAGGACAACTATTAGTCGTGCACTGCACAAAGTTGGCCTTTATGGAAGAGTGGCAAGAAGAAAGCCATTGTTAACAGAAAAGCATAAGAAGTCCTGTTTGCAGTTTGCCACAAGCCATGTGGGGGACACAGCAAACATGTGGAAGAAGGTGCTCTGGTCACATGAGACCAAAATGGAACTTTTTGGCCAAAATGCAAAATGCTATGTGTGGCGGAAAACTAACACTGCACATTACTCAGAATGCACCATCTCTACTGCCAAATATGGTGGTGGCAGCATCATGCTCTGGGGGTGCTTCTCTTCAGCAGGGACAGAGAAGCTGGTCAGAGTTGATGGGAAGATGGATGGAGCCAAATACAGGACAATCTTGGAAGAAAACCTCTTGGAGTCTGCAATAGACTTCAGACTGGGGCGGAGGTTCACCTTCCAGCAGGACAATGACCCTAAACATAAAGCCAGGGCAACAATGGAATGGTTTAAAACAAAACATATTCATGTGTTAGAATGACCCAGTCAAAGTCCAGATCTAAATCCAAACGAGAATCTGTGGCAAGATCTGAAAACTGCTGTTCACACACTCTGTCCATCTAATCTGACTGAGCTGGAGCTGTTTTGCAAAGAAGAATGGGCAAAGATTTCAGTCTCTAGAAGTGCAAATGTCTGGTAGAGACATACCCTAAAAGACTGGCGGCTGTAATTGCAGCAAAAGGTGGTTCTACAAAGTGTTGACTCAGGGGGCTGAATAATTACGCACACCCCACTTTGCAGTTATTGATTTGTAAAAAATGTTTGGAATCATGTATGAGTTTCGTTCCACTTCTCACGTGTACACCACTTTGTATTGGTCTTTCACGTGGATTTCCAATAAAATTGATTCATGTTTATGGCAGTAATGTGACAAAATGTGGAAAACTTCAAGGGGGCCGAATACTTTTGCAAGCCACTGTACATATAAGACTAATAAAGTTTTTTTGATACATTTATTAAAGTTGTTTTTGAGTGATTTGTGCTCAACCGGGTCATACCCATTTCCTTACTTATCTCACCGTTTTTTTTTACATATTATTATTACATATTTATACAGTGCTGACATCTTCTATAGCACTTTACATAGCACATAGTCACTTCCCTCAGAGGAGCGCACAATTGAATCCCTACTATAGTCATATACAGAGGTAGCTGTCACATTGGGGGCGTGTATGCAAATAATCAGCACCGGGTGTCAAATACCCTAGGTACGCCACTGCCATAGACACACCAGGGAAATAAGAAAATGGTATACTTACCTACCATAATTTTCATTTCCTGGTGCATCTTCATGGCAGCATTAGTTACCTACCCTTTATTGGCTCGGAACTGAAAGGTAAGGAATAGTGAGGAGGAGACACCTGGGCTCTTCTCTGACAGCAAGTTTGTTTCAGTGTCAGTTGAGGAGCAGAAATGACATTAAACCTACAAACGTTCATTCCAGTAATACCTTTAATGACTAACTGTACATGGTTTATTGCAAGCTTCCGAAACGTTAAACCCGAACTGAAAATGATTAGTCAAAATAAACCTACATAGATCATACTTACCTCCCATGTGGTCAACTTCTCAATCTCTTTCTCCTATCCTGTGACCTGTTTGTTCACTGTGATCGATGGAATTCTCCATTCTCCATTTGAAAAGTGGCAATGACCCTGTAAAAGCTTCCGGGTCAGCATACTGTTAAACTGTATTATCGTCCACTTGTGTCACAGGGAAACATGAACTTGCTCATCAGTTGTCCTTTCAGCTGTAACGGACAGCAACTGATATATCACTGACAGTAACTGATATACAGTATTTCAGTTTTGTCTAAATCTTAAAGGGAACCTGTACTGAGTAAAATTATTTAAAATAAACACATGAGGTAACTTCAAATGAACATTACATAGTTACCTTGCCATCAGTTCCTCTCAGAAGCTCACCATTTTCTTCTGACAATAATCCCTTCCAGTTCTGACAACATTTTGTCAGAACTGAAATATATCAGTTGCTGTCAGTTATAGCTGAGAGGAGAAGAGAACTGATGTGTCCATGTTTCCCTATGGCTCAAGTGACGATGTTACAGTTTAACAGTGTGCTGACCAGAAAGCTGTTATGGGGTAATGACCATTTTCAAAATGGAGGACAGAGAATTTAACTGATCACAGTGGACGAACAGGACGCAGGAGAGGAGAAAGATTGATAAGTAGAGTACACGGGAGGTAAGTATGACTTGTGCATGTTTATTTTGACTTTTAATTTTCAGTTCAGGTTTTCTTTAAGAATCGTAAGAAGAAAATGGTGAGCTTCTGAGAAGAACCAATGGCAAGGTAAGTATTTAATATTCATTTACAGGTAGATGTGTTTATTTTAAATAATTTTACTTGGTTCAGGTTCCTCTTAAAGGACTTAAGAGGCCAACTGTGTAAAAAAAGTTAATTACTTGCCTCTCCGTTTCAGGCACGGAGGACGCCGTCCGCGCCCTCCGTGCCGCTCCGTCGGGTCCCCCCGCTCATTATCCCCCCGGGCCGGCTCCGTAGCGTGGATCGGAGGGGTTGGCCCTAGAGCTGCGCAGCCGCATTCGCGGCCAGGCGGACTGCGCAGCCGCGGCCCGAGGAAGCGGCCATCTTTGGAGGGGAAGGAGAGCCTGACCCGGGCCGTGGGGTCGGGAGCCGGCCTGGGGGGGTAATGAGCAGGGGGACCCGGCGGAGCGGCACGGAGGGCGCGGACGGCGTCCTCCGTGCCTGAAACAGAGAGGCAAGTAATTAACTTTTTTTTACATAGTTGGCCTCGTAAGTCCTTTAAGGTTCTTTTTCAGGCATTCAGAACTGTAACAGAACCATACACAACTGTATCAGGACCCTATTGTATTGTTCTGATACAGTTCTGTACAATGCCTGAAGAAGAAACTTAAAGTTTTGAAAGCTTGCAATAAACCATGTACAGTTAGTCATTAACCACTTCAGGACCTCAGGCTTACACCCCCCTAGTGACCAGGCCATTTTTACAATGCAGGGCTGTGCAGCTTGGTCAGTGTGCTGCACCGCCCTACAACTCAGCACACAAAATATTTTTTCCTCCTTTTAGTGTCCTTAAAGTGAACCGAGCACCTTTTTAGCACTCAGGACATTTCTATAGCACATGAAAAATGCATGCCAACAATCTGTTTCATTATTAAAATAAACTTTCATTTTACCTTGTATTTTACAATCAAAGTAGTTTTATTAGCCTGTTTCAGCAGCCTGACCATCAGCAGAGATCTCAGGAAGCTAATTGTTTTATTGAGCTAATTACCCAGAAGAAAACAATGCCTTTTCATCAACAAAGGGGGTGGGTAATTAGGATTGTATCTTCAAAGACATTGTGTGTGTGTCAACAGTCCTAATTACCCACCCCCTTTGTTGATGAAAAGGTATGGTTTTCTTCTGGGTAATTAGCTCAATAAAACAATTAGCTTCCTGAGATCTCTGCGGACGGTCAGGCTGCTGAAACAGGCTAATAAAACTACTTTGATTGTAAAATGAAAGTTTATTTTAATAATGAAACAGATTGTTGTCATGCATTTTTCATGTGCTATAGAAATGTCCTGAGTGCTAAAAAGGTGCTCGGTTCACTTTAATAGGACACTCTGCCAGAGGTATCTGAACGCTTCTGTAATTTTTTATTTATTTTCTTTTACTGAGTAAAGGGAGGCTTTTTCCTCCCTCCCTCCTCCCTCTCTCTCCCTCCCCCCTGTGCCATCCTAAATCGCCATAGGATGGCGATCGGCACTGCTCCCTGTCTCTCATAGGCATCAGCCTATGAGAGGCCACACAGATCGAGCCGCTCTCAGGGACAGCCCAGTGTCCCTCGTACAGCGCTGCAGGAGATAGATAGTACAGTGCGCTGTACAATTGTAAACAAAGGGGAATGCTTTCCCCTGTCGGCTCTTAACAGTCTGCTAGCCACGATCACGGCTAGCAGGTTGCTCCGTGAACCAGCAGGGAGCGATTGCACATGTGCGCACGCGTTCCCTGCGAAACTGCAGCTCCAGGACTTGACGCCAATCTGTGTTAGGTGGTCTTGGGGCTGCCGCCGTGGTCACACCCATTGGCGTGACGCGGTCATTAGGTAATTAAAGATATCACCGGAATCAATGTTTGTTGGTTTAATGTCTGCATTTCTTCTCTCACAGGTACTATATTTAACTCTGTAGTTTGGGAGAAAAGGCAGTAAGTCATGAAATATTGCCCACTAGTGCTACCATGGAAATCCACTGTCAGTATGAGTTTCTATTCAGATTATTACAAAACTGTATCTGTGACTGGTTTTATTTTGGTTTAGTTCACAGGGTCAGTTGAACTGACAGTTACCAAGTGTTTGTCACCCAGTTCAACTGCCAATCTGCCAAGGAGTGGCCGGTTACTGTGAGGTAGACTGACGCTGCACATAGCATCTTGTAGGCAGCTTCCACCAGCTGAAATGTACATGCATAGGTACAAAGCTGTTCCAACACAGGTATTACTGGAGAGAGGGGAGGAGGTAAAATCATGTAGATATGGATCAATGACAAATCTAAACACTGCAAAATGGCAGCTTTTGCTCTATTTATACACAAAATACCGCTAGCCATGAAAGGATTACACTGAAGGGGTTTCCAGCCATTTTTTCATGCTGAGCTCTGGGTAATAATGAGGATTTGGGTTTTGCCTACTAGGTCAAGTTCTTATATATAGTTGACTATAATAATTTTTATATGTAAACTGCATTTGTATGTGCACATAAAATCTGTATGATAGTGGATGGTCCTTTGGGAAGGAAGGGGCAAAGTGAGGCTGACTAACATAAAATGCAACGTGCAGGCTCGTATCTGCAGCTGCAAGTGTCATGTTCCATGCTCCGGTGTTGGATGGAGCAGGTGGTTGGACAGTTCAGGTCAGGTAAAGTTCAGAGATGTGTCAGTCAGTAGAAAGGCATTCCCATAGACACTAGAGTTTACAAAATGGGACTCCTATTATTTAGGGTAAAAATTTAAATAGGAGGAGCACACAAATCAATGAAGCAATTACATGCAGTACTTACATGTGATTTATGAATTGTGACATATGAGGTTTTGTGTATATTTATTTTATAATTATAATCTTATACCCATGTTTTTTTACAGGTAAACCTGAACAAAGCACAGCAAGACAGAAAACAACAAAAAACAAATAGCACACAAATAAAAAAAAGGGAGAAAAGAAAGAAGAAGAAGAAGCAGAAAAGGAAGAGGAAATAGAATGGAACAAGAGAGAGGAGAAGGAGGGAAAAAAGGTAAAGGGTAAAAAAAGAAGAAAGGGAAAAGAAGAGGGCAGAAAGAGACATCCCAGGCAGAAAGTTAGCAAGTTATCCGTCATACTGGGTAGAGTATTATTATAATCATCTAAACAGGCAGGGGACCCCAATGTCCTAACCCAGCAGTCAGGCAGGAATCTTCTGGGTATATGACCCCGACTCTGACATAACTTCTTGGGCCAAAAGCCTGTCACGCCCATCCAGCCCAGACCAGCTACTAAACCACCCACTCCACCACCTCTTGCAGCATGGCCCAGTGGATTGAATCGGTAAAGTCTGTAATCTAGCTTTTCCTCCCCATTAAATATTTATATCCATTTCTGCTATGATAATTCCATTTATGTATACATTTTCTCATATCCATCTACATTTATTTTTAATTTTCACATCTTTTTTAGATATTATCCTACAGTAATTTATGATTTGAATCTACTGGAAATATCACAAGCCCATAATGAGACACAATGATTCTGATTATGGGGCAACAAACTATTCCCTACTTACAAACAGGTTGCATTCCCGGGGATTAATTTGCAAGTTGAATCCTGTGTTAAATGCGGTGAAACATGGATAAATGATTTACTTTCGGACAACTCTGAATTTGGACATAAAGTATAATCTTTGATTTTGGGTTGTTTTCAACATGCTTTTAATTTGTTTTAAACTACTTACAGCAGTTACACAAAATGTAACAACAAAAATAAGTAATAACAAGAGCAGCACAGTATAATTTGTACATGGAGACAACTTTGTATGTATGAAAAATGAACTCAAGTTATGTGTAAGTAGGGGACTGTCTGTATTGTGTTTTTAACTGAATGACTCACGCATGGTTGATAATTGATATAACCTAACTTCAGCATTAAAGTCACTTTGTATTCTCACCTGGAGTGTTGCCCTCGGCCTTGCCAAACTGAATCCATTTCCCTCCTTGGAATCTCCAGTGATTCTGGTCTGCCATAACCACATCCACATGTAGAGTGTATTGAGCCAGCGGATCCAGGTCTGACAAATGATAACTCAGGAATGGAAACATACGCCTGCAAGAAGGAATGCACAACATACCCAAAAGCATTATTATTATATATTTGTCAATTCCTGTATTGTATTATTTACTGTATGAAACGACCACTGTCAAAAAAACGATTCTAAAATGTCAAGTACATCCATGTAAAATGCACTGTAAATTATTTTTTTCAGAGGGAATTCCCACAATTTCCTGTATTCTTTTCAAAAACTCTCCATGGAAAGGACCTATACAAAGATGGCAGCCATACTGCTTACTATTGTACATACTATACTGGCAGTTAGACTGTGCTACTGCTGTACAGGTAGGGCTTTTTAAAATAAAGGAAATCCTGCAAATCCTCCATGAGGCGTTGGACTACTACAAAACTCCTTAGTACAAGGTTCAGTGTTGTTAAATTATTACTTACTGTGACAGCTGCCTCAGAAAAGAGTCATTTACAGTGCAATTTACCCTGAAACAAACATGCACCTTACACCCATGTGACATATATATTTAACATTTTAACCAGTTTCCCCTTAAAAACCAGAGCAATTTTCACACATCACGCTCCTCCTATTCATTTGCCACTAACTTTATTGCTACTTATCACACCAAAACATTTTCTTTTAGCAGTACTTTTTGTTAAAAATTATTTTATTTTATATGTATTTTAAAGGAAAGAAGAATAAAAAAAATAAAAAAAATCATTATTTCTCAGCTTTCAGCCATTATAATTCTAAAATGAATTGTGTTATGATAGATAAAACCCCCACATTTAATTAAGGTGTATCTTTCCATTATATGTTTCTTAATACTGTATCAATAAATACAAGCCCTAATTTGCAAAATAATAGTGATATAATCTAATAACATACATATAAAAAAAAGCTGAGCCCCTAAGGTAACTATTTATGGATTTTTTTTTTTAATACTGTCATTTTTTTTTACAATTGTTCAATTTTGGTAAATGTAGGGGAGGGGGAAATAAGGGGTTAAAATTAATGGGGGATTTAATAATTTTTTTATTTATTTAAATATATGTAGTGGTGTATTTTGTACTGTGTACTGAACAGACCACAGGCATCTCATTGATGACGGTGCTCATTTACCACAGGCACTTTGATCGGCTTTAGTAACATATGTTCCTATTTACCAATCATTACCCTGCTGCAGGGGTGGAGGGTCCTGTGCAAACAGCACGATATATGTATCTACGCCCCTGGTGCTGTAGTGAAGTCTGCAGGGGCGTAGATACACGATGCAGCGGTTCTGTACTGGTTAAAGTTTTTCATGATGGTGATCCTTTAAGGGACAACTGAAGCAAGAGGGATATGGAGGCTGCCATATTTATTTCCTTTTAAGCAAAGTGCTGCTTATATACACATTACTACTACTGTTTCTGCCTGCTTAACACCTTCCCCCCCCCCCCCCTCCACACACACATATGCACACGCACACAGAACCAGCACTCAGGGACAGTGCACCCCAAAAACCTCTAGCAGATCTGCAAAACGCTAGAGGTTTTTGAAACAGATTTTCAGAGCGATTCTAGGCATGTTTACAGAGGTTTTCTAAACATGCCTTGCGTGTTTTGGAGCGTTTTTGTGTAGCAGATTTCAAATACTGTTACAGTAAAGCAGTTACTGAACAGCTTCTGTAACAAAGACGCCTGGAAAACCGCTCTGATCTTGCGTTTTTCAGAGCTGTTTTCCACTTTCCTATACTTTAACATTGCGGCAGAAATGCCTCAGAAATCTAAAAAATGCTGCAGCCCCCGAGTTTGCGTTTGTGGAAAAAACTAGCCACTCTGGTGTGCACCAGCCCATTGAAATACATTAGCCAAGTGGTTTTCAAACAGCTAGCATTTTCAAAAACGCTGCAGAACCGCTCTGGTGTGCACCAGCCCTTAGACCGCATTGGGATAATCAGAAATGTCAAGAAGTGCATTCATTGCCTGTCATTGACCAGCTCTTTGCCGTACAGGCTGCTGCCAACTTATTCAGTTCACTTTTTCTCCTGAGTTTTCTCGTAGAAGATAATTTTTTATCTTTTCTTTAAAGTAACTTTTCAGAACCTTCCAATTGAAAAAGTACCAAAAAGTAGGAGAAAAAGTCCTACCAAAATTATTTTGTGTGTTTTGTTTTGCTTGCTGGTGGCTTAAAAGGCATTTTATTAATAAGGTATGAAAATATCACCTAGGAGAAAACTCAAGAGAAAAAGGTAATTACATATAGGCATATGTCTCTTTGTTTAAATAAAAAAAAAAAAAAAAAACGTAAAAAAATCATAACAATCCAAACAGCAGTCTCTGGCCCCTTAAAGCTAGAAACTGCTGGTACAAAAACCGGGCTTACCGACGACACACTGCACAGACTCACCGCTTCCGCCAATCTCTCCTCTCTCTCACCAATTACGGCTCACTCGCCCTGCTGTTGGTTTAACAGCAGAGCTCCATGAGCCGGCCAGGAGCAAATTTAATTGGCTCCCTGCTTTGTGATCACTTTGAGCCAATGAGATTGGCTCACAGTGATCCCACGGTCAGGAGCCAATGAAATCATCTCTTGACTGGCTCATGGAGCTCTGCCGTCACACCGACAGCAAGGCGAGTGAGCTGCAGTGGTAGGACAGCAGTGCGATCAGCGGTATGGGTGGGTCCATGGGGCGCGTGAAATGCAGAAGTTGAAATCTACGCCCTTGCAGGCTCAGGCGTACATAAGCAGGGTGTAGATTTCAACTTCGCTCAACCAAAAGAGGTTAATAAAATAAGAAATGTTACACAAGTCAGTAACACATTTGGCAATACAATAATAAGTTAAATAAATGTTATATATATGTGTTTATAAGTCATATTGTACCTCTAACCTACCTGAATGAGAAACCATTTATCTCTTCACTTACTTAAACTTTTTATAAAGACATTATGGAGGGCATGGGGAGGCTAAAATGCTTTATTACACACTGAGCAAGGAGACACTAGCCAGTATTTTAACCCTGAGGGCCTGATTAAGTTCACTTTTTTTCTCATAAATTTTCTCCTAGGCGATATTTTCACATTTTATCAATAAAGTGCAATTTAAAAGACAGCTGTAGTAAGAGGTATATAGAGGTGGCAATATTTAATACATTTTAAGCAATCCCGGTTGCTTGGTAGCCCTGCTGGTCTATTTGGCTGCAGTAGTATGTGAATCACATCAGAAACAAGCATGCAGCTAATCTTGTCAGATCTGCCAAAAATGTCAGAAACACCTGATCTGCTGTATGCTTCAGGGTCTATGGCTAAAAGTATTAGCGGCAGAGGATTAGCAGGATAGCCAGGTAACTGGTATTGCTTAAATGGAAATAAATATGGCAGCCTCCATATACCTCTCACTACAGTTGTCCTTTAAGTTACCAGCAAGTAAGAAAATGCTGAAAATAATGTTGACAGGACTTTTTCAGCAACTTTTTGGTACTTTTTTAATTTCAGGGTGCTGAAAAGTTACTTTAAACAGAAGATGAAAAATTATCTTTAAAGAGTAACTGTCAGGCTGCAGAAGCTAATTTAAACCTCTATTCTCCTGTGTTAAACAGTTTAGAAGGAAGCCCAAAAGCCATTAGTGAAGATAAAAATCTCAGTTACCTTTGATGTGTGCTTATCAGCAAGGCTGTTATTCTTAAGAAGACGCAAGCCGCATACCATACTGCAAAGCATTCTGGGGCTCTCCCCTCGGCTGCTAATGAGACGTTACAGCAGCTTGTAATCGCGTAGCACTGATAAATCTCGGGCAGAGTACACTGCAGGAGTCAGCTATTGTTCCTAGCCACATGGCTCATTAATATTCACTGCACACTGTGTTGTTCAAGTACAAGCTTATCTGTGATCAGGAAGCAGGCAGGACATGACGACACATTTGACAGAAAAACATGGAGCCTGCCATGAGCTGTCAGGAGCATCTATCTCTGCATATACTATATACAAATTCTGTGAAATCCAAACGTGGACAGTGAAATGCATATGTAATGTAAGTACAGCCAATCTTTAGCTACTGATATATGTGTTTATTTTCTCTGAGACCTTATACCTAACAGCTCCTCTTTAAGGAGTAAACTAAAAAAATGAATTGGATTGGGTCCTGAAACTTGATTTGCAGCTGCAGTACTGGCCACAAAGAGTTAATCTATCATCAGCAGCATAAAGGAGGTATGCAGGGTCAGCTCTGTGTGCTAATGTCCCCAATCAGCACCTCCTGTACTCCCAGTGGGTGATGATAGGGACAGGAACATAGGCTGCTGTTCCGCCCAGCCATACTACATCTGGTACAGGAAGACAGCAATGGAAACCCTACCAGCAAAAAAAATCCCCCAAACAATAATAATCCAAAAAACTTTCTTGTGCAATGCACAAACACACAAGTATTAGATTTAACACTGTTCTTGGTACCCTGGGTTTCTTATTACAGTATATCTTTTTGAAGAAGATTCAGCTGAGAGTACTTTCACAGGAAGTGTTTCAATATCCTGGATTCAAATATAACTTTTGATTTCAGAATATTCAGCGAGTATTCCATAATGATAGGTTTCATTGAATCGGCCTGAATAGTGCTATAAAAATGTTTGTATTATTCAAAATGTGACGGGGATGTTTATGCCCATGTCTTTTATATAGTTGGCTTTCCATTCGAACCATATCATTTTAATGCCAAGAGAAATCCTGTTGTGTTTGTAAAATATAATTGCAGATTCAGATGGATAGCAGAAAGAATATAGCATGGTTATTACTGATCAAACTGATGCAGTGGTTAAAGGCAAAGCTTGCTCTGGTTTTGATCTAGCTGGGACTAAGCAAAGTATGATAAGTATAAAATGTGACAAATACAAATTATGAAAAGTTATCTCATGTAAAGTGACCCCAACACAAGGTTATAGAAGTACATGGCAATGGCAATAAAGAAATGACCCTGAACTAAAATAACAATGTAAAATACAGTCTGGTTTATTAAAAAATGTCAAGAAACAAATCATTGTGCACTGCAGTAACCTCACAACTCATCTTTCACTGACCTATTTCCAGCATCTGTGAAGAATGGAGGCGTTCCACTCAATAATAAAAATCTTAATTATATCTAGTAGTATTAAGGGTAAATAAAACTCTCTTGTGGTCTCAGAGTCTTATTTTCAACTTAAATTCTAACTCAGATGTGTAAACCGAAGATGAGTCAAGTGACCTAAGACCTTGGTAAAAAAAAATACGTACAAAAGAAGGACAGGAGGTCATTATAGTGGAGTTTTAAAGGCTATCGGTCTGTTGAATTGGTATTAGATGGAATACTCACAAATCAGGGTTGCCTGTCTGATAGCAACCAGCTTCAGTGCGTGTGGGGAATGCCCATCCTGCACTCGGGTAAATGGAAGGTCTCTCTCTGTGGGCTGGTCACTCTCTCTAAAAAATTGATGAGACTGTTGTCTAGTCCCTCCCAAGATAACACATGTATGGGAACGGAGATAATAGGTTCCCAATAAAGTATAAAACAATTAAAATTTGTCTAAAAAGAAAGGTAAAAAACTGCTTACCTATGGAAGGATGACAAAGACAATGGGCTTGATTCACTAAGCTGCCCTGTTGTAGCAGCGCAGCTTAATGAGAGCAGAGTGTTATAATGCCCTGTGCACGCTATGTGTGAAGTGAAATTAAACTGTGCTCATTTGGCAGCGCTGAAATTAATCAGACATTCCGCGACTACTGCGAATCACTCTACAGCAGCAGTACCCCTGCTACTCAGACGGATTCCGAAATTTACCTAGCAGAAATTCAATTACCCCGTTAATCAATGGAACAACGAGAAGCATTAGACGCTCGTCTCTCAGTGGATGAACTAAATATAGCGATTGCAAGCTTTCCAAACAAAAAAGCCCCAGGCCTCGACGGCCTTCCTAAGTGCATTTGAAACTGGCTCTCTTCCTAATTCTATGCAGGAGGTTCTGATTGTTGTCCTACCCAAACCTGGCAAGGACCCTCTATATTGTGATTCATACAGGCCAATCTCCCTTCTACCATCTGATATTAAAATACTAGCTAAGACTCTGGCTATCAGGCTAAACTCAGTAATAATATCTCTTATACATCCAGACCAACCAGGCTTTATGCCCGGCAAGAACACTGCTATGAACGTAAGACGCTTATGGACAAATATTCAAGCTAAACACCTAAATTCAGGTACCAGAGTAGTGGCCTCCTTGGATATGGCCAAAGCTTTTGATACAGTGGAGTGGCCGTATCTTAGGGCAGTCCTTGCCAGGTTTGGATTCGGAGAATCCTTTTGAAAATGGGTGCACATGCTTTATAAGTCTCCCAAAGCTAGGGTATGCACTAATGGTTGGATCTCTGAGTCCTTCTCCTTGAAACGTGGTACACTCCAGGGGTGCCCTCTCTCTCCTCTACTGTACGCTTTAGCTGTTGAACCCCTGGCCTGCCGTATTAGGTCCCATTCTCAAATTCGTGGTTTTTCCACTGCTCACACTGAGGAAAAGATTGGGTTGTACGCCAACGACATGATCCTCTATCTCGCTGACCCGGGGGAGTCCCTAACCAATGCCCTAGACACCATTGAAGAATCTGGCTTTTACTCTGGCCTTAAACTTAACAAAACCAAGTCGGTTCTTATGTATATAGACCGACCCCCTGTCGAAACTGGCCCCTCTATTCACGGGCTTCGTGTAGTTCAATCATTTAAATACCTTGGGGTCCAAATCAGCCTGCCTCCCTGCACATAATTACACGCAGAAGTTCTCCCTCTGTTACAGCTAATCCAATCCAAATGCAAAACATGGCCTAAGCTATATCTATCAATTACAGGTAAAATTAGTCTGGTCAAAATGGTGTTGCTACCCAAAATTTTATATATCTTGCACTTTTTTAAGCGTCTTCGCTCGCTTATTTCTGCATTCGTGTGGAATAACAAGCGTGTTAGAATTAAACACTCCTTGCTTATCAATCCAAAAGATATGGGCGGTCTTGCTCTTCCCTCAATGCAGCATTATTATCTCGCGGTCCAATTGCAACATATGGCCCCCTGGTTTGTAACAGGTGGCCTATATAATGCTAAAGCCCTTGGATACAACTTGGACCCCACCAAAGACAGTGTAGCTTTGGACACCCTTAAAGGAATAAGACCTACCTTTTACGCCTCAAACACTATTTTAATACAAGCCCATAATACCTGTAAGCAGGCCAGTAAGCTGTACCCATCTTATAAATATGACCCGCATACCCCGTTATGGAACAATCCTCAACTTTTTGAATTCATCACAGTACCAGATCCCCTATACTGGAAGAGAGCGGGAATACACTTTTTGGGACAAATAGTAGACCAGGGGAAATTGATATCTATACCTAACCTTAAAAAACAATTCCCATCTTTTACTCCCCAACAGTTCCACTATACTCAACTACAGCACGCTTTTAATAGGCAATTCAAAAATGTGTTAGTGTGTATTGCTCCACACCCTCTCCTAACAATTCTCAAAAAAGGTCCAACCAAACACCTTATTGGTGACTTATATAAGGAGATGGTGTCGAGCGGTGCAATGGACCGCATGGATCCAGTTAAAGAAAAATGGTCCAGAGCGGGATTGGTACTGCAAAACGATGACTGGGAGGATGCACTGAAGGCGCCCCAAAAAGTTTCAGTATGCATCAAAGACAGAGCCACTGTATATCCTGCACCAAGCATACCTCACTCCTGGTAGATTAATTAACCACTTGAGGACCCACCCTTTACCCCCCCTTAAGGACCAGCGCTGGTTTGATTGATCTGTGCTGGGTGGGCTCTGCAGCCCCCAGCACAGATCAGGGTGCAGGCAGGGAGATCAGATTGCCCCCCTTTTTTCCCCCCTATGGGGATGATGTGCTGGGGGGGTCTGATCTCTCCTGCCTGCTGTGGGTGGCGGGGGGGGCACCTCAAAGCCCCCCTCCGCGGCGAAATTCCCCCCTCCCTCTCCTACCTGCTGCCTTGCCTGGAAATCCGGGCTGCACAGGACGCTATCCGTCCTGTGCAGCCAGTGACAGGACGTCCCCTGTCACATGGCGGCGATCCCCGGCCGCTGATTGGCCGGGGATCGCCGATCTGCCTTACGGCGCTGCTGCGCAGCAGCGCCGTACAAATGTAAACAAAGCGGATTATTTCCGCTTGTGTTTACATCTAGCCTGCGAGCCGCCATCGGCGGCCCGCAGGCTATTCACGGAGCCCCCCGCCGTGATTTGACAGGAAGCAGCCGCTCGTACGAGCGGCTGCTTCCTGATTAATTAGGCTGCAGCTGGCGACGCAGTACTGCGTCGCTGGTCCTGCAGCTGCCACTTTGCCGACGCACGTTATGAGTGTGCGGTCGGCAAGTGGTTAAATATAAAAAAGACGCCTCAGACAGCTGCCCTAAATGTGGCTCTCAGTCACCCACATTTTTTCATTTGATTTGGCAATGTCCTCCCATTAAAGCCTTCTGGCTACAAGTAGTGAATTTTCTACATGATAAAATGGGCTGCCCAGTAACTTTCGATTCCACTATATGCGTGTTGAGTATTATCTCTGACAAGGGTTTACAACTCAACGTCAAGACATTTACCCACGAAACCTTATTCGCCAGACAAGAAATTGCACTAGAATGGTTAGCATCTACATCCCCCTCCCTTACTCGGGGGCGGAAAAGGCTAAGCAGGGGTCTTCCTTATAAAAAACTGGTGTATCAGCACCGGGATCATCTGAAGCAATTTCACTTAATTTGGGATAGGTGGAAGGACAGGTCTTGAACTTAAGCACATTTGTTAGTAGCTGCAGATGTATAAATATAATTTTCACACCTATAAGTCACATTATCCGACATGTGTGGACTTCCCCAGCTTTACACACTTTCAGCATGCGCATGTACTTATATCCTTAACTGTGGTATGGAAATTCACCCGTCTAACTAAAATGTGCATGCTGTATATTATTTTGATCCTACAGCTATGTAACTATGTTTGTATAATATTCGTTATTGATTGTAATGCCTATCAACAATAATTCACTTTGTTAATAGCCTGTAACATGAAATCGCCCACAATGTACTTTGTATACCATGACATTCCTTTTATGATCAATAAAACCTTTTTTTGTTTTAAAAAAAAAAACTGTGCTCATTTAGTGTAAAGGGCGCTTTGTTACACTTAACGAGTGCTCCACTGAACTCCACTGAACTAACTCCAGTAGTTTCAAAGTATGAGATTCCTGCACTTTGATTGGCCCTGTAGGAATCTCGTACTTTGAACCTACTGGACCCACCGGGCTATGGGCGGGTTCAGTGGAGCACTCGTTAAGTGTAACGAAGCACCCTTTACACTAAATGAGCACAGCGTAATTTTATTGCGCATGCGATGGCTGCATAACGTGTGCAGGGCATATATAACACTCTGCTCTCATTAAGCTGCGCTGCGACAGCAACACAGCTTAGTGAATCAAGCCCAACATGTTTTCCTGAGCTAGACACCCACTTCATCAAGTCAATAATGTGCCTATCACACAGTTTGGTGGAGCTCTGTCCATAGTTTTTCTGAACACAAGCTTAGACATCTTTCCATAAGTAAGCAGTTCCTTACCTTTCATTTTAGAAAAAAATTAATTGTTTTATACTTCATGGCCACTTATCCCCATTCCCAGATGTCTAAACAGCAGACATATCAGTGTGTTGTAAAATCTGGTTCATTCAGCTTCCATGCAGGGAAATTACCTTTTACATTTTTCAGCACTATCCTATTATTAAAAAGTTTGTTCACCAGATACACATGTTTAGGATTTTGATTACATTTCAGGAGAGCTGCCACTGCATTCTGCTTTTATTTTAAAGATAAAGCACTGGTTTCTGAACCCTAATGAAAACATAAATAAGAACACAGGCAAGTTCATAGTAGGATTAGTGCTATACAGTATGTGCCCATGTTTGTTGCATCATGTCTCATGCCAGTTAAGAAGCATAAGGCAGAACTTATTTCCCATACATAATGAAAGTTTTGGCATGTTTGGATACAATAGGCTATAACAAAAGTTTCATTTCAACCTACAACATATTTTGTGAGAAAATACCCATTTCTTAGGCTTGTACACATGCTAGATCATTGATACCCTTAACTCTTTTTGCTCTGTCCAATAGGGAAGCACTGCAAGGATGAGTGCTACACAGACACACTGCCTGACTATGACCAAGCAACCTGCTCAATTGCACATTCTTGGCGGCCAATACACTTTACTGCTTCTGGGTCAAAGGTTCCGGCCCAGGGGAGGATCTGGGCCCTGTTTTGTGTTATTGGAGGCAATGTGGGGGGGGGGGGGGGGGGGTGAGAGGACCCAGTTCATGTCCCGGCTGCTTTACACACCAAAGTAGGTACATACTTTTAATAAGAGCTGTTGCCTCGGATATCCTTTAAGTGCTTAGATGTAAGAAGATGAAAAAGTCTCTCCTAGGAGACATCTTGAGAGAAAAGGTGAATTCAATAAGGCGGGCCACAGAGTGCAATTTACTAGAATGTTGTCCAATTAAGAACATTGAGTTGCACCATGTTCAGATTAAAGATCCAACCAGGGGTTCTAGTCTAAGGCCCCGTTCACACTGCACGCGTTTCCAGCCGCGTTTTGGAAACGCGTGCAGGTGGCCGACACGCACGACATCAGACATTGCATAGAGTGCAATGTCTGATGTTCACACTGCATGCGTTCCGGACCTGTGCGGTCCGGGAACGCATGCTGCACGCATTTTTTGCAAAAACGCATGGCTGTCCCATTCACTTTTCAGTGATGGGATCAGCCACGCAACGCATACAAACGCAGATGGCGTGCGTTCGTATGCGTTGCGTTTCGCGTGCGTGGCTGTCCGCGTTTGTAATGTGAACGAGGCCTTAGTATACGCAGATGTTTTAGAGGCTGTTAAACTGTGGTAGTCTAATGCCCTCTAAAACATGCATTGTGGTTTTTGTCCTGCTGTTGTCAATGGCAGAGATTGGCTATATAGCCATTAACTCCATGCTTGGTTACAGGGGCGTAGCAATAGGGGTTGCAGAGGTAGCGACCGCATCGGGGCCCTTGGGCCAGAGGGGCCCTTCTTAAACCAAAGTATAAGCTGTTTATATTGGTCCTGTGGTGGTAATAATCACTTCTATAGAGGCTTTCAATGGTAGTAATCATTAACACACTGTTCCCCATCCCCTTCTTGCACCTCTAATACTGTAGATGACTTCGGCAGGTTTTGTTGCGCCGTATCAAGTTTTATGTATAGAGTACTTGGGGGGCCCAATGTAAAATGCGCATCGGGGCCCCGAGCTCCATAGCTACGCCACTGCTTACCTTCTCACATCACTATAGACAGGAATTTTACTGCATGATTAAATGTTTAAAAGTAAAATCTGTGAAACTGTTGCTTAGATAATTACAACAGACCATAACAATCAAAGTCAGATTGAAAGTAAAGAGTTTATAGGCCAGCGTACGTTAAAAAGGGGCGCTGGGAAAAAAGGGCGCGGGGTTTTAAACGATAAGCATGGATAACGTTTAAAAATGTATTGTACTGTATTTCGTTTAAAATTAATGTTTTATAAAGTTATAAATCATTAAATAATGTGCATTAAATCGGCAATTGTAAAAACGTTAATCTTTCGTTAAAATAGTGAAACGTATAATAAGGTTTAAAAAAAAAATTACTAAGTAACCCTCCCTGTACCTACCCCTAACCCCTAGACCCCCCTGTTGATGCCTAAACCTAAGACCCCCCCTGTTGGTGCCTAAGTAACCCTCCCTGTACCTACCCCTAACCCCTAGACCCCCCTGTTAGTGCCTAAACCTAAGACCCCCCTGTTGGTGCCTAAACCTAAGACCCCCTGTTGGTGCCTAAACCTAAGACCCCCCTGTTGGTGCCTAAACCTAAGACCCCCTGTTGGTGCCTAAACCTAAGACCCCCCTGGTGGTGCCTAAACCTAAGACCCCCCTGTTGGTGCCTAAACCTAAGACCCCCCTGTTGGTGCCTAAGCCTAAGACCACCCTGTTGGTGCCTAAACCTAAGACCCCCCTGTTGGTGCCTAAACCTAAGACCACCCTGTGATAAGCATTAATAACGTTTCAAAAACATATTGTGCGGTTTTTCCGTTTAAAAATAATGTAAAAAAAAAAATTGTACTGTTTTTCGTTTAAAAATAATGTTTGAAAAAAATATTGTACTGTTTTTCGTTTAAAAATAATATTAAAAAATGTATAAATCATTAAATAATGTGTAATCATGAGAAGCAGTAATAAAACATTAAGTCTCCGGGCGCCGCTTTTAAAACGTTATTTTTCTCCGGCGCCCTTTTTTCCTATCGGGCGCCCATTAAACGATATTTATTATGGGAGTGAATGGCGGCGCCCGATTTGTCCACTAGCCTCCTGCGCCCTTTTTTACTGTTACCTATAGGCCAATGGCGCCATCAATCACCCTATAGGCCAATCGGAAGGTTTGGGGCGTGGAAGGCTATGTCCAATTCAACCTTTACCAAGACAGTACAATCTGTATGTTCCATCATCAGCTCGATCACTGGAACTAGAAATTACTTTGACATGTATGAGTAGATTTCCCTGAAGGTGACCTCTGATGATATATTATTTCATACGCTCAATTCCTTTGGCAAAGATATTTGACAGGTTTGCGTTAAGAAGTCCCATTCTGGCTACATTATAGTTATTGTGTGAATAGCATACCTCCCATAAAAATATCTACATGCAGGAATTAATTACATAAGATAAGCCAAGATCTGTGGAACATCTTTCCTGCTAGGCTCTAACGTTGCAGATATGTGATCAAAGTTTACTCTTGAAGCAGCAGGCAGAGTAGTCTTGAGAAAGGAATTGCCAGCTGATCTTATTTTACATAGCGGAAGAGACCACTGGCAGGTGTAATCGCAAATCATTATTTAATCCAGCAGGAAGCACACAGGCCAAGTTACACAAAGAACCATGTAAGTTTAACGAATGATTTCTCATAAGCCAAAAAATCGAACCTAGAGTTTGTTAAAGCGAGTGTGTAGTGATACTATTTTATTTCTGTTTTATTTCGTTATTAGATTTATAACAAAAAAAAATAGATTTCTGAAAAGAGCAAACTGCAACCCATAAGTCACTTATCTATCGCAAAGTGTTTTTGGCTGGATTGGGGATGATGTGTGAGCTTAAAGGCCTGGCAGTGATGCTGTGGCCTGGCTGGCGGTGATGCTGTGGCCGATGTTGTGGCTGGGTTGGCTGGCAGTGATGCTGGGCTGTGCTTGGCTGGTTGAAGTAAATGCTGGCCTGACTGGTGGTGATGCTGTGGCCTTTTTGACAGTGATTCTGGGCTGGTTCGCTGGTGGTGATGCTGGGCTGGCTGGCCTGGATAGTTTAGGTAGCGACAGGTGCCCCCTAGTTAAGTTAGTGCCAGGAGTACCCCAGTTTAGGTAGTGACAGGAGCCCCCCAGTTCAGGTAGGGACAGGAGCCCCCCAGCTCATTTAGTGACAGGAGCCCCCCAGTGTATGTAGTGACAGGCACCCCCCAGTTAGATAGTGAGTGACAGCAGGGACCCCCAGTTAGATAGTGAGTGACAGCAGGGACCCCCATTTAGGTAGTGAGTGACAGCAGGGACCCCCAGTTAGGTAGTGAGTGACAGCAGGGACCCCCAGTTAGGTAGTGAGTGACAGCAGGGACCCCCAGTTAGGTAGTGAGTGACAGCAGGGACCCCAGTTAGGGAGTGAGTGACAGCAGGGACCCCCAGTTAGGTAGTGAGTGACACCAGGGACCCCCGTTAGGTAGTGAGTGACAGCAGGGACCCCCATTAGTTACTGAGTGACAGCAGGGACCCCCATTAGTTACTGAGTGACAGCAGGGACCCCCATTAGTTAGTGAGTGACAGCAGGGACCCCCATTAGTTAGTGAGTGACAGCAGGAACCCCCATTAGTTACTGAGTGACAGCAGGGACCCCCATTAGTTACTGAGTGACAGCAGGGACCCCCATTAGGTAGTGAGTGACAGCAGGGACCCCATTAGGCAGTGAGTGACAGCAGGGACCCCCATTAGTTAGTGAGTGACAGCAGGGACCCCCGTTAGTTAGTGAGTGACAGCAGGGACCCCCATTAGTTACTGAGTGACAGCAGGGACCCCCAGTTAGTGAGTGACAGCAGGGACCCCCAGTTAGGTAGTGAGTGACAGCAGGGACCCCCAGTTAGTGAGTGACAGCAGGGACCCCCAGTTAGGTAGTGAGTGACAGCAGGGACCCCCGTTAGGTAGTCCCCACCCCACCTACCTTGCCGGGTGTTCCGACATGATATAAAGTGTTGGAGCACCGGCCACGTCAGACCTCAGGATCAGCGGGGGACCCGACCAGATAGAGCGGGCGCCGGGCACAAATATGCGGAAGTGATGTCACTTCCGCATATCAGCGGTGTCCACTAGGTCCTAGAGCCCGCTCTATCTGGTCGCCCGGCGCTGATCGAGGTCTGACGCTGCTGTGTGGCAGCGGCGGCCAGGAGATCCGTAGCACCCCAGGACAGATTGGGGGCATGCCCCCCCCCCCCCCCCAAAATAGGGCTAGCGACGCCCCTGCGTGTATGGCTGCATGCCATTCATATGTCCTTGATGGAAAATTGATAGCAAACTAATGGTTATTTTGCCATCTTGCACCACTCAGCATACACACAGACACACACACACACACACGCACGCACGCACGCACGCACACACACACACACACACACACACACACACACACACCACAAGCAAATACCAGTCAAACAATGCTATAAAGCATGACATGTCTAGTCAATATTTGCTCTATATAACCTGAGGTAAGCATAGAGGTATGTTTATGCTGGATCTGTAGACACGCCTTCAAGAATTTCACTTTCAGCTGAAGTAAAATTTTCAGACAGGAAGAGGCAGGCTTGCTATGATGTCTCTTCCTACTTACCCTCCCATTTCCTCATCTTAAGGGAAGTGAATAAGTCAGGGAATAGGCGGCTGATAGGAGGGAACATCAGACAGTTTTAGACCTGTTTTTTTTTTGTTTTTATTTGTCTTTTTGCAGAGTAAGATGCTAGAAGGGAACATCCAGGGCCAGTTCTCCCATAAAGCAAGGTGAAACATTTGCATCAGGCGCAGAGATTACAGGAACAGCATATTTGTACCGTGTTTGCACTAACACAGTGGCGTAGCAATAGGGGGTGCAGAGGTCTCGGCGGCACTGGGGCTCTTGGGCCAGAAGGGCCCCTTACGGCCCTCTCTCAACTGCAGTATTAGCGCTTTATTGGTCCTGTGCTTGTAATAATCACTTTCATAAATGTTTTCAGGGTAGGAACACACTAGGCAGAATCGCATATGCGTTTTCCATAGCACATAGTAGAAACGCATTTGTGATTCTGCCTAGTGTGTTCCTACCCTGATTGATAATAATGATAAACAAGCTGTTCCCCATCCCCTTCTTGCACCTCTGACTCTGTGGTTGTCCTTGGCAGGTTTTGGTGCGCTATATCAATTGTTATGTATAGAGTGCTTGGGGTGCCCCATGTAAAACTTGCACTGGGGCCCATAGCTCCTTAGCTATGCCACTGCACTAACAGCATGCAGTCAGAGTAGGAGGTGAAGCGAGAGGAGGGCGAGGAGAAGAGGTCGTCATTGGGGAAAAGCTGCTTGTTGTGCTGTGTGAGGAGTCTGATAGTGAGTGAGGAGGGGGGAGGCAGGAGGGCAGCAGTGTTTCATTTGACTTGCACAGCAGAAGGGAGGAGGTGGCACTGCTGTCCTGACTGAGGAGGAATGGAGGTGTCTGAGGGTGAGCAGTTCGTTTGTCACAGACTCACAGCCAGCCAGTGTGCTATTGTGTCATGTCATATGAGAACATTAAATAAAGCAGAGTAAATAGTTGGGTGCTGTGCGATCATTCCAAGTTGTAGTGGGGGGCGATCCTCACAAGTTTGCCTCAGGCAGTAAAAAGTCTAGAACCGGGCCTTGGACTATCAGACAGTCCATATTTTTTTTACCCGTTTCTTTTGTTTTGTATTTGTTTTTTTTTGCAGTGGAAGATGCTAGCTAAACATGGTGGAGTGCAGAAGCTTAATATTATCTGGAACATCATGGTTGCACATGCTATAGACAGAACATGTCTGTATTAGAGATGGCCTGAACGGTTCGACTGCGAACCGATTCGCGCTAACTTCAGTGGTTCGCGTTCTTCGGTGAACCGCGAACTATATGCGAGTTCGCCCCGCCCCCTATACTACTTCACTTTGACCCTCTACATCACAGTCAGCAGACACAGGGTAGCCAATCAGGCTACACTCCCTCATGGAGCCCCCCCCCCCCCCCCCCCCCTTATAAAAGGCATTCAGCGTCAGCCTTTTCACTTACTCGTGTGGCTGCAGTAACTAGAGAAGGGAGAGAACCTGCTGTAGACATAGGGAAAGCTTAGTTAGGCTCTTGTGCTAGGCTTGTTAGCTTGCTCCTTGCTGATATTTATTGCTAAAAAGCACCCCTCAACAGCTCTTTTGAGAGCTAATGTTGTTCTTGTGATCTATTTTGTGTGTGTGTGTGTGTGTATGTGTGTGTGTCCCACAGACACTTGTGTTGCATATACAGCCCTGTCAGTCAGTCAGTCAGTCACAGCTGGCCCTTGGCCCCTTGGTAATTCCTACTGCCACTGCTAGGCCCAGCACATTCAGTGACGCATACGTGAGCGCACACAGTGTTAAATACCACCAGTCACTGCATCTGTTCACGGTACCTGTGTGTGTGACAGCTGCACATTTGTAATACCAATTACTGCATACCTACCTGTTCAGTGCACCTACTTACGTGAGCGGACGCAGTGTTATATATCACCAGTCACTGCACCTGTTCACGGTACTTGTGTGTGTGACAGCTGCACATTTGTAATACCAATCACTGCATACATACCTGTTCACTGCACCTATCTACGTGAGCGCACGCAGTGTTATATACCACCAGTCACTGCATCTGTTCACAGTACCTGTGTGTGTGACAGCAGCACATTTGTAATACCAATCACTGCATACCTACCTGTTCAGTGCACCTACCTACGTGAGCGCACATTGTGTTATATACCACCAGTCACTACACCTGTTCACGGTACTTGTGTGTGTGACAGCTGCACATTTGTAATACCAATCACTGCTTACCTACCTGTTCAGTGCACATATCTACATGAGTGCACGCAGTGTTATATTATAAACCAGTCACTGCACCTGTTCACGGTACCTGTGTGTATGACAGCTGCACTTTGTAATACTAGGCCTATGTTTGTGTCTCGGGGGGGGGGGGGGCCCACACCCAAGATAATAAGGTCGTTGCTTCATTGTGAACAGACCAAATTCGATCAGCTTGACAGTCACTGTTGTTCTGACATTGAGCTACCTCAGCCCGGCGACCATATGGGCTTGAAAACTGCTATCACCTGCTATCACCTGCACTCTGGCCATGGAGCAAACCAGTCCAGCAAGGCCGTCACTACACAAACAGCTGTTTGCGTTACACAGTGAGTTTGGTCTGTCAGTGTGAAGTAGTACACTAATTATACTACCTGATTGATGTATACACATTCAAGATGTTTTAAAGCACCTTAGGCCTCCAATTTAGCATGCAATGCGATTTCTGCTCTTAAAACGCTGCTGTGCGTCAAATCCTGATTGTTCCCCGGGACTTTTGGCATGTATCCCACTACGCCATGCAAAAACTCAGGTGTTAGAAACATCTTTTCTATCGCTTTTGTGGCCAGCATAAATGTTTGTAGTTTTCAAAGTTCGAAAAGTTTGTGCGAACCGAACTTTGTGCGGAAGTTCGCGTTTGAGGTTCGCAAACTGAAAATCGGAGATTCGAGCCATCTTTAGTCTGTATTTGTCTACATTTTATTAAGTCATTAATTATACGGTAGTCATTAATTATCACAATACCAAGAGCACCTCCTTTTTTTTATAATCTAATCGTAATTATTGCGTTTGTCTATTGCTTATTGATCAAGCCAATAAATGACTAACCTCAGCACTGACAGAAAATATTGACAAGACATAATCTAATGCACAGAATTCTACTCTGCAATGCAGTGGCATAGCTAAGGTGCTGTGGGCCCACATGCAATATTTACAATGGAGCCCCCCAAGCACTCTATACATAACAATTGATACAGCGCACCAAAACCTGCCAATGGCAACTACAGTGTCAGAGGTGCAAGAAGGGGATGGGGAACAGTGTGTTAATGATTACCACTATTCAAAGTATCTATAGAAGTGATTAATATGATCACAGGACCAATACAGAGCTAATACTGTAGTTGAGGGAGGGCCCTTCGGGGCCCCTCTGGTCCAAAGGCCACGATGCGGTTGTTACCTCTGCACCCCCTATTGCTACGCCCCTGCTGCATTGCTTATAGCAATCAATAGATCAAACAGTCTTTAGCTTGACAAGTTTCGTGAAAAAGGATTCAATTCCTTAGGAACAACTAGTAATAACAATAAGGTTTAACCATTTCCCCACCCCCGGGACGAGTAACTACGCCCCTGCAAAATGCCACAACTCTGTGCAGGGGCGTAGGTACTACGTCCCTCCCGCCGAGTCCCCCCGCTTCCCCCCCCCCCAGCGCGCGCTTGATACCGCCGCTCCTTACCACCGATCGCCCGCCACTAGATCAATAAATGGGAAAATACATCCCATTCATTGATCTAAGTTCCTGTAAGACTCGAGGCAGCTGCGGCGAACAGCACCACCGCCGCAGCTGCCTTCATGCGGCCATCCACCCGTCCGGCGTCCAGGACGCCGAGGTTGGAACGTTTGCTCGGGCAGGGGGTCGCCTTAGCGCGCGGGCGCGCACATAGACGGAACCTTTATGCGGGGAGAAAGCACGTCAGCTGACCTGCTGATCGGCTGACGTCAGAGGAGACCCACGGCGTCCAGGATTGGCTGATGGCTAGGGGGCGTGCCAGTGGGGTCTCCTCTGCTTCTTAAGCCTCCGGGCTTCATTCAAGCTTTGTCTGTTGTCGTGAATACTTGCGTGTTAGCACTCAGACCTTAGGCTAGTTCCCTGGTGTTGATGTTAAGGATTTCACACCTAGACTAGGATATTGCTACCTTGTTATTGTTATTTGTTTAGACTAGTTCCCGGGTGTTGATGCCAAGGACTTCACACCTAGACTAGGATATTACTTACTGTATTGATCTCCTGTGTATGACTCTTAGCGATTACCCTGACTCTGATCCTGCTTTCTGATCCTGTACTTTCGCCTATCTGCCTACCTGTTGCTGAACCTCTGCCTGATTACCGATTACTCTCTTGTCTCACGATTCTGTACCTATACGTGTCTACCTGTTGCTGAACCTGTGCCTGTTTACCGATTACTCTCTTGTCTCACGATCTCGTATTGATACTTACCTCTCTGTTGCCGAACCTTGCCTGCCTGACCATTCTACTCATCAGTGGACCCTTGCAACTGGTGAGGTATTATCTACACCAGCTCCTCTGGTGCATCAGTTCTGCTAGGCTGCAGTACAGCCTTAATTACCTGCTCCTCAGGTAATCTGTCATTGTAATATTACTGTATCCCTTAGCCTGCAGTACATTCTGTATCACCCGCTCCTCGGGAGATCCAGCTTCTTCCGTTTGTTCTCCAGCTTGCTGGAGCTTGTACGCTAGTGCACGATTGTGTACTGTTATTACCTCACCAGCCCCTCTGGTGAGGTGTCATTGCTTTTAAAGTTACGGTTGCACCTAATCACTACACACTCTGCTCTTTGTCTGCTATACTGGTATTATTGGTGATTCTGCAGATCACACATAATCAGGTATAGCGTCTGTATTATTGTTGATTCTGCAGATCACCACATAATCAGACATCTGAGCTACGACACCCAACCGTTACAGAACAACAGACCAGTAAAAGTAATATGGAGGCACTCTGCCAATGGGTCGATGTGTTAACCACCACAGTTAATTAACTCATTAATTCGGTGAACGCTCAACAGACTCAGATTGACCAACTAGCTGAGTCAGTTAACCATTTATTGGACATTAATACCCGGGTGTCTCCCCCTTCTGTGATAGAGCCGAGGGTACCCCCACCTGAAAAATTCTCGGGGCATCGCTCAGATTTTAGTAATTTTAAGCATAGATGCTTGTCATATTTTGAATTACGACCCGTTTCTTCTGGTACAGAAGCCCAACGGGTCACATTCATTAAAACTTTGTTGTCTGGAGATTCCCAGACCTGGGCATACAGTCTCCCTATTGGGGATGCGGCCTTGGTCTCAGTGGAGGAATTCTTTAAAGCCATGGCTGGAATTTACGACGATCCTGATTTGGCAGTGACTTCTAAGAGGAAGTTAAAAACCCTTAGGCAGGGTAATAGTTCCGTTGAGGTTTATGCCGCCGAGTTCAGGAGATGGGCAGTGTCAGCCAGGTGGGGGCAGTACGCACTTTTAGACTGTTTCTTGTCAGGATTGTCTGACGCTGTGTCCGATCTTATGTTGGGACATCCAGAACCCAACACTCTGGATGAGGCCATTTACCTGGCCATTAAAATTGATAGACGAGTTTGCTATCAAAAGCAAACTCGGGCTAAGCCCCCAAGAAAGTTTTCCTCCTGTACTTTCTCAGCTCCTACGCCTTCCTCTCCACCCGCTGACGAGCCAATGCAAATTGGGCAGGCCAAGCTTTTAGAGGTAGAGAAAAATAGAAGACAAGCAGAGAAACTATGTTTATACTGCAACGATAAGGGGCATATGGTCTCTGCCTGCCCTAAGAAGGCGGAAAACTCTATCGCCTAGGAGTAGCTGGAGGTACTACCCTAGGCGATCTTGATATACCTCTAAATAATAAGCGGGTGTTGCTTCCTTGTACTGTCACCTGGGAGGATCAGGTTCATACTACTCAGGCATTTGTAGACTCCGGGTCAGCTGTCAATGTCATGTCTGTTAGATTCGCTAATCAATTCAGATTTCCGTTGCTTCCACTGGGGGAGCAGATTAAGATTACGGCTGTGGACGACTCCCCATTGCCCCTCACCATCACTCAGACTCCTGTATTGTTATGCCAGATTGGGGCCCTGCACAGGGAACAAATGCAGTTTCTGGTGTTAGAAATGTCCACGTCCACGGTCATCCTGGGCATGCCGTGGTTAAAAAAGCACTCACCAGACATTGATTGGGGTACCAGACAGTTGATAAGCTGGTCTCCATACTGTCATGATCACTGTTTAAAGCAGGTCCCTATTGCAGTTAATGAAGCCGAAGTAGTTGGAATCATTGAACAGGATCCAGAACCCTCTGGGGTTCAGGTTGTGTTGGATTGGGCGTCAGAGCTGTGTCCTTTTCAACAGGAGGTCCCTGAAGGCAAGCCAGAGGGGGTTCTTTTTGTCCCCCTCCAGTTGAGATTCAAAGTCTTGGAGGCATCTCATGCCCATAAGAATGCTGGTCACCCGGGAGTGGCTCGTACCCGAGAATTATTAAGTCGCAGTGTATGGTGGCCCTCAATCACTACTGATTGGAAGGAGTTTGTGGCTAGTTGTGCCGTTTGTGCCAGGAGCAAGGCTTCTAGGCAAGCGCCTGCTGGTACCTTACAGCCTCTGCCAATGCCCGAGGAACCTTGGACCCACGAGTCCATGGATTTTGTGGGTGAATTGCCTCCCTCTGAGCAGGGCCGGATTACCGACCAGGCAACAAAAGCAGTCGCTTGGGGCCCCATTCAGAGTCAAAGGGGCCCCATCAGCACATAAACCAGCCCTTGCCATCCTGTCAACGGTGGCTGGATGGTATAATGGTTAAAGCAGTGCAGTAACTATGGAAAGATGCATATCATTTTAAAGCTCTCTTTCTCCTCTTTCCAATAATATATAAACGACTGCTCTATGCCTTTTATTTTTCGATATTTTCGCGATTGAAATCGTGGCCACAGGACGACTTTTCTCCAAAGTCAGCGGTGGCTGGATGGTATAATGGTTAAAGGGACTCTGAGCAGTGCAGTAACTATGGAAAGATGCATATCATTTTAAAGCTCTCTTTCTCCTCTTTCCAATGATATATAAACGGCTGCTCTATGCCTTTTAGTTTTTTATATTTTTGCGATCGAAATTGCGGCCACAGGACGACTTTTCTCCAAAGTCAGCGGTGGCTGGATGGTATAATGGTTAATGGGACTCTGAGCAGTGCAGTAACTATGGAAAGATGCATATCATTTTAAAGCTCTTTTTCTCCTCTTTCCAATGATATATAAACGGCTGCTCTATGCCTTTTAATTTTCGATATTTTCGCGATTGAAATCACGGCCACAGGAAGACTTTTCTCCAAAGTTGGCAGCTCGATTCAGCACAATGCAATGAAATATAAGGAACCCAGGGGGATATAATTACAAACATCATGCTGGTAGGTGTGAGGATGTAATGAATTAGTTGTGGGTATGCTTAAAGGCATATCCACAGGCACTGCTTGGAGTCCCTTTAAGGGCTCTGCCGCTGACACAGGAGACCAGGGTTCGAATCTCAGCTCTGCCTGTTCAGTAAGCCAGCACCTATTCAGTAGGAGACCGTAGGCAAGTCTCTCTAACACTGCTACTGCCTATAGGGCACGTCCTAGTGGCTGCAGCTCTGGCGCTTTGAGTCCACCAGGAGAAAAGCGCGATATAAATGTTATTTGTCTTGTCTTGTCAAATGATGCCGTGCGCTGCTGATTGTCTTCAGAGCCAGGCTCTCCTCCTAGGTCCCCCTCCTGCTACTGTGCGCTCTGCCGCTGCCCACTCCACCCTCCCTTCCCACAGAGAACCACAGCTGCAGCAAGAATGATAGCAGCAGATGGCAAACGCTCACTCACCTAGCCATGATCCAAGCGATAGAAATCCCGTCATCTGAAACCCATCTGTCTCTTCTACAGTGCAGCCGCTCGCTCTGAACTTCCTGATTCTCAGATCAGACAGGAAGTAGGAAGTAGTAATAGTAGTAGTAACAGAGCGGCAGCACTCTAGAGGAGACAGATGGGCTCCGGATGACGGGACCTCTATTGCTTGGATCGCAATAGGTGAATGTGATTCATCTGGTGCTGTCATTCTCCCCCACTGCGGCTGCCTTCTCTGCTGGACTATCGTATTCACTGGGATGGAGGCTGCATGGTGGCTGTCTAGTTTGGGAGGAAATTGGTTGTTCGGTGGTGGGAGTGGTTATGTAATTCTGTCTGGGGAACGGCTTCCGGTTTGGCGGTGTCCAGAGCTTTCTGCTATTGCCAGGCTGGAGATGCAGGGGGATTGTGCTGCTGCTGTGATATCTGGCGCCCTCTTCACAGGGGTGCCCCAGCCCCTGAGTGCAAATGTCCCAGCCATTCATCTCTCACTCTGCATTTTGCCGCTGCTATTCCCTGCATTGTGCACCCACAGAGGAAAGCGTGCTGTTGCCCATAGCAACTAGTAGCTCGGCTGCCCGGTGTGTGCGGGATATTGCTGTGCAGCTGCATCTTCTGATTCTATTACGACATGATGGGGGGGCCCAAATCAGTTACTTTGCTTAGGGCCCCATTTAGCCTTAATCCGGCTCTGCCTCTGAGGGTAAAACGGTCATTTGGGTGGTAGTCGACAGGTTTAGTAAGATGGCCCACTTCATCCCCTTGAACGGACTCCCCTCGGCACAGGAATTGGCAGAACTGTTCGTTCTCCACATCTTCAGTCTGCATGGGATTCCCCAGGATGTGGTGTCAGATAGGGGAGTCCAGTTCACTTCTCGTTTCGGGAAAGCGTTTTCTCAGCATATGGGGATGAAGTTATCGTTTTCCTCTGGCTACCACCCACAGACCAATGGTCAGACGGAGAGGATTAATCAGGCTCTTGAGCAGTTCCTTAGGTGTTATGTGGCTGATGCCCAGACCGATTGGGTCAGATTCTTGCCTTATGCCGAGTTCGCCCACAACAACCTGCGGTCTGCTTCATCAGGGTTCTCCCCGTTCCAGGTTGTTACGGGGAGATCACCCAAATTTTCACCCCTGCCAGTGGTAGCGTCTCCTTTTCCAGTGTTAGAGCACTGGTCAGGGACCATGAGGGACATGTGGACTAAGGTGAAACAGAATCTAAAAAGAGCCTTTTCAGTTAAAAAAAGGCAAGCCAACAAGAGACGTTCGGTAGAGTGGAGGTTCACACCAGGAGATTTGGTGTGGATTTCCACTCGACACTTGTCTTTAAGGCAGCCCTCAGTCAAATTGGGTCCCAAATTCATAGGGCCCTATCCTATTTCTAGGAAGATAAATAATGTTACTTATATGGTGTCACTTCCCCCCAGCTTCAGGGGTGGTAGGACGTTCCACGTTTCACTTTTGAAGCCTGCGGTGTATGTGGATACCACTCCCCCCCCCCCCCCCCCACCTGTAGTGGTTAATGGAGAACCCGAATACGAAGTGGAAAAGATTTTGGATTCTCGGCACGTGCGTAAATCATTACAGCATCTGGTCCACTGGCGAGAGTATGGTCCCGAAGAGAGATCCTGGGTACCACTCTCTCGCATGCATGCAGAAGAACTCAGGATGGAGTTCCATAGGTTGCATCCAGATAGGCCGGGTGGTGCGTGTTCGGAGCCCACGCCTAGAGGGGGGGGGGGGGGTACTGTAAGACTCGAGGCAGCTGCGGCAAACAGCACCGCCGCCGCAGCTGCCTCCATGCGGCCATCCACCCGTCCGGCGTCCAGGACGCCGAGGACGCCACGTTCGCTCGGGCAGGGGGTCGCCTAAGCGCGCGGGCGCGCGCATAGACGGAACCTTTATGCGGGGAGAAAGCCCGTCAGCTGACCTGCTGGTCGGCTGACGTCAGAGGAGTCCCACGGCGTCCAGGATTGGCTGTTGGTGGCGTGCCAGGGGGGTCTCCTCTGCTTCTTAAGCCTCCGGGGCTTCATTCAAGCTTTGTCTGTTGTCATGAATACTTGCGTGTTAGTGCTCAGACCTTAGGCTAGTTCCCTGGTGTTGATGCTAAGGATTTCACACCTAGACTAGGATATTGCCACCTTGTTATTGTTATTTGTTTAGACTAGTTCCCGGGTGTTGATGCCAAGGACTTCACACCTAGACTAGGATATTACTTACTGTATTGATCTCCTGTGTATGACTCTTAGCGATTACCCTGACTCTGATCCTGCTTTCTGATCCTGTACTTTCGCCTATCTGCCTACCTGTTGCTGAACCTCTGCCTGATTACCGATTACTCTCTTGTCTCACGATTCTGTACCTATACGTGTCTACCTGTTGCTGAACCTCTGCCTGTTTACCGATTACTCTCTTGTCTCACGATCTCGTACTGATACTTACCTCTCTGTTGCCGAACCTTGCCTGCCTGACCAATCTACTCATCGGTGGGCCCTCGCCACTGGTGAGGTATTATCTACACCAGCTCCTCTGGTGCATCAATTCTGCTAGGCTACAGTACAGCCTTAATTACCTGCTCCTCAGGTAATCTGTCATTGTAGTATTACTGTATCCCTTAGCCTGCAGTACATTCTGTATCACCCGCTCCTCGGGAGATCCAGCTTCTTCTGTTTGTTCTCCAGCTTGCTGGAGCTTGTACGCTAGTGCACGATTGTGTACTGTTATTACCTCACCAGCCCCTCTGGTGAGGTCTCATTGCTATTAAAGTTACGGTTGCACCTAATCACTACACACTCTGCTCTTTGTCTGCTATACTGGTATTATTGGTGATTCTGCAGATCACACATAATCGGGTATAGCGTCTGTATTATTGGTGATTCTGCAGATCACCACATAATCAGACATCTGAGCTACGACACCCAACCGTTACAGTTCCCCTGTGAATGTGCTCTGCCATTCATGAATCCCGTGCACGTAGTGCTTCCATTTCCGTCCTAATAGTACGGAGCTGAAGTCACCATTGAGGACATCTTGTGGCCAAATTGTAATATTACATCCCCTTTTTTTCAGTTTATCATTCTTAGTTACCTTTTTTTTTTTAAAAATTACAAATAAAAAAAAATACATCAATAGTTACCTTCGGGACTGAACTTTTTTAATATGTATACAAAAACTGTATACTACAATTACTTTATAAATTATGGGCTTGTAATTAGGGATAGATGCAAAACTTAAAAAATGCACCTTTATTTCCAAATAAAATATTGGCGCCATACATTGTACTAGGGAAAAATTTTAAACGTTGCAATAACCGATACAAATCGGCAAATAAAATGTGTGGATTTTAATTATGGTAGCATGTTTTATTTTGAAACTATAATGGCCGAAAACTGAGAAATAATGAATTTTTTCAATTTTTTTCTTATTATTCCCATTAAAACTGAGTTAGAATAAAATAATTCTTTTCAAAAAGTACCCCCCAAAGAAAGCCTAATCAGTGGCAAAAAAAACCAAGATATAGATTGTTTTGTTGTGATAAGTAGTAATAAAGTTACAGGTGAATGAATGGAAGGAGCGCTGACGGGTGAAAATTGCTCTGGTTTTTTTAAAGAGGAAAAACCCTTCAAGGTGAAAAGGTTAAACCATGCAGTAATAATGGGGAACCTAGATGCATATCAAAATGTGAATAACAAAAAGGCAGGAGGGCTCCAGCATCTCTAATAGAGACCACCTTTGCTTAACATTGTTTCGATTCATAGCAGTGGCATTTCTAGGGGATAAGCCAATACTTGCCATACATTTTTTATCTATTTTTATAGTGGTATTAAACTCAAAAATAAATTTTTGCTGTAAAACATTAAACACAACAAAAACAACAGAAATAAAGTAGAAAAAGTTCTCTGCTTCCCCCTGGATACAGCGAAAGCTTTTCTGCATTGTTTACATAGCTTAATGTAGTTCAAGTGAATTTTGGTATGGGAACAACAAATTTATCAATTAGCTTCTGAATGAAGTAGAAGTTTCGATATTAACCCTTCAAGTAACCTAGAAAACATTTACCGGTATATATTTTTCTGCTTTTAGTTTTCTGCTGTGTTCAAAGCTTTTTAGATCATAGATGAAATTTAAAGGGACTCCGAGCAGTGCAGAAACTATGGAAAGATGCACATCATTTTAAAGCTCTCTTTCTCCTCTTTCCAATGATATATAAACCGCCATCCTACGCCTTTTAGTTTTCGCTATTTTCGCGATTGAAATTGCAGCGGCCGCGATTTCGATCGCGAAAATAGAGAAAACTAAAAGGCGTAGGGCAACGATGTAGGTGTCTTCAGAAAGAGGAGAAAGAGAGCTTTAAAATGATATCCATCAAGCCATAGTTATATTGTATTACACAGGGCGACTTTTTGTCAAAGTCAGCAGCTGCATGCAGCAGAATGGAGCTGCTGACACTGGGGAAAGTGTCGTCCTGTGTAATACAATATAACTATGGCTTGATGGATATCATTTTAAAGCTCTCTTTCTCCTCTTTCTGACGACACCTAAATCATTGCCCTACACCTTTTAGTTTTCTCTATTTTCGCGATCGAAATTGCGGTCGCGGCAATTTCAATCGCGAAAATAGCGAAAACTAAAAGACGTAGGGTGGTGGTTTATATATCATTGGAAAGAGGAGAAAGAGAGCTTTAAAATGATATGCATCTTTCCATAGTTTCTGCACTGCTCGGAGTCCCTTTAAGTTTCAAATCACTTTAAATATTTAATTTGCACTGGGTGTCCCTAGTCATCTGACTCCTCTGTATCCACTTTACTTGCTTTTCTTCCCTGCCCTCTTGCAGAGAGTTCACTTGCTCTTTGGCCTTGATACTAATCAGTTCGCTGGTTCTTGGTCCTTAGCTAGTGAGAGTTTGAGAGCTACATTTCATATATTGCGCAGAAGCACGATATATATGTACTCTAGTCAGTCAGTATTATATTATTTGTAGTATTGTATATTGATCTGTGTACCGACCTTTGCCTGTCTATTGACCTCATATCTGCCTAGCCCCTTTGTACTATTGCCATCTGATTTCTGTGTATGACTCGGCCTGTCCCTGACTTCGCTACTGTTTGATCCTTCCAATACGACTGACATCTGACTTATGCGTATGACTCTGCCTGTTATTTGACTATGATTTTACCTAGCCCTTCTGTACTTCAGTCATCTGCTCACGTGTACGACCTCAGCCTGTCTCAGACTACGCTTTTCTCACTAATACTGTGACTTACACTTGTTACGTCAGATCTCTTCACGTATCAGCGTGATACAATGCATTTTGTGGGTGCAAGCTCACTTCCTCAGGCCAATAAAAGTGCCACTGCTGTATAGCCAAAAGGTTCAGAGCGCCTCCCAGTGAAATTAGAAAGAGTGTAATGTAACAGAAAACCCTGAAACAGGATTTGATTTATTACTTGCTTATAGACTTTCTTTAAAATGATACTAGCCTAGAAGCCAAAGGAATCTCTAGGAAGCCAGCATATATCCTCCAATATTTTCATTGTTATCATTATTATTATCATGTAATTAGATAGCCCTGACTTCTTCTGCAGTGTTTTACAAGCTTTGTAGTAACATCAATAACTGTCCCTCACAATCCTAAGGTGGCCTCTAGGGATGTAGGCGAACCGTTCGCCAGCGAACCCCTATGGGCCGCTACTACTTCCGGGTCGCTATGACCCGGAGTAGTACGGCTGTGCTGGGCCGGCGGTGCGCGTCTTTGATTGTGCGCCTGTTGCCGGCCACTCTGTGCGCATGAGCGTGATGTCCATCATGACGTCAGGCACATGCGCAGAAAGTGCCCAGCAACAGGCGCGCGATCAAGGATGCGCACCGCCGGTCCAGCGCAGGCGTACTACTCCGGGTCATAGCAACCTGGAAGTAGTACAGGGTGAGATGTTTGCCGGCGAACGGTTCCCTAACTGTTCGCCGAAATCTCTAGTGGCCACACATGATGCAATAAAAGGATTCAGTTTTACGGCAATTCAATGTAAACAAACAAGACAATTAAGAGTCGAAAAATTGTATTTGTATGCAAAATCTGATAAAATTTCCTTAAAAATATAGTTTGATCAGGAGTGGCTGATTTTTTTGTGAAAATGCAATGATGTAGGACATAGGAAAAAAGGAAGACCGAGAGCCTAGCACCAGGTGTTACCCGGACCTTATACTGTTGTGTACTCCTATGTTTTATTGCCTGAGGAAGCAGGTTTATGCCTGTGAAACGCGTTGCAGCCCCTTTGGAGTGTACCAATACAATCTTTTTTGCTTGAATAAACAGTTTCTAGTGTCTGCTTACAGGAGGTAAGTCCACCACTGCCTCCCAAGCATTTTTAAACTTTTTATGGTTGTGATTTTATCCTGTTGGCGCCTCTGTTTTCTCTATATTGCAATGATGTCGGACAGATTGTCAATTTCTTGATTTATAGACCCACTTTTTCAGCGTTTTCATTTTGTTTTCAAAGTTTGGAAAAAATTGTGTGTGATACATTGGTCAGATTTGTCTCATGTTATAATCCGTCAGAAAAATAGACTGTAATTTTTCAAACTGAAAAGAAATAGAAATATAAAAAATTGTATTGTGTGTAGCTACCTCAATCCCTATAATAGTCAAAGTTTTGAGTCACTATCATAATCTAAGGTCAATTTTTGGGGAGAAGAAATTAATTTACCAGAATGTTTTATGTTGGAGGAAACCCACACAGACACAGGGAGACAATACAAACTTCATGCAGATAGTGTCCTGGCCTGCATATGGAAAATATACATACCCCTTCCTCCTTACAATCTTCGTATTCATTACTAAAGAACATTTTTGAACCTTTAAGTTTCATTTTTAAAAAGAGCCCAAGGTGAGAGGATTATGGAGGCCACCATATTTATTTCCTATTAAACAATGCAAATTGGCTGGCTGTCTTGCCGATCCTCTGCCTCTAATACTTTTGCCATGGACACTGAATAAGCATGCAGATCAGGAGCTCAGACTGGATTACCGTAGCTGTATGTTTGTGCAAGGGTTGTGATTAGGCACTATTGATGCCAGAAGATCAACAGAACTGCCAGGCAACTAGTACAAAAAAAAATATGGCAGCCTCCATATCACTCTTAGCTTGAGCTCACTTTAAGGTCCAGCTAAACCCAAGCCTGAACAAGAATAATTCTAATAGAAATAAGGATAATGAGTGAAAAGAAACTGTATAAAAAAGTGGTGAGAAGCCAAACTTTAGTTGGGGGGAGCAAGATTAAACTCCCTATGGGAAAATATTTCTCAAACATCCTAGGGACAGGATAAGTGGAGACGATTCACTAGGAGAATGGGGACCGATTTTTGTGTCATTTTTATATCTTTTTCTGTCTTTCTTTTTTGTGATGTTCTTAAGTTTCTTGTTCTGTTTTTTTTTCCTTTCTCCCTCGGATGAGGATGTAAATAGAGTAGTCGGGATTTAGTATGACCCAACATAGCTGTATGTCTGTAAATGCCCACGGCCTTACGTGTCACTAACATGTTAGCACCCCCCTGCGTGGGGAATATGTGCTTGTTGTATGACCTTGTACTTTTTGTATGATTCTCTTTAATAAACAACCTTGAAACTAAATGCCCACAGCCTGAACCTACCGGAAAAGAGAACAGCCATGTCACATATAGAGAAGGCCCGAACGGTTCGCCGGCGAACTTCCGGGGGTTCGCGATCGCGGAGAACCACAAACTTTTCCGGAACTTTGATTCGCCCCCATAGTGCATCATTAGGGTCAACTTTGACCCTCTACATCACAGTCAGCAGGCACATTGTAGCCAATCAGGCTACACTCCCTCCTGGAGCCCCACCTCCCCTTATTAAAGGCAGGCAGCATCAGGCATTGGACTCGCTCATGTGCCTGCAGTAATTAGAGAAGAAAGAGCTGCTTTTGCAGCTGCAGAGAGAGCTATAGGGAAAGCTTAGTTAGGCTCTTGTAGGCTTGTTAACTTGCTCTTTGCTGATTCCTTTTGCTAAAAAAAAAGCACCCCCTCAACAGCTCTTTTGAGAGCTAATCTTGTTCTTGTGATCTATTTTTTTTTTTTTGTGTGTGTGGCCCACTTGCATTTTATACAGCCCTGTCAGGCAGTCGCAGCTTGCCTTTGGCCCCTTGGTGGTGATTCCTACTGTGCCACTGCCAGGCCAAGCACATTCAGTGACTACCTGTGTGTGTGACAAGCAGATGCACATTTGTAATCCCAATCACTGCACTTGTTCACTGTTCAGTGCACCTATCTACCTATACCTACGTAAGCGCACGCATAGTTAATACCACCAGTCATTGCACCTGTTCATGGTACCTGTGTGTGTGACAGGCAACTGCACATTTGTAATCCCAATCACAGCACCTGTTCACTGTTCAGTGCACCTACCTACCTATACCTACGTGAGCGAACACATTGTTAATACCACCAGTCATTGCACCTGTTCACGGTACCTGTGTGTGGGTGTGTGACAGGCAGCTGCATATTTGTAATCCCAATCACTGCACCTGTTCACTGTTCAGTGCACCTACCTACCTATACCTACAGGAGCGAACACATTGTTAATACCATCAGTCATTGCACTTGTTCACGGTATCTGTGTGTGTGTGTGACAGGCAGCTGCACATTTGTAATCCCAATCACTGCACCTGTTCACTGTTCATTGCACCTACCTACCTACCTACCTACCTACCTATACCTACGTGAGCGCACGCATTGTTAGTACCACCAATCATTGCACCTGTTCATGGTACCTGTGTGTGTGTGTGACAGGCAGCTGGGGGAGTCAGGGAGGAGTAGGAGGAGACGAGTTGCTGAAAGAAGCAAGGGGAGCTCGTCGTCAGAAACAGCTGGTGACAGCCAGCCAACATGCCCTTCAACGTCAGCTGCTGATGTCACCATAGTGCCCACACCCCAGAGTGGCTCAGCGGTGTGGAAATGTTTTATCGTGTATGCCAAAGATCAGAGCAATGCCATCTGTACTCTTTGCCACCAAAAATTGAGCCGTGGAAAGGCCAACACCCACGTAGGGACAACTGCCTTACGAAGGCACATGCAGAAAAGGCACAAACTGCAATAGGAAGACCACCTGAGCAAAAGCAGCACACAAAAGCAAAGCCACCCTCCTTCTCCTCTTCCTCCTTCAGGTGCATCATCTTCTTCAACCGCTTTCTCCCTTGCACCTTCACAATCAAAGCCAACCTCCTCCACTCCGCCTCTCACCTTGAGCGGCTCCTGCTCCTCTGCCCACAGCAGTAGCCAGGTGTCGGTGAGGGGCCATTGGGACACCGCAGTGGAAGATACCAGGCCGCAATTATTTCTCAAAAAAAGGCGATACCCAAACTGTACCGGGAAGTAGAAAGGCAAGTGGTGTCATCTCTGGCACACAGCGTTGGGTCAAGGGTCCATCTGACTACGGATGCCTGGTTTGCCAAGCATGGTCAGGGCAGGTACATTACTTATACAGCCCATTGGGTCAACCTGGTGACCGATGGCAAGCAGGGAGTACGTGGCTGTGCAGTGGACCAACTTGTGACACCTCCACGGCTTGCAGGCAGGCCTGTTGCCACCTCCTCTCTTTCTCTTCCTACTTCTCCTGCTCCATCCTCTTTACTGTTGTCCTCCTTGGCTGAGTGGCAGCGCAACTCTACTAGTGCTGCGATCTCCTCTCCAGCTACACAGCCCCAGCTCCCCAGGGCCTATGCTGCATGCCAGGTACGATGGTGTGACGCCATCTTAGACATGTCTTGCCTCTAAGCGGAGAGTCACACTGGAGCAGCTCTCCTGGCTGCTCTTAACAAACAGGTGGATCAGTGGCTGACCCCGCACCAACTGAAGATCGGCAACGTGGTGTGCGACAACGGCAGCAATCTTATTTTGGCTTTGAATTTGGGAAAGTTGACACATGTACCCTGCATGGCACATATGCTCAATCTCGTAATCCAGAGATTTGTATCTAAGTACCCAGGCTTACAGGACATCCTAAAGCAGGCCAGGAAGTTGTGTGGGCATTTCAGGCAGTCTTACACGGCCATGGCACACTTGGCCGATATTCAGCGGAGAAACAACTTGCCAGTGCTTGATTTGCGATAGCCCAACTCACTGGAATTCGACCCTCCTGATGTTCGACCGCCTGCTACAACAGGAGAAAGCTGTCAAACAGTATCTCTACAACTGCAGTCAAAGGACAAACTCTCGGGAGATGGGAATGTTCTGGCCAAAGTACTGGACACTCATGCGAAATGCCTGCAGGCTCATGCGGCCGTTTGAGGAGGTGACAAACATGGTAAGTCACAGTGAAGGCGCCATCAGCGACTTGATCCTGTATGCCTTCTTCCTGGAGCGTGCCGTGCGTAGAGTGGTGGATCAAGCTGTGGATGAGCGTGAACAGGAACAGTTACAGGAGTCAGCGTGGGATCAATTCTCATCAGAACCAGATGTTTCCTCAACACCTGTGGCAGCACAGAGGGGGGAGGAGGAGGAAAAGTCGTGTGGGCAAGAGGAGTTAGATGATGAGGAAGGTGGGTTTTTTTTGAGGAGGAGGAGGCAGCAGAAGAACAAGCGCAGCAGGCGTCGCAGGGGGCTTGTGCTGCTCAACGCTCCCGTGGTATTGTTCGTGGCTGGGGGGAGGAGGAGAACTTACCTGGCATCACTGAGGTAGAGCAAGAGGAGTTGGATAGTACGTCTGGATCCAACTTTGTGCAGATGGCGTCTTTCATACTGTCCAGCCTGTTGAGGGACCCTCGTATAAAAAAACTCAAGGGGAATGAGCTGTACTGGGTGGCCACGATACTAGACCCTCGGTATAGGCACAAAGTGGCGGACATGTTACCAACTCACCTGAAGGCAGAAAGGATGCTGCACATGCAGAACAAGCTGGCAACTATGCTATACAGTGCGTTTAAGGGTGATGTCACAGCACAACGGAATAAAGGTGCCACTGCCAGTAATCCTCCCCTCCCGTGTCCACACAGGCAAGGACAGGACGCTCTAGTGATCTCATGGTGATGTCGGACATGCAGACATTTTTTAGTCCAACGCCTCGCCTTAGCGCTTCTGGATCCACCCTCCACCAACGCCTCGATCGGCAGGTAGCCGACTACCTGGCCTTAAGTGTGGATGTTGACACTGTGAGCAGCGATGAACCCTTGGACTACTGGGTGCGCAGGCTTGACCTGTGGCCAGAGCTGTCCCAATTTGCCATCCAACTTCCGTCTTACCCTGCCTCACGCGTCCTGTCAGAAAGGACCTTCAGCGCAGCTGGAGGTATTGTCACTGAGAAGAGAAGTCGCCTAGGTCACAAAAGGGTTCAGTACCTCACCTTTATCAAAATATATGAGGCATGGATCCCGGAGGGTTACTGCCCGCCCGAAGACTAAGTCAGCATCTCTGCCTGCACGCGTGTGACTGGCTGCATGCCCCAAGACTAAGTCGGTCCCCACACAGCATCTCTGCCTGCAGGCCGCTTGACTGCCACCACCAACAGGGTCCACCAGGACTCTAGGCGGATTCCTTAATTTTTAAGGCCGCTGCTAGCAGCGGCCGCTATAATCATTTTTCTGGTGCGTGTACATGCCTGCCTAATTTTTCTGGCTGCACTGTGGCTGCAACAACAAAACAAAAGGCATGTACATGTGTCAATTCCCCTTCGTAATCGTTACCTTGCCGCAGTGAAGGGGCTTACGTATCACAATGAAGCAATGACCAACGGCTGTATGAGTGTGTTGGGGTTGAGGGGCACACCTGACCCAAGAAAATAGATAAGGTCATTGCTTCATTGTGGACAGACCAAATTCGATCAGCCAGACACTCAGTCACTGTTGTTCTGTCATTCAGCTACCTCAGCCCGACCATATGGGCTTGAAAACCACTATCGCTTGCACTCTGGCCATGGTGCGCACCAGTCCAGCACGGCCGTCACTACACAAACAGCTGTTTGCGGTGCGTTACACAGTGAGTTTGGTCTGTCAGTGTGAAGCAGTACACTAAATACACTCCCTGATTGATGTATACACATGCAAGATGTTTTAAAGCACTTTAGGCCTCCAATTTAGCAATAAAATGTGATTTCTGCCATTAAAACGCTGCTGTGCATCAAATCCTGATTTTTCCTTGGGGACTTTTGGCGTGTATCCCACTCCGCCATGCCCCCTCCAGGTGTTAGACCCCTTAAAAACATATTTTCCATCACTTTTGTGGCCAGCATAAATGTTTTTAGTTTTCAAAGTTCGCCTCCCCATTGAAGTCTATTGCGGTTTGCGAAAGTTTGCATGTTCGTGAACGTTTGCGGAAGTTCGCAAACGCGGTTCGCGAACCGAAAATCTGAGGTTCGGGCCATCTCTAGTCACAAAACTTACATAAATCTTGTGCACATATAGCGTTTATCCAGGAAACACATTTTAGGGGCATGAAGAACCCTAAACTAACAAATAAGAGGTTCCCTGTGGCTTCCTTTAGCAATTCACTGGATTCAAAAAACAAGGGAGTAGCAATTGTCATTTCAAAACAGTTGACACATCTATCCTGGAGAACAGAATCTCAGGGTAGATGCTTGCCGCTTAGTGGGACATTTAACGAACAGAAGTTAACTTTAAAGAGAATCTGTATTGTTAAAATCGCACAAAAGTAAACATACCAGTGTGTTAGGGGACATCTCCTATTACCCTCTGTCACAATTTCGCCGCTCCTCGCCGCATTAAAAGTGGTTAAAAACAGTTTTAAAAAGTTTGTTTATAAACAAACAAAATGGCCACCAAAACAGGAAGTAGGTTGATGTACAGTATTTCCACACATAGAAAATACATTCATACACAAGCAGGCTGTATACACCCTTCCTTTTGAATCTCAAGAGATCATTTGTGTGTTTCTTTCCCCCTGCAGCTACCTTCCACTGAAGTGTCAGGCTGTTTCTTCCTGCAGAGTGCAGACAGCTCTGCCTGTATGTAATTCCTCAGTATGTGCAAGCCCAGCCAGCTCAGAGGATGATTTATCCAGCTTGTAAAAGATAAGAGAGAAGAGAGAAGCTGCCCTAATCTAAATAATACACAGGCAGTGTGCAGAGAGGGGCCTGGAGGGGGGAGATGCATCACAGAACCACAACACTGAAGAACTTGGCAGCCTTCCAGACACAAACTTCATAAAACACTTGGAACATATAGGTCTACGCACTTTTCGTTTTAGCAATAATAGGTGAAAAAAGTTTATTACACATATAGAACTCACAGATTTGCTCTTCAGCAAGAGCTAAACACAGTATTATATTAAAATAATTTTCTGCGCAGAAAGTATTTAAAAACCACAAGGGGCCATCACTCTCTAGATGTTAGTCAGGCTACACTTGCTTACAGAGACGGCAATCATGCAGATTCAAAACGTCTCTGTAGTCAAGCATCCACCTCCTACCACTGCAGTCTCACAGAAATGCTGATACACTCACACAGCAGCTGCCTCCCTGCTAGCAGGGACAGAGTCCATATAGCCAATACATGCATGTACAGTCGGTCGGCATAATAGATATAAGTTCATCCATTTGATCATATCCAGTATAAGGCAAGCTTGAGAGATTTAGCAGCGAAGCACAAAGCAGTTTAGCAAGTTATGCAGCCCATAGTAGTCATTGATGTAATGATATACTTGCAGCTTCATACATTTAAGTCTCAGATCATCCAATTAGCCATATCCAGCATTAAGCAAGCTTAGGAAGGCCTTCCAGACACAGGCTGACAAGTCTGACAAGAGAGAGATAAGTTGATTTATTACAGAGATGGTGATAGTAGAACGTGCTGCAGTAAGCCAGAACACATTAGAATAGCTTTTGGAACTTGTAGGATGATAAAATACAGGATGCAATTTTTGTTACGGAGTCTCTTTAAAGGTCATATCCGCACCAAATTCTGGTCAGATATGTTCTTGGAGGGATTCCTGTCTGCACCAAATGACCTTGCAGAGGGTTCAATAATAGTAGCAGGAGATTAAAATTTTACTATGGATCCTAATAAGGATTCTTTCTGTGGTAGGTCCAGCCTTTCGCTAAGGGCAATATTAAAGGGTAGAAGGCTCATTCTTAAAGCAGAATGTAACGCAGCATTTCTTCTTTGCTCAATAAGATTATTTACAGCATATTATATACTACCACCATTTTTTTTAACTAGAACATCATTTAACTAGTTAAACACAGGACTTTTCAAGCTCAGTGCAGAGAAACCTGGACGCATCCGAAAGGCATATAATGTTATCTTGTGTTTACTTAATTGTATCAAGTGAGGAATGTGACACATTTTCTGACTGTGCAGACTCTCCTGAACACAGACAGACAATCAGAAAGCATTTCTGCCTTCAATACAAGATGAATAAAAGCAGTTATGAATAAAATGCAAAGTCATCTCTCAGAGCAAAACAATTGTACTTTGGGAACTTGTCATTTCTAAATGAATAATAATACTTATGCACAAAAGCAAATATGATAACCGTATAGTGTATAAAAAGTAGGAAAACATGTTTTTATTGAATATTATGTCAGAGTTTAAACCGCTTTAAGAGGCAATTTGTACCTCCCATTAATTCGCCAGTAACTTTATCACTACTTATCACAACTAAATTATCTATTTCTTGTGTTTTCCATCACCAATTAGGCTTTCTTTGAGTGGTACATTTTACTAAGAATTATTTTTTTCTAAATGCATTTTAATGGGAATATTAAGAAAAAAAATTGAAAAAAATCATTATTTCTCAGTCTTCAGCCACTATAGCTACCACCTGAGCGTTATGGACGAGCTCATGCCTAATTTTTCTGGCTGCACTGCGGCTGCAACAACAAAACAAATAGGCATGTATATGTGTCAATTCCCCTTCATGATCGTTTCCTTGCCACGGTGATGGGGCTTGCGTATCACAATGAAACAATGACTGACTATATGAGTGTGTTGGGGGGCACACCTGACCCAAGATAATAAGGTCGTTGCTTCATTGTGAACAGACCAAATTCGATCAGCTGGACACTCAGTCACTGTTGTACTGTCATTGAGCTACCTCAGCCCGACCATATGGGCTTGAAAACCGCCATCGCTTGCACTCTCACCATCATGCGCACCAGTCCAGCACGGCCATCACTACACAAACAGCTGTTTGCGGTGCGTTACACAGTGAGTTTGGTCTGTCAGTGTGAAGCAGTACACTAATTACACTACCTGATTGATGTATACACACGCAAGATGTTTTAAAGCACTTTATGTCTCCAATTTAGCAATGCAATGCGATTTCTGCTCTTAAAACCCTGCTGTGCGTCAAATCTTGATTTTTTTCCCCGGGACTTTTGGCGTGTATCCCCTAAATCAGAGGTTCGAGCCATCTATAATCACCATACACTGTAACGAAACATATTATAACACATGTAGTAACAACAAACATATTACTTACTTGCCATTTATTCAGGTAACACAATTTCATGATTCTTATCTTCACTAACTTCAATACCACAGCGCATGTCATGCACTTTCTAGGTGTGTGAGTGAGTGCGTGCGTGCGTGCACGTGTGTGTGTGTGTGTGTGTGTGTGTGTGTGTGTGTGTGTGTGTGTGTGTGTGTGTGTGTGTGTGTGTGCACTGAGAAATTACTTCAGGCCTTATCTTATCTGAATGGTGGGGGATGAAAGATAATGCTCAGGGCACAAACTCACAAAGGACCAGATTTATCAAAGCTTTACAGACAATTTTTTCTTCTAAAAGCGGAATGAAACCCTGCATTTTTTGTTTGCTCTAAAAAATTACAGGATCTTCTCAAAAAATTAGCATATTGTGATAAAGTTCATTATTTTCTGTAGTGTACTGATAAACATTAGACTTTCATAGATTTTAGATTCATTACACACAACTGAAGTAGTTCAAGCCTTTTATTGTTTTTCTTATTGATGATTTTGGCATACAGCTCATGAAAACCCAAATTTCCTATCTCAAAAAATTAGCATATTTCATCCGACCAATAAAAGAAAAGTGTTTTTAAAACAAAAAAAGTCAACCTTCAAATAATTATGTTCAGTTATGCACTCAATACTTGGTCGGGGATCCTTTTGCAGAAATGACTGCTTCAATGCGGCGTGGCATGGAGGCAATCAGCCTGTGACACTGCTCAGGTGTTATGGAGGCCCAGGATGCTTCGATAGCAGCCATAAGCTCATCCAGAGTGTTGGGTCTTGCGTCTCTCAACTTTCTCTTCACAATATCCCACAGATTCTCTATGGGGTTCAGGTCAGGAGAGTTGGCAGGCCAATTGAGAACAGCAATACCATGGTCAGTAAACCATTTACCAGTGGTTTTGGCACTGTGAGCAGGTGCCAGGTCATGCTGAAAAATGAAATCTTCATCTCCATAAAGCTTTTCAGCAGATGGAAGCATGAGCAGTGCCACAGGCTGATTGTCTCCATGCCACGCCGCATTGAAGCAGTCATTTCTGCAAAAGGATTCCCGACCAAGTATTGAGTGCATAACTGAACATAATTATTTGAAGGTTGACTTTTTTTGTGTTTTTCTTTTATTGGTCGGATGAAATATGCTAATTTTTTGAGATAGGAAATTTGGGTTTTCAGGAGCTGTATGCCAAAATCAGCAATAAGAAAAACAATAAAAGGCTTGAACTACTTCAGTTGTGTGTAATAAATCTAAAATATATGAAAGTCTAATGTTTATCAGTACATTACAGAAAATAATGAACTTTATCACAATATGCTAATTTTTTTAGAAGATCCTGTATTTACAGCATTTATATACAACTAGCATTTTTTACTAAAACAGCATTCAAAGGGTTACACACGGGCTGGAAAGTTCAGTGCAGAAAAATGTGGACACATCCGAAGTTGTAGATAATGTTATCTTTATTTATTTAATTTATTTATTTATTTATTGTATTTATAAAGCGCCAACATATTACGCAGCGCGTTATCTTGTGTTTACTTAAATGTATCAAGTGAGGAATGTGACACATTCTTTGACTATGCAGAAACTGCTGGACACAGAGAGACACTGAAAGCATTTCTGCCTCCAATACATAACGAATAAAACCAGTTATGAATAAAATGCAAAGTCAGCTCACAAAGCAAAAAACTGTACTTTTGGGAACGTATAATTTCTAAATGAATAATAATACCTATGCAAAAATGCAAATATGATAACCATATGGCATATAAAAAGTAGGAAAACATGTTTTTATTGAATATTATGTCAGGGTTTTATACCGCTTTAAAGGGACCCTGAGCAGTGACTGAAATGAAAAGATTTCACTTACCTGGGGCTTCCTCCAGCCCACCGTAGGCCGTGAGGTCCCCCGGCGTCCTCCTGGCTCCTCTCCGTCTGCCTCTGCCGGCTCCCGTTACCGGCGACACCTGGGCCGGTTGTCGGGCCGGCTCCTTCTGGATCCTCACGCATGGTGTTACACCAAGCGCTTCGCATCATCATGGCGGCCGGCGTGACAGGTCTGCACATGCGTGGTGTTCTAAACCGTGCATGTGCAGACCTTTCACCCTGGCCGCCGTGATGACACCTTGCGTGAGGATCCAGGAAGAGCCAGCCTGACACCCGGCCCGGGTGTCACCCATAATGGGAGCCGGCAGAGGCAGATGGAGAGGAGCCAGGAGGATGTCGGGGGACTTTGTCGCTTATGTTGGGCTGGAGCAAGCCCCAGGTAAATGAAATCTTTTAATTTCAGTCACTGCTCAGAGTCCCTTTAAACAGTTCTAACTAGCAGGGACCTATTCTGCATGATATAAGAAAATTCTTAAATCCTACCTAATGGCGGCAGTTTAGCGTGAAATGAATTTCTAGAACTGCACTACAGCTAATAAAAGTGCAAATCCATTCCTAAACTGCAGCAGATTGAGAAGTGCTCAATAGCACTTCTACAGCTTGTGCAGCAGTGCAGACTAGGAATGATTTTTGAAGTTCTCCTCCCCCTGCTGACATTTGTCCTGTGAAGCTGTTCTGTGCTTAACCCTTCCAGGCATTGGGCATTGATGTAATACAGTAGATGAATTGGTTACCTCAGCAACAGCAACTCTCACACAATGCACTGTCTGAGAAACCTTCCTAACGCCTCCTATTTAAAAACAGTTTTAGAAGGAATCTGCACTATATAGTGACTTCTTAAAATGTCTGAGACAGTTCTGCACGGATTTCTAAAAACCTACCAATATTTTGTCTCAGACACTCTTGATAAATGCCCCCAGTGTGCTTAGTGTTGTTCATAAGTAGTGTATAAGTCGACCCCTAAACTTTAATATAGTGAATCAGATCACAATTTCTAGACTTATAGTCCAGTATATATGGTAAACTATGGAAAAAGATATATTTTTCATTATTTATTTGTCCATACTGGTATGTGTGGACTGCAGTGCTTACTAAGGAGGGAGAGTGGATAATTGCTGCACTTGAGGGCCTGGAAGCTTTGTTGCTGGTTGCACTTTAGGGACAGGAGGGGTTAATGGCTGCAATACAGTGCAACCATTAACCCCTCCTGGTCCCCAAATGCAGCCACTAACTTGCTGAGTAGACTCATACTTGAATAAAATCCTGCTTAAGAGATTCAAATATTGAAGTTGACTTGTACACGAGGTCAACTTATATTCAAGGATATATACGGTATAACACATACATAATTAACCATGTTTTCCATCTACCCAATATCACATATACATGCAATTCAAATGACTGACCAATCATTACACTGTATGTCTTAAATTTTTTCCCTTCATTGGCTATCATTCATAAAGCATTTCCGCATGCTGAAATGCTTAAAACAGCTGACTTTACCGCCCATGTAGCAAATTCAGCATTCATAAAGGCTTCTTCCGCATGAAAAGCTGATCTTACCGAGCAGAGCGATAAATCACCGCCTTGTGCGGTGATTATTGTAAAAAATGTAGCAACATGTTAGTTCATAAAGATCACCGCAAGCGGTGTGAGGTCGGGAAGTTCCGCTCCCTCTGTTGGGGTGATAACAATATAAGTGAATGGAGACACACAGACCTCCCAGGCAGCTGCCGTAGAGCGGAACACGGAGAAATGTATCAACTCGGCTGCTTCCTGTGTTTCCGCAAGCCTACCGCCTGCTTACCGACAGCCTAGTTCGGGGAATCTCCGCATTGCTATCGCAACTGGATACATTTTTATGAATGCCCACCCAGAAGTCTAAAATCCCGACAGCTGTGTTTTCCCGCACACATTCTCTTTACTGACAACCTTTTTATGAATGATAGCCATTGTGTCTCCTTCTTTTTTTCCCTGGTAATATAAAGTCCTTCCTGAGATCAAGCTTGCTCACACAAATGCACATGACAGTTTATTATTCTCAGTGCACTGCTGAGCAGCGCACGTGTGCTCATTATATAGTACACATTGATGCACCTTGCTGAAATCAGCTCTGTTCTAATTGATCATGTTATTTTATGTTTCGACATTTTTATGTAGCCAAACGTCCAGAACATTACATTACTCAAATATAATCACAGCAGAGAGGATGACAAAAGTACATAGTCAACACGTCAGGCGTTCCAGCAGCATACAAGCTTCACATGCCGGAAATCACCAAAGTTCCCCGCTCTAAATATTGTCCCATTATTTTAACTATGCTTTACAGCAATTGATTGCATTATCCTAACTCGCTGCATGCAGGCTTTGTATTAAAGTCTATGTCCAGTCTCCATTGCAGTTCACACTCATTAAAATGCATGTGTATAGCAACTGACCACCATGAGCCTAGCCTAACTGTAATGTTTTTTTTTTAATTACAGCTGACATCTTTAGCACTCCTTTCCAGAGTCATATCACTAAAGGCTCATTGTAAGTGTATTGCTGTGGTTTGTGGATCATTTGCAATCTGCAAAATGCAAGGGTACTGTGATTATCATGGAAATCAGTCTTTCCAGTATGCTGCATTTTACCTATGCTTGTGTTGAAGTTAAAGTGAAGTTAAAGCAGCATTTTTAGCCCCCAGGGCATCTCAAAAGCACATGAAAAATGCATGCTAACAATGTGGCTCATGGCTAAAAAAAATCCATTCTACCTCTTCTTTTTACTTTTAAATGTTTGTTAGAGGCTTTTATTACCCTATTTCGAAAGTAGGCAGATAAGGACTGCTGTAATTAGCAGAAGCAATGAGCAAGCAAAAGAAAATGGCAGCTCCTACAGTTATTAGAAACCAGGACAAACTAAAGGGATTCAAGCAGCTTTTTTCCTGCAAAGTGTGCCCGAGCCAAAGCTGAAGCTCAGGTATACAACACCACATACTTACCTAAAGAGAGGGAAGCCTCAGGATCCTATTGATGCTTCCCTCGGTGGTCTGTTGTCCCCTGTCGCTGAGCGGCACCTCCTCCCCCCGAAGCTTAGCAACAATGCATTGTCGCATCCTATCGGGGCACCGCGGCTCCTTTTCCACATTCATGGCCACGCAATAGCTGACTGAGCCTACCCGCCCATGCGCAGGCCATCATTGCGGAAGAGGAGCCACGTGGCCATGACAAGGAGGGGGTCTGCGCTCAGCATCAGAGGCACTATGGACCACCGAGGGAAGTCTCAAGAGGATCCTGAGGCTTCCCTCATTGCAGGGTAAATATAAATGTTGAACCCGAGCTTCAGCTCAGGTCCGCTTTATAGTCAATGAAAGTGCAAGTAAACTATAAACCAAATGCAATGCTATGCTATTTTCTTGTGATTTCCCTGTTTTTTTTTATTTTCTGTTCTGTTAAAGGCCTCTATGAAAAAACGTAAATGCAATTGAAAATAAATAATCACATCACAATCATGCTGAAGTGCACATAAAACTTTATGTAAAATAGAAAAAAAATCACAATTTCTTAGCCGTGCGCTTGGAATCGAGCTTTGTGATTTTAAAAAGTGTCCTTCAGAGGAGCACACAATATAATCCTTATCAAAGTCATAGCCCTATGTCTCTGTGTCGTTGGCCAAATCATTTATCAGTATGCTTTTGGGATGTCAGATGCTTAACGTCTTAGTACAAACATTTATATAATAAATATCTTTCAACTTAAGGCTGTACCTTTTGTAACTATTCTTTTGGGGGGGTCTTGCTGGATGCCCATGGTGGCAGTATATGGCTTGGTGTAAAATATACACATAAATGTATGACTGTAATCCAGCCCGTTAAGCTGGCCATACACATCCAATGTTTCAAATGTTTGATTGCTTTCTGAGAGCGCTAAGTTCAGAAGGAATCAATCCCAATTACACACAGTACATACATTTTTATAGATTCTATACACTATAGACCGCCATTCCACTGCCACCCCTGCCCTGCCCACCCACCACCAACTATTATCATCTCTTCCTAGTAATAAATCAGGTTTGGCTGCAACCAGCCTGTTATAAGATATAGGTTAAAGGTCTGTGTGGTGTACAGAGTAGCTCATGGCAGGTCTTTTCCTTACAGCATGACTAATGAATGACTCACACAACATATTAAGTAGACATATTTGGGCTGCTTGCTTCTGTAAAAATCAGCCCCTGTTACATTAGATAACTATAAAGATATCAGATTTTCTACAGTTACACTGAAAAATATCTGATGTAGCCACAGCAGATCTTACTGTCTCCAGCTGTTTCCTATTGTGTTCCCAAAACAAACTGGCTTACGCAATCCCTCCTCGCTCATCACATCACATCTGACTGTAATTATATGTCAGTAGTAGTGAACAAAAATTCTCCTATCAAACAAATTTCCATTGATCTAAGGAGATAATTGAACTTATTCAATCAAAGCCTCAAGATTGGCAGCTGCTGGGTATGATGGATCCAGTTATTTTTTTCCTGGGTCAGAATTAATTTGTGTGTTAGGAGAATTTTCACTCATCGCTAGCTAGTAAGCTTCTTTAGAGCATTTACCTCCAGGCATGCAGCTGCTGCTGGACAATGGCCTCAATTCACTAAGATCATGCTGGAGATAATAAGGCAAGAGAAAACTTGCCACGGCACAGTGAGAGAGTTATCTTATCTCTTCATTCCATAAGTTACCTCCTCTGTAGTTAATTTACCTCCTCTGTAGTTATTTTCACACGCAGTTAATAAACCGCCTGTCTTTAACTCTGGAGTTATTTTAAGGATTGAACAGTTAACTTACTTAAAGACAGAAGAGTTAACTTTAGGTTTGCCTGAGGTAAAATGTTTCCTGAATACGACATTCCTCATCACCATGGTGATAACTCTAGAAACGTTATTAAAGACAGGAGTAAGCTTAGTGAATTGAGGCCACTGGAAACTAAGTAACATGGCTGCATTCTCTATTAAACATTTACTGGGAACTGTACATTGAACGATGTAGACACACACAATTTAAAATATATATATACCTGTAAAGAAACTTAGATAGCAAGACTGGAAGCTGTAAAACAGATCACCGGGATATAAAGTGAAATTTCATCAAGTTTTATTGACATATAAATTAAAAAAATTAAAAGCTGAGGACACAGGTCATCTAAAAGATGAGGCAAGGAACTCAGTTGTGGAAGTCTGAACTTGTGATATTACATGCTTCACTAATGTGTTTACAAAGGAGACAACTCTATTGCATAACAACGTAGTGGGTTGTTACCAGCATGGGCGGCGCTACACTGGGGCACACTGGGGCACTGGCCTCCCCGGGAATCATTGTGTCCCCCCAAGTAAAACAAACCCCCACATTTCCAGGACCAGGCAGCATACAGTGAACAGGATAGATTCTGTAAAAAATACTCTCCATGTCAGTCTATGTAGGCGTTAAAGGGGCACCATGGCGAACATTTTTAAAATTTAAAATATGTGCAAGCATTGACAAATAAGAAGTACATTTTTTCCAGAGTGAAATAAGCCATATATTAATTTTCTCCTATGTTGCTGTCACTTACAGTAGGTAGTAGAAATCTGACAGAAGCGACAAGTTTTGGACTAGTCCATCTCTCCGTAGGGGATTCTCAGCAATGCTTTTACTCTTTATAAAGGTATTCCCTAAAAAAGATTAAAACAATAATGCTGGCCAGCATCCCTGCTTGCTACACAGTTTTTTGGCAGTTGGATAGAGCAAAAATAAATCCCTAAGAATTCCCTATGAAGAGAATATAAGTAATGTTACCGATATTCTACTATCAGCTTTTGTCGATAGCAGAATATCGATGATGTTACCATTATTCTACTATCAGCTATCTTATCCTATGCTCACACTAACCTCCACCTCCAATGCCAAACAATAGCCTGCCCCTTACCTATGCACAACACTAATCTGCCCTCTATGGTATATATAACCGCTATAAAAACTTTTGTCACAGTGGATTGCTATGGTATAGCTCTCATTAATACAGTATATCTAATATAACCATTTAACTTTTAGGGCAGCGGATATTACGGTATTGTTAATATAAAAATGAAACTTTTATGGCATCAGCTACTGTTGTTACGGTATATAGAACTGTTATGGTGGTATATGTAATATAAATTTTATGGCAACGGATATCATTGTTACGGTATATATAATCGTTATCATGGTATATTTAATAGCAAGAAGTTTTAAATCAGGATGATAGCATTTATTGGCTACCGTAAAAGAATAAGAGTAAGCTTTCGGCTGGTATATTTAATATAGCTGTAAAACTTTGGTGGCAGGGTATATCGCTGTTACAGTATATATAACCATAATGATGGTTTATTTAACACAATCGGTAAACTTTTGTGGCAGTGCCAATCCTTGTTACGGTATATATAACTACTATGGTATATAATTGTAAAATTATATTAGTGTGGCCAAATTATGCAGCCTGCACCTAGAATAATAATATGCTGGTAAACTAACATTGAAAGTATACTGTAGTTGCGCCCAAATTACCTCACGATACTATTAACTTACTAACATTGAAAGTATAGTCGCACCCAAATTACCTCACAATACTATTAACTTACTATTTCAAAATCCCATAGCAGCCAGTTTATGCACAAAAACATTTTGAAATATGGCCTACACTGTAGCAGTAAGAACATTACATTATAGTCCCCTGAGATAGAGCGAATCATGTAAATTGTTTGATTTTATATGTCAAATAGCACTATGGAAAAATTGTCAGCACTATACAAAATGCGTACAGAATATAAACCATCTAGATGACAGTACGCTCCATTATTCTGAGCTGCATATACTTTACATTTATGACTTCTTTGTATCGCTAATTAATTTCTGTATAGTACGTCAATACCTTGTCTCACCACTGCTAAAGAGCACAGTATTAGCAATCAGACACACAGTATTAGCAATCAGACACAGCTATTCCTGCTGTATATTAATCAGAGCTTTGTTTGCCAAAGGTTATTTTCAAAGGAAAGCTGTGTAGCTGTATCATAAAAAAAAAAATGCTACTTTCATTAACAATGGATAAAAAATATATCAGTGCTATACTGGGGCAGTGGGGCAGCACGGTGGCGTGGTGGTTGGTGCTCTCGCTTTTCATCACCGGATCCTCATTTTGAATCCCAGCCAGGACACTATCGGCACAGAGATTGTATGTTCTCCCCAGGTCTGTGTGAGTTTCCTCCAGGCGCTCCGGTTTCCTCCCACATCCCAAAAACATACAGATAAGCTAATTGGCTTCCCCCTAAAATTGTCCCTAGACTATGATACATACCATACACTTCATGATAGATACGTTGACGTATAACTATGGTAGGGATTAGATTGTGATTTCCTCTGAGGGACATTTAAGTGACAAGACTAGTGTATATACTCTGTACAGCGCTGCAGAAGATGTCGGCGCTATATCAATACTAAATAATAATAATAATTTTAGTCATGTTGTTATACAATGTTGTCAGAGATTATCCTCATATGTCATGCTGCCGCCAGGCACTTATGTGTTCCTCAAAGTGTCAAAAACAAATGCTGCTCACTTGAGACTGTGGCAGCCTTACACAGTGTGTGCAGGGCTTCCTATAATACTCATCTGCCTGCTTGTGACTTTAGCTTGATGCTTTTCCCAGAAGTCACTGCCAGTACACATAGCTGATTATAACATTTCAGGCATCCTTGGCACTGTGAGTCTTTCTCTGGCATGTCTTTCACCCCACGATGAAGGCAAAACGTTTCATCAGGATGATACCATGTATTGACTAAAATTCAAAGAGTAAGATTTTAACTATCCAAAGAAGGCTTATTAGGTCGAAAGCTTATGCTTCGAATTTTGCCAGTTAGCCAATAAAGAGTAGTTCATATTTTCTCCTTCACTGATGGCTACACAGAACAATACAATAATCTACTGCTGCTACCCTTAAAGGGAACCAGTACTGAGTAAAAATATTTAAAATAAACACATGAGGTAACGTCCAATGAACATTACATAGTTACCTTGCCATCAGTTCCTCTCAGAAGCTCACCATTTTCTTCTGACAATAATCCCTTCCAGGTCTGACAATATTTTGTCAGATCTGAAATATATCAGTTGCTGTCAGTCAAATATCAGTTGCTGTCAGTTATAGCTGAGAGGAAAACTGATGTACCAGGTAATGTCCATGTTTCCCTATGACTCAAGTGGGCGATGTTACAGTTTAACTGTGTGCTGACCAGAAAGCTGTTATGGGTAATGGCCATTTTCAAAATGGAGGACGGAAAATTCCCTTGATCTCAGTGAACAAACAGGAACGCGGGACAGGAGAAAGACACTGAGGAGTAGACTACATGGAAGGTAAGTATGACTTGGGTATGCTTATTTTGACTTTTAATTTTCAGTTCAGGTTTTCTTTAAGGAATGAGTTGCAAGAAATGTGGGCACCTGTGGCGATTTTGGGCGCTCCATAGGCACTAATGCAAATATCGTTAATACGGCACCCAAAGCAGAAACTTGGGGGCCCGATAAATATCATTTTTAACATTAGAACATTGAAGTTTTTGGAGGAGCAAGTAAATACCTTACAAAAATTGCTAAATTATTGCAATAGAAATTATTACAAATCAAATGATTTGGAGTCAAAATTCACTGCAGCGCTCCAAGCAGACCCAGGGGAGCTATCATAAATCCAAGTATGATATAACTGCAAATGTGTCCACACACCACACACATACATGGGTGGAGAAGGAGGCAGGCTGCTTCCTGCTTGCTGAAAAAGAGAGACATTCCTCTTTATCTAGATTAGTTGTCCCCAGCCAAAGGCTCAGGAGTCAGATATGTCTCTTAATTAATTTTATCGCAGCTCTCAACAGGTGCTCAAGGCCAGTGCTTCATTACATGCATTTTATAAACATAAAGTCAAGCAGCTGATCCCCAATCAAATCACGTCATTAAACATATTTTACGTTATCGATAGCTTCTGAGTTCTGTTTCCTAGCATTGTTGCTCATTTGTGAAATGTTCCTGTGCTATATGGGCCTTCAAAGGTTGGGGACCTCCGACTGAGATGTTTTAGAAATAATAGGAATTTCTTTTAAGAACCAGTTGAATTTTTTTCTGTGTGGTCTCATCTATCATCTCAGTAAATCGCTATTTCCTGCAATGATTTATGGGCTATTTTGCAGAATTACTGCGGTGCTAGGAGAGGGAAACATAAGTTGAACAATTTTGGATTGTTTTAAAAACATATATTTTTAGCCAATACTAAAGGAAGTTAGTTTCATGTTAAATGGACTGATGCAATAGATCTAAAGTACTTAAGGTGAAATATTTTCTTACAAGTATTGGGCATGGTATGTTTTCTGAATGTTTACATGTTCAATGTGCTGAAATAAATGCTCAACGGATGTGCATGATTTCTTAAATAAAATAAAAAATTGGATGTTACCTTATTTATTTATTTTTATCCCTGGAGTACTAGGTAAGGCACTCTCTTAGATCTCCAACTTTGCGAAATCTGACATTTTCCAAAGTACTTTGAAGATATGATTGTTTGAAGGGTACAGCTTTTAGCCAAACCACCAAACCACCAGGAAGTCAGACTAAATGCAAGAAATGAAAAAATACTTTTACATTTCCTATCGTGTGCTCTATCAGCTGTAGCCTCAAGTACATAGTCCATAGCCACAAGCGCTTGTGACCAAGGGTACATCTGCAGCTAATAATGTCTGTTATTTGAAAGTATTCATTCTGTTTATAACTTAAGAGCACCAAAGTGCACATTCTACGGCATAGAAGGGGATCTCCACATCCTACGGCATAGAAGGGTATCTCCATAAGAAGGAAGTGCACACAATCAGTGAAGATCTGAGACAGAAGAAATGTACTATTTTGTTCTGAATAAATTCCACCCCTTCTTTTTGTAATAGTAGGGCTCTGACAAATGTAAAATATTCCCCTGACCATTTCCTATATGTGCTCTTATTGTGTGTCAGGGAAAACATGATTCTCTGATAACTGAAAGATTTTATGTTGGATTGGCACCATTCATTTAAACATCTACAGATGTGAGTGGGTAGGATTGGGCCTTTCTTTGCCCTTGGTGACAGAAAAGTAAACATTAGTACCGCTGCCAAATTTCTGCCATATGTATGACTTAACTAAGCAGCTGGTGTACTCGACATTGCTGATTAGTTAGTTCTTTTTCCCTTAGAAAACACATTTTAAATGTAAACTAAGGGTGTTTAAGGTCACAAGTGACACTTCTTAAATGCAGTCATTTGCCCTCCACTGGTCTTGCACAGCTTGGGTGTTGGCATCAAGAAGAGATTGAATAACTTCCAAATTTATGGTTTCCTTGTAAAAGCTTTTTCACTTTATAATAGTAAATAAAGTCCTCTACTGGGCTGCCCTTGGCTAAAAAATTAAAAATGTTATAATTTTTTTTCATTACATTAGCATGAAACATGTTGAAATCTTAATAACCGCAAGTGTTGTGAGATTTGTTACTGTGTCATTAATAATAATAATACTGTTTTGACCATCAACTTGATTTGTAAAACATAATTTGTCCTAGCACATTAAAGCACATGTGTAGTTATTCACAGACCTAAAATACTGTCACGGAATTTTACAGTAAATGGTTGCGTATGACTCAGACTTATTGACACCTACCAAGAAAATGAAAGGATGTCAATTTGTCACCCCGATGAAGCCTACCTATTTTTTATTGGTTGCCAACAAAATAATGATTACACATAATTAATAAGAAGCATTCCTGCAGTTTTAATTAAAGCGAATCAAATTACAGCTGATTAAAAAAATAAAAGTTTAGTTTTTATTCTTGTTTTGTTTTTTAAAAATGATGTGTACATATGCATGCTTAATGCCAAATGGCATGTATAATGCCAAAATGTACTAATGATAAGCAAGTTCTTACAGGATAATCTGAAACTTCATCCTAGTAATCGAGATGGAATATCTTCTTTTTTTTTATTGCATGTTTAGAGCAATGTGAGTATATCTATATAGTTTCGCAAGCCTGATCTCTCTCAATATCACTTTGCTCTCACCACAGGATGTATGCTATTAATATAGGTGTAAAATGAATTATTAAATATACAGACGTGCATAGTGTGGCATTACATAGTGCATCAATGACTGTTGTCATGATAGGATTGTCCTATTAATATTTCTGCGTATGAATATTTAGTAGACTTGATATTTAATCAAGTTATGGAATTAACAATTTTTATACAGGAAAATATTGTCTGGGAATAAAATTGGGATCATTGGTATAATTTGCATTTTAGTAATTTTACGATGGGTTAATGGGTGCATATTAATTGTGTAATGTTACAGATAAATTATGTTGGCGCATATTTCTAATTTTTAATAAAATTTTGTATGTTTAATAATAAAATTAAAATAAAAGTCCTACATTTTTATATACACTGCTGAAGTCTGACCACAGACATTCTATAGACTTGAAAATGGAGACAGTCCAAAATTATTTAGCTAGTAAAGCATTTGCATCTTTAAAAATATTTACAGCTTTAGAATTCACATTTTAGTGAAATATTGCTGCTCTGCAATTCATAAAAAAAAATTCCTGGGGCCTTAACAAAATGTAATCACAAACGCTAATCTATGAAACAAAAAATGTGGTGATTTAAAATAATAAATCAACCTACAGCATAGAGAAAAGTTATGACTTACCTGCCTTGCTTTGTGATGATCATCTCTGTCTGGTGCTTGTGAAATTTACTCCACAGATGGTGATTGGACAGGCTCACCTGTATCTTCTCTGAGCTCTGGCACCCAGCACTGGGGGAACGAGTGAAAGAGTTTGGTAGGCTTATGGGGTATGGCCCACCACATGGAGAATAACTTTCTGTTTCTTCCAGCTTAGGAGTACAGTCCTGGCTATAAGAGCAGTTAGCGGAGGTTACGTTATGGGCTCCATGGAGATAAGGGTAATTAGCAGGTAAGTTATCGTCTCTAGAGTCAACATTAAATTTGTCTTGCTGTGCTGTAGAAAGGCCCTGTTCACTTGTACCACATGGCAGGTCTTCATTACTCTGCATCAGTTTTTCACTTTGAATCCCCATCATGCTTCGCTTTCTCACTCTTCCCTGTACATCGGTTTCACTCTGCATCCTTGTTCCGCTGCTCATGTCCACACTTTGCATCTCAACCGAGCTTTGCACGTTTGCCTTGCTTTGAATCCCTGCTATGCCTGGCAGGCCTGTGCTCTGCTCCCTCATCATGCCTGGCATCCTCAGTAGCTCTGTTGTGCCTTGCATGTGCTGCTTCGCTTGTAGATTATACATTCAAATTTCTGCAGGTTTTCTGACCTGTAAGGCTTCAATGCACCCATGGAAGTATCTTAGAGCTACCCTTCCAGTGTCACTGTCACTGTAACACCAGGTGGATGTCAGACAAGGGTCACGTGTGAGTTTGTCTAGTGGCAGCCCCTCCTCCACCTATGCACCTGTCACTATCTCCCCATCACTTTGGCACATGTCACTCTGACCCTGAAACAACATCAGCTTGCAGACTCTCTTCTGTTACCTGAAAGTGCTCAGTCCTTCATTTTTACTGACACTCCTGTTCTTATCACACTGTCCTAGTTCCTTACTATAACCTATCTTGTCGCCTTATTTCTGTCTGTATCCATTACACCCATAACTGCATCTTCTTCTGCTGTGTCACCCTGTCACTCCTCGCTGTCTTTTCATAATACTGTCGCTTGCTGTGTGACTTAGGACGTCACCAAGTCCTCTCTACCACTGTCAGTTCGTCTCTGTGAGTCTGCCTCTTTGCATATGTCTCTCACCTCAAGCTTTTTATCATAGGAAAATTAACTGTTCACTGATTGGTTAAGGTCGCCCCCACAATTCTGCCCACGGTGTGATCTCAGAGGTAGAGGTGCCTAAAAGTCAGTTTTCTGTCCCCACATTCACACGAGTGAACATACACATGGTAACAAGATTGTAAGGACACTACAAACTAGCAGTATTGTACACAGTGAAAAGGCAGGCAGTGTCAGCGTACTACAGACAGTGCTGGTGTGGGTGCTGAAGATACGAAGTGTCATAAGTGTTTATATCCCTGAGCATGAGTCTCTGTTGCGAGGCATTTTGTGCTATGAGCATATTTATTTTGAAGTGTGTGTTTGTGGTGTAGTGCAACATGTGCAGGAAGTAACTCCTCAGGTTACTGGCAGCTCCGGCAATCCGCCGGTAACATGAGGAGAAACAAGAGAGGGATATACAGGGTCAGTATATAAATATATACGCACATTAAGAATTAAATAGGAAGTGTGTGTGCGCATATACATACATATATATATATATATATATATATATATATATATATATATATATATATATATATATATATATACACACATACTTACACACACACACAGTATCTCAAAAGTGAGTGCACCTCTCACATTTTTTAAAATATTTTATGATATCTTTTTATGGGATAACAGTAAAGGTATGACACTTTGATACGTTGTGAAGAAGCCAGTTTACAGCTTGTATAACCGTGTAAATTTGTAACAGTGTAAATTTGCTGTCTCATCAAAATAGTTGAACACACAGCCATTCATGTCTAAACTGCTGGCAAAAAAAAAAAAAGTACACCCCTAATTCAAGAGGAACTATGGCGAAAATCTTAAAATTTAAAACGCATACAAATAAGAAGTATGTTTCTTCCAGAGTAAAATGAGCCATAAATTACTTCCCCCCTATGTTGCTGTCACTAAAGGTAGCCATACACTGGTCGATTTGCCATTAGATCGACCAGCTGACAGATCCCTATCTGATCGAATCTGATCATAGAGGGATCGTATGGCTGCCTTTACTGCAAACAGATTGTGAATCGATTTCAGCCTGAAACCGATCACAATCTGTGGAGCCGCCGCAGCCGCCTGCCCCCCCCCCCCCCTCATACATTACCTGGAGCTGGCTCCGGGTCCTCTTCTCCGCGCTGCACCCCGCACCGCATCCCAGCATACACTGTGTCACTCCGTGACCAGGAAGTTCAAATAGAGCGCCCTCTATTTGAACTTCCTGGTCACTGGAGTGACACAGGAAGTAATGTACGCTGGGATAGAAGCAAGAGCGGTGCAGCGCGGAGAAGATGCGGAGAAGACGCGGAGAAGATGCCCGGGAGCCAGTGTCAGGTAATGTATAACTGTATCGGATCGGCCGCCGCTAGCGACACGCTCTCTACCCGTGGGCGATCGACGGAAGTAGCCCGCACGGCGCGATCGACGGACCGATCCGATTTCGGGAGGAAATTGGATCAGCAGGTGCGTTTAGCGCGAACGATTGGAAGCAGATTCGAACCCAGTGATCGAATCTGCTGTCGAATCGGCGGCAAATCGGGCCAGTGTATGGCCAGCTTTACAGTGGGCAGTAGAAATCTAACATTACCAACAGGTTTTGGCTAGTCCATCTCTCCATAGAGGATTCTCAGCATGACCTTTATTCTTTATAAAGACATTCCCTGACAATGATTAATACAAAGATGCTGGCCAGCCTCCCTGCTCGCTGCACACTATTTTGGCAGTTGGGCGGAGCAACTGCCATTCACTAAGTGCTTTTGAAAATAAAGAAAACCCTGAGAACCCCACTATGAGAAGATGGGCTAGTCCAAAATCTGTTGGTAATGTCAGATTTCTACTACTTACTGTAAGTGACAGCAACATATCAGAAAACTCATTTATGGTGCATTTTACTATAGGAGAAATGTACTTCTTATTTGTATGTGTTTTAAATTTTAAGATTTTTTCGCAAACGTTCCTCTTTAAAGAATAAAATAGAAAAAAACCGAGAGCCCAATATGTTGTAGTATGTTAAAGACAATTAGTAAGTGGTTTAGTGAGAGAATTTATACTCACAAACATGGGTTACCATTCAGGCAACCACTCAATAGGCAGGTGAGGAGATTTGACCTGTCCTCACTCAGGATTAAGAAGTCGTTCTCTGTAGTAAAGAAACAAGAAAGGGGGTAGCACTCCCCTCCACCAGGAGTTGACACAGAGTATTTGTATGTAGAACAGAGGCGCCAGCAGGATAAAAGTCAATACAATTTTTAAAAATTGCTTGGAGGAAGTGGTGGGCTTGCCTCCCAAAAGCATACACGAGATCCTGTCTTCATATAAATCGATACATTTATTATACGTTACCCCAAAAACAGTGCAACGCGTTTCGCAGGCCCAGCCTGCTTCATCAGGCAATAAACGTGCAATGTTAGGTAATGGAGAGGCACACCTTACCGTCAGAGATTGGGTGCTTAGCCTCGATGCTAAAGCAAAATCAGTCCGTATAGGTAATCCAAGTACGGCTAGCACACCAATATAAATATTCCAGGAAGTTTATTCCTTATTGCATGTGCAACATATGACAATTGTTTCGGGGCCACAGAGGGTCCCCTTCATCAGATACAGTGCAGACATACCATGTCTGCACTGTATCTGAAGAAGGGGACCCTCCGTGGCCCCGAAAAAATTGTCATATGTTGCACATGCAATAAGGAATAAACTTCCTGGAATATTTATATTGGTGTGCTAGCCGTACTTGGATTACCTATACTGGCAATAAACGTGGGGACAAAACAGAAATTTCGGCAATAGCAGGTGTAGCGCCTCAGTTATCACCCTCACACTCCTGTCACTGGAAGTTCAACATGGCACATCATGGCAGAGAGCTAAAAGAATTGTAAAAAAGAATTGTAACTCTACATAAAGACTATAAGGAGATTGCCAACACCCTGAACCTGAGTTGCATTGTTGGGGCCAAGACCATACAGCAGTTTAAAAGGACAGGTTCTACTCAGAACAGGCCTCGCCATGGTCTACCAAAAAAAGCTGAGTGCCCATGCTCAGCGTCATATTCAGTTGTTTTCTTTTGCAAATACTCATCTGAGTGTTGGTAGCATTGCTGCAGAGGTTGAAGGGTTGGGGGGGTCAGCCTGACATCCCTGAAGCCCGAGCACCGCCTGATCGCATTAGTCTCCCGAGTCCATTGCTTGCAACTCATTGTCCTTGGTCTCATTTCATAGCAGCAGACATTTTGCTAGCCTGGAGGCTAGTGACACATCTGTAAGGCGCTGGCACAGCACTGTTACCCAAGGGATCGAGCATCGATCCCTGCCAGGCATCAGGAATGCCACACTGTCTACTAGGCATTATTGTTCTCCAAACAAAAGTATAGGGTGATCTGGTTTCAAACATTGGTTAGCTCTCCAAGTGATATACTTACCCTTTAGATGCGTAACACATAATAGCTCATTAGCCATGCTTTGAAAACTGTTTACTAATTATAATTTTCAATATTAAGTACCTGCTTGAGACTGTAGGACTATTTTTGTTAGGCTGAAGACAAAGACAGCTGGCGCACACTGCTACTGGCAAACAACCGCTTGGAGGGCCATTAAAGAGAATCTGTATTGTTAAAATCGCTCAAAAGTAAACATACCAGTGCGTTAGGGGACATCTCCTATTACCCTCTGTCACAATTTCACCGCTCCTCGCCGCATTAAAAGTGGTTAATAACTGTTTTAAAAAGTTTGTTTGTAAACAAACAAAATGGCCACCAAAACAGGAAGTAGGTTGATGTACAGTATGTCCACACATAGAAAAATACATCCATACACAAGCAGGCTATATACAACATTCCTTTTGAACCTCAAGAGATCATTTGTGTGTTTCTTTCCCCCATGCACTGAAGTTTCAGGCTGCTCTTTTCTTCCTGCAAACAGCTTTGCCCTCCTCAGTATGTGAAAGCCCAGCCAGCTCAGAGGACGATTTATCCAGCTTGTAAAAGATAAGAGAGAAGAGAGAAGCTGCTCTAATCTAAATAACACACAGGCAGTGTGCAGAGAGGGGCCTGGAAGGGTGAGTTCATAGCAGAACCACAACACTGAAGAACTTGGCAGCCTTCCAGACACAGGCTGACAAGTCTGACAGGGGAAAGATACATTGATTTATTACAGAGACAGTGATAGTATAAAGTGCTGCAGTTAGCCAGAACACATTAGAACAGTGGTGCTCAGCAGAGCTCGAATATTCGAGTAGCTCGAATATTCGAGCTCTTTCTCAGCTATTCGAGCTCAGTATTCGAGCTCCGAATAGCTAGAGCTATTCGAATGGGGTATTCGAGTACACTCGAATAGCCCATTCACTATTCGAGCTATTCGATCAAAACGGCGCTATTCGAGCTCGGTACCGAGCTCGAATAGCGTCATAGCCCAGATTGATGTCCTTAGAGCCAATCAGAGGGCTCCCAGGCCCTCTGACGGCAGCCAATCACAGAGGGGGACCCTGGCCAGCCCCTACCCTATAAATAGCGGCCGCCATGTTAGGTTTCTCCGTGCTTGCCTGAGACTTGTACAGAGAGAGAGTTGCTCCTTTGTGCTTTGGCTTAGCAAGAGCTCTATTGTGTTCATTTACCTAGCGTTTTTGCTCACATACACCTCCTATATACACCTATATTGTTGTTAGTTAGATAGACATTGTATTTTAGTTAGTAGCTTTTGTGTTACATAGACAGAGACACAGCTGCTGCAGGCTTACACAGCTTTAGGCCTCAGGGCCTGCCTGTGTGGGCAGCTGTTCTCTCCTGTCCTCTGTTAGTATATTTCTCTCATCTATACCAGTATTTCTGCTGCTGTCCTTTACTACTGATTGATTCTGTATTTAGTATTGTAGTTATACTGTACTAGGACACTCACTGTCACTGTTCATAGGCTAAGGCTAAGGCTACTAGCTCCTGCGTGTGTGCACTCACAGTCTTGTACACACACACTCTATTTCCTTCTGATTAGTGATTGATTATTGTAATTAGTTAGTTACTTACTGTTACTACTTGTTACTCTTACTGTACTAGGAGTCTAGGACACTCAGTCACTGTTCATCGGCTACTAGCTCCTGCGTGTGTGCACTCACTGTCTGAGTACACACTACACACACTCTATTTCCTTCTGATTACTGATTGATTATTGTAATTAGTTAGTTACTTACTGTTACTACTTGTTACTCTTACTGTACTAGGAGTCTAGGACACTCAGTCACTGTTCATCGGCTACTAGCTCCTGCGTGTGTGCACTCACTGTCTGAGTACACACTACACACACTCTATTTCCTTCTGATTACTGATTGATTATTGCAATTAGTTAGTTACTTACTGTTACTACTTGTTACTCTTACTGTACTAGGAGTCTAGGACACTCAGTCACTGTTCATCGGCTACTAGCTCCTGCGTGTGTGCACTCACTGTCTGAGTACACACTACACACACTCTATTTCCTTCTGATTACTGATTGATTATTGTAATTAGTTAGTTGTACTTACTGTTCTTACTTGTTACTCTTACTGTACTAGGAGTCTAGGGCACTCAGTCACTGTTCATCGGCTACTAGCTCCTGCGTGTGTGCACTCACTGTCTGAGTACACACTACACACACTCTATTTCCTTCTGATTACTGATTGATTATTGTAATTAGTTAGTTACTTACTGTTACTACTTGTTACTCTTACTGTACTAGGAGTCTAGGACACTCAGTCACTGTTCATCGGCTACTAGCTCCTGCGTGTGTGCACTCACTGTCTGAGTACACACTACACACACTCTATTTCCTTCTGATTACTGATTGATTATTGCAATTAGTTAGTTACTTACTGTTACTACTTGTTACTCTTACTGTACTAGGAGTCTAGGACACTCAGTCACTGTTCATCGGCTACTAGCTCCTGCGTGTGTGCACTCACTGTCTGAGTACACACTACACACACTCTATTTCCTTCTGATTACTGATTGATTATTGCAATTAGTTAGTTACTTACTCTTACTACTTGTTACTCTTACTGTACTAGGAGTCTAGGACACTCAGTCACTGTTCATAGGCTACTAGCTCCTGCGTGTGTGCACTCACTGTCTGTGTACACACACTACACACACTCTATTTCCTTCTGATAACTGATTGCTTATTGTAATTAGTTAGTTGTACTTCCTGACTGTTACTACTTACTTACTGTACTAGGGACACTCACTCAGTCACCTCACCCACCAACCCACTCCATTAAAGTACCCCACTTTTCACCCGCCCTTTTAAAAAACTTTTGTCTATACGCCCAAAACATCGAAGATGTCTGGAAATGGCAGCCAGCGCGGTTTGGGCAAGGGGAAGGGCAGCAAGGGAATCAGGAGGAGAGGGAGCAGCATTGTGGCAGGCCGCGGCCGCGCCACCATGCACAGTTCCGCAGCAGCAGCAGCAGCGTCAGTGGCTAACATTCCTCCCATAGCCACTGGCCGTGGACGCCTTGGGCGCCGCCCAGCAGGAGCATCTGCAACTCACGCTGCAGAGACACAGCAGCAGCAGCGTGTAGCACCTGCTCCGATTTTCCTCCAGCCGGGTCGGAAACGACCCATTGAGGAAAAGGATGCAGACACTGTGGTGCAACTGATGACGGAGGATGAGCAGCCCGCCATCAGCTCTGCATCCGAGGCCTCCACCCTCACCACCACCACCACCACCACCACCCCTGTTCGCAGCAGCCGCCCAGCAGGGCCTGGGGAGGAGGCCAGTTCACCGTCAGTCGCCGACCTGTCACTCAGCAGTCTTTTGACCCCAGGCACCATCAGGGTATTGTCTGCTGTTGTTGGCGATTTTGAGGAGGAGATGCTGATGGGCACTTTGGGGGATGAGGGATTGGACAGCAAGACTGTGGCGACAGTCAAGCAGCCCATCCATGCATCAGGAGAGGAGTTTGGGGGGTCATCATCCCAGCAGGACATGTTTCAGGAGGGGGAGGATGATGGTGATGACACGGTGACAGACAGAGACTGGGTGCCACCACCTCCAGGGGATGTCGTCCTCAGCAGCTCTGAGGAGGAGGAGGAGGATGCTCTTGTGGGCCTTGCAAGGAGGCGCATCATTGCAAGCATTGGCAGCAGTAGGCAGGTCCCACAGCCTGCTGGTGTCTCAGGCTCAGCAGCAGCAGCAGCAGCATCTGCCAGTACCACCACCAGCCGCACCCAAGCCCCCTAAGCCCCCCCCCCAACCACCACAGGGAGACAGGCAGCAGCGCTTCCATGCCGTAGGGGGATGTTTCTGTCACCAATCTGGCGATATTTCACCATGCCCACTGTGTACAGCAAGTACGCCACTTGCAACCACTGTCAGCGGAAGTTGAGCAGAGGTGCAGACCCCTTAAAGTTCAGCACCAGCTCGCTCATCAACCACCTTGCTGCGAAACATTTCCACCAGCATGAGGAGTTCCAGAGGCTGAAGGAATCTGGTGCTGGCAGTGGCACCACACCCATCACTGCACAGCCTTCAGCAGCAGCAGCAGCAACAGCAGCCACCCGCCCTCCTGCTCCTCCAGCAGCACCAGCAGGAGTGCGGAAACGCACTGCTCCTCCCCCCTCTGCAACTCCTGCCACCGACACTGAGGCCTGTTCTGGCAGCCAGTCCTCAGTGGCCTCCTCCGCTGTGTCTGCTGATTCCCGTGCCAGCAAAAAGCGACGCCAGAGCCTTTTGAGCGAGTCCTTCCAGGGGGTGGTTAGGGCTCTGCCTCCCAGCAGCCGTCGCGTGCGGCAGCTGAACGGCTTGCTGGCACGGGCCATGTGCTCCCAACTCCTGCCGTACACGCTCGTGCAGGAGGGGAGCGACATTCGTGCGCTGCTTGCTTGCGCAGCCCCAGACTGGCAGCTCCCCAGCAGACACTTTTTCTCCCGCAAGGCCATTCCTGCACTGCACCGCTTTGTGATGGCCAATGTGGAGAGAGGGCTGGAGCACGCGGTTGGTGAAAGGGTCCACGTCACCATGGACTCCTGGAGCAGCCGCTTCGGGACAGGCCGCTACCTGTCCTTCACTGTCCACTGGGTCAGCTTGGTGGAAGGGGGTGAGGATGGGAGAGCAGCAGCGGGCACAGCAGCAGCAGCAACACAGTGGGTGGTGCCACCCCGCAGGGTCAGGGGAACTGCAGCAGGTTCCTCCGATCCTCTGCCATCCTCCGGCACACCTGGCCAAACCCCCCGCCTCAGCAGCAGCGTGAAGGCCCGCCACTGCCAAGCGCTGCTGCACTTGGTCAGCCTTGGGAAGACCAAGCTGACGGCAACCCATGTGTTGGCCAAACTCCAGGAGCAGGAGAGGATTTGGCTGACCCCCAGAGGCCTCAGAGTCGGAGAGGTGGTGGCCGACAATGGGGCCAATTTGGTTGCCGCAATAGACAGGGGAAACCTGACCCACATCCCCTGTCTTGCCCACGTGCTGAACCTGGTGGTGCAAAAGTTCTTGCGCACCTACCAGGGGATGGGCGAACTGCTGGAAACGGCAAGGAACGTTGTGCGTCACTTCCGGCGCTCGGCTGCAGCCTGTGCGAGCCTGGAAGACGTGCAAAAGGAGCTGGAGCTGCCACGCCATCGGCTGATCCTTGACGTTCCGACTCGCTGGAACTCCACCCTGGCGATGTTGGAGCGTCTGGTTGAACAGAAGCACGCTGTCAACCAGTACCTTGCCCTGGCCACTGTTTCCGCCGCTCAGAGAAGGGACAAGACCAGCAACATCCCGTCCATCGTCCCCGATGATGACTGGAGGCACATGCAGCAGGTGTGCTTAGTGCTGGCTCCCTTTCTGCAGGCCACTAACATGGTGAGCAGGGACCATGCTATGGTCTGCGAGTGGGTGCCCCTGGTTTGTCTGCTGAACAGGGCCCTCGATGCTTTGCTGGAACAGGGAGCGGCAGCCTTGGACCAGCAGGAGCGGCAAGCAGCTGCACAGTCCACCTCTGAGGGGGAGGAGGAGGAGGACTTGGTGGAGGTCCCTGACCTTGCTGCTGATGAGGGGGAGCAGCACAGTGCAGCTGAGTTGGTGCGGGGGTGGAGAGAGGATGAGGCTGACGAGGCAGAGGAGGAGGATGAGGACAGCAGCACTGCCGTTGATGTGCCAGCAGACGTGGCCCGCCTCTTCCCAATGGCAGCGCACATGCTGACGTGCCTGCGCAGGGACCCCAGGGTGATCCAGATGAAGCAGAGGGAGGACATCTGGATCAGCATGATGTTGGACCCACGCCTCAAGGGGAAGTTGAGCCAGTTCCTGCCGCCTGCAGGAGGAGACCCAGCGCAACAAATAAGGAGCTTGCAGCAGGCCCTTGTTGAGCGCTTGGAGGAAGCCTTCCCCCAGCCTTCCACCCCCACTGTCCAGCAGCCAGCACAGAGGCAGCAGCAGGTGCCTGCATCCAGCAGCAGCAAGCGCCCCACAGACCCGCTGTCTCTCAGCCACGAGCTCTACAGGACTGTAGAGGCTCCGGCAGCAGTGACTAGAGAGGAGGTGCATGCAGCAGCATCCTCCTCCGGTCACAGCCAGCGCCTGACCCGCATGGTGGCTGACTACATGGGGTCCTACAGCGGGCTTGACAGCGATGCCCCTGTTGATCCCATGGAGTATTGGGTCAAGCGCCTGGAGATCTGGAGCGAGCTGGCGCAGTACGCCCTGGAAGTGCTGTCCTGCCCCCCTTCCAGCGTGCTGTCCGAGCGCTGCTTCAGTGCAGCTGGTGGCGTGGTCACCGAGAAACGCTCACGTCTGTCTCACAAGTCTGTGGACAGACTGACGTTTCTCAAGATGAACCAGGCGTGGGTGGAAGGCGAGTTCCTGGCCCCTGTTGTCGGCGAGAGGGGGACATGAACTGGCTAAGAACCATCGTTAATGTGCCTTACCACCCTTTACCACCTCCTGGCTCCTGCTCACTAAGCCAGCCTGGTTCACTTTGACTATTACGTCGCCTGCAGCCACACATTTTACACCTACAGTGGGCTGCTGTGTGCTGCTGCTGCTGTCTGTCTGTGTTTCCCACTGCCAGGGTACACAGATTTACCTTCTGCTGCCACTCTGCCACCAGCTATTACGTCAAACAATAGCTATATATCTGTGTAATTTCTTTTACAAACAAAACCAAAAAACCATTAAAAAAAAAAGGTTTAATTTTTCTGAGGTGCCCGGGTTGAAAACTGTGTTGTCCCAGTTGTGTATTGGACACAATGTGGGCTGCACGACCGCTGTCTGGGACCTCCTGTTGTGTTTATTTACAGCCCTGGTATCACCGCTAGGTACCAGGGCTATTATGTCACGCTGCCTACCTGCTGCCACACTCACACTACTCCTCCATTACTCCTGCTGCTGCTGTCTGTCTGTGTTTCCCACTGCTAGGGTACACAGAATTACCTTCTGCTGCCACACTGCCACCAGCTATTACGTCAAACAATAGCTGCTCACATTACTCCTCCATTCCTCCTGCTGCTGCTGCTGTCGGTCTGTGTTTCCCACTGCCAGGGTACACAGAATTACATTCTGCTGCCACTCTGCCACCAGCTATTACGTCAAACAATAGCTATATATCTGTGTAATTTCTTTTACAAACAAAACCAAAAAACCATTAAAAAAAAAAAAGGTTTAATTTTTCTGAGGTGCCCGGGTTGAAAACTGTGTTGTCCCAGTTGTGTATTGGACACAATGTGGGCTGCACGACCGCTGTCTGGGACCTCCTGTTGTGTTTATTTACAGCCCTGGTATCACCGCTAGGTACCAGGGCTATTATGTCACGCTGCCTACCTGCTGCCACACTCACACTACTCCTCCATTACTCCTGCTGCTGCTGTCTGTCTGTGTTTCCCACTGCTAGGGTACACAGAATTACCTTCTGCTGCCACACTGCCACCAGCTATTACGTCAAACAATAGCTGCTCACATAATTACTCCTCCATTCCTCCTCCTGCTGCTGCTGCTGTCGGTCTGTGTTTCCCACCGCCAGGGTACACAGATTTACCTTCTGCTGCCACTCTGCCACCAGCTATTACGTCAAACAATAGCTATATATCTGTGTAATTTCTTTTACAAACAAAACCAAAAAACCATTAAAAAAAAAAAGGTTTAATTTTTCTGAGGTGCCCGGGTTGAAAACTGTGTTGTCCCAGTTGTGTATTGGACACAATGTGGGCTGCACGACCGCTGTCTGGGACCTCCTGTTGTGTTTATTTACAGCCCTGGTATCACCGCTAGGTACCAGGGCTATTATGTCACGCTGCCTACCTGCTGCCACACTCACACTACTCCTCCATTACTCCTGCTGCTGCTGTCTGTCTGTGTTTCCCACTGCCAGGGTACACAGAATTACCTTCTGCTGCCACACTGCCACCAGCTATTACGTCAAACAATAGCTGCTCACATAATTACTCCTCCATTCCTCCTCCTGCTGCTGCTGCTGTCTGTCTGTGTTTCCCACCGCCAGGGTACACAGATTTACCTTCTGCTGCCACTCTGCCACCAGCTATTACGTCAAAAAATAGCTATATATCTGTGTAATTGGTTGTAAAACCAAAACTACAAAACCATTACAAAAAAAGGTTTAATTTTTCTGAGGTGCCCGGGTTGAAAACTGTGTTGTCCCAGTTGTGTATTGGACACAATGTGGGCTGCACGACCGCTGTCTGGGACCTCCTGTTGTGTTTATTTACAGCCCTGGTATCACCGCTAGGTACCAGGGCTATTATGTCACGCTGCCTGCCTCATTGACTGCATGCTGCCACACACTCATCCTCCTCCTCCTGCTGCTGAATTTACCTCCTGCTGTCTGTGTGTTTCCACTGCCAGGGAGCACATACAATGGCGCTTCCAACATGCGTGCGCCACCAGCTATTTGTTGTTACGCTCAAAAATAGCTGCATTTCTTAAAAAAAAAAAAATGAAAAGAGAAATAAGTGAAGAAGAAGAAGACGATATAGGAGAAGATGAAGAAGAAGAAGATGAAGAAGAAGAAGATGAAGAAGAAGAAGAAGAAGATGAAGAAGAAGAAGAAGAAGATGAAGAAGATGAAGAAGATGAAGATGAAGAAGATGAAGAAGAAGATGAAGAAGATGAAGAAGATGAAGATGAAGAAGATGAAGAAGATGAAGAAGAAGATGAAGAAGATGAAGATGAAGAAGATGAAGAAGAAGAAGATGAAGAAGAAGAAGAAGAAGAAGAAGACAATATAGAAGAAGAAGAAGAAGATATAGAAGAAGAAGAAGAAGATATAGAAGATAAAGAAGAAGAAGAAGAAGTATATACAGTACTGAACAAAATTCTGGACACAACTTCTCTTTTCACCTTTTTTTTTTAAAGGAACATCCCCACATAATCACTTGCTGTTGTTACTTGGAAAAAAATATGTTTCTTGCATCATTCACCCTCAAAACAAGTGTTGGGAAGCTATTTAAGGCCAATTCGAATAGTCAGCTCGAATAATGAGCTCGAATACCGACTCGAATAGTGAGCTCGAAGTCCGAGGTCGAATCGAATAGTAAAATTTATTCGACTCGAATATTCGACTGACCTCGAATAATTTACTATTCGAATTCGACCAAACTCGAATTTTAAAAAGGGGTATTTGAGCACCACTGCATTAGAATAGCTTTTGGAACTTGTAGGATGATAAAAAACAGAATGCAATTTTTGTTACGGAGTCTCTTTAAGGATAGACTGCTTAACAGCACAAGAATCCACGATCCACCAATTTCCAGAACTATAGAGCCAGGCACCGGGACTACAGAATTATCAAAACGTTAATGGGAATCCTAAGGGAAACATGCAACAACAAGCACATTGACAGCCATTTTCATAAGTTACTAACTTGTAATTGGCCTCTGACGAAGTGGAAAAAACATGCAACATCTGTCAGGCCAATCTTTGTCACTCCCAGTGTTTGATGCAGTATGTCTTCCTGAGGCATCCCGTTCATAATTCTGCAGTACTGGTGCTCTTTACTTCTGGAAATTGATAAAGCCTCATCCTAAGTGTAACACACAACAACAAGCACTGGGGGTGACAAAGACCGGCCTGACAGACGTTTTGATAAGTTACTAACTTATCATTGACCTCTGACGAAGCGGAAAATATGTGAAACATTTGCCAGTAAATTGCCAAAAACTCATACACATGCCAGACAGAACTTGGTCGAGGTGGCTATTTGTTGCCATCTCAGCCAAGAACCCAGCAGGTACAGGTGTCCCATAATGTTGCTTGGAAATCCTGCATACTGAATCTGTAAGCAACAACAATGAAGGAGTGACAGATGAGAGCATTGTTCCCATAGAAGACACTCTGTCATGTGTTGCCTAGTCATCCATCCTCCTCTCCTCAGTGAAAAGTACATGCTACTTGGCTATAGATGAGCACCTTTTTCCTGCAGTGTCATTGTAGCAATTGAGCATGATCATTATCAGAGAGACTAACTGGGTGTATATGCGCCTTAAAGGTACCCAAATAGGCTATATTAATTGGAAGATCTGCTTCAAGAAAGATCTTTCATGAAAGATTTTTCAAGGCTAAAAACCAAAACCACCAGGCTAAGCACCAAGCTGCAGTTGTGTTGCTATGGTAATTTCACCCATCGATGGATGGAAGAACTCCATCCACTCCTGCATCAGCATCCATTTGGCAACTTCAAAGCAGATCTGTACATGGTCGAATTTATACTTTTTCCACACAAGGCCAATTTTTGTCTGGTGCCCCTTCCATATGCCACATTCCCCTCCTATTCCATGTGCAACCACCTCTTCAATGTGAAAAATTCATGTACAGAAGCCCTTTTCTCTACCATGTGCCGCTCACTTTGGCAGAAGCTCCTGTCTTTTGTGTTGCTCCCTATTTACAGCCAATCTTTCCATATAAAGCAACCCTTCCTTCATGTCCAGCTGCCCCTTGGCCACCAGCTACCCAAGGCTCATGCCTATGTGGTCTGTCCAGAAATCCAGCCCTGTTTTCCGTGCCATTCATCAGATGAATCTGTTGCCAAAAACAATATACATTTCTGCTGGATTTGTCCATCGAAAACAAGCATATTAAAAATGGGTATGTCAAAAAAGATTGGTGTGAACCAGTCCACAGAAAATCATTGCTGACTTTCTTATTTGATTTTGTCCCCTATGCATTCCATGGAAAATCCAGGCACCAGACCTAGTATGAACCGAGCCTCAGGGGTATGAAAACTAAATATTAAGCCTTGTGCACACTATTCAAAGCTATTGACTGCATTAGCCAGTCAGGGTCTCTTCTGCCAAAAATCTAGCGTGTGTATGGTGGTCCAGATGCCTCACTGAGAGATTGGAGTGCCAAGCTTATTGTTCTCCTGCTCACTCCACCCACTTGGAGCTACTCTGCTGTACAGCGTGACATCATCTCTCCTTCCCCTCCATAGTGGCAGAATGCACTAAGCCATAAACTGTCGCCCAAGGGATCTAGTCCCGATCCCAGTGTTATCTGTATGCAAGTGAAGCAGTAGAACTGCAAATACAGCAGTCTGTACAGTGGAGTAAACACAAGTATAATAGCTTTATCTGGGGCAAGCAAAGACTGATGATAACAAAAAAATGAGCTGAAATGCATCCTGTATGTATTTAGAGAGTTTAGCCTGTCTAATTCCCCCACATCTGTGACTAATCACAAGTGTATTTTGATCTCTCAGCTGTGTTAGCTCAGGAATCTTGGCAGTCCTCGGCAGAGACGCTAATTGTTAACACAGGATTTTAACCTTAAAGAGGAGCTGTTAGGTATAAGGTCTCAGAGAAAATAAACACATATATCAGTAGCTAAAGATTGGCTGTACTTACATTACATATGCATTTCACTGTCCACGTTTGTACTTCACATAATTTTTATATAGTATTTGCAGAGAATGATGCTCCTGACAGCTCATGGCAGGTTCCATGTTTGTCTGTCTCCTATGAAGCCAAATGTGTCGTCATGTCCTGCCTGCTTCCTGATGATTCCACTCTCACAAACGCTGGCAATGAATAACACTACTGTGCAGTGAATATTAATTAGCCATGTGGCTAGGAACAATAGCGGACTCCTGCAGTGTACTCTGCCCGAGTTTTATTAGTGCTGTGAGCTAGACTGTTACATGCTGTTGAAACTTGAGCCTCACTAGCAGCCAGGGGAGGGCCCCAGAATGCTTTGCAGTATCTGTTATTCGGCTTGCGTCCTCCTAAGGAGCCTGGGAATATGGAGCCTTGCTGTCAGCAAACATCTAAAGTAAGAGAGATTTTTAACTGCAGTATTGCCTTTTTGGCTTCCTTCTAAACTGTTTAACACAGGAGAATAGAGGTTTAAATTAGCTTTTGCAGCCTGACAGTTACTCTTTAAGTCTGATTTAATAAAAGCGGGCAGTAGACACAGTGTAGATTTATTGCAGGATTTGTGTAAGCTGCAACAAAGAAATGTTTTTCTTTAAAGGTTGGCTGATAGGAGGGAAAAGGGGTAAGGGGGGGATGGTTATCTTTTGGGGAAGTTAGTGGGAGGTTTTTTCAATGTTCCTTACTGTTTATATTTACATTGTACACTTTGTCCTCCTGTTGCAGGTATTTATGACCCGCGTGTTGTAACTAAAATACAAAACCTATAATAAAATATGTATTAAAAAGAAAAAAGAAACGAGAATGTAAGACTAAAGCTCAACACACACCATACAGTCTTGGTTGTACAGATTTACCAAATCTATGTAGTATAAGGGCCAACAGATTGAAAATACCTTGAATGATTGATTGGATAAGCTCTTATACTACATGAAAGTGGTAAGATTGAACAACCAAGATTGTATGGTGTGTGTTGAGCCTTAGGCTGGTTTCACAGTGGGACGTTAACCACTTGCCGACCGCACGCTTATACCGTGCGTCGGCAAAGTGGCAGCTGCAGGACCCAGCTGCAGGCTGATTAATCAGGAAGCAGCCGCTCGCGCGAGCGGCTGCTTCCTGTCAATTCACGGCGGGGGGGGCTCCGTGAATAGCCTGCGGGCCGCCGATGGCGGCTCGCAGGCTAAATGTAAACACAAGCGGAAATAATCCGCTTTGTTTACATTGTACGGCGCTGCTGCGCAGCAGCGCCGTAAGGCAGATCGGCGATCCCCGGCCAATCAGCGGCCGGGGATCGCCGCCATGTGACAGGGGACAGCCTGTCACTGGCTGCACAGGACGGATAGCGTCCTGTGCAGCCCGGTCACCAGGGGGGGCCAGGTAGGAGAGGGAGGGGGAGGATTTCGCCGCGGAGGGGGGCTTTGAGGTGCCCCCCCCCGCAACACCCCGGCAGGCAGGAGCGATCAGACCCCCCTAGCACATCATCCCCCTAGTGGGGAAAAAAGGGGGGCGATCTGGACGCTCTGCCTGCACCCTGATCTGTGCTGGAGGCTGCAGAGCCCACCCAGCACAGATCAGCTAAAACAGTGCTGGTCCTTAAGGGGGGGGGTAAAGGGTGGGTCCTCAAGTGGTTAAAGTCCCACGTTACAGCAGCCAGTAACGCAGCCTAACTCACAGCACTGTAAAATCAATTGTGCTGTTCACAGTGCCCCCGTCGCGTTACATAGTAACGCAGCACGTTTAAACAAAGTGCTGAATGCTGTACGTTATACTGGGCTAAGCCACGTTAGACTATTTGCACATGCTCAGTAATGTTGGAGGAGGAGGTCTCCCCTCCTCCTCTGCAGCCAGCCACATGGCTAATTAATATTCACTGCACTGCAGAGACTCGTGGTAGGACTGTAGTGTTGTCCGAATCATGAACGAATCGTTCATTTGATCCGGATCTTTTTTGTGAGTCAAATCATCCAGATCATCACAATGAAAGATTCGGTTCACAGTGTCTGTCTGTCTGGAAGAAACAGGAACATACAGAATGTACAGTGCAGGGAAGGTCCTGTCCTGCTAGTCATTTCACCCCCAGTCTGCTTCCCTAGTAAAATGATTCAAATGATTCGGTTCAAAGATCCGGATCTTTTCAATGATCCGATTCAAATGATCCGAATCCTTAAAAAAATCCGGACTTCCTATCACTAACCTGGAGCGGCTGCTTTGAGAGCTGCATAACTGCAGCTCAATCTGACGTCCAACTTCAACACCACCATGTGTTGCGTTAGGGGCACGTTATGCGACCATAACGTCCCCTAAAACGCAATGTCTTGGTGTGTAAGTAGCCTAAGGCCTAAGATAAAAGCTTGCACAAGGATGCAGTTGAAGGTGGCAATTTACAATTCTCTGGACTGGAAAGGGTCAGTTTTATAGCAGTAGGAGAACAGAGGCGCCAGCAGGATAAAAGCGGATAAAAACTTTAAAATTTGCTGGGAGGAAGCGGTGGACTTACCTCCATAAAGCAGACACGAAAGACTGTCTGAATAGTAGCAATCACATTTATTAACTAGTACCCCAAAACAGTGCAACGCGTTTCGCAGGCCCAGCCCGCTTCATCAGGCAATAAACATGTGCTACAGCATGCGCTACATGCGCTACCTCAGGCTCTACACCTGCTATTGCTGAAATTCTGTCTTGTCCCCATGTTTATTGCCTGATGAAGCGGGCTGGGCCTGCGAAACGCGTTGCACTGTTTTGGGGTACTAGTTAATAAATGTGATTGCTACTATTCAGACAGTCTTTCGTGTCTGCTTTATGGAGGTAAGTCTACCGCTTCCTCCCAGCAAATTTTAAAGTTTTTATCCGCTTTTATCCTGCTGGCGCCTCTGTTCTCCTACTGCTATACCGTGTCCACCCCTGGTGGAGGGGTGATCTACCCCCTTTCGCATCTACAGAGAGCGACTTCTTATCCCTGAGTGAGGACAGGTCTAATCTCCTCACCTGCCTATACAGTGGTTGCCTTTGTGGTAACCCACGTTTGTGAGTATAATTTTCTCATGATAATCTTTACTTCATTTATGCTTAACATACTACACTATATTGGGCTCTCGGTTTCTCTACACTTTATCAGTTTTATATTCCAATTTCAAAAAAGGGCAGTTGGTTCACAACTGGTAAATGAGTGCGACTAGGTTGCATATTGTTTCCTTATTTATTTAACTTGTATATTAGTTCCAATAGGGTATTGTACCATGTTAGCCATCAGTAAAAGCAAGAAGTTTTGAATCAGGATACTATTTATTGGCTAACTTAAAAGAATAAAGGTGCCCATACATCAGGCGACTTGGTGGCCGATCGACCATCCAATTAGATTATTATAATCGAATTGGATGAAAATAGTTTCCGCCAAGCGCATGCCCGACTGACAAAGGGACCAATTTCGGGACAGAAATTCATCGCTTTGTCTATCGCGCATGCTGCAAGATGTCGGGCCGAAGTCGATATGTATAAATGTGCCCCCCGTGTGCATTTATACGGTACCTGTCCCATGGTTGCTATAGTTACGCGAGTGTCCAATAAATGTTAAATCTTTATCAACAATTTGGTCCGCAGCTTAGACTATGGCCCATATGCAATTCCTTTTTTCTCCTGAGCTTTCTCCTAGGAGATACATTTTCATCTTCATCTCTATTTAAAGTAACTGTTCATAATTTTTCATTACAAAAAGTACCGTATATTCCGGCGTATAAGACAACTGGGCGTATAAGACAACCCCCCCAACTTTTCCAGGTAAAATATAGAGTTTGGGATATACTCGCCGTATAAGACTACCCCTCTTCCAACGCACACCAAATTAAAAGTGAAAGAAAAAAAATCATGTACTGGTGCTGTGTATGGACAGATACTGGTGCTGTACTGTATGTGTTACCCAGTATATAACAGTATATAGTCAATTGACTTGTTCCATTGGTCAACTCTCCTTAAAGAGAATCTGTATTGTTAAAATCGCACAAAAGTAAACATACCAGTGCGTTAAGGGACATCTCCTATTACCCTCTGTCACAATTTCGCAGCTCCCCGCCACATTAAAAGTGGTTAAAAACAGTTTTAAAAAGTTTGTTTATAAACAAACAAAATGGCCACCAAAACAGGAAGTAGGTTGATGTACAGTATGTCCACACATAGAAAATACATCCATACACAAGCAGGCTGTATACAGCATTCCTTTTGAATCTCAAGAGATCATTTGTGTGTTTCTTTCCCCACTGAGGGGGGAGTGCATAGCAGAACCACAACACTGAAGAACTTGGCAGCCTTCCAGACACAGGCTGACAAGTCTGACAAGGGAAAGATACATTGATTTATTACAGAGACTGTGATAGTACAAAGTGCTGCAGTAAGCCAGAACACATTAGAATAGCTTTTGGAACTTGTAGGATGATAAAAAACAGGATGCAATTTTTGTTACGGAGTCTCTTTAAGTAGACTGGTCAGCTTTCCTTGTCTACCTGTTTATCAGAGCAGAATGGAAGAATAGATTGCGCTCCCTCAGCAGGGATACCTGAGAGGCGGTAACAGGATAGGGAGTATCACCCGCAGTCAATGACACACGCCGTATAAGACAACCCCCAACTTTTCAGAAGATTTTCAAGGGTTAAAAAGTAGTCTTATACGCAGGAATATACAGTAGTTGAAAAAGGACTATCAAAATTATTTTGAACATTTTCTTTCTTGCTGATAGTTTTAAAGGCATTTTATTGACATATTTGAAATGATCACCTGGAAGAAAACTGAGGAGAAAAAGTGAATTGCATATGGGCCTATGTTTTAGATTTTGGTCCCTTACTTATTATTATTTATTGTATTTATAAAGCGCCAACATATTACGCAGCGCTGAACAATAAATAAATACAATGATACAAAGGATGACAGACATACCAAGGTTATACAACACAGGACAAAGGCATATAGGGTACAAGATACATGATCATGTAATTTTGGGCTGGTTAGGTAGGCCCAGTAATACAAGTACGAGGCAGTCATAGGAAAGCAGCACACAATCATGTAGGATACAGTAGGGAAGGGAGGACCCTGCCATAGGCTTACAATCATACTTGATCGAGTTTGACACCCCTGTACGTAGAGCATCATAAAACAAGTTACATTTCCTACACTGCAAAGGCTCATGAACATGATGATAATGTATCTATATTCGTGACAAATATTTTATAAAAACCAAAGCAACCACACAAGGAACTGTTATGTAAGAGTAGCAGCACTGCCTGCTAAATTGTGGCTGTGCTGTGAATTTTATAGCAGTATCAACATTCGCACGCTAACCACACAGTCTACTTTGTTGCTAAGTACTATTAAAATATTTGCATACGGAGCTTAGTGACTACATAGAGAGGATCTCTCAGTACGCCTGCCACTAGAGGGCTATGGAAGCTGATGTGCACTGCCTTCAAAATATTGCTAATTTTCTGGCTGTAGTGCTGATCCTGTAGCTTAAATTGTTCTCTATAGAGTCATTCTATTGGAACAAATACGCAGATCATAAAAGTGAGAAACCTGGACTGTACACTTGTTCCATAGTAAGTTGTATAACCAAAGCAGCAATGGTCTCTGCTTCCTATGATAGGGGGACCCGAGTGCCCACTTCTGCCCCTTCTAATATTCCCCTGGCAGCTGCCATCTATAGATAGAAAAGAAAACGTGTTGCTCTATCATGGCCTCAGGATGGCTATGCCTCCCCAATAACTGCCTATCTTGGATGCAGTAAGCCTTCTGGCAACAACAAAAAACCCAAAACTTTTTTTTCTGAGATACGCCATATACTGTATGTATATATATATATATATATATATATATATATATATATATATATATATATATATATATATATATATATACACAGTGGGTTGCAGAAGTATTCGGCCCCCTTGAAGTTTTCCACATATTGTCATGTTACTGCCACAAACATGAATCAATTTTATTGGAATTCCACATGAAAGACCAACACAAAGTGGTGTACACATGAGAAGTGGAACAAAAATCATACATGATTCCAAACATTTTTTACAAATAAATAACTGCAAAGTGGTGTGTGCATAATTATTCGGCCCCCTTTGATCTCAGTTGCCTATCGACATTGCCTGATGAGTGCTAATGACTAAATAGAGTGCACCTATGTGTAATCTAATGTCAGTACAAATACAGCTGCTCTGTGAGGGCCTCAGAGGTTGTCTAAGAGAATATTGGGAGCAACAACACCGTAAAGTCCAAAGAACACACAAGACAGGTCAGGGATCAAGTTATTGAGAAATTTAAAGCAGGCTTAGGCTACAAAAAGATTTCCAAAGCCTTGAACATCCCACGAAGCACTGTTCAAGTGATCATTCAGAAATGGAAGGAGTATGGTACAACTGTAAACCTACCAAGACAAGGCCGTCCACCTAAACTGACAGGCCGAACAAGGAGAGCGCTGATCAGAAATGCAGTCAAGAGGCCCATGGTGACTCTGGACAAGCTGCAGAGATCTACAGCTCAGGTGGGAGACTCTGTCCATAAGACAACTATTAGTCATGCACTGTACAAAGTTGGCCTTTATGGAAGAGTGGCAAGAAGAAAGGCATTGTTAACAGAAAGCATAAGAAGTCCCGTTTGTAGTTTGCCACAAGCCATGTGGGGGACACAGCAACCATGTGGAAGAAGGTGCTCTGGTCAGATGAGACCAAAATTGAACTTTTTGGCCAAAATGCAAAACGCTATGTGTGGCGGAAAACTAACACTGCACAACACTCTGAACACACCATCCCCACTGTCAAATATGGTGGTGGCAGCATCATGCTCTTCATCTCTTCAGCAGGGACAGGGAAGCTGGTCAGAGTTGATAGGAAGATGGATGGAGCCAAATACAGGGCAAATTGGAAGAAAACCTCTTGGAGACTGCAAAAGACTTGAGACTGGGGCGGAGGTTCACCTTCCAGCAGGACAATGACCCTAAACATATAGCCAGGGCAACAATGGAATGGTTTAAAACAAAACATATCTATGTGTTAGAATGGCCCAGTCAAAGTCCAGATCTAAATCCAATCGAGAATCTGTGGCAAGATCTGAAAACTGCTGTTCAAACGCTGTCCATCTAATCTGACTGAGCTGGAGCTGTTTTGCAAAGAAGAATGGGCAAGGATTTCATTCTCTAGATGTGCAAAGCTGGTAGAGACATACCCTAAAAGACTGGCAGCTGTAATTGCAGCAAAAGGTGGTTCTACAAAGTATTGACTCAGGGGGCCGAATAATTACGCACACCCCACTTTCCAGTTATCTATTTGTAAAAAATTTTTGGAATGATGTATGATTTTCTAACTACTTCTCAAATGTACACCACTTTGTATTGGTCTTTCACGTGGAATTCCAATAAAATTGATGCATGTTTGTGCCAGTAATGTGACAAAATGTGGAAAACTTCAAGGGGGCCGAATACTTTTGCAACCCACTGTATACACAGGGCCGGTTCAAGTAACAATTGGGCCCTAGGGCAAAATTAGCCTGGGGGCCCCCCAACAGACACCCCCGAACCAAAAAGCATCATTAGAGGCCCTTTGTTGCAGCCAAATTTCCCTCCTGGGCCCCTGAGCTGGCTGCTGACCCTCTCCCAATTACCTCCCAACTTAACAGACTCTGCAGAGTCCCTGGGGAGCAACAGTTAAGATGGGGGAGGGACAACTTGGGGGCCCCTACAGGCTCTGGGGCAATTGCCCATTTTTTCCTATGGTAGCTCCAGCCCTGTATATATATATATATATATATATATATATATATATATATATATATATATATATATATATATATATATATATATATATAATAGATGTTAAAATATACATGACCTTGCCACCACAGCCCATAGTACATATTTCACCATGTCTGTACCGGCTTCCATAGTTGTGTGAGTGTGAGGTATGGCCGGGTGTTTGTATGGTGCACACATCAGAAAGCCAACAACTAATCAGGTGGGGGCGCTGCCACAAGACCCGCCAATCACTGGTGCTTGTTTGTTAACTGGTGCTCATGGTGTTGTGGGTGGGGCCATGGCTCTGTTATTGGGGCCAATCACTGCACTCACTCAGTATATGTACAGGGGGCCATGGTGCCTGTTGGACTGCCCTCTTCCCGGGTCTAGTAGCAACAGTCAGCTGCAGTATGTAGGTACTTTTGGGAGGCACTTGGAAAACCTGACACCAGTCTGAATTGTATTATTCGAACCATAAGACGCACTGACACTATTTTGGGGGGGGTGGAAAAAAGTGTGTCTTATGGTCCGAAAAATACGGGAGGCCACATGGGATATCTGTGCATCAAGATTATAGTCTAGTGCCAATGATTCTGCTAACTATTGACAGGTATGTATAAATAGCAATCGACTAGGATTGAATGCAGATATTTATCATGTATTTAGATCCTATACTACAGATCATGTATTTAGATACTATACTACAGATATGGACTGTGAAGGAATTGGCAGCGCTCCTATTCAGGCTGCAACTGAAATGATTACAGAGGTGTGCAACTCCTCCCAGAGACTTAAAGAGAACATGAACTGAAAATAAAAAGTCAAAATAACCATACACAAGTCATACTTACAGCTTCCTGGTTAGCACACTGTAAAACTGTAATATCAGCCACTTGAGCCATAGGCAAACATGGACATTACCTTGCACATTCAGTTGTAAATGACAGCTGCTGATATATAACTGACAGCAACTGGCATATTTCATTTCTGAAAAATATTGTCAGAACTGGAAGGGATCACTGTAAGAAGAAAATGGTGAGCTTCTGAGAGGAATTGACGGTGAGGTTAGTAGTATGTGATATTCATTTGCAACTACGTCATGTGTTTATTTTAAATAATTTTCCTCGCTTCAGGTTCCCTTTAAAGGAAACCTGTAATGTCATAAAAAAAGAAAGAGTTTCACTTACCCGGGGCTTCTGCCAGCCCCCCATCACTCATCGATCCTCCAGGCTTTATTTTTGCCGACTTGTAAGTCGATGTCCATTGGCCTGCTCTCCTCTTGCCAGGAGGATCCTGCGCAGGCACAAGAAAAGAAAATCTCTACTGCGCCTGTGCAGGATGCTCCCGATGATGGAAGCACAAACGATTATGCACGCGGCCAGGGTCACCCAGGCGCAGTGGCCAGCGACAGAGGAAAGCAAAAGTGAGCCACGGCAGGGGACCAGAGAATCGTTTTGTCCCAGCACGGGCACAGGATGTCTCCAGGGGACCAGGAGAAGCGCCATGTAAGTGAAACTCTTTCTTTTTATGGCATTACAAGTTTCCTTTAAATACACACCTTGAATTCAACACAGATGCAATCTATGCACTAAACCCTAAAACTAGATAAAATTGAATGCAAACTGATGCACATGAATGCAGCTAGCCATAAATAGACTTGCTTTTTTGTACATCAGGAGGAGATGGCAGCTCTTCCAAATGCAAAGTTGGAGGGGTGTTGCAGCACCCTAGGCAACAAGGTACAGGAGACAAAAATGGGAGCCCAAATAGTGTAGTATGTTAGATAGGAAAAGAGTGAAGAAAAGAAATTTGAAATACTACTCACAAAGGCGGGTTGCAAGGGGGAAGCAGGTGGAGACAATGAACCCGACTCCACTCGGGGTGGTCCGGCCAGACCTGGATGTGGTCGCTCTCCTTATGAAAAGTGACAGTGAACCTCTGTGGTAAGGACCATAGGTGTTCTGTCTCGACCCCTACAACAGGGGACGTTGGGGGGTAAGTTAAGCACAGTTAAAGGGAAAGAGGCGCCCTGGTATGTATAAAATGGATTAAAACCAGTTTAAAATCAAAAAAGGTGAGATGGCTTGGCTTACCTCAATAACAAAATTCTTGTATGAACAAAGAACATTATGTAGCAGAGGCAACGGGTTTCGTGGGTCCCAGCCCGCTTCCTTAGGCCAATCATAGTGCCAATTAGAAGAAAAACTAATAGCTAAGGGAGCCTCTCTTTGCTATTTGTTTTTCTTCTTATTGGCACTGTGATTGGCCCGAGGAAGTGGGCTGGGACCCGCGAAACGCGTTGCCTTTGCTAAATAAAATTATTTGTTCATACAAGAATTTCATTATTGAGGTAAGCCACCTCACCTCTTCCAAATGCAGGCTGCACCCAAATTGACCAGCTGCACATAAGTGCAGAGCCCACACACAGGCAGATTACACAACTTGCATTCAAAACAGATGCAACAACTGGAGGTTGTTAGCTTCCAATAAACAGCAGATGGTTCAGTACTAGACTCATCAACCATGTTAAGGGGTCTTCACGGAAGAGACCTAACCTTTAAATAACAATTAAACATAATGTACACCTGGGGCAGCTAGCCATAAAATGGTCTACACAATGGCCTCAATTCACTAAGATCATGCTGGAGATAATAAGGCAGGTAAGAGAGTTATCTTATCTCTTCATTCCTTACGTTACCTTTTCTGTAGTTAATTTACCTCCTCTGTAGTTAATTTACCTCCTCTGTAGTTAAGTTACCTCCTCTGTAGTTATTTTCACACGCAGTTAATGAACAGCCTGTCTTTAACTCTGGAGTTATTTTAAGGATTAAAGAGTTAACTTAAAGACAGAAGAGTTAACTTTAGGTTTGCCTGAGGTAAAATGTTTCCTGAATACTACATGCCTTATCACCATGGTAACAACTCTAGAAGAGTTATTAAAGACAGGAGATAAGCTTAGTGAATTGAGGCCATTGTCTAATGCTCCTATTAAGAATGCAATTGAAATGATTACCAACAGAGGTGTGCAACGCCCCCCATGTATGCAGCTAGCCATAAGTAGACTTACATTTTTGTACATCACAAACACTGGTTTGCACGACAGCCGGGGGCCCCCCGGGCTCTCTCACTGGCTGGGGGCCCCAAACCACCATGCAATACCTAGAGGGAAGTGTGGGTGGGCCCTGGACCTCTCACCACCAGGAAATTCACCCCCACTGCCTCTGAACTGAATGCTAACTGGAGGATGGGGAAAAGTTTGTTAATGATTACTACTATTCAAAGCATCTATAGAAGTGATTATTACCACCACAGGACCAATAAACAGCGTATACTTTGGTTTAGGAAGGGGCCCGATGCGGTCGCTTCCTCTGCAAGCCCTATTGCTACGCCACTGCTAACTGCAACACACACAATTGCTCACTCCCAGCTAGAGCAATTTCCTACCTTTATTTGGTCAGCAGGCGCCAATCAGCCAATCAGGTGTAATGTTATACACTCTTTGCCTGCCGTACTAAATCTAGCAAGAATTGCATAAATTAGGTAGCTGTATAGATGTGCAGAACCCACACATTGTACAAAAATTGCAAAAATTGCAAGGGAGCGATCTGTGCAGAGGGTGCAGAAGGAAGCCCCAGGTATGTATAAAACTTTTAGCAACCCTCGTCTCAGGGTCACTTTACATTTTTTAGCATCCTTGTCTTAAAGGGCAACTGAAGTGAGAAGCATATGGAGGCTGCCATATTTATTTCTTTTCAGACAATACCAGTTGCCTGGCTACCCTGCTGATCTATTTGGCTGTACGCTGCAGTTGTGTCTGAATAACACCAGATATGAGCATGCAGCTAATCTGGGCAACTCGGTGGCGTAGTGGATAGCACTTTCGTCTTGCAGCACTGGGTTCCTGGTCAAATGATCCTCCAGTCCCCCCGCCGTGTCTCACTATCTGCACAGAGTTTGTAGGTTTTCCCCATGTCTGTGTGGATTTCCTCCGGTCACTCTGGTTTCCTCTCACATCTCCAAAAACATACACATGAGTTCATTGGCTTCCCCATAAATTTGGCTCCAGACTACCATGGACATATGAATATAGTAGGGATTAGTACACTTAGTGGCAAGACTATATACTCGAGGCAAAAGATCAGCAGGACAGCCAGGCAACTTGTATTGCTTAAAAGGAAATGAATATAGCTCCATATCCCTCTCCCTTCAGTTGTGCTTTAACCCCTAGCCGACCACGGAACACCAATTGGCATGAACGCGGCGGCAGCCCCAGGACCGCTCCACGCCAATTTGAGTTAAGTCCTGGGGCGGGGTTTTGCAGGAGATCGGAGCTCCATCATCAGTCTCCTAGCGGTGATCGCCACTAAGAGACTCTTAGACGGCGAAACTGCCGACTAATTACATAGTACATAGGGTGTCAGATTGGGAGACCTTGGGGGCCATTTAACTGGCCCACGACGACCAATCCACTTTCTAGGAAACTGTTTATCTAGGAATGCTCGGACCTGACACCCATAATGTGGTAGTGCAAAAACTTGTTTGAAAAACTCAGGGAACGTGCCATCTTCAGTGCATAAAGAGGGAAACACATCATCATGTAGCAATTTTGCATATCCAGTGGCTTTGAGGTTTCCATTGATGAAGAATGGCCCCACTATCTTTGTACCCCATATACCACACCATACCATCAATTTTTTTGTTCCTGTGTTGGAGGGATCTATCCAATGTGGGTTAGTGTCAGACCAATAGTGGTGGTTTTGTTTGTTAACTTCACCATTCACATAAAAATTTGCCTCATCACTGAACAAAATCTTCTGCGTAAACTGAGGGTCCTGTTCCAATTTTTGTTTTGCCCATTCTGCAAATTCAGTGTGCTGATTTGGGCCATCCTCGTTGAGATGCTGCAGTAGCTGGAGTTTGTAAGGGTGCCATTTGTGAGTAGCTAATATCCGCCGAAGGGATGTTCGACTAGTGCCACTCTCCAGTGACATGCGGTGAGTGCTACGCTGTGGGCTCTTGCTGAATGAAGCTAGGACAGCCACTGATGTTTCTTCATTAGTGACAGATTTCATGCATCCACATTTTGGCAAATCCAATACTGAACCAGTTTCACGAAACTTACCAAGCAGTTTGCTAACTGTAGCATGGGACACGGGTGGTCTCGTAGGGTGTCTTGCATTGAAATCTGCTGCTATGACCCGGTTACTGCGTTCACCAGACATCAACACAATTTCTAACCGCTCCTCACGTGTTAATCTTGGCGACATGTCAATGGCTGTAAACAACGAGAAACTTGTAAATAACTCATGAAATAATAAAGTTACATTAAAACCAAGCACACCATTGTTTTTCTTGCAAAATTCCCAATAAGTTTGATGGGTCACATGACCCTCTTCGTATTAAAAAAACAAAAATTGGATTCAAAATGGCCGCCATGGTCACCACCCACCTTGAAAAGTTTCCCCCCTCACATATGCCAATGTGCCACAAACAGGAGGTTAATATCACCAACCATTCCCATTTTATTAAGGTGTATCCATATAAATGGCCCACCCTGTATACTACCTATACTCAGGCAACTACACTACCTATACTGAAGAAACTATACTACTAATACTGAGGCAACTATAGTACCAATACTGAGGCAACTATATTACCTAT